>NC_140495.1:35769353-36969353 GCF_964271855.1 Acomys minous
GTCAGGTTAGAGCAAAAACAATGATGGAAATATTAAACATTTAGGTTAAAAAGTAATTATACATGAAATTTTTGTATATTTAAGTCACACAATTTATTACATTTATACAGAAAGTAAAAAAAAATAGTTTATGTTCTTTGCCATAACTCTGTTTTTGTGATTTACTTAACAAACATGATTGAGAACCATCCAAATAAAAGGCACCATGCCTGATGTGGCTGTAGAGGACAGCAAATGAACAAGGGCTTCTGTCTTTGACAATACTGACTGCCGGTATCTTTCAAAAACTGTCTCCAAGTCTCAATTTTCATTGCACAGTTAAATAAATAAACACATACAACGGAAGGTAAGACAAGTTATGGTTCTATAGTCACAGTGCATGTATGTGACTGGACCAGAGTTCAGAACAATGGCATTGAAGCCATGCTTCTAAAACCAAACTACCTTCAAGTGCCCTAAACACCAAAAAGGTGGCTCACACCTGCCACCACTCCCATCCTGGGCACAGAAAGAAAGAGGCAGACAAATAGAGACAGTGCAAAATGCGTCTGGCACACAAGAGATCCAATGAAGAGTTGCAGTGGAAGACCAAAAACACCCTAAAGGAGACTTCCTTCCTCCTCAAAGTCTCTCTTTCCACAGAATAGATGAGACTCAAATGGAAGATAATCTGCACTGCTGAAAACCTCTTGATTGAAGTGTCCCTGTCATGCAAAGCATTGCTCCTCCAGAATCAGGTTTGTGCAAATACGTCAGTAGCATGGTTTAGCCAAACTAATACATAAATTCCTTTTCCAAGAGTGACATTAGGAAATGTCCTATGAAAGTACAGGGGGGAAAACCCTGAAGTTTTGCAAGTTTAGAGTCAAGATGGTGACAGAAATGGTCTGCTCTGTGTCCTGAGGTACCCCTGAGGTTAGATTTCATCCTCTGCTCAGCCTCTTCCTTCAGGTAGAAGCTCTACCACATAGCAACTTACGCCTTTGACTCAAGGCACATAGGTGTCTACTGTTACTATTACAATACGATCTAAAAATGTATGAGGTTTCGTTCACAGATGTTTTGGGATGCATAGGACCCATGAACCACAGGTCAGACACAGCTGCTAGAAGGGGGAAAGTTACTGTTCTTTTATTCTTGTGACCAAAGTTCCTACTTTTCTCTTTTAATTTTGCCAACTTGAATAGAGTCTAGACACTCAAGGTTAGGGTTAGAGGTAGAGAGAAACATCATGCCTGTTTCAAATATATAAAATATCTGCACAGTACTTTTTTATCCTCTAAGTTTCATGTTACATGTTCTTAGTTGGAATGTGTGCAGGAACCAGAGGAGTGAAGGGGAAAGAAAAAGAAACTGTGGCAAAGGAGCAGGTTGAATGTTGTCACCACTTACCCTGACTACTAGCTGACATTTCACCTAAACCTTAGGTTTTCCCCAATCTCCATCTTGCCCTTGTGCTTTCCTTGGGATCACTGTTCACAGTCTTGCTCAGTTCCTAAGCTCTATTTTTGCATGCTGCTGTTCTGTGTTAATCATTACCTACTTGCAGTTTCTTTCCCTTCACCCTATCGAACAACCCTCGAGCCACTGACTCACTGGTGTTACTGGAAGTGTAGATATTTGGTTAAAAACATGGACTTTGGAGTCATGGAATCTCCAGCTTCAGCACTGTGCAACTCTGCCCTTATCTGTAAAATTGAGATAGTGGTGATATTGATGCAATAGGCTAGTTGAAAAGAACAGGTGAAACAGCAGAAGAGAAGCCTTACTATAGTATCTGTCAATAAAGGAGCCCTCAATGTTTGGCAGCTGTTCTTTCTGTTTGTCTGATGTGGTTTCTTTCTGCATGATGCCTATTATTTAGATACAGAGAATGCAGAGATAAAACAAGCGATAAACAAAGATAATACAATTAATTATCTGGGGATAATTGGTGTGCTGTCTGTTAGTTTTCGTGTATGTTAACTATAGATGAGAGAGTTGATAGCAACCAGGTGAGGGAATTTGATAAATACTTGTGAGCATGCAAAATCTTCTGTTTCAGATGATAGAATGTATCTAGGGGAAGATAGAGCCTGTCTAAAGGAATGTTACTTGCAGAAAATTAAAATAAATTCCCTGGATATAAACACAGAAAGCCTGTCTACCAGATTCTCTGTCCCATTATCCATGAATTTATGCTCTCTAATGTATATTTTAAAGAAATAGCAACAGGCTTCAGGAGGCAAATTATTAAATGTTTACTTCCCACTATTAAATACACCATATAGCACTAGGGGAAAAATTCTTAAGAAATGATGATGGGAAGCCTGATTATCCAGTCTTCCTAAGGAAATATTCTCAATAATACATATATATCCTTGGCCAGTGTGAGTCAGCGCTTGAAGGTAAGACCCTACTGTTGAACACAACACACACTTTGTATACAGTACTGGAAGGCCTTGAAATGTTAATGTCTCAGAGGCCTCCTCCTTGAGGGCTAGCTGTTATAGTATCTAAATGTGATACATAAGCTAGGAAGGAAGAAAGTAATCAGTAGGCCTATCTGTCAAACAGCAACAATGGTGCTCAGTAAGATATCCCCAATGGTGCAATAATGGCACTCATATTTTGGGGTAACCAGTTGCTCCCTCATTGGACTTAGGGGCCACTCAATAGTAGGGTATTCATATCTGGTACCATCAACCTAGCCAACTCTTCATGCCTGGAGAGATCATGTGACACCAGTGGACAAGCCAGCACTGCCATTTTACTACATCAACATGGCCTCTAACTGAATTTAAATCTTTATCCTCACTCCAACTGACAAGTGTAGCTTTCATTCTTCATCAAAGAAGCTTCTTTTATAGCAGCCAGAGTTTACCATAAGAGATCTACAACTGGCCAATCTACAACTGCAGAATAAGTGATGGTACAGCACTCAGACCCAACTGGTATACCTACAACATAACCCCTGTAACTAAGGCTCAAGAAACATTATCCAAGAGTGGCAGAAGGGTTAAAAGAACCAGCGGGCCAGAACACCTGCTATAAGACAGTGTCTTCTAGACATGACAGAGGTGCTACGTCCATGAAATCTCAAAAGCATGGTTTCCTAAGCAAGACCTGCATAACGGCCCTACCAGGTGACATGCCAATTCACACAGAGAACATTTCGGGAGTTCCCACGCCCACCCAGCCCCTAGATGAAGAGGTACAGGTAGTCATCCATGGCTGATGAGGAAGGAGAATCACTTTTCTCCAAGCTCCCTCATAGGTTTTCCAATGCGAAATGGTCAGCCTTAAACACATGCACATATGAACAACAGTAAATGGACTCAGTAGGCTGTGTGTATGTATGTGTAATAATAATAGAAAAAGAGACCTTTACTTTTAAAGAGAGTGAAGGAACATGGGAAGAGCTGAAGGAATGGAAAGGACATAAATGTAGTATATTTATTTATGATATTCTCAAAAAAAGTTAAAGGAAAAATGGGTTTTTATGGTGATGCCTAGATGATTTTGAGTGGTATCTCAGTGTAGGGAAATAAGGAGAGGCACAGTAGCGGTTTTTACACTGCATTGGCAGGTGATATCTTTTGGAGCAATTCATGTTTTTAAATTTCAAAGTTATATCGCACTGTACACAAGGAAGTGAAACTAATTCTTGTTTAGCTAAATTCATTTCTAAGGTCTGTGACTGTGTGCCTGGGCATGTGACATTCTAATTTTATTTAACCTAGTGCTTTGTGCTAAAGCGGCTACAAAGGCATCGGCTTTGCTGCTTTTCTTTAGCTAAAAGTATAAAACAAGCCTGGTGACACTAACCTTTTCCCAGAGTGCAGGAAAAATAAGCCCACTCAATGAAAAGTCACCGCAAGTAAAACTGATCCTTGTCTGCAGTGAAATGTAAGTCAAAGAAGAACAAAATTACAGTTAAAAAAAAAAAGTACAAAATAGGTCACTAGTTTCACAGGTAAACAAATTCTGGTTTTCAAATGTAGAAACACATTTCATCTTGGGGGCTTTCTATAATTCTAATTGTTAGGTCATTATTTGTTGCTTTATTATTCAGGAGGCATACAATTCTCGGTGCGTACTAGACTGAGATATTCACAGTTCCCCTCGCTCTGATGCAAGCCGTTATTTGTAGATCATAAAGAGAAAAATGACATCCATTTGTCTGCGTTAGATATGTCTGATTGATATGTGTCTGGTCACGGGCGTTGGTAACAAAGGGAAGCAAAGGGGAAGCCTTCTCTCATCTCCATGGCTACCACACAGAGAATGATCAGTATAACTCACCTCCTGAAAGCAGATGTGGTGGGCGGACAGCCTCCCTCCTTGGAAGTTCATCACATTTTGGTCTCTGTAAGTCGAAGCTGTAAATCTGATTGCAGCGTTGGAGCTTCTGACTTGAATGCGTAATTAAATTTATAAACTGGTGTTCTCCATTTCAAGAATCATAGGCAACTAAGTGTGAGTCGATTTTCTAATATGAATTAGTTATTGAGTTAGCTGGAAAACTGCTGTGATCTGAGCCTTTAATACTTATGAATTCATAAACAGCGGTTCCTTTAATCTATAGTCTTTATCTCTCTCCCTCACTATTTCTATTCAAAAGCTTTGAGGGTTTTTTTATTTATTTTAAATTACATGAAATATTTATTGACCTTGTAGATTTGTGCAAGTGCCTTTTGTTATTAGATGTTTTAGAGATTCTTGGAGGCAGAAATTCTGTAATTAATCAGGATTTCCTGCTTCTGCTGGTACAGTGTCTGTGAATTGGTTCTCAGTAGGAGATTTAATAGAAAAACATTCAATTTAAGAATGGCCTGGATGCATCAAAGGGATTAGGCTATAATGCTTTTAATCCTTGCAACTCAAACAAAGAGAAAATATTCCTGCACAATGAGGTGCATCAAGCATGTGGGGAGGTCAGTAAATGGTAATTGTGGCACATCAGCGAAATAGCAAGCTGCATAGCCCAACCATCTACAAAGGCACAGCCAGGAGCGCAGCCTGGGAAATTAGCAGCTTTTGAACCCTAGGATTTGAGTAAAACTACTACAAGTGTTATTTTGAAAAGTCTAGACTCTAACTCCCATAATATCAGAGACAGCACAGACAAGAGACTTCCGGTTAAAACTCCCTGTCAAGAGCGACAGTGACACGAAATCTAGGCTGTGACATCTGCTCCAGGACTCACAGTGGACATTTTTTTTTTTACAGGATCACTCCTTTTTTCCAACAAAAATGTATCTGAGTTGAATGGATTTGTTGATTTATGCCTTATCCTCCTATGATCTAATAGATTGATCCTCCAAGCCAAACTTCCACCGTTCTCAGGAGTTCTGTTGTGCCTACTCACAAAGATTGTCACGGCCAAGTCTGTTGTCTATTTATACTCCCTCACAGAAGGGAGGGTGAGAAGGGTAGTGTTTTCTGGAAAGGAGTTGTAAAATTGGCACTTACATTATAGAATTTTCCACAAAATCTTGATTTAGATCCTTATTTTACTTTTTATTTTTTTCTTTCTTAGAAATTAACAAGTTAAATTTTGTTTGTTTTGTGGACTTTTTTTTTCTGGTCTTACTGTGAATTACATTACTCGTTTTTTAAATTTTAGTTTCTTTTCTTTTTGCAGCATTTGATGATTATTTTCTTTTTAAAAATATTTTAATATATATTTAGATTATTACATATATGTACAATAAACTACCTACAACAAGAGGAACCATGAAACAATCAGGAATTACATAAATATTACATTCTTAGTGTATTGGTTATTTGTATTTGACAGCCTTGAAGAAAACATCTTTCCTATCTTGGTGCATCTAAAATTTTGAATGTAAATCAATATCTATCATATCTCATCATTATCAACTTAAAATATCTATCTAGACCTAAAAACATCTTAGCCCCTAAACAACTAAACTTCATTGTAAAACTAAACTATCTGGTCATAAACCCTATCAGAGACTCAAGAAGAAATTAAATTAATTACCTGAGTATACAGGAGGTGCAGGTTAGCAGCTTCCCAGATGAGATGACAGAAGCAGTTTGCTACCTGAGCAGTCACCCAATCAGGATGTGAAGAATTTACATTGCAGAACAAGCAGGTAACTTATATTGCTAATCCCACTACATGGGAATAGCCCTGAATCTGGCAGAGACATTAATATCTATGCATAGACAATGCTTCTTGCGACTACAGAATCCCTATGAATTATTATTAGATCCCATTCTTCTTATGGCATGAGTGAAGGTCTTTTTCAATCTATATAGTGTTAATTTATCTATTTTTATAATATAACAACCCCTTTTTGATAATTCTTGGTCTTCTGCATGTATTCATAGGTAGATACATAAATATAGCCCTCACTTCAAATTCTGAAGCTACATATTAATATTCATCATAAAGGAGCATAGATTCAGGTTATCCCAAATTCTATGTTCCAATGCAGTTAAAAGTTTCATGAATAATTTAAGAGTAACAGAATAAAGAAAGTCATAAGCCAAGGCACCTTTCAAATACATTTGTGGGGACATCAGGTAGACAGGTTACAGCAAAGAAGAACCCTCCTAGTTAAGCTTTTGGTTGGAGGAAGTCAGTGGTGTGATTGTACATTACTGAGTATATTAGATCATCATGGAAGGGGGCAAGGGACAGCTTTGAAGCGGGCTAAAGATAGTCTAAGATAAATTGAGGCTAGGCCCTGGACCTCTAACATCCCAACCTTCTCAACATCATTGAGTTTCCAAGCAGTTAACGTTGCAGAAGGCTCTCCGTAAGGTGCAGTACCCCACTGAAAGGGCCTTTATGTTGTTATTCTTGTTGATGATGATGCTTACGGTAGCCTAGGTAATCCCCAGCCAGCTGCAGCATGTCAAACCTTCATCCCATCATGGATTACAACCTCATGGAAACTGTATCATGGAGTCCCTACTTCAATCAACCCTTTGCTTCAATTGTGCTTTCTCATCCTGTGTTTGAGGATGGGGGCAGACACAATAGGTAGAATATCAAGCGACAGCCTCTTCACTTTTCTTCCTGTGTCTACAAGGGAGCATTAGGAGCTCCACTCACATTACTATAGACATGGCTGCCACCGTACTGTTGCCTTTAAACCTTGGAGAGGGGCTTCATTAAACAAGATACAGTCAAGTAAAAGAAAAGTGGTCACCATGGAGACGATGGCTGGTAAAGAACCAGAGGAGAGCCCTTAGGGGAAGGCCCACAGCAAAGGGAAGTGTTTGACATTTTAGATCTTTTCAGAGGGTTGTAAGAAGTTTCACACCACCTCATTTATCTCAGCATAGCATACATGAACAGGAGCATGGAGGAGTCAGGCCCTGTGGAGGACCATAACTTAGAAGCTGTTAAGCCACAGTACATCCTGACTTCTTAACTCTCTTCCCAGAGAGACTGTTGCAAGGATTTATGGTCTGGATTTCTTCAAGCTGTAGAACTTTCACCACTTAGAGTGACAAGTGTCTTAAAGAGGAAAGAGATGGAAAATGATGTAATTTTATTTTAATTTCAAAAACAATATCTACATGGTGTGTGTGTGTGTGTGTGTGTGTGTGTGTGTGTATGTATGTGCACATGCATGCATGCATGTGTGTGTGCAGATCTGTGATCTTACATTAACTGGCAAAATAATGACATCAGTAGGATATTTATGCTTCAAAAGACATCACCTTACACTGAACCTCCTTTAAGGCTGATTGATTGATTAGAACTTCAGTGGTAGCAATAAAGTTGGAAAGTTGCTGCTCAAAGAGTCTCATTTCAGATTATCTGGTTGTGGTGCTTTGAATAGGTTTGGCTCCCCGTAGCCTCATGTGTTTGAATGTGTGGCCCACAGGAAGTGGCACTATTAGGAAGTGTGGCCTTGTTGGATTAGATGTGGCTTTGTTGGTGGAGGTGTGTCACTGTGGGGGCAGGCTTAGAGGCTTCCTATTGCTCAAGCTGTGTACAGTGTGGTACCCAGTCTTTTGTTGATGCCTGTGGATCAAGATGCAGAACTCTTGTCTCCTCCAGCACCATGTCTGTCTGCATGATGCCATGTTTCCACCCATGATGATAACAGACTAAACGTCTAAAACTGTAAGCCAGCACCAGTAAAAAGTTTTTCTTTATAAGAGTTGCCATGGCCATATTGTCTCCTACATCAATTAAACCCTAAGTAAGACACTTGGGCTAGCTTTAGTGTCTTTAGTAGCTATTCCTTGACCACCTCCTTTGGAATATAACACTAGCTTCCACAAACCAAAAGACTAAGGATGTCATCAGAAAGCATCTGAGGCCTACAGGTAAGAGGTCTACACTTTGCCATAATCCATATACCTGATGTTTCAACTAATGCATTTGAAATATTTCACGGCTTAGGACTGTCCTCACTCTGTTACTATAAAGAGTTCACAAAACTTTTCCCACACTGGAGCACAGAATTGTGGTTGATCTGAATCTGTGTTTCTGGGCCATGGTTATTCATGTTTGGTTCCCAAAGAAAACTTTCTCTGAACTCCTTTTAGGTTAGCGTTGTGTTTTTGCAATGACAGAAGTATTCTCTCATTGTGCTCTGTAAGAGACCCCAATAAGAACCAATGAAATAGTAAAGACCTGCCCCCCCCACACTAATAAATAAATAAGTGAATGCATGAATGAATGAAAAATGCCCAATAAATTTAGTGGTCTCACTCAGTTGGACTTTGGTGAAATTGTACTTCACTCTGGCATCGGTGCCAATTTTGAGTGGACAATGTGTGTTCACACCTCCATGGGAAAGATTAACCCAACAGTGGACAACTCAGAATTCATCAGTATTTTCTTCCAGAAATTTTCTGTATTCTGGCTGTTCTGACTTCTGAAAAAAATAAATCCACAAACATTTGAATTGCTTTTCTCATTTGTGACACTGTTTTTCTTTCAGCCTTTCCAATTTTCGCTTTTAAAAATTTGGACATAGTACAACTTGAGATGAATTTCCTTGGCTTTATTCTGCTTAAGACTCCAAATCTTTACATCATGGCTCTTGTCAAAATTGAGACTCTTTCAGCCGTAATTACCTCAGTGCATTCTCAGAAACACCTACTTGCTCCTATCTTTCCAGATTTCTAGTGACACCAATGTCAGATTTTGGTTTAGTCCTACAAGCTTCTGATATATTCTGGTCCCCAGTGTTTCTATTTTCTTCTTTGTTCATCTTGCATGAATCACCATGTCTACCTTACTGTTTGCTCGTATGCTTGTCTTCTTTGGAATGGATCTAGTAATCGCATCTTTTATGTCACATGTGATCTCCCTAGTTGTTGGTATAATGAGGAATTCTCCATTGAAATCTGGTCCTTTTCAGAATTGCTGCCAAACACTGAATCTTGTATCTTTTCTCTCATATTTGATACTTTTCCTCCAGGGAAATCACATTTCATGTCATCAGGTGGAAGTTTAATCCCATATATCACAGTCACCATGTTTGGTACTTAGTGTTCTCTCCAATGCCAGATGGGACCTGCTGCTTCTCATGAGGTCTCCAGGGACTCTGTAGTGTTAGCCTTGCTGGCTGTGGACAGTGGTGAAAGACTTGACTCTCTACCTGCATCCCCTGACACCTGCCAATTGTCAGGGACAGCAGCATGGCAAGTTAAAGGAAGTGTCAGCTTTGCTTCCAATGAAGTCACTATGGATCCTTTGTGGGTTGGAGACTCGTTACTTTCATTGGGAAAGGAAACACCTAGGCAGCCTTCTCGGATACCATTATGAGAGAGGAACTGAGGAGGCTCCACTGTGACCTGGAATACAGCTAACATTGCATGAAAGGATTTTTTAAATCTAGGCTACAGTTCCTGGTCTTCTGGCTAGAGACAGAAAAGACTGATGATATTTCCATTCATTAGCTTTTCTATGCATCTCATTTTTTATAATCTTCTGTTTGGGGATATACAAATTAAAATGGAAATCAAGAAGTTATGCTGTGTCACTGCTCGAACCCCAATTTCTACCACCATTCTGCCTTTCCCCCTTTTCTATATTTTAAATTTGCTATATATATGTATATATACACACACACACACACATATATACATATATACATATACACACACATATATATGTGTGTCTATAATAGATGTAAATATATTTGCATATAATGTCAATTCTTTCAGTTGTACTCCGTGAAAAGGATAGGGGAAATTAAATCTACTCCACATCTCTAGAAGCAACAGTCCACCTCAATCCTTGTGTTCCTCAGAAAATCTTAAACAATACACTGGTATTTTCTGTTATAAAGAAAAAAACAATTAGGAAAAGAATCTAAGAGCAGTGTTTATGCAATTACCTAAAGTCCATAAATAATAACTTTTGAAATTCACTTCTATATCAAAATTCCATTATGAGCATTATTTCAGTGTTAGAATGCACAAACAGTTGTCTGTCCTCTTAAAACAGAAGCATTGTCACCCCATACGTGATGGTCAATGTGGATCCTCATTCCATGGTCTGGGCCAAGTTCTAACCCCATATTGGACATACTGTTCTGGTCTGAGATTCGCTGTGTGCTCTGCCAGGGTTTCTTGGCTCATGAGAACTGAAGACTATAATAAAACTACTTGCATATAATTATTTGCAACTCGTTGTGTTGCTGTGCTAGTGGTATCTGTACTATAGAAGAGGGACCCCATAAAAAGGGCAGTTTTCAGTCTAATGATGGGCTTAATACAGCATACTTTTGATCACCCGTGTCTGATATCTTTTGAGAAGGGAGAAAATGTATCAGAATTGTAAAAATTGCAAACAAGCGGTGGTGGTAATTACATTAACTGACGTGGAAGACTAATGTCGTGTCTTCATCTACATGTTTCTCTAAGGACAGGGCTGTTCAAATCTGTATGTTTGTATGGACGCATGAGAACTTTCTGGATGGAAAGTCTACTAGTGTGACTGTGACCACATTATACTCCGTTGGCTAACATATTCCAGCCTGGGACTTCAGAGAAGGAGGAGGATTACATGTTCAGCAGACCCTAGGCTCCCAGCCGTTCTGGCTCAAAGAATCACTTCTATTTATCCACGCTGAGGACAACAATTAAGAAGGCGGCTTACAATTCAGTGTGACCTCATTCAAATTCTTGTTCTGTATTTTATCAGTGATGTCATCTTTCTAGACTATAGTTTTCCCACTTGTAAAATAGGCATAATAGTATCACCTATGTCATATGAGATAATTCATGTAAATCAGTCAGCATGGTGTCTACCATATAATACAGCCTCAGCACCTGGGTATTAACAGCCAAAGAGCCTATGGCCCAGCTCTCCTCTAGGAAGAGCAGATGTGATGCTCAGGGGACACAGTATAAGCCTTCTTGGAAAATGTTCTGCAGGGATGAGAGACCAGGGATCTAGCCAAAAGACTAAGTCTTTCCGAGTGCACATCTCGCCTCTCCACTTTCCCTGAAGGTTGAGTGAGAATTCGCTCATTGTTTATACTTTTGAAAAATCTGGACAACCACAGACAGTGCGTCTTGTTTCTCTCTCCTAATGATGTCATCATTGTTTCAAATCATTATGAAATGAGAGGTGTGGTGCGAAGCCTCAATTAAAAGCCGTGGGGTGGGGGTAGGGAGAGAAATAGTCTAGTCAGTAGAAAGGGTGCCAGCCTGGCAAGACTTTTCCTTGAGCTGATAATTTTTGTAATCAGGAACAAGCTTCTAAAGTGGTAGTCATGTTTAGAAATAATTCAGGTTTATTACTTTAGTCACACCCAGGATTTACAGGAAAAGATGTGCCTGTGTTTTAATGTATCTGTTGCCCAATACTTGATATCAGATAAGATTAGTCATAACCTCAGCAAACTGGACTAATATGTCTGCCAAAGGTAGTAATATGCTGTTCCATTTAGATCTGGAATTGTGATGAAAGCAAAAAAAACCAAAACAAAACAAAACAAAAAACCAAAAAACACCATATGTCTACAAGAAGGAAGGTCAGCACTGGAGCAAAGAGGTTGAGATGCAGTTGTAGTAAGACCCATGTACAAGAAACCCCTGATCCCTGTTGGTAGGCTCATGCCTTTCCGTGATTAGCTGCCCAGCACCTCCACAGATGCCGATTGTGTGACTGACTTCAGGCACCAGAACGTTTTACCACACAGAAAGATTGGAAGACAGCAAGTACTTGCATGGTAGAATCCAGTGAATTGCGTTAAACAGAAGAGATACAGTTCCCATTTTCTAAGAAGAAGGGTAAGAGAAGGAACAAACGCTGTTTGTGAACTGATTACCAGGGTTCTCAAGCAGCACAAGTTGGCATGGAAATATGTGATGGCAGAGAATAGGGCCTCAGAAGGAAGTGGCTCACGTTTGTCATGAACCAAGTCTGGATCACGTCCTTGGAGAACGGTCACAACTCCAGCAATGTGTTACCTTACTTGAGAGAAATGTAAGGCAAAGAGGACCCTGAGAGGAGGGCGCCGTCCTTCTCTGAACAGCTACTGTGTATCCAACATAATTCCCATTCCCACTCCTCCTCACACCCTTCTGGAGGCACAAGTTAGCATCCGTCTATCACTGCAGTGGAGCTCCACGAGCAAAAGCAAGTTGAGGAGGAAAAGTTTTAGTCAGCTTACACTTCCACATCACAGTTTATCATCAAAGGAAGTCAAGATAGGAACTCAAACAGGGCAGGAACCTAGAGGCAGGAGCTGATGCAGAAGCCATGGGGAGTGCTGCTTGCCCCTTACTCCGCAAGGCTAGCTTAGCCTACTTTTTTCCCCTTTTTTTTATTAATTTTTTCTTGTTACATCTCAATGGTTATCCCATCCCTTGTATCCTCCCATTCTTCCCTCCCTCCCATTTTCCCCTTATTCCCCTCCCCTATGACAGTTCCTGAGGGGGATTACCTCCCCCTGTATATGCTCATAGGGTATCAAGTCTCTTCTTGGTAACCTGCTATCCTTCCTCTGAGTGCCACCAGGTCTCCCCCTCCAGGGGACATGGTCGAAGGTGAGGCACCAGAGTATGTGAGAAAGTCATATTCAACTCTCCACTCTACTGTGGAGAATGTTCTGACTATTGGATAGATCTGGGTAGGGGTTTAAAGTTTTACGGCCTGTATTGTCCTTGGCTGGTGCCTTAGTTTGAGTGGGACCCCTGGGCCCAAATCTGCTATCATAATGTTCTACTTGTAGGTTTCTAGGACCCTCTGGATCTTTCTACTTTGCCATTCTAGAACCCAGAACAACCAGCCCAGGATGGCACCACCTACAATGGGCTGGGGCCTCCCCTTAATTAGTAATTAAGAAAATGTCTTACAGGCTGGCCTACGGTCTGATCTTAGAGAGGCATTTTTTTAAATAGAGGTTTCCTCCTCACTGATGACTTTAGCATGTGTCAAGTTGACATAAAACTATCCAGCAAATTGAACCAACCCTTTGTCAACTTAACACATAAACACATCACTGTTCAGCCACAACCTTTTCATTCTCATCGTCACTAACATCTCACATTAAAAACATAAATGCTTTTTAAAAGTCCCACAGCCTTTACAAATCCAAACACATCAAAACTTGTCTTTATAAAAAATATTCAGTCTCTCATTCCCCTGGAGGGGGAGACCTGGTGGCACTCGGAGGAAGGACAGCAGGTTACCAAGAAGAGACTTGATACCCTATGAACATATACAGGGGGAGGTAATCCCCCTCAGGAACAGTCATAGGAGAGGGGAATAAGGGGAAAATGGGAGGGAGGGAAGAATGGGAGGATACAAGGGATGGGATAACCATTGAGGTGTAACAAGAATAAATTAATAAAAAAAAAGACACAAAAAATATTCAGTCTCCTTTTTAAAAAAATTCAAATTCTCTGTAAAACCCCAAACTATCTTCCTCCTTTTTTTTTAAAGTTTAAAATCTCTCATCTGTGGGCTCTTATAAAATCAAAACTAAATGAATTACTTTCTTACTTCAAAGAAGGAAGCACCGGGGTGCAGTCACAAGCAGATGAAAACAAACCCAAAATTCCAACCAAGAAACAACACAATGTCCAATACCTGGTGTCCACTCTCCGTCTTCTGGGCTCCTCCGAAGGACTTGGGTCACTTCTCCAGGTCTTCCCTCTGCAGAACACAGTTTGTCTTTTAAGCTCTGGAAGGCTCTCCACTGTGACTAAAACTAATCTTGGGGGTTGTCCTGTGGTAGTGACATTTCCAAAATACTTCGATCTTCTGCTGCAACTGGCCTGTACTTTCACCAATAGCCTCTCCAAGGCTCATTTCAGGGTGCCAAGCCTCAACTTTTCTGTATGACACCTTCAATTCTGTTACTGAGACTGGACTTTCAACCGTGGCTTCTCCTGGATTGCCACAGTACTGAGCCTCAGCTGCTTTTAATGATCCCTTCATGCCCTCAAAACCAGTACCACTTGGATGGCTTTTACACCACCAAGCTCTGCTGCCAGTGTGAGGTGCAACCTTGACCACTTCTGGAACAAAGCTTCTGCGTGCTGACTCTCAGGAAACACATCCTAGAAGATTGCACCTCGTTTATGCTGGTTTCTTCTTGATCACTTTTAATTTCTTAGCTCTAGTAGACCAGCATCAATTGTCTAAGTAAGACAAAGACAAAGATGGCACCCAACCTTGCATATGGTTCTCTGGCAGGGATGCACCAACTGATACCACTCTCATTGCTTGTCATTGCTTGTCCGCCTCCTCTCTGTAGTTCCAGAGTACCCAGAAAACTCGGCTCTACTCCAGTTAAGTTGAATGAATTTTTACCTTCTTTGATTATCGTTCCCCCTTGAACATTTCTGCTGTCAAAAAATGAACTAGAAAAGAATGTGAACACACCTTTCCTGGTCACCTGTGAAGACACTTTTGAGAGACTTGCACAAGTAGCTAGCTACTCCTTCCAGCCTCTCCCAGATCTCTCTTCTGTTCGGCTTCTCTGCTATTTACTGAAAGGGAATTCCCTCATCCTCAAGGCATTCCATTATAATAGCACCGCCCATGAGAAAGTAAGGGATGAAGAATGAATCTTTCTATATCTTTTGATGAGATACTCAACTGCTACCCCATCCATTATAGACCTAATATAACCTGACTCTAGAATGTGGTAGAAAGAAGAAAAGAAGAAAATGTGAGGGTTTTTTTTTTTTACTCTTTGAAATCTTTGAGCCATTTCTCTTTCCATTTTTCCATTAACTACTAATTATTAATGAAAAGTTATTTCATTAAATAAAGTTATTTCATTAATAACCAGAAAAGGCTATTTTACCTTTTCATTCACTAACCCATGTGATAGCCTTCATTCCTGATGTGGGTGGAGGTGCACACTATGTAGAGCAGAACAGAGAGCACGGCTGGCTTCCCTCTGGGCATTCCATGCCCATGAGCATAGCCTAACACTGTTCTTTGTTTGGCCACCAACTTTGACAGTGTAGATATTTACTGCACATGGTCATGGTCATACAAAATTTCCCCACGTTACCATTTGAGGCACAGACTTTTTATTCAGCATAACTACGCACTTTGTAGTAATGCTTTCCTTGAAAGTAAAGCATTTTGTAGTAATGCTTTCTTTGAAGTAAAGCAATTTTATTTTTCTTTTGAAAGAGGGTCTTTCTACATAGCCATGACTATCATGAACCTCAACATGTATACCACGGAGATCTTTCTCTGCCTCCTATGTGGTAGAGTTAGAGTATTACACCACAGCAACTAAACTAAAATGTTATTTCAACAACAACAACATCTCTGCAAAGAGCCAAATACTAAAACACGGTATAAAGCTAAAACTAACCATAAATCAATGAATAACAATAAGGGACCCTTGCACAAATGTTGCATAGAGTCCACCCATAAGTTGAATCACAGCCTACCTACCTCCTTCACCTATCTGTAATCTTAGCACTGTGACACCATCCTAACCCTAACCTTTACTACTAACTCCAAGACTAAAACTTACCCTAATGACAACCTTTTACTCAGCTTAACCCTGAGGCTAGCTACCTTTAAAGTTAATCTAAGAAACAACACTAAATATTGTTCCTAGCCACAACTTTACCCCAACCTTCAGTCTAACCACAATTTTATCTTTAACTCAAACATTAACCTTAGAAATAAACCTAAAACTGTCTCGAGCCCTAACCATAACTCTAACCCTAACACTAACAATAACTCTAAATAACCTAGAGCCCAAACCCTAAACCTTATTATATAGATTAAACATTAAAACTTGGTCAAAAACTAACCATAAAATAATTACTAACACTAGCTCATATCAAGGTCTATTCCGAACCCAAGTCCTAACCTCTAATTCCTGACCATAACCCTAATCCTAAATTTAGTTCTCTTTTTTAAAGTTTAGATTTAACCATAATCCTAAGCCTAGCTCTAACCTTACACTAATCCTACAACAAACCATAACTACAATCCTAGTGGTAACATTAACCTTAATATAGCACTGACATGCGCGCACGCATGCACGCATACACACACACACACACACACACACACACACACACACACACACACACACGGTTATATGGAAAAGTGCATTTGTTTGTTTGTTTGTTTTGAGAATTTGATACACACCTTCTTGTTTACACTTGGTTAATAAGCTTGCCTTTGTTTTCTCACTTCTTGTTTGCTCATCTGAAATGCTCATCTAATGACAGGGTGCTGGTTTTTGTATTTCAATATTATATTTCTGTTAATTACTCTTTGAATTTTAGTAGATTTTTTTATTTACTATTGTTCTGGTAGACTATTCTTTCAGCTATAGGAGATGTGCTTGCCAACTGATTTTTTTCCCCCCTTATCCTTAGTTTTGTTACACCAGAACTATAAATGTTTATTTTTTTTTATTTTTTTGTCCTCAGTAGGTGTATTTCTTTGCTCCATTCAGACTATACTCCAGAAGACAGTATCTTGATGACTATGCTTCAGAAGGTAGTGTCTTGATGACCATCTTCTACAACTTTAGATACGATTTTTAGTCATTTGGAAATCACAATTTCTAGTGAGGTAGTTTTGTTTGCATCCTTGTAATAGCTGAAGTGAATGTTTTACTTTTATACTTTTTGAGGTTACTTATTTTTGTTAATTTTTATTTTTTTAATTTCTGGAAAGGTTGATGAATCTGGCCAAATGAAAAAAATGTCTAAATATATAAATGCTAAAACTGAAAACTCTTAGGAAAAAGACTTAAAGTTTGATAAATAGGCAAACTATTTATAATATGTACACTTATATCTCTCAAGAACTCTTCCATAGCATTTTATATTTTTGGTGAAGACCAATTAACTCATGGGAAAAATCATACGCTCAGATGATACACTAACATGTAAAAATAAATGTTCAACATGTATATGAAGATACTTGAAGTCACCTGTGAGAAGAGGAGCATAAAAAGTAATAATTTGACAGAGATTTTAACCTACTAAGTTAGTAGGCCTCTAAAATACTTAGCTGTAGATTTGAGTAAAATAATCAAAATCTATACATTAAAAGATAATATTGAAATCTGTACCAAAATCTGTGACCTTGCATATTGTACTTCCCCACAAATTAAAAACAATAGGAAATAAAATTATTATAGAGAACTATAAAAAGTGTGCATAAAATCCTATGCAAATGGCATTAATCAATGTTACTTAAAGTCACATTAAAGACAGTATTAAAGTTCCACTTAAACTTTTATTAAATGAAACATAGCAAAGTGATAAAATGTACTATGAGACAGCCCTTAGAGGTCATAGTTCAGAAGCATAGTGAGGAATTTATCTTGAGAAGCCTATGCTCACTCTAGAAGTCTCTCTCCCGTTTTTAAATACCCATGCTTAAATCTTAAGATAAACTAAAATATTACTACATAAAAGAATTAAATGTTTGTCACAAAATATTTGTGTGGAATGCATGCTTTAAAATGTGTGTGTACAATACATAGAAAAGTTTGGCCGTAGTTGTAAACACAGACGCACAGACACACACAGACACACAGACACACACAAACACACACACATACACAGAGTGCAAGACATGAGAGAATGCTTAGGACACAAAGCCAGTGTTAACCCTGGGATTTGGAATGATTTTCATTTTTCCTTATTTTTTTTTTAAAGATCATTCAAATAGCATTCCATACGTCGGGGGGCATGTTTGAAAATGTCATAACAAAATTCATAGTAATTACAACAGAGAGAGGTGGGACCCGAAGATGCAGTCTGGCTACTCAGGAGTCTGGGGCTACAGGAAAATGAGTTTAAACCCTGTTTGGGATATTTAAAAACCATCTCAAAATAAAAGTAAAAAAGAGAAAGGAACGTGGCACAATACGTGGGGTTATAGTGGAGAGGTAAAGCCGTTGCCTTGCCTTGAGTCCCTTCATTCTATACCCCTAGGACGGTACTAAATATGTAAGCAAATACACACACACACACACACACACACACACACACACACACACACACACACACACAAAGATCGAAAAGCTATTTTCCAGCTTATGAAAAAGGAGCACATATTACTTTCAGTCATAAGAAAAAATAATGTATTTCCAAAATGCGAGCCAGGCCTGGGAAAGCACTGGAAATTCACCCCTGGGTTGACATAGCACAGCCCTTCGGCATGTGATTACACAGCTCTGAGTCTCCCTGACTGCCTTCAAAGCCCTTTTAGTCTTTGGACCCACAAGGTAGTGACAGTGAATTGAACTTCCTTCCACACAGAATCCAACTTTCATTATTTGCTTACCAGAAAATAACTGAGGTTGCCTCTTAGTAAGCTTGGAACTGACTGTCAGTATTCATACATTTCAAAAAGGGAGCAGTAGTTCAAGGAACCACTACTGTGCGGTTTCTATACATCGATCGCCACATATAATTCTCCCAGCAATCTTGAACACTGGGTGCCATCATGACAATCATAGAGACTGAGAAATCTGAGAAACTGATTAAAGAGCCACCTAAGGTCACAGTGCTATTTTTAGACAGGAGACTGGAAGGCGTCCCCACTCTTCAATGGTTTCTTTCCACCCTACGCAAATAATCAGCTACAAGCTTCTTTTGACTTTTGATGCTTGTCTTGTGACTTTTAACTGGAATCCAAATACCCTGGGGCTGTGAAGTGACTTCCTTATCAAATGCTGCTGTAGGAGCATCCGTGCCTGTATTTCAGCAGCTGGTGCAGATTTGGGAAACCACTCTGGAACCCTGGTCAAGGGTTTCTATAGCAAGGGAAGGGATGTTCTGGATGGGGGGGTATCAGATGGGATCACTGCCAAAGCGTCAAAATTGGGCCCCAAATGAGTTTTGTTTCCCCTTCTATCTCATGGTTCTTCTTTGCTGTCACCTTAAGAGAGTTCACGGCTCTAATCTTGTGGCAAAACTTTCCTTGCACTAAGTCTCTAGTCCTCCAGCTGCGGGCTAGACAATAACCTTGTGCCACGGAGAGGTCACACAACAAGATGGCTGCTGCCAGGCCAGAGTGCACTCTTTCTCTACTATTAATCCATGTCTGTCAGTGGGATAACATATCTCTGGACCCCCTTCCCTTTCATAAAAATAATACCCGCCTTAAGATTCATTTTGAGAACTAATGAGATGGCATACGGCAAGTGTATAACCCTGAGTTCCTACTTTTTTTTTTTTTTTTTTTTTTTTTTTTTGGCTGTTGACCAGCATTCAGTAGACAATGATATGTTGGATTGTCTGGAGACATATTTTTTATATTGTTTTATATTCACTTTTTAATCAAAATTCTACCCCTTCTGTGTTCCCACATTGAAATGGCCAGGCAGAATTGCACTTGATTGATGAAAATGATCAAAATCAACACAATGGTAATAGTCGGAAACTTGGTAAACACCCTATGAAAATAATATTTAAATGAGTTGATTATATATAATTATAATTCATTAAAGATGTTCAGAGGGAAGAAAGCAATGCAATGGGCACAAGGCAATATTGTATATTTAGTCTTCAGCATACTTACTCTCATCTATAATAATACTGGTGTCTAAGATCTGAGAGGGTCAGCCAAACATCTCCTTGTGCATTTATAGACTATATTATTAACTTGTCATATTAAGAAGCAAAGCTCAGAGACCTGTATATGTAAAATACAGGGCTTAGATATTTCTGTCGGTGGAAAGAGTGAGGTCCAGTCAATGTTCATAAATTTGTTCTATAAATGTTTGCTGAGCATGGTCTTTTGAGCTCAGTACAATAAGGAAGAGGGAAGTGGGACACTCTCAATGTCTTAGGTTTATAGTCTGCTGGAGGCTTTGGTGAGGAGGGCACACAGGTAATTATAATATAAAGTAATCTGCAGTAGAGGAGAGAAAGGCAAGAAACCAGGGACTTGGGCAGCTGAAGGGGCCAGGCATCGGCCTGGCTTCAGAATGCCTCAGGAGAAAGCAGGGTGGAGGCAGTCGTGACTATGTCTGCCAACTCCACAGTTTTGCCTCTGACTGACTTTATGACTCACCTATGCAAATCTTCAGATCTACATGCAAATCCACTGAGCTCTTCTACATTATGTCCTTACTGCTAACATAACTATCAGAATTTTCGTGTGCGGAGAGTGGGGGAATTTGGCGTCATAGTAAAGCAAATGTCGACCTACCATGACACGGCTGTGCTTGGTGGTGAACAGGGCACACACGATCAGGCTCAACTGACCACTTGCTGGAAGCCCATGGCACATTAGGTTACTTCCATGAAAACTTCATTTTCTTCTATTCTGCACAAAGATAATAATATGTATTTTAAAGTTTGTTTCAGGATTAAATTAAGTCCTTGGTTTTTTAGGTTTTTGTTGTGGTTGTTTTGTTTTGTTTTTAGGTAATTATAAGCCTTTGACTATTGCTAATTCCTTCTGCTTACCCAGTGCCTTAATGAGATGGGAAATTTCTCATGATATTTATTGTTTGTACTGTTATAAACATAAATGGTTTCAATAACAAAAAGTTAGCTTTATAAGTTTCCAAAAAACCAAACACTGATTTAGGAGAGAAAACTTGGGATTTTTCACATTGACAAAGGCAGGAAACTCCCTTAAAAAGAAAAACACAGAAAGACTACCAGTGTTATGATGTAACAATAAAAACCAACCAACCAACCAAGAATAAAAAAAAAAACACCAAAAAAAAAAAAACGTATGTCACAAAATACAAATTTTGATGTTAAATTCCTTTTTAGTTTTTTTGGGGGGTGGTGATTTTGGTTTTGTTTTTTTTTTTCTTTCTTGCTCCTTTGTTGTTGGTTTTTACTTGTGACAGGATTTCTCCTTGTAGCCCTGAGTGTCCTGGAACTCACTCCTTAGACCAGGCTGGGCTCCAACTCACAGAGATCCACCTACCTCTGTCTCCAAGTGCTTGGGATTAAAGGCGTGCGCCGCCGCCGCCTGGCTTAAGATAAATTTTTCTTCATCTTATTTGTAAATGGAATGATACGCAGTTTCACGTGGCATAATGTTAAGACTTTGGAGGTGTATTTCCTATGTGGTTGGTTCTTATTTGATTCAAGTGGGAGGGTAACACGTATTTACAAGGACCGTACCAGGAAACATAATTCCTGTATCTGTTTGCTCAGAGCTGCAAGGTGGTGGAAGACTGGACGCCTCAGGGGACTTGGAGTGTGGCAAGTTGCTTCTTCTAATGACGAGTTTTCTCTAAAATCCTTGTGGCTTTGGCAAAAGTAGCGTCAAATTTAAAATAACAGTCTGAGTTCATAGTAGGTTATTTTTGTATGTCAGTGTCTAAAGTCAAAAATACGTCATGGAACAAACAAATTGAATAATGGGTCTGAGGGCTTTATTAGTCACAGCAGGCAGCACGTTGGAAGTAGCTATTAACTTGCTTTAGCTGGTTACTAGCTACTGGAATTTGGAGTGATGCTTTGGGGCATCAGTGAGAATTAGAAGACATCTACCCTGTCTTACACACCAGTATCCCCAGGCATCCTCCCATCACACTTTGGAGCCATCCTCTACCAAAACTTCTGAGTGTGGTGTAATGTTGGGAATCCAGGAGATGCTCACCTATTTCCTTCCCACAGATTTCCAATTGTACTTTACTCCCCCTTCTTTTTGTCCCATACTTGAGATTTGGAGCTTATGTGGGGGGAAAAAAAGTTGGACATACAACAGTGGCAGCATGAATTTTTGTCTGTTTTGGATGAGTTTGGGATATCAGAATGATTTCCTGGGTCGACTCCTCCTTCTGTTCTTTTGGTTTCACTGAGAGGCTGTTCAGAAATAATTCTTCTTGTGACACACTACAAGCAAAATTCTGTTTGTGCTTGGGGAAGACTCGGGGAAGGTGTGTTGTGGGGAGTAAGAGAACTTTGGCAATGTTCATAAATTTTCCCTGAAGTGTTTTCAACTCTAGACAATAGGCTAAAGACTTCACGGCCGCATGGATTGAATGCTTTGCTCTGCTTAAGGTACGCCTGATTTCGGTCCTCACGGATTCTCCCTTTCAGTCTCATCTCTGAAGGTCACAGATAGCAGCATCTTCAATAGGTCCACAGAGGTATTGATGAACTAAGGGTTCTGGGTGGCATTAACAGAACAAAGACTTATCAGAATGAAAGAAAAAGAGTGTGAATACTAAGAGTAAGGGAACGGTGAAGAAAAGGATGAGGAATAACATAAGTAATTATTAGGAGTTACTGAGGCCAGCCCATGCCCCACAAGGAGATGCCGCCCACTGTTACACACCACACCGCAAGCCAGGGAGCTGATATTGTTGGTTACATCTAGTTACCAAAGAGTCACAAATGCCAGTTACTGAGAGAAAGCAGGCTCTCTGACTGCCAGGGCCCATCAACTTCCCCACTTCTGCGGCTTGCTGTGGCATCATTTGTGCTGACTCTGTGTTGATAAATACTAGCTGGAATCAACTCCTGAAGGGAATTATTTATAATCCCCGTTTGGCTGGTGAGGCTTCTACTACTCTGAAACAAGAGTTGAAACAAACAGGACACAAAACTGCGTTTTCATACCTGCATGGAAAAGCTTTAGTAGTTTCGGTGGGTGGGTCATAGTTGGAGACACTTTGACTCAGGACACACCCGAAGGGCAGTGGCTTAGCTTTTTCCTAACCATACGCTGTCTTTTCTGTCTTACTCAGGCTCTCATTAAACACTCTCCTTGACAAAGTCTCCTTTTTCTTCAAAAAGGCCTTTTTTCCCCCCTCAGTTTGTCTGACCTATTTATTTTGTGTGTGGGTGGTTTTGTGTGTGTGTGTGTGTGTGTGTGTGTGTGTGTGTGTGTGTGTGTGTGTGTGTGAGACTCTGCCTGGCTCAAAAATTTTAATGACTGAATCTAAATTTTCAGCTATGAGCATCATGGAAATCCTTACCAGAATGTAAGCACACCTGTTTTCCTTTCAGAATCGTCTGCAGTCTGCATATCTCTGCCTGCTCAACTCTGTAGATCAGATGGTAACAGACATAGGATTTCAGTCACTTACAAAGGCGCCAGTTAGCACACATGCCCTGCAGACCAAGTATATTTTGAACCAACTGACACAACATGCTTATGAATGGAGATGGTCCTGGAGGGCCAGACAAGAGAATGAGGGTGAAGCCGGGAATCAGGCACAATGAAGAAATCCCAGTCATTAGCTTTCCTTGATGAGGCTTTACTGCTCAGTAGCAGTTTATTTGCATATGGAAATGAGTGCATAAATATGTGGTGGATTCATCTGCAAGTTTTCAAAGTGAGAACTTGACAGGTTTGGGCAAGTCCCAGAAAGCAAGTAAGCACAATTACCATAGTGCCAGTAAAGCAGTGGAGTTTCCATAAGAGCTGGGCTGCTGCTGCTCAACTTCCTGCCTTTTTAGCCCTGGGATGAAAAAGCACAGTTTACAATTCTCTTTATTAAACCATTGTACAATTCCCTCTCTGTGCTTGGGGATGGGGGTGGTGAGGCCTTTCAAGTTCTTTCAGAGAAGCCAATCGCTTTAGTGAACATCGTGAGTTGAGTTGCGGACGGGCCTTACTGCCACTTGACCCATAGAAAGCAGGGAAGCAGATGGGGCCAATTCCTGCCCTTCAGAAGTGAGAATAAGGCAGCAGCAGGAGGCCGAGGGAATCAAATTGTTTCCAGTTGTTTCCTATTATCCCTATTCTACTTGACATCGTTCTTTCCCATGATAGAGCACAGTCAAGAAATGCTAAATAGAAGATTCCAGAAATCGGTCAAAAGTTTTAAACTGAGTGTCATTTTGAGTAGTGTGAAGAAATTTTAGAGTATTTCACTCCAATTTGCCTTGGACATGAGTTTTTTTTTTTTTTTTTTTACCAACATGTGCACATAGCATACATTACCCATCCATTAGTAACTTTGTAGCTGCCTGAGGTGTCAGATTGACTGCTGTGATATTGCATGCTTGGATATTTTGAGCAGTTTTAAGGCAGATTTGCCTTGACCAGTAAAACGAGAGTGACGGGGCATGCATTGTGAAGTGAAGAAAGCCTTTATTTTTCTTATTAAAGCAGCTATATAGTGGTTTTTTTAAAAAATAATTCTTCATTGGCTTGGACCCCTTCCTGACTATAATCATTCTGATGACCTCTGGCCATGTCACACAATTAAGACTAATCACTAAACTTTGAGAGCTAGTCTCATGGAAGTTCGAGATATGGTACTTAAATTTTTTACATACCGGGCTATTCAGTCACTTCTGAAATTCCACATTCTGACTCCTCTCCTTGGCACTCTAATGAGACTGCCGGGTAAAGGTGACAAACTATCTGTGTGCTTTCTGCACTGAACACTGTTGAGCATGTCTGCCTTCTTCGTTCTCCTTCCTGCCTTGGTTCTGTGACACCACTCTTTCAATTCACCATCTACATCACTGATCATATGTTTGAGGTTTAAAGTCCAAGCTGTCCCATTTACTCTATGTCTTAATTAATGTTCATGTAATTAAGATGTTGATTATTTTCCAGGATACGACCTTTGCTAGGTACCTGCTCCACACAGAGATTTGTATAGAGTAAGCTATTCTAAGAAGAAACAAGTCTACAAGAGAACTTGTCTCTTTCTGGAACTGATGCTTCTTCAAAGTCTCAGAATCATGACCTGGTAGTCGTATTAGGCTTTCCCTCACCCTCAGCCACAATGCCTCCAGCCAGAGTGTGACATGGCACTACAGTTCTGTTTCAAATCTCACCTCACATCTTTGTTTCTTGATCATGGATGCCATAGCCACAGTCTCATTCTTTAATTTCTGGTTTCCTCTACCACCTCTGGATTTCCCTTCCTCCAGCAATAATTTTCCTAAGATTTTTTGGAAAGATCTTTATAAAACACAAGTGATGGACTGTTTCCATCTATGCACTCAGTGATGTAGAGTAATTACCACAGAGTTATGAAATTTTCTCAGGGGTCTCAGTAAGCTGTGATTTCTCACCAGTCTGGTCTTGTCTCCTGCCATCATACCTTGCTGTAATTCATGTGGCTTTCTGTATACTGTCTCTTAGACATGGACTCGATTCATCTGAGGGGAAAAAAAAAATCCAAACCCAAAACTGCAAAACCCTCAACAACAAACATCCAAAAACAAACAAACAAACAAACACCCCAAACCGATCATTATGTCTTCCAGAAAGGCATCCAAACTTTTCAGCTCTAGCTATCAGGGTCCTTGTCTCTAAGCTTCCAGAGTGGCATTGAGAATGATCCGTGGAAGGCCATGTCGCTATCAGTTCTTTCAAAATGGCATTGCTCAACACCATAAGCCCATACTTCATCTCTATATTCTGCACACCTAGATAGCGTGTACTAGGCATACAATAACAACTGGCCAGGTACTAGGCATACAATAAATGTCAGATGAATGTTACAGCTGTGGTCTAAACATCTGAAGGGCGTTAGTGAGTCATTGCCAACCTCTACAGAGAAGATAACATCCAAATAATACCTCAGGCAAGGAATTAGAGTGGTAGGGAGTTGAAATTTCTCAGCAGTGGCCTGAAAAAAAGATGGGGCTGGAATGAGGAGTTATGGGACCGTGGCTTTGGATGATGCACAGTTCTTGGGTTTTGTTGTTGTTGTTGTTGTCGTCATCGACGTCATTGTTTTGTTAGTTCTCTAGGTAACTTGCATCAAATATATTTAAAGTAGGATTAATGTCCCACAAAAGAGATTCTAAGAGACATTGTGAAAATAGCTATCAACATATTTGAAGAGATAAATATTGACGTATCACGTTTTAATTCTAATGATAGCCCTTTTACAGCTTTTACGTCACGATTGTCATAATTTTGACATTTACAAAGTCATTCTTCAAGAGGTGATGATTAGGCCTGTTTTCTTTTCTTTTCTTTTCTTTTTTTTTTTCCAGGCAAATTAAGTCCACTGTCCAGGAAATGCACAAAGTCACAAGAACTAACAGAAAGGCATGTGTGGTAGGCAACAGGCGAGGCTGTTAAGCCACAACTCACAAAGGCCTCTATAAAGAGTTTGTAACTCTACTATAATAAGTTCACTTTTTCTCTTACTCTTTTTTTTTTTTTCATTTTTTTCCTTTTTTAGTGGAGAGCCAAACCATCTCTCTTATTTTTACCAACTAATCTGAAGTTTCTTCCACCCTGTCCTTTTGCTTCTTTTTAAACACAGTCACTATTGGAGTATGCAGAGGCCCAGGAAGGAGAGAAAGCATAACGCAGAGGGGTCAGTGCTTATCAGAACCACATAAGAAGATGAAGAATTGCTGGGCGGTGGTGGCGCACGCCTTTAATCCTAGCACTTGGGAGGCAGAGGCAGGCGGATCGCTGTGAGTTCAAGGCCAGCCTGGTCTACAACAATGTGAGTCCAGGACAGCCAAGGCTCCACAGAGAAACCCTGTCTCAAAAAACCAAAAAAAAAAAAAAAAAAAAAAAAAAAAGAAGAAGATGAAGATTAAGCCTCCCAGCAGGCCTTGTGTGTTCCTGGATATTGGGTCCTCCCAAAGCTTCCAGGCCTGGAAACGTGCTTATCTTTAGTGACAGCTAGGCAGAATTTCAAATATTACATTGCAGAGAAAATTACTCTTTTTGTCACCAAGAAAGAAAGGGGGAGGACAAGAGAGATGTCGCTTTATAGCCCGAGTCTGGCACTGTCAGCATCTTGGAACTTGCCTCCCATACTCTGTCTGGCTGGCCTTGGCCTGCAGAAGGCAGGGTTGCTGTGTAGCATGAGAAGGTGCAAAAACAAACATGGGCAGAACCCCAGACACCAGACTGCAGGAAACATTCTGAGAGTTATAAAAGTGAAATACTGCTTCCAGCTGTCCCTTTCTTTATACCAGGATTAAGCTGAGCTCAAAGGGACTGCAGACACCAGGCCAGAACGGCATCATCTATTCCAGTTACAAAGCAGGTTGACGTTCTCAGCCCTCTGTGCTAAGGAGCAACTCCCAATTCTGATCCCTCTCTCCACTCACGGACACAGTCTCTAATGTGCTTTTTATATGTGCATTTGAAGTCACGCAGTTGCTGATGCTCAGGGCATAGCGATGCGTCATAGTCCTCCCTTCCGGTAGCCAGGAACCTCCTGCCCACTGGTCACTTGCTTTTCCTAGGATGTGCCATTCTCTGTGGTGGCTTTTTGTTTGCTTGTTTATTTTTTTGTTATGGCCCATAGAAATGTGGTGAAAATGAACATCATCACCGAGTAATAAGATGCTAACATGGCAGCAGACTGAAGTAAGCCCGCAGTAAGACCCTTTGTTAGCTTGTGTTTAGACAGATTTTCTTATCATGATTTCTGGCGAATGGTGATCATGTCAAAGAGATCTTCATCACATAGTAGTTATTTCCAACTTAAATGCCATTAGTTCAGCATCTATAAACTACTTAGATAAAGCACATGATATCTTTCATGTTCATGTTACCATTTTTTTTTTTCATTTCCTTTTGAGACAACATCGTATGTAGCCCAGGATAGCGCTGAACTTGCTATATAGGATCCAAAAGCTATCTTGGATTTCTGATCCTCCTGTTCCCACCTCAAGTGTCCTGGTATTACAGGTTACGAAGCACACCCAGTTTTATGCATTGCTAAGGGTGGGACATCACTCCGTGTGAGTACTCAATAAATAATAAACACTCCAGCAGCTGAACCACATCCCCAGCTGCTCCTATGGCCCTTTCCAGCTACGGAGAGTTTTGCCATTCCTTGGCTGCACATCCATTTCAAGGTGAATGGCAGCTCAGAAGCACACAGCAGAAAAAAAAAAAAAAAAAAAAAAAAGAAAGGTGATGTAGACACGGTTTGCACAGCTCTCCGGAATCCTACGATTTTATTTTTAACATGGCAGTTGTTGCCCGAAGCTCTTATTGATGGTTTCTTAGTGTTAAGCTGAACGGTCATGGGAGGATTTATTTTCAAATATTGCTGAAGTGTAACGACTCAAATCTTTTTGTCATTAAGTGTGCTCGCTCGTAAGGTCCCATCTGAAGCCTGGGCTCCCTCTGCTTGGCTGTCTTTTGTGAGGGTCTGATTTCTATCTCCTGCTGCAGCGCTTGACACTCGCTGCTCTTGGTGAACTGAGACCATTTCCACACGTGGACTGGGAAGTCAGGCCCTGGGTGGAAAAGAGGAAACGCTGATCATAAACCACGCAGCCCCTCTGAAACTGTGTGAGCACCGGCAGAGGCATTTCCGAAAGTCCACGCCAGAAGAAAGGCCGCATTTCTGTGAGGTCTGTGAATCTTTGCTCCGCTTCAAAGCCTTCCTCCTTCAGATTTAGGAGCTCACACCCGGCAGCCGTTCATCCCATGCCAGCTGACACGCAGAGTAATATACAGCAAATTAAATATCTTTGCTAATGCTAGCGTTTCCCAGCTCTTTGAAAATATTTCTAATAAAGGAAAATGTCAAAGCGTGTCAAGAGCAACACCTTCTGTGATCCAATCATTACAGCCTTAAGCTGCATAATGAAAGTCCTAGCCTCCTCCTCGGTAACTTTTATCATCCCGAGTTAGTCAATCACATTGAACAAATTCCAGGAGCCTGCCTTGTCCTTTGTCTACAGATGAAAATGTAGCAGGTGTAAATTGTAAGAGTCTTCACATTTCATTTCAAATCTTGTCCTGCCACAATTAATTTTCTTTTAAAACTTCTCTCAAAAAGAAACCATAGGACTGCATTGCAATGGTAAGACATTTAAAAAAAGATACATTTGTGTGCATTTGCAAACATACTACACATGCATTCATGTACATTATATATACATGAGATGGAGCTTTGATCTTCACCCCAGACTTATGTAGCATTCTCCATGTGGCTCAGGCTGGTCTTGAACTAACAGCAATCTTCATTGGCATATCTGATCACACCGCGGGCAGTTGTATTTTTAACATAAAAAGCTTCATAAATACCTTCACGTTTGTGAGTCGTAAAGATTCTCAATGAAAACTTGTGACTGTTGAAAAATGAGATTTTTGTTTGTTTTTTGGTTTTTGAAGACAGGATCTCTCTGTGTTAGCCTTGGCTGTTCTGGACTTGCTTTGTAGACCAGGCTGGCCCCTAACTCACAGGGATCCACCTGCCTCTGCCTCCCGAGTGCTTGGATTAAAGGCTAGTGCCACCATGCCTGGCATGAGATGATTTGGGTGCAATTACTATTTCCATTTTACAGTTGTGAGGTCTGAGGCACAGAGAAATTTAAATGACCAGGAGTTACAGGCAGAGAAGTGGGACAAGTAGAGTAGACTTTGATTTGGGAATAGAGTATTCCTGTGTCTAGATTTCTTGATTGACTTTACATGTGTGTGTTACTTTAATAGTTGTGTGAGCATTATGACATATTTGCATAAACCTGGATATGCACCATTCACTGTGACTTATTTTTAAAACAATTTTTATTGAAAACATTTTTTCTTTTTTGTTAATCAAAAATAGATTCTTCCTTCATACCA
This sequence comes from Acomys minous, assembly GCF_964271855.1. NCBI lineage: Eukaryota > Metazoa > Chordata > Mammalia > Rodentia > Muridae > Acomys > Acomys minous. The sequence goes on from NC_140495.1 coordinate 35,799,250, forward strand.
TACATTCTGACCACACTTTCCCCTCCTCCTATTCCTCCCAGCTCCCTGCTACCTCCCTCTCCCCAAGAGCCACTCCTCTTTCATCTCTCTTCAAAAAGGAGTAGGCCTCTAGGAGTCAACAACAACCACAATGAAACCAGATACAATAAGACAAGGAAGAAGCCCTCATATTGAGGCTGGACAAGGCAACCCAACAGGAAGAAATGAGTCCTGAGAGGAGGCAGAAGAACCAAAGACACATCTGCTCCCACTGTGAGGAGTCCATGAAAACCACCAACAGCCACAGCATAAATGCAGAGTACCTGGTACAGGCCCCATGCTTGTGAGCCCATGGGAGCCCTGCTTAGTTGATTCACTAGGCCATGTTCTCCATCCACTCCAACTCTTATGATCTTTCCTCCCTTCTTGTGCAGGGTTCTCCAAGCTCTGAGGGGGAGCCACCTGAGGGAGACCTCCAACTTAGAATTTCTCTCTGCTTAATGTCTGGCTGTGGGTCTATGTACCTGTTCCTATCTAGTGCCAGAGGGAGCCCTCTGATGATGACTGGACAAAACACCAATCAATCTAAGAGTATAGCAGAATAAGGAATCATTTCATTGGGTTTTTTTTGTTTGTTTGTTTGTTTTAGTCTAGTCATGTTTGGTTTTACCTTAGCTCTCTGGGCTATCCAGTCTCTGGTTTCTGGAAATCCAGGCTGTGTCTGACATGGACCTCAAGTTAAACTAAACATTGGTTGGCTACTCCCACAGGTCTGGTGCCACCATTGACACAGCACATCTTGCAGACAGGAAAGATTGTTGGGATTATAGGTAGAAGACTTTGTGATGGGGTTGGTGTCCAGGTTTCTCTTTTCGTAGCCTGTAGGGTACCTTCATGTAGCACCAAAAGAGACGAGAAGACAGGTGTGAAGATTCCACGCAGGCCCCAGCTTGAGCTCTCTACCTTTAGTAAGCTGTATAGATGTTGTCCTCAGCAATGGGGCAACACTGTCAGTTTTCAGAAAATGACCTTCTGCCCTAGTATCAGACTGAGTTGTTTGGGGATCTTCATGGAGCCCTCTCTCGGTCAACAACTCAACCAACTGCAACACTGGCCCACCACTGGAAGTCTTGACTGGTTACAAAAGATGACCATGTCAGGCTCCGTGTCCTCTCTTATTAGGAGTCCTCATTAGGGTCACCCTCATAGGTTACAAGGAGTTTCCATTACGCTGTTTCTGCATCTTCCCAGGTGGTCCCCCAATATTAGTCATTTCTCCCTGAACTCTCTCACTCCATCCCTCTCCCCACATATAATCCCTTCCACTGTCTCCAACCTCCACCCCCACATCAGACCACTTGCAAAATCTGTTCTCTTTCTCCTTCCCAGGGAGACCTATGCATCCCCCTTAAAGCTCTTCCTTTTACCTAATCTCCTTGGGTCTGTGGATAGTAGCTTGATAATTATTTACTTAACAGCTAATATCCACTTATAAGTAACTACATCCTCAGTGAGGATGATCTTTCTTCCCCATCTAGTTGCCTGCAAATTCATGATGACATTGAATACTGCTCCACTGTGTAAATATACCACATGTCCTTTACCCATTTTCAGTTGTGGGACATATAGGCTGTCTCCAGTTTCTGACTATTATAAATAATGCTGCAAGGAATGTGGTTAAATAAGTGTCTTGTGGTAGGATGGAGCATCTTTTGGGTATGTACCCAAGAGTGGTATAGCTGGGTCTTGTGATAGATCGATTCACAACTTCCTGAGGTACCACCATATTGATTTCCAAAGTGGTTGTACATGTTTGCAGTCCCAGCAGCAATGGGGAAATGTTCCTCTTATTCCACATCCTTGCCAGCATGAGCTGTTGCTTGTGTTATTGATCTTAGCCATTCTAACAGGTATAAGATGGAATCTCAAAGTAGTTTTGGTTTGCATTTCCCTGATGGTTAAGGATTTTGAACATTTCTTTAACTATTTCTCAACCATTTGAGTTTTCTCTATTGAGAATTCTGTTTAGATTTATATCCCATTTTTAATTCAATTATTTGATTTTTTTGATTTCTAGTCTCTTGAGTTCTTTATATATTTTGGCTATTATATATCTAGCACATGTGCAGTTGGTAAACATCTTTTCCTATTCTGTAGGCTGCCTCTTTTTCTAATTGACAGTTTCCTTTGCTTTATAGAAGCTTTTCAGTTTCATGAAGTTCCATTTTAGTAATTGCTGACTTTAGTGCCTGCTCTATTATTGTTTTGTGCAGAACATTGTCTCCTGTGACAATGCATTCAAAGTTATTCCCCACCTTTTCTTCTGTCCTGTTGTGGCTCTCTTTTGGCAATGTGTCTTGTTTCATGTTGAGGAACTTGATTCACTTGCACTTGATTTTTATGTGGAATAATATGTATGGATCGATTTGCATTCTTCTATAGGCAGATATCCAGTTTGGCCAGCAGCATTTGTTGAAGATGATTTCTTCGATCCGTTGCGCATTTCTGGTGTCTTTATCAAAAGTCAGGGGTCCATGTGTGTTTGGATTTACTTCTGGGTCTTTGATTTAATTCCATCAATCAACTTGTTTTTATTGCAATGGCATTTTTATTGTTATGCCTCTGTAGTACAACTTGGAATCAAGGACTGTGATACCTACAGAAGTCCTTCTATTGTTCAGGATTATTATTATTATTATTATTATTATTATTATTATTTTTTTTAGCCATTTGTTTTTTTTTCCCATATGAAGTTGAGAATTTTCCTTTCAAAGTTTGTGAAAATTGTGTTGGAATTTTGATGGGGATTGCATTGAATCTGTAGATTGCTGTTGGTGGGATGACCTTTTTTGAAACTATATTTTAATTTAATTTTTAAAAAATTTATTCAACTTACATCCTGATTATAGCCATGTCCCTCATCTACTTCCCCATCCCACCTTCCATCTTCCTCTTTGTCCCAGCCATAGTCCTTAGAGAAGGGGAGCCCTCCTCTCCTACCAATTGACCCCAGCCTATCAAGTCTCATCACACCTGCCTGAATCCTCTTCCTCTGTGGCTTGCCAAGGAATCCTGCCAGGGGGAAGTGATCAATAACCAGGCAACAGAGGCCATGGCAGAGACAGCCGCTGCTCTTCCAACTAGGGGACCCACATGGAGACTGAGATACCTATTGGCTATATCTGAGCAGGCTCCTGGGTCCTCTCTGTGCTTTGCCCTGGTTGGTACATTAGTTGTCACAGGCCCCTATGGGCCCAGATTTATTGCCTCTGTTGGTCTTCTTGTGGAGCTTATGTACCCTTCGGTTCCTTCTATCCTCCCACTCTTTCATAAGACTCCCTACATTCTGCCCAAAATATGACTGTGAGACTCAGCTTCTGCCTCAATCCCCTGCTGGGTCGAGTCTTTCAGAAGACATTCATGGTAGTCTCTTGTCCTGTTCCCTCTCTTCAACTACTTCCAGTGTCTATTCTATTTGCCCTTATGAATGAGAAATAAGTATCCTCGCTAGGGTTCTCCTTGTTACTTAGCTTCTTTAGGTCTGTGGATTGTAGTATGATTGTACTATATGGCTAATATCTGTTGATAATTGAGTATGTACCATGCATGTCTTTCTGGCTCTGCTCAGATATCCTTCACTCAGGATAATCTTTCCCAGCTCCATCCATTTGCCTGAAAATTTCATGGTATCCTTATTTTTAATAGCTGAATAGTATTTCATTGTGTAGATGAACCACAGTTTCTTTATCCTTTCTTCTGTTGAGGGACATCTGGGTTGTTTCTAGTGTCTGGCTATAATGAATAGAGCCACCATAAACATAGTTAAGCAAGTATCTTTGTTGTATGGTGAAGGATCTTGATATATATGATATTAGCTGTCTGTTGGATGTGGGGTTGGTGAAGAGCTTTTCCCAGTTGGTAGACTATCATTTCATTCTATTGCCAGTGTTCTTCACATTACAGAATGTTTTCATTTTCAAGAGGTCTCATTTGTTAACTGATGATCTTAGAGCCTGAACTGTTGGTGTTCTGTCCAGGAGGTTGTTTCTGGGGCCAATGAGTTCAAGGCTTTTCCCCCACTTTCTCATCTAGTAGATTTAGTGTTTCTGGTTTCATGTTAAGATCCTTGATCCACTTGGACTTGACCAGGGAATTTCAATTCCTTTTATTTTGATGTTGGTTGTGGTAGTGTGTTTATGTGCTTGTCTGCTTTTGGTTTTGCTATAGTAAGTTATTTATATCCTGTGGGGCTTTTTTTTGGGTGTAGTTAACCTCTTAAGATGGGATCTTTCCTTGTAGTATCTTCTGTACAACTCGGTTTGTGAATAGATACTGTTTGAATTTGGTTCTGTCATTGAATATCTTGTGCACTCCATCTGTGGAGATCGAAACTTTTGTTGGGTATAGTATTATGGATTGGCATCTATGGTCTTTTAGTGTTTGTAAGATCCAGTCCCTTCTGGCTTTTATGATCTTTGCTGAGAAGTCAGGTATGATTCTGACAGGCTTTCCATTATATGTTACTTGGGCTTTTTCTTTTGAAGCTTTTAATATTTTTTTCTTTGTTCAGTACCTTTAGTGTTTTGGTTATTATATGGCAGAAGGATTTTCTTTTCTAGTCTAATCTATTTGTGTTCTGTAGGTTTCTTGTATGCTTATAGGCATTTCTCTCTTTAGATTGAGGAAATTTTCTTTTACGATTTTGTTGAAAAGATGTTCTGGGCCTTGAATCAGAGAATCTTCTCTTTCTTCTACTCCTATTAGTCTTAGGTTTTGTCTTTTCATGCTGCCCTTGGTTTCTAAGATGTTTTGTGTTAGGGATTTTTTTTTTGTAGCTTTAACATTTTCTCTGGCGGATGCATCGGTTTCTTCCATTGTATCTTCTACACCAGAGATTTTTTTCCTCTATCTCTTGTATTCTGTTGATGATGCTTAACTTTGTAGTTCTTATTTTTCTTCCCTAAGTTCTCCATCTCCAGGATTTCCTTAGTTTGTGCTTTCTTTATTGTTTTCATTTCCATCTTCAGATTTTAAACCATTTTGTTGATTTCCTTCAGCTGTTTGTACTTTCCTGTAATTTTTTGAGTGGTTTTAAAAAAAATTTCCTCTTTTAAGGCCTCAATCTGTTAGACTGTGTCTGCCTCTACTTCCTTAAGGGTTTCATCTTTAAAGGCCATTATCATCTTCATTAGCATAGATTTAATGTTATTTTCTTGTGTTTCAGTTGTGTTCTGGTATCCAGGGCTGCTTGCTGATGGATAACTGAGTTTCTGAGATCCCATACTGCTCTGGCTTTTGTTGATTGTGTTTTTATACTGGCCTTTAGCCATCTGGTTGTCTTAGTATTGGCTGTTAGTTCCTGGTGCCTGCTGGAGTTCTTGGGGGGTATGGATAGAGCCCTAGGTAGGAAGCTGGATATTCCTGCAGGATTCCTTCTTAGGTTGGTGGGTATGTTCTTCGACTGGCACATGGTTCTCAGGGAATTGCTTACTGCTCTCCTAAGATGTATGATTCTCAGGAGCTTCTGGCCTCCTCTGGAACCTGGGGGCCCTCTTCTCCCCAGAGGAAGTCCTGCAGTCAGCCACCCTGCTACTGGCTTTCTTGCCCTGAGGTTTATGAGCTCCAGCTGCCCAAACCAGTGCTCAGACACCGTGACTGCTGCGCAGCCACGTTGGAAAAATCTGTGAGTTCCGAGATCTGACCTGTCTCTATAGGTAGACTGGTTGAGCTCTTTAGAGGTGTCTGGGGGCTGTTTTCCATTGATCCTGGGCATCAGGAGGCCTGAGGTTGGAGCCACACACGCGAGTAACTGCAAGGTTACCATGCAATGGTGGGTGGCTAGAGGTTGAGACCAGGCTCTGGCGTGAACCAGGCACTTTTCCCAGTATTAGCTGCGTGACCTGAGGTTGGACTTGTTCATTTCCCTCCTTGTGGGCTCTCCTCTCACCTGGGAAATATGGATGCTGCAATTTGGGGTCCATAACATGGCCTGTCAGTTGCCTTGCAATTGCTGCTGCTCAGATTCCATGGGTGGTCAAGCCCAGCATTCTTGGATCTCCCCAGGATGATTATTTTTATTATTCTAATCCTACTAATCCTTAAGCACAGATGATCTTTCCATCTTCTGATATCTTCCTCAGTTTCTTTATTCAGAGACTGAAGTTTCTTCATACAGGTCTTTCACTTGCATGGCTAGAATTACACCAAGTTATCTTAATTATTTGAGGCTGCTGTGAAGGGTGTTGTTTCCCTGATTTATTTCTGAGTTTCCATTTGCACATAGGAGGGATAATGCCTTTTTGAGTTAATCCTATATCCAATCCCTTTGCTGAAATTGTTTATTAGCTGTCAGAATTCCCAGTTGGATTTTTAGGGTCATTTATATATACTATCATATAATCTGCGAATCTTTTTGTTTTAGAGCTTTCAGGTGTGGTATTAAGTTGCTAATATGAGAGCTCTCCAATTATTTTAATGTAGGCACTTGGTGCTATGACCTTTCCTCTTAACACCTTTTTTGTTTTTTTAAATTGTGTCTTATAAATTTGGGCATGTTGTGTGTTCATTTTCATTGAATTAACAAAACTCTAATTTCTCTTTTTATTTCTGTCTTGACCTATTTTTTATTCATCAGAGAGTGTTTTCAGTTTCCATGAGTTTGTTATTGATATTCAGCTTTAATCTATGGTCATCAAAACACAAGTCTATCTCTTGAGACTTGCTTTGTGTTCAGTTTTGGAGTAAGTTCTGTGAGGTGCTGAGAAAGTATATTCTTTTGTGTTTGAGTGAAATGTTCTGTAAATATCTGTTAGGTTCATTTGGTTGAAAACATCTGTTAGAAACAGTTAGTTTCTCTGTTTAGCTTTTATCTGAATTACCTCTGTGTTGGTGATATTGGGGTATTAAAATCACCTGTTATCAGTGAGCGAGCATCAATATGTGATGTAGGCTGCATTAGTGAAGTGAGAGCCCTTCTGTTTGGGGCATCGATGTAAAGAATTGAAATGTCGTCTTGGTGGATTTTTTCCTTTGATGAGTATGTAGTGTCCTTCTCTATCTCTTTAGATTAATTTTTGTTTCAAGTTGATTTTGTTAGATATTAAAATGGCTACCCTACCATCCCTTTGGCTTTATTTGCTTGGAGTATCTTTTTCCAACCCGTTACTCTGAGGTAATGTATGTCCGTGATGTTGAGGTATGTTCCTTGTATGCAGCAGAAGGATGGATCCTGTTTTTGCATGCATTCTGTTAGTCTGTGTCCTTTTACTACGGAATTGAGACCATTGATATTGAGAGATATTAATGACTAATCATTGTTAATTCTTGTTCTTTTGATGGTGGTGGTGGTGGTGATGGTGGTGGTAGTGGTGTATGTCTCTCTTCTTTGGGTTTGCTGGTGTGAGATTATTTATTTTCCATGTTTCTATGGGTGTAGCTAACTTTATTGTGTTGGAGTTTTCCTTATAGCACCTTCTGTGTGTGTGTGTGTGTGGGGTTACTGTGTGTAGATAGGTACTGTTTACATTTGACTTTAGTATGGAATATTTTCCTCCATCTATAGTTGTTGAAAAACTTGCTAGGTATAGTAATTTGGGCTGGCATCTGTGGTCTCTTAGAGTATGCAGCACATCTGTCCAGACCTTTCAGGCTTTTAGAGTCTCCATTGAGAAGTCAGGTATAATTCTAATAGGTCTGCCTTAATACATTATTTGTTTTTTTTCTTACAGCTTTGTAATATTCTTTTTGTTGTTGTTGTTCTGTGTATTTGGTGTTTTGATTATTATGTGGTGAGGGAACTCTCTTTTCTGGTCCATTCAGTGTTCTGTATGCTTCTTGTATCTTTATAGACATCTCCTTCTTTAGGTTAGAATTTTTTTTTCTATAGTTTTGTTTAAAATATTCTCTGGGCCTTTGGTCTGGGATTCTTCTCCTTTTTTTGTTCCAATTTTCTTAGATTTGGTCTTCCATCATTTCCCATTTCCAGGATGCCTTGTGTTAGGAATTTTTTTAGACTGAACATTATCTTTTCCAGCATACCTATTTCTTCATATTTTCAGTGCCTGGGATTCTTTATTCAGTCTCTTATATTCTGTTGGCAAAGCTTGCCTCTGTAGTTCCTGTTTGCATTCCTAATTTTTTTATTTTCAGAATTCCTTCAATATGTTTTAAAAAATTGATTGTATTTCTCATTTTCAGATCTTTAACAGTTTTACTCATTTCTTTGAATTCTTTGTATTTTTCTTGACTTTTTATAAACAAATTTATTCATTTCCTCTCATTATTTGTTTGTGTTTTCTAGGATTTCTTTAAGGTACTTGTTCATTTCATCTTTAAAGACCTCTATCATCTTCGTAGACTTGCTTTTACGGTCTTTTTCTTATACTTCAGCTATGGTGGAATATTCAGGGCCTGCTTTGGTAGGCAGCTGGACTCTGTTAGAGGGCTGTTGCTCTGGCTATTATTGAGTGTGTGCTTATGCTGGAATCTAGGCATTTTGATTTGGGGCTATTTATACATCTAGGTGCTGATTTCTGACTTTGTCCCTGTTGGGTGGGTGTTTTGTTCCTCGTTCTCGGTTTCCTTTCTAGATTTTCAGAAACCGTGGTGCCTTTATTTTTTCTGACCTAATTGGCTGGCATGTTTATGGGAGTACTTGCTGGTGTTGAAGGGAGGGGCTGGGGGTGGGGGCAGCATTACGAACAACCCTGAGGACTGAGTCTAAGGGAAGTGAATGTGGAGAAGTTCCACAGTCAGCCTACTTGGTATGAAAATATTTTTTATACAATATGTTATGATCATGGTTTCCCCTTGTCTATCTCAACCCTGATCCATCCCCATCTCCTCACCCATCCAAGTCTGTGTCCTCTGTCTCTTCCTCTCTCTCTCTTTAGAAGACAAACAGGCAAAAGCAACAACAACAAAATATAATAAAAACAAAAACAAGGGAAAAAAACATAAGAAACACACATATCCCTACCACCACTACCACCACCACCACCACCACCACCACCACCAAACAAGTCCCATAAAAACACAAAATCCAAAACCATATACAAGTAAAAGACTGGTAAGTTTAAAAAAAAAAATACCCAAGAAAGCAGTATGAGATGAAAAAAATGTCCCCAAATGGCATTGAATTTATTTCCTGTTGGGCTTAGGGGCTTACCTTTAAGTGTGGTTTGAATACTCAGTGAAACTGTGGTGGTTTGAATGAAAATGCCATCCCTCTACCGCCGCCCCCTAACTCATAGAGAGTGACACTATTATTAGGAGGCATGGCCTTGTTGGAGGAAGTGTGTCACTAGGGGTGGGCTTTGAGATTCCAAGTGCTCAAGTCACGTCCAGTGTCTTGCATGATGACTTGGAGGCAGAACTCTCAGTTACCTCTCCAGCACCATGTTTGCCTGGGTGCTGCAATGCTTCCACCATGATGATAATAATAGACTAAACCTCTGAGCTGTAATCCAGTCCCAATTCAATGTTTTCCTTTCTAAAATTTGCCGTGGTCATGGTGTCTCTTCAGAGCAATAAAAACCCTAACTGACAGACCCCATCGGAGAAAGCTTATTTTTCCTTTGCAAGTGGTTGTTAATTGAAGATAGTTTCTATGTTAGGGATGGGAGCTTGGGGTTCATTTTCCCCTCTCAGCCCGGGGACCCCATTTGGCTCGAACCTGTGTAGGTCCTGTGTTTGTTGCTATTCACTGTGGCTTCTTGATGTCAAGAAATACATGTAGGGATACAGTTAACAAGGGCGTCACGAGGCTGCTGCTAGTAAAAATTAGCTTATTATTAGCTTTTATTAAAAATAAGTAGGATTAACAATAAAAAGTAATATTGCAGCAAGTGTACAGACCGTAAACATGGCCACTTATTATTACCACCCACTGTGTATTATGAATAACTGTGAGTGATGTGTTTTATATGTCTGGCAATGCGGTAGGCTTGCCTGCACTAGCATCATGAGTTTTTGTGGACTACATCACATTAAGACAGTATGATGGCTGTGATGTCACTGGGCAATAACAGTTTTTAACCACTAGTATGAGCTTCAGAGATGACTAAGTTGCATGTGGTCTACCATCGACTAAAGTGTTTTGTCGTACATGTTAGTGCTACAAAACAGTGATAAAAAGCTTTTTAGTTGCTGGTACAAATGTAGATATTATTGCTCATTATACTTAATTTTCAAGATATTTTAGTTTGCAAAATTTGGGGAAATATTCTAGAAGAAGAAGTTTCAGACTGTTCTTGGCCCTCTGTGGTTCTCTGACATCTTTCCTTGGTGATTTCAAGCTCTAGCCATAGACATAACTTAATTTCCACACTACTGGAGTTTCTCCTGGGAAAGCAAAGGCTATGTGGTTGAAAACTACTAGTATCATGGCCTGAGTTAAGGCAGTAACTCCAATCTGGACTTTGCTATTCGGCATAATAAAATACATAAACAAAATAGAATAGCTAATACTCATCCTTGAGTGTTCATGTCTTTAATGCTTTTTGTGGGGGATACACACATCTCTTTTGTGCCATACTAAGATATGGGGTTATGGCCATGGGAGTTCTTCTGTGGCTATTTAGATTGTGACCTAACTAGCTTTATTTTTCATAGAATTAAATTGTTTTATCTGGAAAACTGCCTGGTTATCAAACCATGGCATTAATACTTTGTTACAGGTTTCCTCAAAAAAAAAAAAAAAATGAAAGGTGAACCAATCTCGCAAAGAAAATAACTGACCGTAGTTATCAGTGTCAAAAGGAACATTTAAATAGAAGACCATACACCTTGAAAACTTGCACCCATCACTATGAGTGCAAAAGATCCCTATATCTAAAGACTTTGCAGTGATGCTGTAGCCTCAGATATTTATGAACCTTTGAATATTATAAGAGAACAAGTATAAATGACAAGTGTATAGCCATTAAAATCACTCGTGGGCAAAAGATTTACTTAAAATGCATGATAGACCAGTGGATTTTGGGATAAGGGTACAAGACTTTCATTAGAGGTAATTCAAATTCCTTATTGTAACTAGAGAGGACCACTGGCTGGGCTCTGGTAGAATGGTAAGACATCACCCGTGATTCTCTGAGAAATACATTGAAATATTTTCCCTTTGCTCCTTCCCTCTCTGTGTGAGGATGGGTAGGCACCCCTCTGCATCAAGTAGAAAATACAACACATCCAAGTAGGATGGGTGAAATGTGGACCAGAGAATCCAACCCCGCTTATTAATCCAGACACCCCAGACATCTGTAAATATGTGAAATAATCCTTGCTTCCTAAATTTTGTTTTATTTTTGTATGGTTATGCATAAGTTCTGCTACAGTAAACATCAATAGATAGTGCGAAAATGGCCTTTGACCTTTAGTGTTTGAACAATTTGATAGAGTATAAAGGATTCCAGGCCCAGACATTTACAAACTTCTGCAGTCAGAGCTGCAAAGCAGCATTTTTTTTTTTTTATTCTAAGTCTCAGAGCCGCTGAGTAGAAGGCACAAGTTCCTGTAAGAGGACAATGGAATGCTGATCATAATATGGCATGCTGGGGCAGATCAGAGCCAGTCTGGATTGTCTCTGTCTTGTTCCAGCTGGGTAAGGAAACTTTTCTTAAAGTGACTTTTAAAGCAACAGTGCTAGCTTGTCCTCTCTCTAAAGACATTTTGTTTTTTATAAAATTACAGCCTGAAAAACACACTATGTGTTTAGTCTGAGAAGGCAGCCTGAGCTGTTTGTTAAATACTAGATCTCAGATTTGTGGCTGTTCCTCAAAAATAACTACATGACACCGGCAATTAAATTTATGTATCATTTTGATTATTTATACTTTAGTGAATCAAAGGCGGTAAGTGATGATCTGTAGCCGAGTACCTCATCAGCACTTCATCGGCAAGCCCTTTGGATTCCCTGACTCACTAAGTTGGATACAAGGCATAATCTTCCCATTAACTAGTCTGGAGGCACCATCACCCAGCTCTGCTCCCACCCCGTATCCTGTTGTCCTGTTTCTGGGGTCTGGGATTCCTATGCTGAGAACATTTCCGTGGAAAACATAGATAGCGGCAGGTTAAGCCTCAACTGTTTGCACCTTTCTTCTTTTTCTTCTTCTTCTTCTTCTTCTTCTTCTTCTTCTTCTTCTTCTTCTTCTTCTTCTTCTTCTTCTCCTCCTCCTCCTCCTCCTCCTCCTCCTCCTCCTTCTTCTTCTTCTTCTCCTCCTCCTCCTCCTTCTCCTCCCCCTCCTTCTCCTCCCTTCTTCTCCCTCCTCCTCCTCCTCCTCCTCCTCCTCCTCCTCCTCCTCCTCCTCCTCTTCTTCTTCTTCTTCTTCTTCTTCTTCTTCTTCTTCTTCTTCCACCACACTGTGCTGTTGATCATTCCAAACAACAGACGTTTTAGTCCAGTCTCCCAAAATATGACACTATAGACACAGAGTGAGGACAGTGTGTAGGTGGGCTGTCTTCCTTCACAGGCCTCACTGCTCCAGGCACATCTACTTTAGTTCGCAGAATGGACATGCCTGGAGTTACATCTTGCTGAGCAAAAAGTGACAGGTAATGCTTGCAATGTGCTGTGGTGCTATAGTGGCAGGGAGCTGTACAAGAGAAGGGACAGAGAACTCAATGTCCTCTTCTAAGTTGCCTTCACAGTTAACACTGGGCCCTCCCTGATTTCTGTGGTTCAGTAAGTAAGGGAAGCTTGATGGTGGCGAGGAGTAATGGAAGCCACAGGGTTGATTTTAATGCTTTCTCGTGTCCATAAGGAAACCCTGAGCAGGAAGCTAGGCTTCCAGTCACTCTGGGCAGGACAGTTAATGACTCTACCTCATAGCTTGCCTTGTTGAATCGTTAACACACACTGCAAATCCCTAAAACAACAAAAGAGTAAGGGACATTTTAAAGCCTACTTCAAGAGACCAGTCAAGTGTTTAAGAGACTTTCTGTATAATTGGTATGAACTAATAACAATGATCTAGTAAAACTTGAAAACTGTGAATTAAAAAAAACAATAATTTAGAGGCTAAGAAATGGCTGTGCTTAGGAGTGTGTCCTGCTCTTGTAGTGGACTCACATTTGACTCCAATTTCCATATCCATTATAAAATTCAATCCTCTGTTAACTCCAGTTGTGGGATATCCAAGGCCCCTCATCTCCCATGCACCTGCACTTGTGCACATACCCACACAGAGATGCACACACATGTGTGCACACATCCCTCCCTCCCTCCCTCCCCCCCTCTCTCTCTCTCTCACACACACACACACACACACACACACACACACACACACACACTAGTACAATAAATCTTTTTTAAAAACATAAGAAAGAATTGAAAAATGAATTATAAGATTAAAAAATTTTGTCTATAAATTGGATGGGAGAGAAGTGAGGTAAATTTGATCAGAATGCATTATATGAATGTCAGAAATTCTCAATAAAATTAAAAGAAAAACTATGATAGAGTTGAAGCTACAGAAATATTTGTCTGTAGATTTTTGTCATCAAAACAAAATAACTTAATTATGTATATATGTATAACCACATATAGTGTCTATATGTGAACAGCTCGCTTTTGAGGTCATGTGTTAAGAAGGAAAGCGACAGATGGGAGGGAAAGAAAGAAGTTTATGGTTGAATTCTCCTGAGAATCTGTGCTGAGCCTCACCATTCTCTTTTTTTCACGATCTGACTGAGTGCAGAAAGGTTAAATAACTTGCTGGTAACAAGGGGGGGGGGCGGCACAGATTCCAAGTACTAAGTCCCTCTGAGGAACCATTAGTCACTGTGCTATCACAGACAAGCCCCTGCCTCCAAGTTCTTCATCTTTTTTTCTTTTTTTTTTTTCAGAATCTTGACAGCATGGCCTTCTGAACTCTGTTCAGCTCAAGTGCACTTCATGTCTAAGTAGTCTAATTAACCTACACCCCACACATTGGCAGCTCGCCTTCCCTTTAACCCCCACACATTTATCACCATTTGGACCTTCGGCCTTCCTGCCACATTTGGAGCTATAGTCTCTCTCTTTCTTTCTCTCTCCTCTCTCTGTCTCTCAGTCTCTGTATCTGTCTTTGTCTCTCTGTCTGTCTGTCTGTCTGTCTCTCTCTCTCTCTCTCTCTCTCACACACACACACACACACACACACACACACACACACACACACGTTTTGACCTTGTCTATTCAAATGTGTGGGGCATTCTTTGAAAGGTGGAGGACTTTTGTGTCCCCCTACAGAGGAGCAGTCCCTTGTACAAACGATAGAATCTCTTCTACTGCTGTCTAGAAACATAGCATTTCTACTTGTTCTGGAACACAGTCTCTTGTAGGCCAAGCTGACGAGAAACCCACTATATCCATTGAGGATGACCTTGACCTTACCCTTCTGCCTGCACCTCTCTAATACTCGCTGGCATTACCGTTTTACACCACCATGGCCAGTTTGTTTGATGCTGGAGACTGGACATGGGGCCTTGCGCATGTTAAGCAAGCATTATATTAACTGAGTGCCATCCTGAGACCCTCACATTTTTGATATGTGAGGCACTGTTGTTGTAAAAGGTTGAGCCTACTATTTGCTACAGACCAAGGGCCATGGGTTCATCATGACTCTACCAGAAGTGTGTTTGCCTGGGTGACTTAGAATTCCAAATGCCCTCTACCCCAGAGCTCATGTCCCTGTCCTCCTGGCCATTACGAAGGTCTGTTTATCTTCCCTGCTGCATCAACAGCGGCTGTTTATTCAGCAGCCTGACTTAAGACATTCCACATATATTCTCAAGAAAGGCTTTCTTTCACTGTTGTTTCACTGCAGAGGGTAAAATGCTGTCTTGTTTTTTCCAGTCCTCCTAAGTGTGATGATTTAGATGACCCTGCTGTTAACTGGCAGCTTTTCCATTTCCTTCTCCCATCCAGCACCCCAGACTTCTCCACAGAAGCCACTAATGAGCTTCGTGCCTTTCAGGCCCTTGTTCATTAATAACAGAATTTCGGTGATGCTGAAAGATTGGGACTTTATTTTCTCTCTTTCCATCCATTAGAAAGCAAACAAACAATCAGAGAAAGCATGTTCTTTGTGGCAGCCTGGTCCACTCTTGCCTATTTTGGATTAGAAGACGGAGTCGATGCCAAAGTCAGACTCAGCAGTCCAAATGAGCTTGGATGTCAGATGGTGTATAATGTCTCAAGTGTTTTTTTCTGTCTCACTCTAGCCACATGCTGTCTTTCCCAAGGGCTCTGCTGCCACTAGGCATGTATCTTTCCTTCTTCTTAATCTTGACCAGGTTCCCAAGTATATGAGGATGAGCTCCAGGGACTATGTGCATGGCACTCAGAAGTAAAATGTTCCTGCCTCCTCCCATTTTCTTACCTTCTGGCTCTAAAGGATGCCGTTCATTCTCCCTGCCTACTGGCCGCTGGTGCAACTTTCTCTCATTTAGACAGTGCCAGGAATGCATCAATGCCCTTTTGTGCTGCCTCCCCTGGAGGCTTGCAGTTTTACAGTGTACACTAGGTCTACCAGAGTCACAATGCTCATCCTGTCAAACCTGCTCTACCCCCTGTCCTCCCATGACCCAGCAGTCTTTGCGGCTGTGGCTTCCGGAGAGGGTTTCTGAATCTAAAGCCCTTGCTCTGTATTTCTGCTTTGGTGCTTGTAAGAATGGCTTAAGCTGGGAAGCCAATAAAGATAGCATTGCTCAGTGGATGGTGGGGCCTCTTGAAGCCTTCTCCTTAAGCCCCTCGCGTCTCACACCTCTGGGGTTATTATAGATTTGTTTTCTCCTCTTTATTCTTCATTCCCTTGGGTTTAAAAAAATTTTTTTTTTAGATCTAGACATCTATAGAAAGTTCATTACGTTAAACAAAGTAATCTTCCAAATATGACCCCATAAACAACTCTGCCCTCCTCCCTCTTCTTCTCTCCCCCCCAACCCCCCCCCCCCAGTTTTCCCTCCCACCACATCTTCTTTCTTGTCCTTCTTTTCTTTCTTCTTTTCTTCCTCCTCAGTGCTAGGGTTCACAAATTCCCACACCTCAAAAAATACATAGAGATGATTGCAAAGAAAAATAAACACACTTCTGCCTTCTCCAGACATGCGTAAGTCATCATCCTCTGGGCTCATAAACACATGGTGAGTCGGCCTCGGCAGTCCTGCCCAGACATGGCTGGTTTAGGATTTTTTTTTTCCCCCTGTGTCAAATTTTAACTTTCATCTCTTGTGAAATGGCATCTTCAGACTCAACTTCAATGTGTGTGTGTGTGTGTGTGTGTGTGTGTGTGTGTGTGTGTGTGGTCATATGAATGAGCATGCTAACGGACAACCTTGTTAACAGGACCAATGAAGGACCAAGCAAGCTTTTCCCAGCCCCCGAGACTGGCTCCCTACCTTAACTCCGGGATGTCAGTGGTAGCTCCTCATATCATTACATTAATTAAGCAGGGAGGAAGCACACGCAAGCCTTCTTTAAAGGCAGAAAACTAGAGATTACCATTCTTTTTCTGTGTGTGAGGTACTCATCATTGCCTCACGTACGGGGCTGCTTGTTTTCTTTTTAAGTGTTCCTTTCCTGAAACTGAAGGTTTGCATTACTCCAGAATCCACTCAGTCAGTTAGCCCTTATGTGATTTGAGACAGGGAACATCTTAAAGAAGGCTTCACATAGAAGTGTTTTCAGGAATGGCTTCCTTGCTTTGAGTTTCTTAAGATCTAGGTAATTAAAGGAAGTTTTTTTTCTCCCTTATGTTTAATAAAACAATCATCAAGATTTAATACCACAAACACCCAGCTTACTTACCTCTTTGATGTTACTTCATAATTCACAACAAGATTGGGGCTCTTCCTTTGCAAGGAACGTTGTCCTAATGTCCCTAATTTTATTGGTGACTCCACTCAGCTGCTTTCACAGCTCATCCTTCACCATCTACTGGGCATTTACAATGTGTCAGACCTGTGCAATGGGCATAAAAATGAGGTGTGGCTTTTGCTCCAATGAAAGTTCTGGGTTCATGCAGCAAGAGAGTAGAAATAGCCATCACATGTATACTATAATACAGTAGAATGTGATTTATCTTCGAAAAGAAAAGAAAAGAAAAGAAAACGTGGAATTTCATGTCCTCATAAATAGTTGACAGTTCTGCTTTGGAGTATCTATTGAAAACAATCCTGATAAGTGGCAAACAACACTTGAATTAGGTTAGTGGAATGGGTAAGGTTATCCAACACATTAGAGAAAAGAAGGCATCCCAGAAAAAACAAAGAGGCTGTGTTTGCAAATATCTAGGCACCTAGTATTCATGCGCAGGCCGGGGTGGAACAAAGTGGACATGGCTAGACTGTGCCATATGTGACTGGGGGTCTTGAAGATACAACTATCTATCTTTCTGTTGCCATGTCAATGCGACCTCTTCCCTGGGTGTATAGGCATAGCTTGGAGACTGAGGAGACTCTCCTTGCCTCTCTGTTCTTCTATTTAAGAATGTCAGTTAACTGATATTAACAGATATTTCCCTCCCAAACCACTAAGCCTGGTTGCTATTCTCCTCTACCCTTTATCGTGATGTAGATAACTCAGGCCTTCCTCTTCCCTATCAAATAAGAGGCAAAGGAATCTAACTACCAGTGTCTGTCATGTTTTTCCTAACTCCTTGCCTTACTTTCAGAAATCCCTAGCTCCCCTTTTGCGTCTAGATGTGGTTATGTGCTAATGTTGAATATTTAGAGATCCTAAAAACTGACTTTGTTTCTGACATGTGGCGTATAACCTGTCCCCTTTTGTTTGAAGATTATACTCTTAAGTAACGCAGTCGGTCACTGAATGAATCCTTGTGATATGCTGGCATGTGGAAAGACGTCTCAGAGAGACTTCAAGAAGCCCGTTGTCAGTGGCACGCGCCTTTAATCCCAGCACTCTGGAGGCAGAGGTAGGTGGATCTCTGAGTTCAAACCCAGCCTCTTCTACAGAGCGGATTCCAGAACTGCCAGGACTGCACAGAGAGACTCAGTCTTGAACCAAACCAAACTAAACCAAACCAAAACCAAAAACAAAAATGAAGCTTGTTGTCTCTACCTGGCCTCTTTGCCATACAAAATTATATACCTTCCTCTGGCAGTGTGTAAGCTAAAATTTCATGTATGCATTCTGTTGGCAGTTCACTCCCTGTCTGATATCTCAAGAGGCACAGTAAAATTTCTGAAGTATGTGCTGAGGTAGAAGAATAGTCTTCAGGAGGAGCACAGGGACAGAAAGAGAAATTGAGGAAGAGGAAATTGCAGCGTTGAAGACACTGGCTAAGGGTGGGGCAGGGTTGCTGCTGTTTCATACAGTCTAGACACAGGTTCTATGTGATATTTAGTATCAACAACCAAAAGAAGCCAGAGGTGAAGGTAGAGAACCAGGCAGACCAGAGAAGAATGATTCCTCCCTATGGCTGGGCACAGCGGTAGGCTCCTGTACAAATTCCCCCTGGGGTTGCAACCTTCTCTTTCATGAACTTCTCACTCCTGTTATTTCCAGTTCCGGACCATCTGATCAGAGACTACTGGAATTTCCAGCTCTCTAGGCACTAATTTCAGGAGCTGAAACAGCACCCCCTCTGCAGCTCCTCCCATAACCACTGTTGCCCTGCTGGGCTGTGGGATTCTGCCAGCCCAGGCACTCTTGCCCAGGAAATAGAAGGTGGCATTTAAGAGGCACCGAAGGCTCCCTTAACCAATCCTGAAGAGTCTGAATCAAACCAAAGCTAAATTAAGCTTTCTTGAGTAAATGAATAAGGACTCAAGAAACCTCAGAGTGAAAGAGAGAGGGGGGAGGGGAAAGATATGAAAACGCCAACCTTAAATGTATTCCTGCTATCTCCCCCCAGTCTTATTTGCTATTATTATTTATCTTTGTTTTTTTATATTTGCAGTATTCAAATTTTAAAATATGTGTCAATCACATCTTGATATGTAAAACACCCAATTAATTTAGCAGGGGATCTTTAGTTTCCTTTGATTTATAAGGAAACTGAGATCCAGAGAGGTAAACAGCATAGTCAGCCTCACAGCTAGCAAATGTACAACCACTGGCACTGTACAGGATAAAGCTGTATTTTCGTCAGAAAGTCATGTCATGTTATATTTCTGAGATTTGCAGTTGAATAAGAGAGAAGTCAGCTTATTTTTATTTTATAAGATTTCTGGAAGTCTGTTGTGCTTTTCAAAGAAGTGGTGAGCTTGTGCCTTCCATGAGCTCATCCAGGGCTGGTGCCACAAAAGCAAGCGGGTAGAAGATGCTCCAGTGTAAGATGCCTCAGTGCAATTACTTTCCTTGAACAAAATGCAGACTAAGGCATGTTGGTACCCACTGTGCTGGAAAAGCACAGCATTGGCCTGAGAATTTAGACCCAACATTCCACAATACTCTGAAACTCATCACTGGGTCACTGGGCTGAAGATCTGTGCTACTTAAACCACCAGACTGAAAGTTTGTACTCCATGGGCCATAGCTATGCTCTCAAATGTGACTCAACTGTGGTTTAGGCTTGCTGTGTGGGGTGCTGTAAGGAATTCCAGTTTGGAAGGCACATAGCATTCTATTGCTAGCTTTGCTTTTAATGAAGTAGCCAAGAGCAAATCCTACAAGATCTATGAACACCAGTGACCTATCCATATAATACTTATGTCCTCCTTGTAGATAGCTCTTTTCCAGTGGCCCAAAGAGACCGCAGAAAGGAATCCTATTGTGACATGTAGTGTGTTAAAGAAATGTAGATTTCTATTAGTTTATAATTTTTTTTTCAGTTTTTTTTGAGACAGGGTCTCTCTGTGTAGCCTTGGCTGTCCTAGACTCATTTTGTAGACCAGGCTGGCCTCAAACTCACATCGATCCAACAGCCTCTGCCTCCTAAGTGCTGGGATTAAAGGCGTGCGCCACCACGCCTGGCCTTAGTTTATAAATCTTAACATTTAGCTACTATTGGAATAGTTGCAGGTTTTTTTTTTCCTTGACTCTGTGTGGGCAAGTTTCTTCTACCAGCCCCTGTGTGCTAAAGCAAAACAAGACTGAGGCTCAAAGCCAACTTCTATACTGACACACACCATATAGAAAAGCAGATGGTCTAGTTCCCCCATGCCTGCCAGGTAGATGTGCTAAATACCATGCTGTGCCATGAAACTGTGAGCTTTGACCTATGTTGCTTAGTCTATGCACCATTGACTCGATAATTTGTACCTTTTTGGATCCATTCCCCCTACTACACCTTTACTTCTCATCAAAGTCATCAGTACTGTCTTTCAAAAATAAAGCTAAAGCAAGATTTTCTTCTCCTTGGTCTTTGGTGATTTTTCCCCTTTTCCTGAATATGTCTGTTAAGCGTTACCGATAAATTCAATCATCCATTTGGCACATTTACTAAAATCTACTGTGTCCCACTGCCACTACCCTGCATAAAAATCTGTCAAAAAGGCAGGCAAAGTGACCAGACAGAATCATGATATTTACATAATATTTATAATGATGTCACTCTTTATTTGAGATTGTCTATGGACTCAAGACTAAGGAAAGCCACCTGTGATGGATGGTCAATGCTTTTCCCTTGGTTGTTCATCCCTATTCCTTCCTGACTTTCTGACTGTTTTCTCTAGCCAGCACAACTCAGCCATTCTTTTAAAAACTATTCTAATTATTTGGATGATTTTGTGTATGTATGGGGATTTGTACACGAGCATGCATACTCACAGAAGGCAGAAGAAGGTGCCTGATCTCTTACACTGGGAACCAAACTAAACTAAACAAGAGCTCTATGTACCCTTGACCACTGACCCATCTCTCTCATCTCTCAACTCATCCACTCTTCTTCCCCTTCAATTGACTTCTGACCTTTAGTCTAGGAAAAGAGTCTTAGTCAATCCATCTTTGGATGTAGAAAGCCAAACATGTGGAACTCCAGTGTAATTATTTTTCTATGAAAGTTTATAACCTTCCACTCTGAATGTCACACTAATTCCCAGCCCTAGGGTATACTCAAGATCTTAATTGCCCTACTTCATTCAGGATTACTGGATGAAATCTTGTAATACTTGCTAACTCTATAAGCTCAGCTTACCTAACATGGTAGTAGCCTCATGCAACATAGCAAACAAACTGCATGCTCATCTTTGCTGGTGACAAGATGGCCCCTTCACAACACCATTTTAAGTCTTTAGTCTTTAGATTGCACACTTCTTTTTTAAATTAATTAATTTATTCACTTTATGTCCCTATCATAGCCTCCTCCCTTCTGTCCTCTCAGTTCCACCCTCCCAGTCCCACCCTCCCTCTCAAAACGCCCCTCCCTTATTTCTAGGAACACCCACCCCCACCCACTCATCCCAGCACATCAAGTTGAATCAGGACTGAGTTCGTCCTCTTCTCCTGTGGCCTGGCAAGGTAGTCCTGCCAGTGGAAAATGATCAAAAAGCATGCAACAGAGTCCATGTCAGTGACAGTCCCCTCTCTACTTACTAGTGGACCCACATGAAGCCTGAAGCGCCCATAGGCTGCATCTGTGTAGGAGGCCTAGGTCCGGTACATAGTCCTTGGTTGGTGTTTCAGAGTCCACAGACCCCTCTGGGCCTTGGTTAGTTGGCTCTGTTGGTCTCCTTGTGGATCTCCTGTCACCTCTAGGTCCTTTTATCCTTCCTCCCACTTTTCCACTAGACTCCCTGTGCTTCACCCAGTGTTGGGCTATGAGTCTCAGCATCTGTTTGGAACCACTGCTGTGACACCTCTGATAGGCTCCTGTCTGCAAGCACAGTAGAGTATTGTTAATAGTGTCAGGGGTTGGCTCTCTTCCGTGGGGTGCTTCTCTGTGACAAGCTGGAGACCTAAGTCACAATAGGCCTCTGGGAGGATATGAGGGGAACTGTAGCTGGCACTCCTAGGAGAAGGAGTCATGGAGATGGAAGAGGATACCCTCTAACTAGACAAGACTCCTAATGGAGTCAGGAGAACACCAACCGACCAACAAAAACTTTGATCCAAAGCTCACCCTGCCTACAAGACACGCAAGGATAAAGATAGAGCAGACAGGAAAGATACAAAGGGAATGTCCAACCCATGCCTAGACTCTACACTTCTATCTACACTCCAAATCAAGTTTTTACCCTCACCCAGTTGCTTCTCCTTCTCTGGCTCCCAAATTCTCTACAAGTTTTTTGCCATACTCAATCCAGAAGAATAACTCTGATGATCTTGTCTCTTTGTGGCTCCTCACTGAGCATCTGAAAGGACAGCTGACAACCCTTCTCCCAGTTCAGCAGGCTCTGCACAGTATGACCTTTATTCCTTTCCTGTTTTTCTCTGCTTATATGCCCCGTAGGCTTTGAACACACTTCCCTCTTCCTGGATTACCCTTTGTCCCTCCTGTGCTAACAGCTCACTCAAATGACTCCAATTTAACCTACAAATCTGCCACCAGTTTCTCTAGAGAGCAAAACAATAACAGCAGCAGCAACAGCAACACCAACAACACACACACACACACACACACACACACACACACACCAATAGATGTCACTGATAATTCCCATCTTTTCTGTGGGATCTCATGTCCTGCCTTAAGCATTGCTTATCACACTGTGTCATGTCTAATGACTTGTCTGTTTCCTCATCTAAGGATATCTGAAATTCAAGTTCTTACCTGTTTTGTTCCCTGTTTAGTTCTAGTATTCAGTGCAGGGTCTGGCCCTCTCTAGATACTGAAAGTTACTTACGGAGAGACGGAGCGCAAGCTTGCTGACGGACTCTCAGTCTGCGACTCTCCAGTGCTTTTCTCTTCCACTTCTACCCGATAATTCTGGCGATCAGTCTCTCAAGTTCTTTGTTCATTAAAAGAGATGAAACTGCCCTCTGTTGGTTTTCTCAGTTTTCCATCTTGTTTTCTATGGTGAATTTTTTTTTGATTCTTTTAAAACCTCAGTATGAACAGCTTCTTCTTCGTCTTTTTTCCGTTTTGCAATTTTCTATAAAACTTTTTTTTTCTGACAGATTTCATATCTTTTCATACTATAACAATGCTCCATTCTTAAAAGTTACCAGGATTCTTCTTCCAGTCAAACATTCACTGAGTCTCAAGCCTTTCTCTCTCAGGTAGCTGTGTGGGGCCGGTTACACTCTCTGGAGTGTGACCATCTTGATTCTATTTATCTTCCTCTTTTGTTACCCCAAATAGCTTTCTCTCAACTCCCTGCATCTCTCACGCACAACCACCTTGACCTCTCCTCATCCTTGACATTGACATTACTCAAGCTTTGATATGTTGCTCTGACTCTTCAGTCACCTTTATGAGTGGGTTTTAGGTCATGCCTCATGCTTTCTTGCTTGTCCCCTCAGACACCATGGATCTGCTCTCCCTGTGCACATACCTTGGCATTTCCACATGTGTCCTCCCTTTGCTCTTCCCAGAATACCTTTCTCTTGCCGTTGTGCTTCTTTGAATTATATTCAACTTTCAAGACCTACCCAGAATGATTCTTTTTTAATTTTAATCATTCCCAAGTCACTCTAATTCACATGACTCACTTTCATGAGATACAATACTACTTACACTTAAAATAAAGATCTTATGTTTGACTTTTGATATCAAATATAGTAAGAATTTGTTATTCACTTATTTCTCTATTTATTCAAGTTAGTGGTTAAAAATGGGAAAGTAGTTTAGTGCGTTCAAAATGAATTCTAGACTGGCGAGCTTGTATTTGAATCAGGACTGCTTTGAGGAAGTTAGTCTAATAACTGTGTTCATGGAGTGTGGCAGGGAGGGCATGGGGTGAATAGGAGCCTGGGTAGTATGTCCATGGAGTATGGAGTATGTGTGTGTCGAGGGCTGGGGGGCAATGCTGGGTAGTGTGTCCATAGAGCATGTGTGGTATAGGAGCCTGGGTAGCATGAGCTTGAGCATGTGGTGTGCCAACCATATGTTTGTGTGAGGGGAGGAGCAGGTGGAAAGTTGGGTGATGTGACCCCGAGTGTGTGTGGGGGATGAGAAGTGAGATAAAGATGGAGGACAGATACTTGGAGGTGAGGTAGCCGGCTTTTTACTAGACAACTAAGAGACAGAGGAATCTGGATTAGACTGGAGACAATACACACACACACACACACACACACACACACACATATCAGATTGAATGATACGATAGTAGAATCCATACAATTCAACAGCTGAGATGCTAACAATAAGGAAAATAAGGAACAACTGTGACATATTCATTAATTGAATAAATATCAGCATCCAAAGCTCTCTAGATGATGCCAAAGGAGTGGCTGACCAGGTGGGCGTGCCCCTAGCCCCTAGAGTTTGCATTCTAATGGAGGACACACATCTATGTTGATGAGAAGTGGGAAGTGTTAGGAGCCTCTCACAATCAAAACTAAATTTGAGTTTTAAAGGCTCTGGTTCGCGTGCTTATAAGCTATAATTTCATTAGGACAGCATTCTATCTTCCATTTTAACCATTCACGATCACGCGGGTTGGGTTTTGTCAATTTTGACACAACTTTAGTCACACCTGGGAAGAGGGTATTTCAGTTGAGAGCTTGTCTGCATCTGATTGGCCTGTGGGTGAGTATATGGTTATTAACCAATCATTATTGGTTAATGATTGATGTAGAAGGGCCCACTTCATTGTGAGCTGTGCTACCAGTGGGCAAGTGGACCTCTGTTGCATAAGTAAGGAAGCTGAGTGATCCTGAGGAGCAAGCCAGTAAGTCATATGCCTCTGTGGTCTCTGCTGCAGATCCTGCCTTGGCTTTCCATGGAATGGTTGACTAGAACTTGTAAGCCAACTAAAGTATCTCCCCTCCAAGTCAGTGTTTCATCATTGTAACAGAGAGACAAACTATGATAAAGACTATGAAAATAATAATAAAACTGCTTAAACTCAAGTAGAGTTGATCCCTTGATTTTTTTTCTGCTGATAACAGAATTGTTATGAAAGTTCTCATGAAGGCCTATAGTTGAAAAACTAATGGACATTTTTTGTTAACATATAATTATACAGAAATCTTACACAGGCACGGTGTGAAAAGACTTGCAATGAGCAGAGCAATAAAAGTATTATATTCTTCAAGGTAGAAAATGTGTGATGTCTTATTATACTGTTATATGCTTAACAATGGGAAATTTGTGATGTCTTCAAAAGGACAAAAGAAGTAAAACACTATCTCCACTCTAGGAAATGAAAAAAAAACATGTTTAATGAACCTCACTTGGAACTATGGGCATAGAAATGTTACCGTTGTCTGCTGGCACATCAACAAGTGTCGCTAAAGTATGTGTTGGCACTAAGATTGAGGATGCTGGGAGAAAACGTGATCAGATAAATATGTGAAATGAAAACTCATGCACAACTGAGAACTGCAGAACAACTTTTAAAAAGACAACAATAACATGTGTATGAAAATGAGATCAGCATTGTTTTTAAGTTCCTTGACAGTTTCATGCAAGTATACAATGTACACTCCTCTCTCTCATACCCTCCTCTTTCCCACTGAAGTTTTTTATCTTCCTTTTCTTCATGTGTTCTTTTTGTGTGTGACCCCTGAGTTTAAATGAGTTGCTTGTATTACATTGGAAAGGAGATTATTTCCTGGAGCATGAATAACTTACCACTGGTTACACCACTGAAGAAATGACACCCCTCCCCCGAGCAACCATTTACTGTGATGGACTTCCCCCCATCATATTGAGCATATCGGCATACCCCAAGATTAGACATTGTTTTAAAAGACAACAAGTAACACAACAAGGGGCATTAAAGGACAGGGGAATATAAATACAAAACAAGACAAAAGATTTAAAGTTATTTGAAGGCAGAGGAAGATGTCTGGCGAGGATCTGTGCAAAATGGTAGTTGTCCTGGAAAAAAAGTGTTAAAAAGTATACAGTAGCCAGGTCACATAAAGTCAATGTGGCTGAGTACAGCTGTCTGTTTTTCTGATACTATATGGTTGGTGTAAGTTTCCAATAATTGTGAAGTGCCTTTTTCTTTGCAGGTTGAACATGCAGGTTGTTTCTTGAGAGGTCTTTGCCTTTATTTGAGAGTTTTACCTTTGCTGCCATTGTCCCAGAGTGAAAACACAACAACTAGCCAAAAGGGAAAATATTCATGAAGTCTGATGGTTGTTTCAGTCTATCAAGACACATTTGCTAACAGGATTTACTTCAAGCCCCATGCTTGAGACTACAGAGATAACAAGTATGAGATTCTTTCACTTATAGTCCTTAGAGTTCAGAGATCATCAGTCTCTTCATTAAAAAGCCATGTTGCACCTGCCTTCAGCTCATTAGCCATCTGCTCTCCATTTAGAGTTCATATGCCATAAGAAGAATGGCGTATTCCATGTATGAGCAATTGGCTTGAGTCTAGGTTTAAATTTAAGATCTACATCTTGACTAAGGCACTGTTAAAATGCTTCTGTTTCTTTTCCTGTGACATGGAGACGGTTGTCATTCCATAGACTATGGAGAAGATAGTAGCTACCAAATTCCTGTGTTAGTCAAGTTCTGTAGAGGAAAAAGAGCTGCTGGAGTGAATATATGTATGTGTACACACACACACACACACACACACACATACACACAAACACACACACATACACACACAAACACACACACACACAAACACACATACACACATACACACAAACACACACACACATACACACACACACAAACACACACACACAAACACACATACACACATACACACAAACACACACACACATACACACACATACACACACACACACACACACACACACACACACACACACACACACACACACGGCTTATAGAATGTGGTCTAGCTGGTCTAGCAATGACTATCTCCTGACAGAAAAGGCAAAATCTAATAGTTGTTCAGTTCATGAGCCTGGGTGTCTCATTTGGTATCTCATTATACTGGAGTCAAGTCCATACAGTTGTATAACAATAGACAAAGGGGTTGTGAATAGCATTTAGTCCAAAGAATCTGAGTTTTGCTGTGCAGGCTTTAGCTGTTCTCTGTTGGAAGAATCTAGTGCTTGTGCAGAACTTTTCCCCCAAAAGTTTACCCATACTGGATCTGATGTAACTATAAAAGGCTAGAAATAAACTCTTGTGCTGTTACATATTTTTGAAGTGCTATTTATCATGGCCACACACCAATCCTATAGAGAGTGTGAGAGATGTAGAAAAATGATCCAGGTAAAATTGTTAACATGATGTCTTACCTGTAGTAAAGAGTCCATAAACCAAAGTCATTGTTATATCTAGAAATTCTTAAATAAAATTAGTTATTAAAAGCCTTTCCTATTTGGGGTGCTTGTATATGTGAGTGTGTGTTTGTGTGTGTGTATATTGTTGTTGTTGTTGTTGTTGTTGATACAAGCCAGCATTAGAGAAAGTATTCTAGATTAGGTTGACAGTGTATATTCAAAGCTACCCCCATGTCTTCTCTTCCTCTAAGTCAGATTTTCTTAACTCAATACATTTGATCTTTCATGACAGACACAGAACTTGTACTTTTTGTAAGCACAGTGTATGTTTTTGGTCAGAGGTCTCTAAGGGTTTTATTTATGGATAAATCACTTGAAACCAATAGTGAAAACTAGTGATCTTTCAAACATGGAAACACCCTATAATTTTCTTCTGGCACTGCAACAACTTTGATGTTCATCTTTGTCTTTTCTGGCTGAACCTATATGCACTTAAATACAGCATAACATTAAGAAAATGTCCAGACCACATGCAAACAGCTGGTGGTCAGACAAATCTCAAGCTCTGTGCAATGCCCAGCTTCCAAAGGATGTAAGTTTCTGTGTTGTTTTCTCTACCATATACTTTCCCTCAGAATCCCCACTCATTACTTTTATCATAAACCAGTGTATTGGGGCATCAGTGTAGACAGGCTGGGATTTGCAAGTGGGTATTTCCATGTGCCCCTGGAGTGTGTTTTTGTATATCTCTTGCACTCTGGACATCTGGATATGTTTCCAAAGCATATCCCTGTTAAAGATTATTCAGGGATGAGTTGTGTGCCATATATATTCTAATATATGTGCCATACATTAGAATACACATGGTTAATCCTCAGATGAAACCAAGATGATCATAATGAGGGCAAAAGAGAAGGGCAATGAGGATTGAGGTAGGTTCATTCAGTTTTGATCATCAATTTTATTAACCAGTACAGAGCACTTTGAAGAAAAATTTAAAATTCCATGCCTGTATTTGATATGTTATGACTCCGTAGCATATAAAGTGTCACTTGGTAGAAAAAACAAACACAGTACTTTTGTTCGTTTAGTCAGAATTTCAGAAACTACATCAGGAACATGCTTTCCCCCAGTGTTTCTTTCCTCTTCATTATCTCAGTAGTTAAAATATGACTCATCAGGATTGATTTATACAGTTGACAACAGCAGCCACGAGAAGGCAAGATGAGGGATGAAGAGAGAGGCGGTTGGCACATATTGAAACACTACAGAAATATCTCCATCCAGAGCTCATGTACCAGACGTTTCTTGCATTTCAGAGCTCAGAGCCAGGCAGTGCAGCCTCTTCGCCAAACCTAAGACTCAGAGGTGATGTGGGCACTCTCAGAATGGGCAGGTCTCAGCTAAGGGCCAGACGATCTGCTAGGTCTGGACCACTGTCCCCAAGACTAGAAGCCTGAGTAAAGAGGAAGACAGATGTTCTTGAATAAAGAGCAAGACAGATGTTCTTGCAGCAGGATGAGAGCACAAGGTTGGGAGGGGCTGATACAGGGAGCAGGTGGCCTGGTGAGAGGAAGTGTAACAGGAATAATATAAAAGGTTCAATGATGAGGAGAGAGAGGGTGAGAGAGAGAGAGAGAGAGAGAGAGAGAGAGAGACAGAGAGAGAGAGAGAGAGAGAGAGAGAGAGAGAGAGAGAGAGAGAGAGAGAGAGAAAGGGAGGGAGGGAGGGAGGGAGGAGGGGGAGAGAAAATGAAGCGCATCGTGACTAAATTAAATTATTGTGAAAAAATGTCCTTATACTGTTTTGTGTGAACTTAAAAAAGTTTTGAAAAAGCTAAAAAATGAAAGACACTCTTAAGAAATTAGTTAATTTTACACATATCTTTAAAAAGATACAATCTAAAGTGAAAACAAGGCACTGTTTTTTACTCACAAGTAGGCAGAGAAAATAATAAAGTTTGATAGTAGGGTGTTGCTTCTGGGGTACACAAGCAAATGTGATCCCATCCTGCTTTTATCACCCCAAGTGCTTAATCGAGCAGCTTGGAGAGTATTGTATGTAGCTGACTAGTCATTGTGCAGTGAACACAACTATCACTTTTCACTGGAGGACTGGGGTAGCGATACAACTGGTCATTACTTTATAGTACATTATAGGAACCTCTAAACACATTGATACAGAGTGACAAGAGGACGGGGTGAGCTCAGCAAGGCAAACAGCAGTTTTTAATGTGTGCTATCTAGTTTTCTCTAATATTAACATGGTCTGAGTCTTCAGGAAGTAAACAAGAATCCATTGTCGGGAGGAGAAAGAGTATTCTAAGCATGTGGGACAGTGTGCAATTGCTGTAGATGTGACAGTATGGACGCCAAGGAAATAAAGACAAGTACAAGGAGAACACACAGCAAAGCACCTGCTAGCTAACTTTAGTGTGTGTGTGTGTGTGTGTGTGTGTGTGTAATGTATCTGATAGCCTCAAAGAAAACAATTCCTGGCTACCGACTACTTACAGTAGCTACTAACATTGCTAAACCTGCTCCGAGGAAACACACTGACAGGGTCTGATCACACAGGGGACGCTGTGGCTCTTAGTTTTCAAGCCATCCATGCCTCCCACAACAGAGATACACAGGCTTTCTGTTAACATCTGAAGTCCACTTTGATCGTCTCCCATGGTTACGAGGAAATCATTGCCAGCCTTATAAACAAACAGGGACCTATATGTTCTAGTGCCTGCATCAACTGGCAGAGAAGGCAAATAGTTACTCACTGTGTCAATAAATAGGAGAGTATGTTTCCTTGTGTGGATGTCTGAGTTGATCATATGGGCATTTTTCTCTGTGTCTCTGTCTCTCCTGTCTTAACTCACAGCTTTTACTCTATTACTAGATATTTCCCAATTTGGAGACATAAGTCTTATGGTAGATTTTTCTTAGATGGGATCTTTTTTTCTAATTGGTATCAGCTTCATAAGTCAATGCAGAAACTCCAAATGGTCCTTGTTAAAGTGTGCAGCGGAAGTTAGAAGTGAACGGCAGATGGAACTGTACAGAGGGATGGAATCACACCATGCAACAGATCCACTTAAGAGGTTTAATAGGGGGATACATAGACTGTCTCTGGAGACACATGTGGAGGGAGGGAGGGAGGGAGGGAGGAGGGAGGGAGAAATAGAGAGAGAGAGAGAGAGAGAGAGAGAGAGAGAGAGAGGTAGAAAGGAGAGGTAGAGAGAGAGTCACATGAAGGGCCTGTCTTTTATAAGGTCCTGAGCAGGGCCATGCCTCAGTGACATTATAGGTAGGCAGACTGAATCAGAATCCTAACAGTCCTAAGGTCAGCTGGGTCTCACTCATATTATGGGTCAAGGTGTAGACTCAACAAACTTCTCTTTGTAGCCGCCTGCTGCTTGCTGTTGATTTCTCAGCAAAGATCCCATTTCGATGGCTCTTCCCCTAGGCCCCCCACCTCAAGTTGTCTTTTCTGTCTTCCTTTGGCTGAATCTGACTGGGAAGTTGCCATGGAGGGCTGACACACTTTAATAAAAATTGTTGTTAATCAAATGGTTTTCATGTACTTTCAATGGCTTTTCCTCTAGTTCATTCTTGCATATGCAGGGAAAACAAATAAAACAAATCTAATAATAAGCCTCATTTACTGCTTTGGAGTTGACTCTTGACTTTTAGAGCTCTGAAACCTCTATCATAGTTGGCTATTTACTGGCTACTCTGTTACTTCAGTTTATTCTGCACTAATAAGAGTTGGGGTAATGATATTTGGTTATTTGTGACAATGCTAATGAATTTTATCTATCTATCTATACATATATATACATATATATATCATCTATTTGCAATTCAGTTTACAATTCTGTGTGCTCTTTCTCTTTTGGTTAAATTGGTTGTTAAATAAAAATGTGAGGGTGGGCTTTCTCTAAGGTACCTTTGGTCTTCAGAACGCTGCAGTACTGTGATTCCTGTTCCTGTAAATTAGTTACTGATATTTGGGTGACTTGCAAGTTAATCTCCAAATCAGCCTGCCTGTCTTGGCGTCAGCTGTGTCACCCTGCTGTCCTCAGCCCTCTTTCTCACACAAGAATCTCTTTGATCTCAGAGTCAGCTCTGTAAGGTGCAAAGCAGAACAAATTCCAGGCTGTTTTTCTCTCCCAGGCTCAGGACAAAGTGGGCTATTCTAAAGAGCGAGACAGCTTGAAAACAACTCTCAACACTCTCCTTCAAGCACCTTTACAAAGATTAAATTAATTTCTATCAACAGAAATATAAATATGTTATTTTAAAGAAATTTCATGACCATAAAGACATAGAATTAAGCACATTTCAAATGGCTTTGATTATTCATCTTCATAAACATGAAAGCACTCAGGGGCGACAGGAAGTCCTGCCCTTAGCAGTAGCTATGTTGCCCAGTACTTCCAGAGAAGAAGTTTATAATAGTCCTTTGTTATTAAATTACATTGCAGCGTACATGTAATTTTACCAATGAGCTGACTTGCTTTTGAAATATGCTTTTTCCCCCCCATTAAAATATAACGAATCAAACATCAATATGCCTAAATTCAATTAATTTCATAATGAACTTGAAGAAACAGTAAAACTTGAAGAAACAAGATAAAATAAGTACCCTGGTGCCCTTCCAAGGAAAAAACAAGCAAACAAAGGCCCTCCAACACTGAAGCCTAGGAAAGCATTGAATGTAAGTTACATTTAAAATCTGAGATGAGGTTGGGGATGTAGCTTACCTAATGGGTGTCTGGTTTCAGATATCCTTTAGTCTCTACCTGCTGCAGGGTGTGGCTAGCATATTCTGGCCTCTACCCTGAACTCCTTCTCCCAGATGTTCTTCACCATATAATCCAGACATTATGGTCATTTTGGTTTCCCCCTACTCCTTGTGTGGAGGCTGAGAGCTACTTCCAATGAACCTGCATTTATATATTATAACTCCATCTTCCCATTAGTTCATTCAGTCGTTTCAATCACCTGGTGCCATGACCGGATTTGAATCAAGTTTTCCCGACACCAGATGATTGAAACTATGGAATAAGTTAATGGCAAGACGAAGTTATAATATATAAATGCAAGTTTTTTAGGGAGTAGCTCTCAGCAGCCATGCAGGGGAAGGGAGAGAGCAAGGGGGAGGGAGAGACGAGGCATGGGCAGAGAGTGAGAAGAAGAAGAAGAAGAGGAAGAGGGATACAGAGAAAAGAGAACAGAGGGGGGAGAGAGAGAGAGAGAGAGAGAGAGAGAGAGAGAGAGAGAGAGAGAGAGAGAGAAGAGATGGTAGAGAGAGGAAAGGTAAGACAGAAGCGCATGGTAAGACTGTCCTTTTATATAGCCCTGAGCAGGGCCACGCCCCCATAGCAGGTGAGCAATTGACCTGACAGGTAGGTGGACTGAAGCAAAATCCTAACTTTGGGGAAATCCTGGCCCTGGGCCAGGAAATTCAGGGTAGAGGGCAGAGTGTGCCAGCCATGACCTGAAACAGGTAGGGATGGAGGGATGCCTGAAACCAGATATTGGGGTGCCTGCATAGCATGGACAAAAGCCTGGATTCAAACCCCAGCGCCATGCTACTTGGAATAGTGGCCCACACCTATAATCCAAGCACTCTGGAGGTTGAGGGAAAAGGATCAGAATTGATAAGGCATCCTCCTTGACTATACAGCCAGTTTGTTTGTTTATTTATTTATTTATTTATTTATTTATTTATTTATTTATTTATTTATTTTTAGGAACAGATGAGAAAGGAAATTTTTACTTATTTTTTTCATAGTTATATTAATTTATTTTTTTATTTTTTCCTTTATTAATTTATTCTTGTTACATCTCAATGGTTATCCCATCCCTTGTATCCTTCCATTCTTCCCTCCCTCCTATTTTCCCCTTATTCCCCTCCCCTATGACTGTTCCTGAGGGGGATTACCTCCCCCTGTATATGCTCATAGGGTATCAAGTCTCTTCTTGGTAACCTGCTGTCCTTCCTCTGAGTGCCACCAGGTCTCCCCCTCCAGGGGACATGGTCAAAGGTGAGGCACCAGAGTATGTGAGAAAGTAATATCCCACTCTCCACTCTACTGTGGAGAATGTTTAAGATCAGCCTTAGCTACACGAGCCTCTGTATAAATAAACAATTTAAGCATTCTTCTAAAAACAAAAACAAAAAACAAAAAACCCTAGGATGAATAAAACTTATGAGTTCTGAAGGTATATGTATGTGTATGCATCCCTATATATATACATATATACTCATAGCTCATAATATATATGTGTATATAATATAAACATAATATATATGTGTATATAATATAATATAAATGTTACTTGAGGTGCTGTTGTTGTTGTTCTACTTTTATTGTATGCTATCTGTGCACCATGTCTCATGTCCCTTGAGGCCAGTGGAGAGCATCTGATCTCCTTGCAGTAGCGTGAGAGTTCTATGCCATCATGAGGTGCTATGAATCAAACTTAGGTTGTCTGCCTACCCTCTGACCCATCTCTTCACCCCTGGTCCATGCCTTTCGACACAGAGCTACTGGAGATATTGAATAACTTATCTAGGGCATTGTTTGCATTGTTTTCCTACAAATCATGTTTCAGAGAAGTTACTGCACAACTTCACAGAACTCCATTCACAATTATCACTTGAATGTAACATATGGGAATAACATTTCCATGTATTTCAGTGGTTGATACTTATCTCTAAAATGTAGCAAGGTTTTCAATGTTTTGTTTTCTCAAAGTGGAAAAAAAATGTTTGCTTCTCCATCCTGCTTCTATAGCAATAAAGAACACAGTGTTTGCGATTAGAAACAAGTTACATAGGTTCTGTTGAAAAATCACCGGGGGAAAAAAAAAGTCTAAACTTCATTTCTTCATTTCTACTTTGGAAATAATCTGCCCATCCCAGAGACTCTTGGGTTAGTAAAAATACATGCACTAAGGTGTAGTGTACTGTCAGATGGGTTGTTATGACTTATTTTCTGTGTCTCATATGCTTCCGTAGCTGATGAACATGCATGGGACTTTGTTTTTATTGTTCTGTAGGTGTCATGGAACTGCTCAGAGGAAGAGCATGACCCTTCTCATGTGTAAAGGACAAGTTCCATGGCATGAGGTCGTACAGATGTGAGGTTGTTTTAGGAGTCTGAATGTGATGTGTGCAAACAGTAAGACGGAGGGGAAAACCCGTTACCGGGAGGATAGAAGTGTTAAAGCAGTTCTCACTCCAGATATGACTGCCACTCTTAGAATAGTCGTATTAGTTATAATGGGAGCTAGAGATGAGTTTTGTATATCATTAGCTAGAATGAGGAAGTATGTACAAATCTTGTCCTTGAACCAACAGCATCACCATCATCACATAGGCTAGAAGTACAGATTCTAAGGCCTGGCTTCACACTTACTGGATCTGAATTCCTGGGGATAAGGGATGGCGAGCCAGGTTTAACAGGCTTTTCAAGTGATTGTGGTACATTGTGAAGTGTGAGAAACCTGCTAATTCAAACAGTGACAGGAACAGAAATTAATCACCATGAAGGATCTGCTGAGTGCTATCCACTGCCAGCAAGGAGGAGTCACAAATGTCTTTTAAAGGTGGGGAGGCTATAAAGTCAGAGTAGGAGGTAAGAGTACTGGCTGCTCTTGCAAAAGACCCAAGTGTGGTTCCTAGCACCCTCGTAGCAGCTCACAGCCACCTGCAATTCCAGTATTAGTGGGTACATTACCCTCTTCATGTCTTGAAAGCTACCAGACCTATACCAGGTACACATACACACATGCAAGCTAAACACTCCTATATGTAAAACAAACAAATAAAAATATTGACATGCTCAAAGCCAAACTTTCTCCCCTCCTCTCTCCTTCCATTCTATCTTACTAATGAACATAGGGAAGACATAGATGCATCTAGGGTACCATGAAATTCAATTAATTATTTGCATTTGAGAAAAAAAAAAGACCCTCATAGGAAGAATTAGATCTTAATTTCCCGATGGGAAAAAAAAAATAATATCATTTCTCACCAAACCATGATGGACCCAGAAGTCATCTAATTTCTGAAATCTTGGAATAACTCCATCAATCAGAAACCTGGGGAGATTGTGGGAGGGAAACCATACATCAATGTAGGATTTAGTCTCACAAGCTCGAGGAGAACATATTGCTTGGGACTTACAGGCTGATGATAAAAATTTCTACTTTTAATTTTTTTTTGTAGCAGATGATGTGTTATGTTTTCTGAAATGACTTAGTAGATAAAGTTACAGGAGGAAGTTTGAATAAAATGTTCCAGCAACTGTTTCTTTTTCTCCCATGTTTTCTTTCTGAATAGTTCTCTCTTTTTTGCCAGAAAAAGATTTTTTTCCTGCTCCTAGCAAAATAAGCAAAATGCAAACTAAATAAAGAATAGTCTACTCAAAAAAAAATACTGTATGGATGTATTTATTTTCGCCAATAAAAATATTTCCATAAAACCCCAAATCTCCTCTACTCAGGCACTTTTATTAGAACCTCATTGTTTGATGAAATGGGTAAAAAAAAACAAAATGAATGCCTTTGCACAAGCAGAACAGAAGATGCTGTGGCCACTGAACTGGGGACTCTTGGCAGCGTGCTGCTGAGAGCTGCACCGTTGGTGGCCATAGGCTGTAAGTGTTGCTGTGGTCTGGGGAAGCCAGTGCTTTGCCAAGTTACACCTCATCAGCAAGGAGGATGAAGGTTGCTTTTGGATCCCCTCTTCTTGTGGTGATTTGAGAAACCTACAATTATCTCGGAATCCAAATGTTGGGCTAAACAAATCAGACACGCTATCAAGGATAAAGGACTGGTTCTCAGTTGACTGTCACTCTACCCAGATAGCTTCAGGGTGACTGAAAAGAGAATTGTGACTTTTCTTTGCTCAGCACTAGCACACCAGAACCTATTAAGAGACTTCTGTGTGGCACACTGAACATCAACCTTTGTTCTGTGTGGGGGTTTCTTTCTTCTCCATGCTAACTTCTGGTTGTCAGATGGGTTCACATTTCTAGATTGTTTTAAAGCTCCCATCATCTCAGGTTCTGTTGAAAGTTGGTCAAACTATGAAGTGTAGACAAGCACAGTATTCTCACCAGTTACGAAACTCTCAAATTTCTACATTAAAATTGCTTCCCGGTGGTTCTCTATGGTGATTGACAGAATTCCTCAAGTTATAACAGAGGCTCTTGTCTGTCCCTGGTTGCCTCCTGGAGTGTTTGACAGATATTCTCAAGAACTCTCGGTGTTATTTCCTCCCACATATGACAGAGCTGTATTTCTAAAGCAGGAACACTGATTGTATCCCAGATGCTTTGAATTTTCCAGCGTCTGGAAGCTAGCCTATACAGTAGTCAGTGCCTCGTGGTCAAGGAGGCACACCCATTGTTTTCTGGATGAATTTATATGTGGACTTTGTGAATAGTCCCTGACAGAATAGGTGGAGATTCCAACGGTTCAGATAACAGGGATAATTCTTGAGCCAACAGCATGGCCTGGCACGCTGACGACAGCCTTCCCCAAGCCATCCCCCAGTTGGAAGCCAACCATAACCACAACTCTCCCCTCAGCACTAAGATTTGTAATATTGATCTGAGTTATCAAGCAACACATTCTATTAAAAAGCTAGTTGAATCTCAAAACTGCTGGCTGAGCATTTGTCATAGTTTGGATGTGAAAGGTTCATCCCCTGGTGTGAGCATTTTTGGTCATTAGCTAATGGTTCTGTTTGGGGACGAGTTTATGGAACCCTCAGGAAGCAGGGTCTCACTGGCGGCAGTGCATCAAAGAGAATCAAGCTTTATGAGTCATATTCTGGCCCAGGTTCTTGAAGCTCTCTCTCTACCTCTTGGTCTATCAGGGTGAGTGAGCTTTGTCACAAGGTACTGACATGTTTGTGCCATGCTGCCATCTGAAAAGCTGCTTCCTCTATGTCGTCTATTACAGTCAAGAACAACAACTAACACAGTGATGTACTCAGCATCATGGGTAAATAATATGCAAAAGGACTTTGACGTCAGTCTTGTGAATGCTGGCAGATGCAAGACAACGTTACAGCCCATTTACAGATGCAGAATGACAGTCACACCTCAGAACACATGAGGATAAACGTAAGAAAAAGAAGAAGAAATGACCAAACATGGAACTTGGCTCTTTTTGTGTGTTATTCCCTTCAGTGCAAAATGAATGTGGAGGACTTCATATTGCTAAATACTAGAAACTATTAGCATGCAGAGAAATTAAAGGCTTAGAGACCCAGAGCACCTGCTACAGCCAAAACTTGGCCAAGCTTTTGTGCCCTTTTTTCTTTATGTTTGGGGCATTTCAAGTCCCCAGATTTGTAGCTATAATGTTGATATTTTGATAAGGAGAGTTATTCAAGGAGAAGCTGTCTAGCTGGCTTTCTAAAGGGAATAAAATTTATGTACAAACATGTACTTTAGAATGATGGGAATTGGATAATTAACTGACTGTTGTTTCTTAATAATAACCAGGATGCAGACAGACATGTTTTGTAAAACAAAAATCTATTGCTGGACCATGAGACCGGGGGCAAAGAGACGATGAGAAAAAATGTCAGATTCAAAATTTCGTAGCTGTTGGTTCACTTGAGTAATATAGAAGACGTAGAAGGGGCAGAGCAAAGGTAAAGTGACTTTCCGATGTAGCCAGAGGCTTTTGTAGGATGGCAAGTGTCAAGATTAGAATCAAGATGAGAAAGTACAGATGGAGATTCTCATGGGAGCAAAGCACTATGGGGCAGCATGTAGTTAAAATCCTGAAAGTAGGTAGGAGTTGCGGAGACGGGACAGAGGTTGCGGACACTGGCTTGCTTTTCCATAGGACCCGGATTGGGTTCACAGCACCTACCGTTGTCTATGACTCTAGTTTTAAGGGGGATCTGACACCCTCTTCTGGCCTCAGTGTGCTAAAGGCACACAAATGCTGCTTAGACCTGCATGCAGGCCAAACACCCATCCGTACAAAGGAAAAGAATTATCTAGAAACTTGTATTAAAAAAAAAAAAAAAAACTCCTAAAAGTAGCTGTTAAGCCAAAGAGACCCGCCAGGAGAAGGGCAGTGAGAAGTCTAGAAGCCG
Organism: Acomys minous; assembly: GCF_964271855.1. Classification (NCBI taxonomy): domain Eukaryota; kingdom Metazoa; phylum Chordata; class Mammalia; order Rodentia; family Muridae; genus Acomys; species Acomys minous. Next base: position 35,837,570 of record NC_140495.1, read on the forward strand.
GAAACACCAGCATTCAAGAGACAGGCACGTCAGGAGCGACCATGAAAGGGATAAAAGACTGGACAGCGATATAACCAAGCAAGCCAAAGAAGGGTGGAGAGCAAAGAGGGAGAACTCCGCAAACAAAACACACCTACACCAAGCATGATTTATGAAAAGGTCATGGCGTGGCCATTGGACTTAGGAAGAAGACTTAAGTCCTGGTAAATTTGACAGAGAGAGCATGCTAGGTAGTTGGCTTGGACAGAAAGTTAATGAATTAAGAAGTTACTGGACAGTGCCAGAATGAAGACAGTGAATATTTATTATTTTGTCAACAGATTAATGAAAAAAGCAATAAGATAACATATTAATGGGCCATAGATTCAGGAGGTTTTATAAGACTGACAATTTGGGGGGGGTATATTTGTAACCTTTAGAGGAAAAAAAAAGCAATCCTGGGCACATAGGAGATTGAAACAAGAGGTAATTTGATTTTCTAAGTAGCCAAAAAATAGTTCTAAAGAACTATGTAAATAATTCTGGAAGAATTTAATTTTCCAAGGAAAAAAATGTTGCCAAATCAATGAGATTTTATGCAAGGCTGACTTTTAGGGACATTGAGATGAGGTTCAGGAATAAAGGCTTTGGTTATCATGGCCAGGTGACCTATTTGCTGTAGGGTTCTGAGCAGGTTATTCTGATTGGCTAGTTTAAAGTCATGCGAAGTTCACTTCACTTGACTAGGACTTAGCTCCCTGACTAGTTTCTGAAATATAAATATAATAGCTATATAGTCTGTGAATACTAGGAGGGATAATTTGGCAAGATGTTTGTAATTAAAAAAAAAAACCACGTTTTCCAAACAAAACGCTGCATAAACATTTCCTCAAACCCAGCATTTCCCATAGAACTTCAAGCTGTCCTATGCTACATCCTATTTAATGTGTAAAAGCCTATACTTAAAAGTGACTAATATTATTATAGTAGATTTCAAAGAGAGGAAAAGCATGGGTGTTTTTTTTTTTTTTAAACAAAAGAACAAGATAAGGAAACCACAATCAGGAATTGCCTTGAATTTATTTCAAACGCTCCAGGTTAGCAGATACCAGCCAACCCCATGAAATGATACCTCTGTAGCCTTCTAGTTCAGACTTGTTTTTATGATATCCCAATCAGCAACTTGCTGGGTCGAGCAAGCCTCCTGCTTTGCTCACTTTGCAAGGCACTAAGCATTTGCAGTACGCTGTATGGCCATGATGCCTGCAAAGCAAAAAAAAAAAAAAAAAAAAAAAAAAAAAAAAAAAAAATTATTGTTGCTGTTTTTCTGAACTTTAACTCGCTCTCTAATTGAACAGCCAGTGAGCACTGCTTAGGCTGCCTGGTTGCTCGCCAGCCCTGCTTCCCCTCACTCTTCCCTGATTCCCTTTTCCACTTGCAACTCCTGTCTGACGTGAAATAATAATTTGAAAGTTGCAGGTCTTTCTTCATTAGTTTCCCCCAAACAAACTTTTATTTTATTTTTTATTTTTTATTTTTTTTTGGTTTTTCGAGACAGGGTCTCTCTGTGTAGCCTTGGCTGTCCTGGACTCACTTTGTAGACCAGGCTGGCCTCGAACTCACAGTGATCCACCTTCCTCTGCCTCCTGAGTGCTGGGACTAAAGGTGTGCGCCACCACGCCCGGCCAAACTTTTATTTTTAATCCACACAATGATTGCCCATCTTTACTGATCATAGTATGACATTGCGATACCACCATGCAATCAAAATTCTCCAGAATACTATTTCAAAATTGCAGTTAATTGTATGCAGTATCATAATGACAGTTCTGACACTGTGCCATGGAGCGTTAGAAGTTAATCTTCCTGTTCCATTGCTCAACTTTACCTCCTCCTAAATATTCAGTGGATATGCTACTTAGAAGATTGCTTTTGGTTAGCATGGAAGATAATGGGTTTCTTTATGACATGTTCATGCAGATTTCGTTCTTTGCTCCTATTCATGCCCAAATACTTAGTTCCAGCTCCATACTCCCACTTATAGGTCACTACCCTCCTTCTAAATAGACAATACCTGTTTTACTTATATAGTATATATAATATATGTATCTATTATATACATTATATAGTATATGGTATGTGCATACACATATTTTTATTTCTCACATGAGAGAAAATATAACATGTGCATATTTTAATTGGTTATTGATAGTGACCTTGAACTGGTGAAGCAACTGTAGTGTTTAGAAAAGAATATAGTGATGAATAGCTCCTGTGTATTTAGGATGTAGAAAGAAGAGCCAATGTGAGCATAATGTATTTAGTTCCTCCTTCCCTGTGATCTTTACTTTCAGGTGACATGACTACCATTGGGAGCTCTGACCCATGGCCTAAATGTCACTAATTTTCTGCCTTATTTCACACTGTGAGAACTATATTACCATAGTCTAACACTTGTCTGAGCCAATTGGAGATGCTAACTGGTCAATTCTTTGGATGAGGTGAACATTGATCATGTGCAAGGCCCATGCTAATTATTATCATGTTTCTGCACTTATACATGAGTAGCTTCAATTTGTACCCTTTGGATTATTTGTTGTTGTAGCTTTGCAGTTTTCTTTCTTAGGGTGTGTCTTTATGTAGTCAATGGGCTACAAAATCGACTTATGCTAAGTCGATTGGAAAAGGAAAAAAAAATAAACCTCATATGAGCCACAGTTTAACATCTACCACATGTAAAATAACATAATTTTGAGGTTATAATTTTAGTAGAAAATAAAATTGATTGCCTTACAACACATTAAAACAAATATTCTTGAAGGATCTGTGTCCTCTAGGATAGGACAGTCAGGATCCACACTCAGGAAGAATTGGCGTATAAACACAAAATGGAGAAAGTGCGGAGAAACCCTGAGGTGTTGTATTTGAACTAGAGTTATCTGCATGAGCTTGTCATTGAAAGGGTATACACATTCGTCTCCTGAAGGAAACTAGAAACATAACAATCCCTTAAATAACAGAGACTTTGAAGTCTACGGCACAAAAACCATATTATCTGAGAGTTCTCCCTGGCAGAGAACAAGATCGCAGCTGAGATCCAAATTGCCTCCATTCTTCGCTACTGCCTTTTCTTGCCACTTTTTTTTTTTTAACCAACACATAGTTTAGATGATTTGAAAATCTGAGCTCAGATCAATGATCACACACCATGCTTCTGCTGTTCTGTGTTCTTAACTTCTTAGTTCAAAGCAAGCTTCCCACTTGTATTTTGCTTTGATGCAATTTCCAGTTTGGAACAGTTCAGGCTTGCCTTGCCGAATGCTCCCGATTCTGCCTGAATGTGTGTTCATGGGAGGAGCCAAGTTCAACAGTTTTAAAAAGAACCCTACATGGGCGCCATTGTAGTCATTCCATTTACTGTAGTAGGACACACCTGACCATGGATCACATGCTTAGTGCCACTTTATTTTTTTATTCAAAAATATTTACTTATGTAGTTTTATGTTTCTGTGTGAGTACTGGGTGCATGTACCTTATATGTCATCTGTCCCAAATACAGAACCAGCCACTTCTCCAAAAGCTACTGTTTCCAGTCACTGGTAATTCAAAACTAAGTTTCTTATTGGCTAGGAATGCTGCCCGGGGCCATCCTCTGGGGTAAGTGGCCGCTATCTTTAGCAGTTTCTCTGGGCCTGCTTGAAGACGAGTTCAAGTTGTCCAGCCTTCTTCGTGGAGGGCTGAAGCTTTGTGTACTTTCCAGCTTCCATGTTAGCATGCCTAGCAGTGTCTTCACTGTTCAGGTCTTGTTAAGGCAGCCACGTTGATGAGACTTCATGAGTGCATGCCCTGTGACATTCCTGGAAGACACAATCTCACAGCACACTTCCTGTACCTCAGCTCTTATAATCTCCCACGATCTTACTCTGAGCCTGAGGAGCTGTGCTATAGGTGTACTTGTTTTACTTTTATTTTGAAACAGGGTCCAACTAATTTTCTCAGGTTACCTCAGCCTCATGATTCTCCTGGCTTAACTTCCTGAGTATCCGAGGTCACCAACATGTACCACCGGCCTTGGCTTCAATCATTTTTTTAAAGTGTGTGGATGTATTGTTTTCATATATAGTGGATGTCATTTGTGGATATTTGAGCCAAGCGTTAATTTTTTTGCATGGCTCCATATACAAAGTTTCTTGCAATAGTGACACCATTTCAGCTATTTCTAAATTATATTAAAAGTAAGTTGTGGGCTGGAGAGATGACTCAGTGGTTAGAAGTGCTTGCTGTTTTTCCAGGGGACCCAAATTTGACCGCCAGCACCCATGTAGTGGCTCACAACCATCTGTACCTCCAGATCCAATGTCCCAGTGCTCTCTTCTGGCCTCCGTGGGCAAGAGGCATGCAAATGGTGTACAGACATACAGGTAAGCAAAATGCACATGTATATATAAAATAATTTTACAAGATTGTACTCATGGGATCCTATATTTTTCCCAATTTGTTTTACCACCCATTCTTTTTCTTCCTAACTCCAGAAGGGGAGCTGGATATGTTTACTTGTTGTTTACCCTCCCTATTCTTTTATTTATTTGAGGAAAAATAAATAATTCAATACTTGTTTGTATAGATATTAATAATGATAATATACCCATTTGGGTATTGTTTCATTTCCTTTTTATTCAAGTTATTTCTGTTCGTTTTCTTCTTGTTATTATTTCTTTTTATTACTTTAAACTATATTACTACTCCTTCATGTGGTTGTCTCAAAACTGTGAAAAAAAAAAAAAGAAAGAAAGAAGGAAAGAAAGAAATTTTAATGCTCAAACAGCTCCCTACAACATGTGGATGGATTCTGGTGTTTTATTGTGACAAACAATGACAGAATGATTAACTTTTTACCCATCATTTCTTGTACTTTCAGCACTTAAAGCTTGGAGTAAGTTTGTTAAAGTGAGATTTCTGGGTCATATAACATTCAATAGTTATTGCCAACTTCTCCTTCATAGAAGTAGTTATGTCCTATTCCTATCAGCAAGATTCGAGATGACTTTCCTCCATAATTGTTCTGGTAGCCTGTGTTATTCTCTCTATGTCTCTGTCTCTGTCTGTCTGTCTCTGTCTCTGTCTCTGTCTCTGTGTCTCTGTCTCTGTGTCTCTGTCTCTGTGTCTGTCTCTGTCTCTCTCTCTCTCTCTCTCTCTCTCTCTCTCTCTCTCTCTCTCTCATTTCAGAAGTAGACATCTTCCAATTTTCCCAGGTCAATCTCACATGCAGTGAGACCGAGAACCACTGGCTAAGAACGTCTTTCATTCTATGAGAATGAAGCTTGGTAACAGCAGTAGTCACTGCAACATACATTAAAGTAAGAGTTAGAACTAGGCATATAATTCAGCTTGTAGAGTGTTTGCCCAGCATGGATGACCCCATGAGTTTAATATCTGGCACCACAGGAATGAAGGAAGGAGGAGGAAAAGAAAAAGGGAAGGAAAGAAGGAGAAGAAAGAAAGAAGGAAGAAGGGTTAAAGGATAACCGATGTTATTGTTACTAAATTTTGTCCGGGTTTAATAAACTCCCGGGTAATGATTCATTAGTGTGGTAACTCAAGTTTCCTCATCAAACAGTGTGTGGGCTGTGTTGATAATCTGCTTAGGTACAGGCTGGGGGACAGTTCACAGTGCCTGACGTGGAAGATGTTCAATTCACAGCAACACTCGCCAAATGTTAGTGTCAAAAAGAGCCGATAGAACGCAGATGTGCTATTTTATCAGTTCTTAGGTGTGTGTTTTCAAAGAAGTTCTAAGTAGCTTCGCATCTTACAATCAACAACAGGTCCTACTTGAATTTACACTTGTCTTTGTTCCCTTGAGTATGCACAAGTGAAGGCAGGGTACACACTGTACTCAGCGAGCCTAGGCTTGATGATATATACCATGGTATGCTTCTATATTAGGTTCCTATGGCTACATGACAAAGTGGTGCAAGCTGGATACTTTGAAGCGAAGAAAAAAAGTATTGTTGATGGTTTTGGAATCTAAAAATTCAAAACCAAACTCAAGGAATCACCAGGATTATGCTCTCCCTAAGACCTGTAGGAGAGAATTAGTCCTAAGCTGTGGAGAGTTTTGCTAGCCTCACACCATGCGTCTCATGCCTGTAGCAGTTCAGCCTCTGCCTTCCTCACCACACCTATTTAAGCGTAGTACTTTTATGGTTTGAAGGTCTCGCCCCATTACGGGTGATATTCGATTGCTTCTGCAATCACAGTCTCCCAACGAGATCATTCTGAGTGAGGCATGGGGGAGTGGTCTTAGGACTTCAAGCTAATTTTTATGGAGGGTGTAATTCAATCCATAGTTTCTAATGCCTTTAACATAAGGTTCTATATATAAGGGAATCATTAATTGAGAAATCAAAAGAATCATCAGTGATGCCAGGGCATGTATATACTTAGTCATAGCACAGAATAATGTATTTGGGGGTCATGCTTTAATTGGGACATGGTGATCACAGATTGTCCTGGTCCCTGCATTGTTTTACTGAGCACTTGGGTTTGCAATTGTCCTCGTGACTCTACAGGAAGAGTGTGCCGACTAACTATGGACCCTTGCTCCAGTAGACAGTTTTTGTTTGTTTTTGTTTTTGTTTTGTTTTGTTTTGTTCTTTGGGAAACAGGGTTGACTGACTTTGTCTCTAGGAATGTTCCATCACTGAGGCCATTGCATTCCTTTCTCCCATCAGACACTGCTTTTTTGCTCGCTTTCTGTATCATTTGCCTACTACAGCAACTACAGGCATCTGGGATCATGATGCAATACAACCCTTGCTCATAAGATCACTAGATTTCTGGTTCTTCTCTCAGGAATCTAGCTGATCAATTGAAGCTAGATTTTGTACTGTTGTTTTCCCACCAATGATCATAAAATACTCCAGCCTCTCTGTGGAGTCTTGCTCAGGTCCAGGCCTATCTTGATGTCTCTATCAGTCAGTGGTAACAGGAAGTTTCTTTGCTTATTGGATGTGTAGGCTCCACCCACTCTGTGATTTCTAACAGGAAGATTGAAATCTGACAATTTTAAACTTGACAAACTTCTAGGAACCAGTGTGCAAAGTAGACACATGTACCAAGACTTTAAAATAGTGCTTTATAGCGTGCTCCTTAAATATATAGAATTTTAATTCTTTAGTTATACCTCAATGAATCTGGAAAAGAAAAATGTTTGACTATAAGACAATGACAAGCTTTGGTCACTAAAGATACAAGAATTGTCATGCTTTAATCTATTTTACAGTCTAGTTGCTGGTAGTTAAATCTAAATAAATCCCTGATTGGCAAACCTTGTATTTTTAATATTTTTACTTTTATAGTTAAACATGTAGTGATACTCTTCTATGTGCATACTTGTTACTGAGGGAACTGGATGTGAAATGTACAAATAAAAACAAAGAAAAGCGACCTGTGAACTAAAAAGGATTCTTGGTCATGGGTTTGTAAGATAGGGAGAGTTTGGCAGATAGGAACACAATTATTTTAATGGCAGATGAGATATATTTATGATTAAGCTAATGAAAGTGTCTGAAAGCAAAACAAAAATGAAGTTTGAAACTTGACCTGAATTGTATGATATTTCATACAATAACTACAGACACTTTGACTTCTAAGTGGACACTAGCAGACCTAGGGCAGAGAAGGATGACTGAAGTAAATCTGGTTTGAATTGAAAATATTGTATAAGATGTGTATGCTTGTGTACATATATGTGTGTGAGTGTGTGTGTAAGTGTTTGTGTGTATGTGTGTGTGTGTGTGTGTGTGTGTGTGTGTGTGTGTGTGTGTGTGTGTGAGAGAGAGAGAGAGAGAGAGAGAGAGAGAGAGAGAGAGAGAGAGAGAGAGAGAGAGAGAGAGAGAGAGAGTGCCCTTAGTCTCCTATGGGTCAGATCATGAACAAGTATAGCAATCCTGTTACTGTCACCCAAAATTGAAAGTACATCAAGAACTGAAACTGCACTCAGCAGAAATCTCTGTTCTAACCCCTCTAAAAAGTGAAGGACTGTGTTGACCATAGCGACTGAAAATATAGAATCAGGGCAAACTTGGGACTCTGTTTGACTCGGGCACCCACTGTAAATAATCTGTGGGTGACTTCTGCCATTTTGTTCCTGTTAGGCTTAGTTTTTTTTTCTGGCTTTCGTTGTAGGAAAAGCTAGAATCTTCCAGGACAACTTGCCTCCTTGTTGGCTTCTAGAAGGAAGAAAGGACTTCTTAGACTGCAACAGATTACAGTCCTGAACTTCACTCATACGGAGCAAATGCCAGATACATGCCTGCACACGACTCAGTGACTATCACCCAGTATAGTCAGCGGCTGATTGGCATGGGCTGGGCTTTGTATGTATCACTGAACTAACATCTCTGCCGAAGGGTTCACTTGAAGCACAGCCTCGGGTACTATTCACATTTTATACCAAGACAAACGCATTGGTATATTTTTCTTTTAATTAACAAAGAAGTGCTTATTCATTAACAGGAGCTACAAGCCTTAGAGAACCCCATCTACTTTATTTCTTTTACTTACTATTTTAGGTCCAGGATCTGTACTGGTACATATTCAAGTTTGTGGTTTGTGCCAATAGGACTCCCTTATCTTCAGATTCCAGTATGTGAAGTTCAACATGTGAATTCTGCCTGGCTGTTTCCATTATCTTCTGGCTAGCTATACTGGAGGTCAAACTCTTGCCAAGTCCTATCTCTGCCATCTGTCTCTTGAGTCTCACAGTGTTTCCTTCCTTTGAGCCTTTTGGCTTAAGGTAAAATCAACTCCTTTTTTCAACTCACTGTTACAGCCTCACAGCCTGTGACTCCATCATAACTTTATTTTCACAAGCAATTGCTCTGTTAATCTGTGTTTAAAGAACCCAACTTGAGTGGAGGGTCTATTTGTTGGTATAGAAGTGGCCTGTCCCCAGGTTGCTTAGCGATCTAGGCCTCAGCCACAAGGAACACAGGATAAAAATGACAAACCTGCTGCCTGCCCTTGTGCCCTCTCTCCATCTCTCTCTCTCTCTCTCTCTCTCTCTCTCTCTCTCTCTCTCTCTCTCTCTCTCTCTCTCTCTCCCCAGGGATTCCCCCCTCCTTCTCTTCCCATGCCTCTATAAAATAATCTTATACAATGTATGCTATGTGGCACATATTTAACACTATTCTTCCATCAGACACTAAATAGCCCACCAATGAAGCACAGTTGTTTTGTCATGCAAAACTACAGAGGCAAATATTTGAAGTTAAGCCACAGGGCTGTCGCTGCCCTATTATTGTCAGCTTGATTGTCTCCTAGTGACCTAGAAGACTGAGTCACTTTGTCCAGTTGCACATCTAGTGTACACATTCCCACAGGAAGTGACTTGAAGATTTGCAAATCACTTGAGAGAAATATGGTTCTAATAACGACATTTTTCTCTAAAATTGGAGATTATATTCATGTTTTCAGTTGTGAAATTTGGAATTCTGAAATGTTTCAGAACATTTCTGGTGGGAGGCCATAAATAATATTTTATGCTTATGATGCCAAAATATCTTATGAAACAAAGAGAGAGAGAGAGAAAGAGAGAGAGAGAGAAAGAGAGAGTGAGAGAAGGAAATGAAAGAGATCAACAACTCAATCCCATGAAAGCCCGTCCAACATTGTCTTTATGATAGTCTGCTTTTGCAGACAGTTCTGTCAGTCATGATGGAGCACACTGAACTCAGAGTCTAGAGCAGAAGAAAACAGTCACAACAGTGACAAAAAGAAAAAAAAAGAGAGAGAGAGAGCAAGACAAGTTTGTCTTGATGCCTATTCTACGATGTGCAACTCTTCTAAGCCAAAACTTTAACCTTGTGAACAATTGACTGAATGTAGCCCTTAGCAAAGGACCATAAATAAAAGATAAGCAGTAGTTCAGACTTTCCATGGCCTCAGTGCAGGAGTAACTCTGGATTGTCAACCAAATCTAAATCTGGTTAAGTCCTTTGGCATAGTTTTCTACTTTGCTACATTAAATTATAATTTCCCGGGCTTTTTATTTTCAATTCCAAATCATTGTCCCTTATGTCATGAGGGATAAGTTTCTTTAGGGGAGAAATTAAAACACAGTGAAAACAAAACAAATAAATGAAAACAAGGGGGAAAGAAAGCAGCTCCAAAGTTAGTGAAGTGCATGTAGTGTCTACTCTTATTTAAGCAGTACACAGGTTGGCTTTTTAGGATGCTGAGAAGATTCAAGTTCTCAGGAGGTTAACAGAAGGCATCACTGACTAGAGGGAGAAGAGCATAGAGTTTTTATGAAAAACCCACTGCATTAACTATTCTGTACATTGCTGTGATTTAAATATCTGACAACAGCAACTTAAGGTAGAAAGGGTTTAGGTTCACACTCTGAGGGTAAAATCCATCACAGCTGGGGATAGCTCCCCAGCACATGCTCCTGAAGCAGCTGGCCACACCTATTCTTCAGGACACACAGAGAAATGGATACTGGCGCTGAGCTCGCTTTTGCCTTTTAACTAGGTCTGGATGTCAGTTCATGGAATGGTACTGCACACATTAAAAATGTGTCTTCCTACCTCTCAGCCAGTGTGAAAACTCCCTCAAAGTCACACACACACACACACACACACACACACACACACACACACACACACACACTCACGGTGTCTTCTGTGTGACTCTAAACCCCATGATATCAAAAACTAATTTTAACCATTATCTGTCCACTCCTTATCAACATAATACACAAATTAAATGGTCTTGATCCATAAGTCTCTCCTTCTTGTACCCATAGACTCATGGTCATCTGAGAATGCAAAATGCACTAAGGCCATCTTCAAAAGTCTCAACAGTATCTAACAGACCCAACATTGTTCAAAACTGTAAGTGCAGAATTTCTTCAGAGATCCAGTAGTCTCTTGTGAATGTCTATAACATCAACAAAAAATGTACATATTTCCAACATGTGATGATGTAGAGTAAATATCCCCATTCCAAAATACTGGAATGTGTATATAGTGAGGAAAGACTGGACTAAAGTGCTGTCAAGACTAAGCAGGATAAATACAATCTACAGCCACATGTCCACTATCTGGGTTAAATGATAGAACCATCTGACCCAAAAGACCCTTGGTAACTCCACCCCTGCCCCCAATTATACTCCCTGCTGTGCATACAGTCTCTCTTAAGGGCTGGTTCAACTCCACTGTGTCTGTGTTAATGGACAGACATCCCTTAGCCCTGTAATGTCCAGCATCCTCAGGCCTCTATTGAAACATGGATATTGCTTTTCCAGCTTTGTGCAATGGCTACTCACAGTAATCATTCAAATATACTGCCTGGCCTCAGAGGTCTCTTGAAACCTTGACACAAGCTTCCATGGCACTCTTAGTCTCGCACCCATCATGATTATAAAACTAATACTATGTGGGTGATACGTTGCAAATTCTGCTGCAAGCCACAGACGTAGTCTGGACCTCTGTACAGTTGTACAGATCTCCCTTTGCTGACAAGGAAGAAGCAGTTCTCTAGCCCTCCCCTTCTGAATGAACTTGCATTTTCACAAAATGGAACCTTTGTGGGGTGGGGTCAGAGCATATTTCCGGTGAGCATTGGGTTTCTCTAAAACAGTGATAATTTCTTTAACAATCATGATTGCTTTCTCAGCACCTGACTTGTCTACAACTTTAAACTCCCCCTTTTGCTAAACAATCTACAGTTTTTAATACCTTTCTGCTCTACTTGTTGCTTCTGCTTCATCTGAGGATGCAGTGTGCCATAGAGCAGAGACATGGCCGGAGAGCTTGGAACAGCTTGTTCCATTGTGTTGAAAAGTCAGGAAGCACAGAAAGATGAATGCTGTCTTTTATCTTTTCTTTTGCTATGCAGAGGAGGGGAAGGAGGAGAGCCCGAGTTTAAGGAGCACAAATTGCAAAGAAAGGGAAGAAAAATAAAAAACAGACTGCTTCAACTGAAGGGACACTATGCTTCATATATTTGTACTTTAATTTTGAATTTATTCTCTATCAATATAAGATTACAAAGAACTTTTACTAAAGGATGATTCAGACAAAACACAAGTTTTTCTAGTTTCCTTATTGTTGTTAAGCATATGATTTAGTAAAATATTTATAAATATATCTGCACAGAGGTAGACTAATACACACATACATATGCTTTCACTTTTTTTTTCTTTTAACATCACACCATATTCCTAGTTTGTGGATGACTGTTCTTAATAGGTATTCATTTCATCACGTGGGCATTCTCCTATGAGAGATTTAAGTAATTTCTTAGTTCTCCTAGATTTCACGCAATATAATGAATGTGATAGAATTTCTCTCAATTACTTTCCTAGCATTTATTTGCCCAAGAAAATCTTACCATGCAGAGAACAAAAGCTGGATACTGTGGTCTGTGTGCCGGGACTGAACTCCAGAAGGACCATGTCTCCAGCAATCTTTAAGAACCCTGCGTTCACAAGGTGTCCTCTATTGGTAATAGTTCAAGTTCACGGGCAGTTCTGGCTCTGCCCCGAGTAGGAAAACTTATTAGAAGTCTTTCATTTCAATTATAAGTCAAATTTAAAATAGCTTTGTTCCATAGCTAGTAAAATAGTAGAATATTCTCTTCTTCTTCTTCTTCTTCTTCTTCTTCTTCTTCTTCTTCTTCTTCTTCTTCTTCTTCTTCTTCTTCTCCTTCTTCTTCTCCTTCTTCTTCTCCTTCTTCTTCTTCTTCTTCTTCTTCTTCTTCTTCTTCTTCTTCTTCTTCTTCTTCTTCTTCTTCTTCTTCTTCTTCTTCTTCTTCTTCTTCTTCTTCTTCTTCTTCTTCTTCTTCTTCTTCTTCTTCTTCTTCTTCTTCTTCTTCTTCTTCTTCTTCTTCTTCTTCTTCTTCTTCTTCTCTTCTTCTTCTTCTTCTTCTTCTTCTTCTTCTTCTTCTTCTTCTTCTTCTTCTTCTTCTTCTCCTGTTCCTCCTCCTCCTTCGTCTTCTTCTTCTTGTTAAATGAGATACATCATATTTAAAACATATGAAGAATAAAGCACCTTTTTCAGGAAAATGTTTTTCTAAACACTCTGTACCTGTAACTACCCACTCTTTTCTCTTTTTGTTTCTTTGGTTTCACTTGGTTTTGGTTTTCTGAAACAGAGTTTCTCTGTGTTTCCTGGCTATTCTGGACTCACTTGGTAGACAAGGCTGGCCTTGAACTCACAGAGATCTACCTGCCTCTGCCTCTGAGGTGTTGGGATTAAAGCTGTGTGCCGCTGTGCCCAGCCAGCACTCACTGTTTTTTAAGGGGTTCTGTGCATTAATCCATCAAAGGATTACAATGTTACATTATTTCCAGTGGACATGTGGGAGCACAGAGTCAGAAAGTCCATGGGGGATGGCTAAATAGACGGAGATCCCAACCCAGAAAGTCTGATTGTGGAGTCACCCACTGAACCAATGTGACAGCAAAAGTGTATGACCGCTGCTGAGTAACACTTCCACGGAAAGCTGTTTCTTCTTAGGAACTTACATTTGGATTGGAAATTGGCAAGTAACCCTGTCACTTACTTCTGAATTTATTTTATTTAGTACTTTCTTTTCTCTTTTGAGGTTAAAAAAAAAATAACCCTCATCAAATGTGTGTGGTGGCCACTCTTGGTTGTCAACTTGACTACATCTGGAATTAACTAAAACTCAAACCGCTGGGTACACCTGTGAGGGAGTTTTCTTATGTCATTTGAGCTGGGCAGAGCTACCTTTAATCCAAATCTTTTCTTTGCTCTCACTGGGATTAGAGCCCGTTTCATCAGGATTTGGACATGTACTGAAGACCTCCCAAGACATCCAGCCTGGTGAACTAAACTAGATTCTTGGACATTCTGTTGGTAGATGGGACTAGCTGGGCCACAGCTTTTGAGCCATTATAATAAATCTCCATATGTGTGTGAGCGTGTGTGTGTTTGTGTGTGCATGCATGTGCATGTGTGTTTATGTGTGTGTATGTGCGTGTCTGTATGTGTGTCTGTATGTGTAAATGTCTGTGTATGTATATGCATGTGTGTATATATGTGTGTATACATGTGTGTATGTGTTTGTATGTGTGTCTCTCTGTGTATACGTGTATATGTACGTATACATGTTTGTGTGTGTGTATGTGCTTGTGTATACATGTGTGTATGTGCATGTATATGTGTGTATCTGTATGTGTATGTATACATGTATGTGTGTGTGTGTGTGTGCATGTATGTTCTTTCAGATTTTTTCTTCTAGAGCAGCAGTTCTCAGCCTATGGGTTGAGACCTCTTAAGGGATCTAATGACCTTTTCACAAGGGTCACCTAAGACCATCAGAAAATACAGATATTTACATTAAGATTCACAACAGTATCAAAATTACAGTTATAAAGTAGCAACCAAAATAACGTTATGGTTGGAGTCACCATCACATAAGGAATTTTGTTAAAGGTTCTCAGCATTAGACTAAAACACTGTGCAAGAATTCAGCATGTTTGTGAATTACTATCAAATTAGGGCTTTACCATTAAATCTGAATTTTTTCCTTTGTATTTATAAATTCTAAATATAGGTAAGAACAAAACAGAAAGAGAACAAAGAATTAAAACGCCAATGGCTAATGCTTGACATTTTCAACTTTTAAATGTTGTTTCTTATTTACTTTTTTTTTTTAACAGATCAGTACCAGGAGATGATTGTAGGCATACATTTGTAGGTCTCACAAAACAGGTGACTAAATAGAGGTAAAAAGAAGAAAAAGCCATGTGTGTTGAGTGGACTGTCTTTTCCATACACTGTATCAGTGTGATCCAGCTGGAAAGAGAAGATCATTTGAAACCCACACTTCTCGGCCTGGACCTAAGCCCACCTGATGATTAACAATGTAAAACTCACCAAAACATGCCTTAGGAAAATTTCAGGCCTAGCACAGAATATCTGTTGAATAGTTGCTGTCTTGGGCTTCCAAAGCGTGCAATTTGGCAGCTGTTGGCAATTTGCTGAAGAATCATATCTGTGCCATCGCTCCGTTTCTTACCCAGGTGGTAAAATGATAGCCTATCGCTGTGAATCTAGTCATTTAGTTTGCTGGTATCTAATTAGAGGGCCGTGCACACGCCTTGCTCTCACATCAGAGGTGCTCTGACCATCTCCTACAGGTGATCTCAGGACCCTGCCTGCTGTACCTGAGTCAGCACCATCCTCTGGGCTGACTTCCACAGGGACCCTCTCAGCCACAGTGTGGCTGGAGAAGGCTGGCTGAGATTCGAGGCTCTTGGGGGGGTGGGCTAGCTGGTTCAAGGGGTGCTGGCAAGATCTGGCTAAATAGACATACAGTTTGTAGTTTTGCTTCTTTGCTTTGCTTAAATATTTTGTCTGTTCTCTCATGCTGCTCAGCAAAGTTTTTGTAGACCTAGACCAGGAATGCTTCAAGAGCCTGTATTCAGATTTTAGCAAGCTTATGCTTTCTCTGACTTTAAATTAGCCTAGTAAACTTTTTACCTAGGATCAATTTAACCACAACTGCTCAGGACATTTCTTAGAACTTGGCTTCTTGGCTAACATTTCGCCCTGACCTTTGGGATAGAAGTGAGGCTGGGGTGGACATTTGGGACAAAGGCTTTTGAAAGGAGTGTAGATGACTTTTCCAACTGCCTCATATATAAACTACCTCCAGACATCACTCAAGTGAAGACATGCACATCTACTTTGCTGGCACCCCATTTCCTGGCTTGTGCATGATTATTTTGCCCAATGGTTTTAAAGGGAAGGACCTTTATTTCTGCCTTTTGCCTTCTCACACAAGAGACGTTGTGGCTGTATCTCCTGGTGGAATCCATGCAGGTACTCAGTAGCAAGCAGCTGTACATGGTGCCGCCCTGGACCTTTGGACTCTGCCTTTTGCGTCTGAAATGCTCAAGAGATTCTCATCCAGAATGGTATGTTCAGAATCTTACTCCCAAGAATTTTAGTCTAGAAGTCTCTTCTGTTTCAATCTCATATAAGCTACACTTGGTGTTCAAAACCTTCATCACTATCACATCTAGTACTTAAAGAGGATGCTTTTGTACTGACAACAGGGACGAGATGCCTTCATCAGTGGAAGGCACATGCTATCACGCACCCAGAAAGGACAAGAGTTGATGTCTGACACTGTATTTGAATATCCAAGCAAAACAAAAACTTACAAGAGAAATGAAACAAGATTGTTGAAGGGTAGTAATGAATGTATGGGTCCATTGCGTTATTTCATATATTTTGCCAATGTTTGAAGTCTTCTAGAATAAAACATTTGTCATTTTTTTTTTTGGGTTGGTCTCACTTCTGAAGTCTTATGTTTCATAAATTTTACTGTTCAATGGGGGAAACTTGCAAGTTTTCTGTCTCATGCCTCCATATTTTCTTCTCAAACAGTGTCTTAGGGGATCTCCGTCCACTATTAATGAACGGCTCACAAATGTATCCAGCTACCCAGAAAGGCAGTGTGGAGGACTCTCCAAAAACTGAAATAAAGAGGCTGGGCGTGGTGGCGCACGCCTTTAATCCCAGCACTCGGGAGGCAGAGGCAGGCGGATCACTGTGAGTTCGAGGCCAACCTGGTCTACAAAGTGAGTCCAGGACAGTCAAGGCTACACAGAGAAACCCTGTCTCGAAAAACAAAAACAAAAACAACAACAACAACAACAAAAAACTGAAATAAATCTACCACATGACCCAGCTATTCTACTCCTTGCCATATGCCCAAAGCGCTCGACAGGTACGTACTTGCTTAGGTATGTTCATTGCTGCTTTAGTCACAAAAGCTAAGACATAGAAACAAACTAATTGTCCTATAACCTATGAATGGATAATGAAAATTTTATGCATATACACTATGGGATACTACTTGGCAGCAAAGAAAAAAAAAACGGAAGCATGAAATTTGCAGGTAAATGAGTAGAAGTAGAAAGGATCACATTGATTAAGGAAGCCTAGACCCAGAAAGACAAACGTTGAATGTTCTCCCTCATCTGAGGTACATAGGTCCAATCTCAGGAATGAGACCATGGCCTAGAATAAGCTGCAGAAACTGGGAAATAAGAGTGGACCATTGTGGTGTTGTAAGGGTAGAGAAGAAATATAAAAGGAATTTTCAGTTGTAATTGCTCTGGTGCAGAAAACAAGAAAATAGGGGTAGGACTCTTAATTAGGGAAGGGGGGAGATAAATGCGGAAGAAGGAGAGAGGAATAAGAGTAAGAAAGTCTGCAAATGTCAGAAGGGATCGTAGTATCAACCATCCACCCAAAATACCTATAATACACCCAAGATGATTTGTAAACATACAATTTAAATGAAACTTTCCTACCTGTGATAATGCTCTACCTGAAGACCATCTAACAAAAACTCCATCCAACCCCAGGCGTGAGAAGACATCTTTCGATTCGTTGGTCAGCGTTATCAAAGAGATTTCTACAAACATTATACGGTTGCCCTTGGTGGATTCCTCCACACAAGAGGTAGAAGGTAAGTCTCCCCATTCCTGAAGACACTGTGTACTACAGGCATAGGGCCTACAGGTCTCTGAACTGGAAATGACCAGAAAGCCTCCTCTCCGAGGACTAGCTTTCAGGGCACCAGAAGACTCCATGTAAAAAAGCAGCCAACAGTCCTACCTGGATGCCTATGAACTGCAACAGTGACCAGCATGGTACAGTGACCCCAACTGTGCAAATAGTGGCATGCATACTTTGACAGTAACTGACAGCTCTCCAATTGGACTTAAGGGCCAGTCAACAAGAGGGGAAATCACACCTGGTATGGGAAACCTAGCCAAATACCCAGAGCTAGTGAAGTCACAGACCTTAGAGGAGAACCTACAGCCACCATTTACTAGACCATCATAATTCTTAACCACATTCTAAATATTTGCCCTGTGCCCACAGATAAATGCAATTCTCACCCTCTTCAAGGAAACTTCTATTTGCAGCAGATGAAGAGAGACCATTTCGGGGGAAAAAAAAAACACACAGTCAAAATATAGAGTTGTGGAGCACAGTCACAACTGGAGTTGTCTATAACACAACTCCAGCACCAAAGGCTTAGGGAGACAATTGTGGAAGAAGAGGAAGAGATATTGTAAGAGCCAGAGGATCTGGGAATTTGCTGTGAGATTGCGTTTCCTGAGAATGGAAGAAGCTACACCCATAAAATCTCATCAGGGAGCCTGTGAAAAATGAGCTGAACCAGAGTGATCTACTAGACATGATAATGCGGGTGGTGGGGAAGGCCCTTAGGGAGTCAACCCTGCACAAGCAACCCCAGGCAACTAAGGGATGTGGAGAGTGGAAGAAAGTCTTCCTCAGTGAGTATATACCGTTTGTCTCTTTTTGCTTCTGGGTGAACTCACTCATTATGATAATTTCTAGATCAATCCATTTGTCCACAGATTTCGGGAATTCCTTGTTTTTAATAGCTGAGTAGTACTCCATAGTGTAAATGTACCACAGTTTCTTAGTCCATTCTTCTACTGAGGGACACTTAGGCTGTTTCCATGTTCTGGCTATTGTGTATAAAGCACCTATGAACATGGTTGAGCATATGTCCCTGTTGTGTGTTAGGGCATTTTCTGGGGTATATTCCAAGGAGTGGGATAGCTGGGTCTTGAGGAAGCCTTATTCCCATTTTTCTGAGAAAACTGGTTGTACTAGTTTGCATTCCCACCAGCAGTGAAGGAGTGTTCACTGTGACACCAACATGTGGTGTCATTTGAGTTTTTGATCTTAGCCATTCTGATGGGTGTAAGATGGAATCTCAGTGTCGTTTTGATTTGCATTTCTCTGATGCCTAACGAGGATGAGCATTTCTTTAAGTGTTGATATTTGATATTCCTCTGTTGAGAATTCTCTGTTTAGTTCTAAGCCCCATTTCGCAATTGAGTTGTTTGGTTTTGTGGTGTTTAATTTCTTGAGTTCTTTATATATTTTGGATATTAAACCTTTGTCAGTCCAAGGGATACGTCCCATGAAAAACTTTACTTACCAAGAAAGTGGGTCAGAGGAGAGGACACCCTATTGAGACTTTAGGCGAGAGTAGCATGGAAGAATGGGGAAATAATAGGACCCACAGTGTCCTGGAAACCTACAAGAAGAACTTTATGACAGGCAGATCTGGGTCCCGGGGTCCTCCTCAAACTAAGGCACCAGCCAAGGAGAAATAGGCAGTAAACTTCGAACCCCTACCAAGACCTAGCCGACGAACATGATATTCTCCACTGTTGAGTGGAGAGTGAGATCTGATTCTCACATGAACTCTGGTGCCCCTTTTCTGACCACATCCCCTGGATGTGGAGGCCTGGTGGCACTCAGAGGAAGGATAGCAAGTTACCAAGAAGAGACTCGATAATCTTAGAGCATATATAGGGGGTGGAAGTCTCCCTCAATCACAGACATAGGGGAGGGGAGAAGGGGGGAAGTGGGAGGGAGGGAAGAATGGGAGGAAACAGGGGAAGGGCTAACAATCAAGATGTAATATGAATAAATTAATAAAAAATGGTAAAAAATACATTTTACATCATCAAATAAACAAAAAAGATATAAAGAGCAAAAAAAAAAAAAAAAAAAAAAAAAAAAAAAAGAAAGAAAGAAAAAAAAAAAGAAAGAAAGAAAGAAAATCTTCCTCAGGGAAGAGCGCACTGATTGGGTATCCGATACCAAATGGTCAGCCCTGAAAACACACATATGAGTAACATTATACAGGCTGAACAAGTAGTATTTACAGAGTTGGAAAAGTGTGTGTATGTGTGTGTGTGTGTGTGTGTGTGTGTGTACATATGTGTGTAATGACGTGAGTAAAAACAGAGGGTATGAACTCGCCAAAAAGCAAGGAGACTTGGAGGGAGGAAAGAGAAGGTGATTATATTATAGTGTCAACAAATAAGAGAAGCAATTAAGAAAATGCTTCTTTAGCCTGGGAGAAGATAGCGTTCATTCCTGCAAAGCAGACAGCCCCCCGATGTGAGTCCTTATTCTAACATGAGGGTCGGCGACCTCACATCCTTTGCTTACCTTCTTTTCAACCCATCATTTTCATTTGTAAAATGGGAATGGTATTTACATAGTTTGGCTTTGAGAATTAGAGGATTCTCTAGAATTAAATTATATATATCCTTTATATTTAATAATTGGTATTGTAATAATGTATCTTTCCAGGAATTGCAAAAAATCCCCTATGTATGAAACAGTGTATTTATACCATACTTGCTCTTTATTCTCTACAACTTCTCGAGGGTTATAAAAATAAAATACTTTTAATGCTAATTATGGTGTTGGCAGTGACTGCTATGGTTGTCATGCTGTCTTTGAGATGTGTCAATCTAAAACTTATCAGATAGTTTCAAGTGTGTTCAGAGCAAAGTGAGACAGATCACCATCTACGATGCTGTGTGTCTGATTTTCCTTTATGAATGTTCTGCTTGGCAATGCATTGGATTACCTTGGGACCCTGGGAAGTCAGCTTCAGTGGCTACCTCCTCCCTGAAGTCTCCCTGGACTTCTGTGCAGGGTGTGTTACTTAATTACCTGTGCCCTCTCAAGGATTTGCTTATATATTAAAACTGTTACTTAACACAAGGTGAGGCTTTTCGGATCTAAGTACCAGAGTTTTGGCACTTTCTCCATATTTCTAAACATTTAATTCCTCTTTCTTCCAGGCCCTACCATATTTTGCTTGAAAAATATCTGATTTTCCTCTGTAGGTGAGAGAACTGAATGACTTCATTGATTTTTTGAGTTTATTTTAATAGTTCTCTCAGCCTGTCTTAAAGGGACAGAAAAAAAAATCATAGCTATTTTTATGTTCCACTTTTATCTCTATATTCATGTTTTATGACAGTCTGTAAACGGTTTCTTCTTGCATTTCTTGGAAACATATCTTAGTGTTTGTCCCAGTTTCTTTTCTGTTGCCATGATAAAATATTCTGACTAAAAACATCTTAGAGGAGGAAAAGGTTTATTCAGTTTGCAATTCGCAGTCACAGTGCATCACTGAGACAAGTCAAGACTGAACTGTAAAGGCAGGCCTGCTTGCTATATTCTACACAGTATTCTCTCCGACCAAAGGACCTTTCTTTACAGCAGAAAAGTAAAGGTGGCACCGTGAAGCATGCGGCCTGGCAGCTGGCTGGCAGGTCCTTATATCCATTTAGCCTATATTCATATTTTGTAGGTAGGGCTGCCTACCTAGAGATAGAACTACCGTCTCTAGCAATTATTAACCAAGGCAGTGCTTCACAGACATGCCCACAGGTCACTCTGACTCAGGCTCCTCTCTCAGAGGGAGCTAGGCGGTGTCAAGTTGACTGTTAGAGCTAGCCGGGCCACTCAGTTCATTTGTTATGAATGCACGGTGACTAGCTTTACCAGTTAAAAAGCATGGTGTTTATTCAAGAAGGAACCAACAATATTTTTTGAAGGATTATTTGCAATCACGTACTAAGAACAGGATTCTAAATAAGTCCCACAAGGCTTCCTGACACCGTCCTACTTTGTAAGCACTCGGCTTCCTCTTAAGAATGGCTACCTTTTTGTTAGACTCAATACTGCACAGCACTAGACACATCAGGAGAACTCTAACCCTCATTAAGTAGAATTGAAAACACCTGAAAGTCCCACAGAGATGGGAAGGTTACCAGATAGTAACTTAGTAACGCCGGCCAAGCAATTGCACTCAAGTTACCTCTCACTCTGTTTGCTAAAGCCGTGACGTCAGAGGCCGTATGAGTCATCTGTACTGGCTGAAGGGGGTGCACCTCTATCCACAGCGCCACAAAGACACAAGGAAGGAAACCCAAGAAACACGACAGCTAAGCCGGGCGCGGTGGCGCACGCCTTTAATCCCAGCACTTGGGAGGCAGAGGCGGGCGGATCGCTCTGAGTTTGAGGCCAGCCTGATCTACAAAGTGAGTCCAGGACAGCCAAGGCTAACACAGAGAGACCCTGTCTCGAAAAACCAAAAAAAAAAAAAAAAAAAAGAAAAAAAAAAAAAGAAAAAAAAAAAAAAAAAAAAAGAAACACGACGACTGAGAGGCCCTGAGTAGACGATGGGAAAAGTGAAAAGAAATTACTTCTGCAGCATATCACATGAGCAAGGAGTCTACCTATCTCAAAAATACATTGATTTCCGCCTATCTTCATACCACATTTTGGTTTTATTTTATTATGGGAAACTTCTTTTTGTATCAACATTGAATTCGACGTCAAAAGTTAAGGTGGAAATAAAACAAGTTTTTTCAGAGATTTGTCAAATCACACAGGATAAGTTTGTAAGATACATGCTGAGTCACCTCCAGCTTTGAGGCACACTTTCAGAAGAAGAGCAACAAGTTTGGACAAATGTACACATGCTCTCTCCATTCATACTTTTATTTTTATTTATGTTTATTTATTGATGGATTGATTGGTTTTTCGAAACAGGGTCTCTCTGTGTCGCCATGGCTGCCCTGGACTCACTTTGTAGACCAGGCTGGCCTCGAACTCACAGAGGTCCACCTGCCTCTGTCTCCCTGAGTGTTGGGATTATAGGTGTGCATCACTGCGCCTGGCTACCAGTCACACTTCCAACAAATCCTGTTTGAGTACCTACTTGCAATGTTAGGAACTCTAGGGAAACCGATGAGACCCAGGAGAGGCAGGAGGGAGCTGTGTTCAGGATGTAAAATGAATAAATAAATAAAATTTATTTAAATTTAAAATGTAATTACCAAGTACAAAACTATCATGAAAATGAAATTACTATTCTCTGTCTGGTTTTTAAAAAGTAAAAAGAGAGTTGTTGACCCAGCTCTCAAAACCATGACACAGAGAGGGCAAGTCCACAACTAAACCAGCAGACAAGAAAGTGACAAAAATGGTAACAGAAGTGTTTAATAGAAAAGGATAAAATGGCAGAGCTCATCGAGGAGAGAAGGGGTTTTAGACAAGAGTTTCTCCATCACAAGTAAGTGCTGATGGTGCTAACAGACAGGACAATCAATTGCCTCAAAAGAAAGGTGACTTTAATGGAAAAAAAATGCCTTGTGCAAAGTCATTGAAATAGCTGCATCGTGGAGTCATTTAAAGGTGCTAAAGTTCCATAAGGGAAGGGAGGGACAGCGGGAGATAACAGAGTAGTGAGGAGAGTTCACGGTATGCACAGTTCTTTCCGCATGCAGAAGAATAATGATGTGGGAAAACATTCTGGAACAGAGCGTTGGTATAAATCTGTTCAATGAAAATAGCTACTGCATATGCCTAATTACACAGAGCCACACATAAAAACACCAATAGTCCTCTCACTGATTACTCCCTTTTCTGTTCTGGAGAGTTCTGGGAACCCAAGTCCTCACACCATACACATACACGAGTTTGAACTGATCACAAGGGCAATTTACAAACATGCTCCATTTACCAGCATCTTCTCCCCCCGTTAGTCAGTAATTGTTTATTGAATTTGGCCTAGGTCATATATGAAATGAAATAGGCCCTGGGAGGGAGAAAGGAATGAAACTGAGGGACAGATAAAGGGGAAGTGACCCTGAGTGTGATCATTTTCAGTACTCATTTTACATATAATAGTTTGCTTACATTTTCTGGGTGCCTTCTTGACTGCATTTTAGTGGTGAGAAAGCTGGGGTTCATCAACATTGTCTGTGTGCAGAGTACAAGCAAAATTACGACCCAGGCTTAGTGACATGAATTTATTTTTATTTCTTTTAATTTTTAACTTAAATTTTAGTTTAAAGGTTCTGTGTATTTATAATACATATCATGGTGTTTTGGGATATGTATACCCCGTGAAATGGTTGGATCAAGTGAGTCAACAGTCGGTTTTTCTTTGTGTAGTGAAAATATCATCTCTTAGCAATTTTTCAAGTATATGGAAATACTATTTCCTACCTACAGTGGATCTTCTGAATTTACTTCTTTGGCCTAACTTGGATTCTGTCTCACTTGGTGACAATTTTTGAAATGTACCCATCTCCAGTGCTCCCTGCTTCCCCATTCTCTTCTCAGCTTCCTCGAGGTTAGCCTTTCGAGATCACAAAGTATCTGCCGTCCTGCACGCCCTATTTACTTACCCTAATATTCTCCAGTGTTCCATTGTGTTTACATACCTACCACATCTCTTTATCCATTCATCTGATGAGGAAACCTAAGAAACAGAATCTATATTTTACCCCAAGAATAATGGCGCCAGGAGAGGACTGCTAACATTTCTCAACAATCTGACGCTATCTCTTTTTCCATTACGATACGGGGTCCCCTGCTGGGAGGCAATGTTCTGCTCTCTAATCAAGCAATGGCACAATGGATAACTAATCCTTTAACAATATATTCAGGGCAGCAGCATAACCATGCTCGAGTGGGGGATAATTGGACAGGTAGGGAGAAGGGAAATGAGAAGTAAGCAAAGTGGAAAAGGGGAAGGAGAAGGAGAGAGAGAGAGAGAGAGAGAGAGAGAGAGAGAGAGAGAGATGTCTGGGCATGTATGGACAGTATCTGAGCTGAGCCAGGTGATCCTTCTAAATTAATTATAGTAGTCAGATAAGGGTGACTGAAGAGATAGTGCTGCTTTGGATTGTTCTTTGACATCCTACACACCCAGGTGTTCCAGGGCAGGGCCCTGTTATTTAACTTGAGGTATCAAAGAAGAAACAATTAGGGCATAAAAGGTAAGGATCCACTGCAGAGCAAGCAAGAGGTAAACACGAGATACTAGCCGTCAGTCTCCAAGTGTTGATGGGCAGAAATGAGAGAAGGCTGAGAATGAAAAGGTCCCCTCTGCGTGTACATCCTCCTTTACATGCCTTCAGCATCCTGTGATGTGGCTCAGAAGTCTGGACACTTTAAACCTCCGTGACTGAAGCTCTAACACTTGCACTGAGTTGGGACAGGACACAGATGCTCAGTCTCTTTGACCTGGAAGATCCTAAACTTAAATCGCTTGTAATGGAGGAGCCGTAGCTTTGTGGATATACCCATGGACAGCTAGTAAATATCAGTGATTTCCTCTCTGACTCAGTAAAAAAAAAAAGAAAACCAGACCACTGCAGAATAGACGTGTGTGTGTGTGTGTGTGTGTTACACATTAGCATATGCCAGCTTGACATCTGTAGCTCATAGGACTCTTCCACTTCTCTGATAAAGAGAAATGGCCCTAGTGACGCAAGCTATTTGTCTAGTTTCCATAAAAAGCCTTCTTGGTAGTCAGTGGACTCTGCAAACAGATATAATAGGGCCCATGCTGCTGCCAGCACTTCCTGGATGGTGCTGCCTCTGGCTCTTCGCCACTCTCTGCAGGAGGCAGAGCTCTCAGCTCCACTCAGGAATCCTTCATCTCCACAGAGAGCAAATTTAGAGAGGCTTGTATTTTCAGTGCTGTTTCATGCCTGCTGCCATGCCCATGCCTCGATTCTGAATACCCTACACGTACATACTAAGCCTCAGCGTAGAATGAATAGGCTGCTGTCCTGTCAGTCGTATGATGTATGAACGGATCCAGAGACAAGATTATTCACTCTGAGGCCGGCTGGCAGTTGATCAACCATTCACAAGGCAGGTGGGAGGGGCCGGAGCTCAGGTGGGAGGGGCCGGAGCTCAGGGCTACAATACCTGGCATACATGAGACCCAGGTTAGGTGAAAAACTAATCAGATGGTAAAAACAAAAAACAAAAAACCTGTCACGGGATGCTTCTGAGAATAGCGAGACTTGGTGTTTTGAAAGGTCCGAGAAGAGAACACTTTGTTTCCCCCCACTCCAGGTAAGAAAGTTCATCTACTAAGTTATCAGAAGCTGTAAAAGAACATCTTGAAAAGCTGCCCCTTTAGATAACATGGTTGTACTCCAACATCTTTTTTAAGCTTTAAAGTCAATAGAACACAAGATTAAAAAAAAAAAAACATTTCCAAAGACTCCTGGAAATCATCCGGAGTTGAGGGCATCTGCCTCATTCTTACATAATCCTTTATTATCATTCTCTTCAAGGTCCCCTGCCATGGCTTAGATGGAGCTGAGGTGTTACCAAAGACAGTGATTATCAACCAAGAAATCTCTTTAATGCCAGTGGTGTGTGGGTAAAAACACCGGGCTGACCCTCAGTCTTTGGGTCACAGTTAATGTTGATACAAAGGGCGCCCCATCTCTGACCACGTCCACTGAATGGGGAGATCTGGTGGCACTCAGAGGAAGGACAGCAGGTTACCGAGAAGAGACTTGATACCCTATGAACATGTACAGGGAGAGGAGGTCCCCATCAGTCACAGTCATAGGGGAGGGGAGTAAGGGGAAAATAGGAGGGAGGGAGGAATGGGAGGATACAAGGGATGAGATAACCATTGAGATGTAATAGGAATAAATTAATAAAAATAAAATAAATAAAAAACAAAACAAAGCAAAGCAAAGCAAAACAAAAAAAAAAGAAAGAAAAAGAAAAAAAAAGAGGCAGTGATATGCCTGGGGAAGGCTGTGGTAGTATGTACCTTCAACTTTAAAGTACATCATAAATTTGTCTAGTCCAAGCAGCTAAACAGGATGGGAGCAGTATTGATTATTTTATTAGCAGATGTTAGCTGGATCTTTTTGTTTTAGAGAGTCTCACCATATAGCCCTGGCCTGGAACTTTCTGAATAGTATGAAGAATAGACTGGCCTTCAACTCGCAGAGATACAGCTGCCTCTGCCTCCTGAGTGCTTGAGGCACCTATTTTTTATGATACAAAATTAAAAATTTTAAGTGTTTGTTAATAATTGACTATCCCACTTAGCAATAGCACATTTGCATATTAGAATGTGCTACAAAAGCAAGCATGAGGGTCTCATAGCATTTGTAGTCATATGGGGAAAACACGAACATGGTTTATGGTGACAAGTAACACTAAAATATAATAGAGCTGTCCCCACTCTTTCCAAGGGAAACTTTTTTTTTTTCTTTTACAGTGGCCAGTAGTTAATAAGGAACCTCACAACTGGTCAAAGTGTGCGAACAAGTGACTTTGGGGTCCTTGTACCTAAACAAGACCCCTACATCAGTCCATCCAAGGCTGAGAAAACAGCAGCAGAGGAAACAGAAATAATTTAAGAGCCAGAGACTTGGGCGCACATCTTCTGGACACACAGCAAGCCCACTGCACTCATTAACTCACCGCAGCTAGGCTTACGTGAACAAAACCTGAACAAGATGGAGTCTGTCTCCATGATATCATGTATGGAGGAGAGTCACTTGAGGCCCCACTTGTCACTGAGAGGCTGTGAGTCAAGGGGACAGGGTGTTGTTTTCTGAAGTTGTATATCCACTGGCAAAATGTCCATGTTCCAGGAAGCAGCTCCCTACCCATGCTCATGCAAGACACCACAATTGGGCTCAGTGGATTGAAAAGTAAACATCAAAATATGAGGGGACTTTTTGAGGGGGGTTTTAGTAGAGGAGGGAGAGCCTGAGAAAGTGTAATGGGTAATTGAAAATGCCCCAAACACAGTATAATCATGCCAGAAGCTGTCAGAGAGTACAAGGAAGTAAATGAAATACGTATGTATAGCGTGAGAAGGAACTCAAGTAGGTAAATCTGTATATTAAAAAGAGCAGTGACGGCTCAAGAGCTCACACCTCCATGCACCGTGTTCAGGAGGCGGAAGCAGGTAGAATTCGAGGTTGGCTTTGTCTCAATAACTGAGTTCCAGGCCAGCCAGAGCTACTGAGATCTTATCATCACCATCAATGATGATGACAACAAAGGCGACAATGATGATAGTAATGAAATTTTAAAATATTAAGGGCAATTACTGATACAAGTTGTATTTTACTTTAATCATAATAAAGAGCAAAGTAGCTATTAAAATAAAGTAGAAAAATTAAAAGAAAGAAACAAAGAAATATAAAGAGCAAATAGAATTATCAGCTCAGTTAAAATTTATCCATACCTTCCACTTTTTCATAGTTTCTGTAACGTAGATATAGGGCAAAGTAACTACATTTAAAAAAAAAAAAAAAAGAAAAACAGAGAGTATTTTAAAGATAGAACAGAGTACTTTCCAAGTTCCTGTTTTCTCATTCCATCTTGTTATTCACCAGTCCTAATGAAAAACTTCATTATGAACCATTAACAGATTCTTTTCTCATGATGACTTAGTGATCACGATTGCATAATCTTAGCAGTGTACTTAGGAAGTCCTGTGTTTGTCAGCACATCTGGAATGTCTTCACACAGGCTGTTGGCCCACCTGAAGCTTTTCTTCTAGCGGCACAGTGTGGTGAGCATAGCCCCTGGCTTTAGCAATGCGTTTCAGGGCTCAGATGGCTTTCCGGGTCTGAGCGTTTTCCTGCGGGAGAGTGAGGCCCCTGGGTCCCTGGACTGTGCACTGGGTGGCTGGCTCCTCCTCACTCCAGGTCAGCAAAACAGGCTCCCAATCAAATCCACATCCAGTCTCCCTGGGAAGTGATTTTATGACTTCCAAAGGTCGCATGAATTAAGAGGCTGGCCGGGGCTTTTATGTGGAAAATGGCGATATAATTTGAAAGGTCATATTTTTTTTCTAACTAGTTACTTCACATAAAAATCTGCTTTTATAAGCTCCATTAAAAAGGCCATGATTCTACATTGGGAGAACCAGCTTGTGAATTAAAAAAACATGGCTTCCAAGCTGCTACTGAGTTGCTGGGTGGGTCTGGACAAATTTAACCAACAGTGCCTCAATAGCCTTTTCCAAAGAATCAGACCATTATCCACCTGTAAGAGGTAAGAAATCAATTACTGACAGAGGCCTATAAAATAGACTGTTATACGAAGCCTTTCCAATGACAATCATCTATAGGACATGTTTAAACTAAACTATCCTCTGAAATGCTTGGAGTACTATAGGTGCGACCTATTTTACAGAGAATTAATGCTTTGTTCAAGATCACTGAGTGTCCAGAGAGAATCTTAGCACTTTCATGTAGGCTTTGAACTTTTTCAAATCTACTTTATTTGGGGTTCTGTAATGCTTATGCCTCCCTTCCAACCCAGCTACCCTAGATAGGAGAGAAAAGAGGTTCATGGCAAGAGAAGAAATAGACCTTTTTAGACTCTATTCCTTGGAGCAGTTCTACTCTTAGTAGTCAGGATTTCAGCAAACCCCTTAAACAGAAAACCATCAATTTACCAAAGATGACTGCAACCATAGTAGCCAAAACCGAGAGCAGCATCTGGGACCCAGAGCAGCAGCCTGAGTCTCGAAGTGTTCTCTGGAGTTGTTCTCTCTAGGAGCGGCTCCCAGTGGGGCAACGAATAGGCAAAAAATAAGAAGCAATACCAAAACCAAAAAAGCCAAAAAGGCCAAGCCTCTTGTTTTGGGAATCTCATATATATATATCCTCTCAGAGTTCTACCAACATGTTAATCAGTTGGCAAAGACCATGCCCCCGCAAGAGGCAGTCCCTCTTCTAGTGGACAAACATCACCTGTTCCTTTACAAGTCTGTTTCCACCCTCACCCTCACACAAGTCTGTTACACATCCTGATACTCAGGCTCAAAACAAAAACATGTTTATACCCACTACACTTTCATATTTTAATTTGATGTCTTAATATCTCATTTTGTCAGTAAATGAAGATAATAGAGCTATCATACACTTAGAAAAGACAATGTATTATTTTATTTTCTGAGTGAAATATAAACAAAAAGAGAAACCCTTTTAAAATTGGGCTAGAGTTTTTGCCTCACATGGTGACATCACAAGGACATAAAAGCACAGTGCCTGAGGTTTTTATTGTTAAATGGGCAATATTACTGTACAACATTAGCTTACCAAATAATCACGGCAAGTGGCTAATCATTAGCCAGTAGCTGCCTTTGACAATGGCGTTACTTGAGAAAGAGCAGAATGCTGAGGGAAAAGAAGAAATGTCTTACAAAAGGTCCTGCCCAGCTGTGTTACTGCAGTAGAGCACTTGATAACTTTCAATGCTTAATGTTACTGTTCCTCAAAGTCAGGGTTAAAGTGAAGACTTAGCCCTAGAAGGTAATTTCACAGGTGACTCCGAGCAGCCAATGAGCTGCTCCTGTACAATTTGTTGTCCCAGGGTTAAACAATTCTTTCAGAGAAAGGACTCCTTAGAATTTCTATTCGCATTGGCTCTTAAACACCCATAACATGTGCAATAAAATGCCAATGGAGTAAACTAGGTTTATACATATACATATGATCTGTGCTTGACTACATCAAAATATGTATATGCATAAGTTTGTGTGTGTGTGTGTGTGTGTGTGTGTGTGTGTGTGTGTGTGTGTGTGTGTAAAAACTGGAACATAATTGTTGTTTTCCGAGACAAGGATTCTCTGTGTAGCCTTGGCCATCCTGGACTTGCTTTGTAGACCAGGCTGTCCTGGAACTTACCACCTCCCTGAGTGCTGGGATTAAAGGCATTTGCCACCATGTCCAGATCAAATGTTTTTAAATGTTAACTGTGTTTGTATTCAGATCATAGGGTTGTTGGACTTAATTTTGTTTTTGTTTTTATTCTTTTCACTTTCTAAAGGTTTTTTAAAAACTGAGAGTACCTTATATTCAACAAACCTCTCATTTTAAAGGGTAAAATCTCATGTTTTCATGAATATCCACAAGGTTGTGAGGCCATGACCGCTCTAGGAAGTTCAAACATTTTAACCACACTCTTGAAGAGGCTGCATACACTTTACCAATCACCCCCTGTTCCTCTTGGTCCCCAAGTCCCTATGGCTGCTGGACTGATGTTTTCATTGGTTATCCTTGCTGACAGTTTTGAACACTGCTGTTATGAACATTTGTGTGTACAGTTTTGGATGGATATAAGCATTCAGAATAGTTGTCTACCACTGTCACATCCAGGGAAGTTGTAAATTTCCCATTAAAGCACATTTTTCAGGGGGCAGAGACTTCACTCTAGTGATCTAGATACTTCATAGCCAACACATAGAGGTTATACATTGGACACTCTCTTGTCCCCCAGTGCAGTCCTTCTTGGCTAGGACTGCTCAACCTGTACATCTCACAGGCATCACAATGAGGGTGAAAAGGTGTGAAGTGAGTAACTGCTACATCTTTGGTGTGGAGTGCGTTTTCCTTCATCACGTGCTCAGCCAAAGCTAGCCACTTTTCCTGCAGTGTTTCTATCAGCCTCACAAGCCTATGAGATAACTTGCTACTGTTCTCCTCAGCTGAACAAAGCAGGTAAGGGAGGCTTGGACAATTGTGAATTGCGGCAGCTGAGAGTCAGTCTGCTAGTGTGATATAGTCTGTCACAGTTAGCTTGCTTCTGGGTAGAGAGAAACAGCACATGAAAAGAGGGCTGGCTAGTTTTGACTTTTGGTATGGGAATTCAAGTAAAGCGGACCGACACCCCACAGCTCTTTTATGTTATCAGGGAAGGTCCAACATCCTTGTTGGACATCAGGTGCTATGTGGCATTTCCTGGCTTGGGATCTAATTGCTGGTAGATTTCCTCAGTAGTACCCTCTTATCTGGTGAAGAAATGTGTCATGTTAAAAGGACATTTTGAAATGAAAGTAGAGCAAGATCAAAGAGGCGACATCACAGAACCATGTGGATAGCAGACTACCTGGGTAGGGTACAATTAAATGTTAAGTTAAAGCAGGAAAATCTGGGGGTTTGGCAGCATACCTCAGTCAAAGAGAAAAATAGAGACATGCTAGTTTCTCCCCATGGGATGCATTCATCAGTTTCCAGCATGGACTTTGTAGAGTAAAATTGTGATAATTTAAAAAAAGGTTGGAAAATTGTAGCAGATAGTTACTGACTTCCAATGAAAGCCCACACCATCATGTCCAATTTAACCTTACCTATTTGCAAGTGTGCCTGAGATGTTACTGGGGTTTCCTCTTTTTCAGATCAGTGAAAAACCTAATTTGTTGACCTTTCTGATCAACTTCAAAACAGTGTTTAATATCATACCATTTATTTCTTCTTCTTTTTTTTTTTGCACAAATACTTCTGGCAAAGGAAGTTGGCCATATGTTTTATGAATTAATCAATAAACTCATTCTTTAGAACTATTGTTTGCTCACTGTAGCCAATTCTTGTGAACCCATTAGGGCAGGACCACAGAATAACAAACACAAATCTCAATTACTTACCCTGCCTCGCCTCATCACATTCTGTATATTTTTATGGTAATCACTATTGTCATTTTTACCAGTTTTTTTTTCTTGAAATTTTGCTTTCATACATGATCAAGTTTGGAAATTTTATTTTCCATGAAAAGAACCCAAAATTTCTAGGACTGGCTCATGTTGATTCTTCCGTGCCTCATTAGCATCAATTATCTCCAGGAGGAAGTTTGGTAGGCCTTCAAATGGGTAACTACACTGCAGTTAGCAGCTGGGGGTGGGGGGTGGGGAACAGTGCTTCAGGCAAACAGGTGAAAATAGCATGAACTTTAATGTGGACCTTCGAGAAACTGCCTGGGGCTGAGGGTGATAGAGATAGGCCACAGAAGCAACATCCTAGGAACTCCAGTTTCAAAGTGGGTCTCAGCAACTTAGAAGCTAATTCCTTCTACGTATCTCCCATCTGTCCATTAATTTATCCGATGACTACTATGTGCCAGGAGCTCTGCTGCATGCTCAGAACAAATAAGGTATATTTAAAGTCTAGCTATTTTTTTTTCAAACTTTCTGTTGAGTGTTTATCTACGGCTTATAATTTCTAGGGGCTAGCATACTTTTCAGATAGTGATTTGTGACTGGAGACATGATTGTAGATGGAGAGTATTGGAAAGGAATCAAATGGTACCCAGAGAGATGATGGCGCTACTTAATTCCATCAAGCTTCTTTGCTTGAGCTACTTCGTGTTCTCTCTGTAGAACATGTGCCACATGTGGGCATCCAATACGCAGATGCTACTCTTAACAGAAGTGCATAGCAATGCAGTGGGTGGAGAGATGTTGAACCAGCAGCAGAAAGGTTGGTCTGGAAGCTTCTATGGGTTGTCTAGATGTTGGATAACACTGGGGTCTTGTTTTAATTTTGGAATAGTGATGGGGATTTTGTTGGAATTGCTTAACTCATACTTTGCACTGCCAGTTGCGAAGGACAAATAAAGGGGTAGACATAGGCAGACTAAGACATGTGAGTTGTATCTTCCCAAAGTGCTGTGACCAACACTTCATCAGTTGTATTTGAAGCAGGAAGCAGACGTAACCCCCAAACTGAACAGCATTTAATACAGGGACTATTTACAAGTTAAGTGAGAAGGGAAACACAAGCCAAGACTGTGTCTCCCATAGCTCAACATAGCAGGTAACCATCAGTAAGTGATCAGAATGTTTATCCATCCCTAGACCTAGAGAACAAGTTGATCAATCCTTTGGCTGCAGGCATCTGACAGGAGCTCCAATTTTTAGCAAAGTAAAGATAACTCATGGAGCCTTTCCTGAAAGAGCCTGGCTTTTATTGGTGCTCCTAGTAGCTCAATGAGAAGGCCAGGGGTAAAGAAGTCCTTGCAAGGAAGGCATCCATATTCATCTCATAGGTAGCAGTAGGGGTACAGAAATTGGAAAATATTTCTAGAGGAAGAAACATGAGTGGTCCACAATATATACATTAGAGGCTGGACTTGAAGATTGAGTGGAATGGAATGTGTGTTGTTTGTGTTCTTCCTGCTGAACAAGCAAAGAACGTGGAGATGTGTAGGGTGGTCTGGACTGGCTAAAATGAAAAGGCAGCAATGGAGGAGCTCCTAGATATAGCATTTAAGATATAAAAGGAAGAAAAAAATGAGACTGGAGAAGTGATTTCCGTGAAAGAAAGTCCTTTTCAACTGGAAAAAAAAGCTGGGAAAGCCTTGGATGGATTGAGCCATGTGCCAAGAAAATAATGGCAGGCATAATCACAGAAGTTCCCTGTATTTAAAAGGACTCCTCTTCCTAGGAGCGTTTTCCTCTATGCAGCCCCTCATCCATTTCAGAAGAAAAAGAATTATCTGAAATTCCATATCTATTATTGGTTTCCCAGGGAGCCTAAATGGGCTGAGTTTTGAGCTGCACAATATAGAATTGCTGTTTCCCTTGTTCCCACCTCCTGTCTCATCGTGTTTTGCTTCCATCATGGAATTCAGAATGCCTTCAGTTCTCACGGGACGAATAACTGTCTTAGATACTTTCTAATGGGCAATTCACAAAAAAATAGATATTTATTTCTCACACTCTGGAGGCCAAGAAATCCAAGACCAAAGTACTGATATTTGATGAGGGCTATGTTCCACTTCCAAGATGGTATATTACATGCCTCATCCTCCTGAGAGAAGGAACACTTTGCTCTTACATGGCCCAAGTGTAAAAGGTGGCAAATTCCCTCTGATAAGGACTTTCATGATACCACTAATTCATTCATGAGAGAAGAGGCAAATGCTATGCCTCTAAACACTGTTTCACAGAGGACTAAGCTTCATTCCCTGGTTGTTTGTTTGTTTGTTTGTTTGTTTTGGTTGTTTTTGTTTTTTGCAGGGGGTGGGGAGGCACACATTTGGAACACAGCAATATCTATTTCTTTAACTTGTATCTATTTAGTCCTTCCATGGCAGGCATTGTAATAAGCTTAGGAATCTACTGGGAAGGGGGGAAAAGTAAAATTTAGTCTTCTATCTAATAATAAATGCTGTGGTGAAAAGGGGTTAAATAATCAAGGTTTGGGGTGCAATGGTAAATTGGAATAAAGGAGTCATCAGATAACATGTGCAAGAGGCCTAACGGATTCCTCCTAGCCATAGGAAACCCCAGGGAAGCACACCAGGAGAAAAATGAGGGAGACTAATGCCTGGGAATTTTTTTTTATTTTACTTTACTACAAATGAAATGAGACAATGGTGAGGTTTTTCCTCCAGAGATAGTGTATGACTCAAATTAAATTGTAAGAGCTAATTATGGATTCTGTGAGAAAAGCCAGAAGCAGAAAACTAATGCCACAAGCTGGGGAGAAACCATGGAAGCTGTGTCACATGTGTTAAAGAGGTCAGCTTCTGGATATATTTTGAAAGTAGAGCTACCAAGATTTTCCACTAGATAGGCTTTGAGGCAGCGAGAAAGGGCAATGAAACAAGGCCCTGGCTTTTATCCAGAGCACTGGAAAGATGAGAGAGATATTATCTGAGTTCTTTCATTGTGGCAAGGGCAATGTATAATTGGGGCCTTTTAGAAAAGTGTGTGTGTGTGTGTGTGTGTCTGTCTGTCTGTGTGTGTGTGTGTGTATGTGTGTGTGTACATGAGTGTGTTCATTATTTTTGCAGATGTGTGGTTGTTTTGCTTAAGTGAATAACTTTAGGCAGGAAAGATTCACTTTGGTTCTTGGATCTAGGAAGTGTTGTCGATGGCTTTTTGATCTCCTGTTTGCCTAAGAGACCATGTGATCTCTAAGATTGTGGCTCCATGATCTTAAGAAATGGAGAAAAAGGACTGGTGTGAAGAATGGGTGCAACCTTAAAAGCCTTCCCCGCCTCCCCCCCCCCCCCAGGGGGGGGGTCTACTTCCTCCAGTGTGTTTCTGTGACTAACTGGCAAACAAGCATTTGACACAGGCGCCCATCAAGGATTCCATAGGCAAATCACAACAAGTGAACCAGGCTACAGGAAGGAGCCAAGGGGGAAGAGTGCCACCGGCTGCAACCTACCGTTCACTAGCTTTGTGTAAAGACTGCGGCTCCCTCTCAGGTCCAGTTGCTTTCCTCCAAGCCACTGGATGGTGATATTCAGAACTGCCCAACAAAGACTATTCATCCCCCAGCTGTAGTCTCAGGTCCCCAGCCAGAGATCTCTGCCCTCAGAGCAGAGTCAGAACACCTGGGCTGTACTCTTCAGTCCTACAGCTGGCTACTTCCTTCCTCCTCACATGCTCAGGATGTTCACAGAACCTAGATCCTGATGTCACTTGGAACCTCCTTTCATTCATAAATCTGGCCCACACTTTGCTGGAAAACCAGTGGTGTCCTGTAGCTGACAACTTGCTAATTTGTCATAAGAGCCAATTTTATGTTTTTAGGAATTTTTCAATCATTTTTTAAATCATATAAAACAGTATTGGAGAACTTAAAATCAAGGCAGTGAGTCAAGATTAATCACTTCCTAGGGTTTTTACTACATCCATGATCACATATAGACTGAGGTGTGTTTTCACTCATTTATATCTTTTGGAAATACTTTGCAGGACTATGTCTCTCCCCAAAACTCAGTTCCCAGAGAGAATTCCCGTTCATGCTTCAGCCACGTGGGAGTGTTTTAACACCATGGAAGACTTGAAGATCAGACCTATTCTCCTTGGAGAGCAAGTGTCAAAGCTTAACCAGCATGCCACTGAGCAAATGCCATCTTTAGGGTTGCTTCACGGTAGCCAGTAGAAACTGAAAACGCAACAGCAGACACATAGAGATTAGCTCTCTAATCCCCAGTGTCACACAGGATATTTACTGGAGGGTGGTTTTCTGAATTCTGAGATGTTGCCACATCTGTCCTCAGAGACGGTTTTGAAGGAGGCAGATGTGCAGTCTGTACTTCCTATTCTTCCATTAGCAACAACAATGGTTGACGCAATGTGTTACCAAAGGTCCTCAAAACTATGTCCCATGGAGTTACCTGGGAAACAGTTTGGCAATTGAGTCAGGAAACTGACTTCCATCAAGAATAATCCCTAATATTAAAAAACAGAACTGAAGGGGCTCGCGAGATGGCTCAGCATGTAGGGACCCTTGCTGGTCTTCCAAATGTCTCAAGTTCAGTTCCCCGAACTCATATCAGATGGCTCATAATCTCTGTAACTCGAGCATCTTGGGATCTACCTGATGTCATCTGGCCGGACACCCTAACACACATGCTCCTCCCTACATAGAAAACCATATACATAAATAAAATAAAATTAAAAGCATGCAATTGAAAAAGAATATATTTCTCCAGTGTTCAGGGAGCATATAAGGGCATATAAAGCATATAAGCAGAGCAGTGGTGAAGTAGTTCTTTAGGGGTGTGTGTGTGTGTGTCTTTGTGATAAATAAACCCAGTCATAAAGAGCTTGTGTTAGGTGTAAAACAGCTTTCATGTAGGTAAAACCAAATGAGGCTCACTTCCCCTTCCAGGTTCCCTAAAGCTAACCTTCTTCCTTCCTTTTTACAAGCTCTCCCCACAAATAGAGCTGGTTAAAAAAAAAAGTATCTGTTACAATGACCCAGGCTTTACCATTCATGGCAAATCTCTCTAAATTATAGGCTTTTCCTCATGGAGACCATTTACGGTGGGCATAATGCAAGGCTGTGTTCAAGCACGCCACTCTTTGAACGAGCTGCACCATGTTATTACCACACTAAACTAGAGTGGCCGGTTTTTTCTATAAATAAATATCCTCGTCGCTGGGTAGATGGAACCCTCAGTAGCAGTTTCTGCATTATTGATTTCCTGGTTTCTTACTTCTCTGCTGGGAATGACTTTGGAGTTGTTTTGAAGAGAATTCTTGTAAACACTTGACTGTTGCCAGACTCAAGAAAAATCTGATTAGCAGGAAATCAATAATAGTATTTCTCTGTTGAGGTCCCTGTAATGCTCCCATCTCTGGGCCAGGTGTGTGGATGGGGTGGGAAGCTTTCAGAAGGATGACGCCTTCTTCCTGGCGTCTATTTGTTTCTCTGCAACAGTCCTTCAATTTTGGCCACTGGAAATGAAGCTAATAATGACAGTTGGGGCACAGTTGGCCTCCTCTGTGAGGGAGAACAAAGCGAAGATTATCGGCTTTGACAAAGATTTAATCACCCACCCTGGAAGAAACCCTACATCCACAGGAAATGAAGGGCAAGACCTCACTAGGAGGTGGAGGGAGAGCTTCTCACAAACCATTGCAAGCCCACACTTGCATTGTATCTTCCAGGAAGTGGTTATGCTGTTGGTGTTGTCTCTCTTTCCTATTAAATGTCAAAGTAGACAAAGTCAAGGCACCTTGGAGGAGAGTGCCTTGTAAAAGCCTCCTATGGTATCCTCTGTCCTTCACAGTCACCTCTTGTGCTATTCCAGCTATCTGTCATGGGTTCAAGTTCCTAGCCAGCATCTCTTTTTTTATTCCTGGGATTCTTGTCAAACACCATGTGTGCTGCAGCTAAGTGCTCACTTTGCATCTCCAGGCTGATGGTCCTTTCTCGTGAACTGACACTTACATGTCACGTCAGTCGCAGCCACTGAAATCTCTTCATGCTTACTCTCACCCATGCGACACGAGGGCTGGGTACCACTGACCTGCCTGTCCTTACACTCCAACATTCATCCTATCACTTTGCAGATGTCTGAATCCCTTTCTCGGTTTTTTGGACTCAGTGTATCCCAGTGGAACCAGAGAGCCTGGGTTTCTATTTAGTTGCCAGGTGTTAAGAGCTGCAGCAGATACCAGCCCACACCCACATACTGCTACCGTAGCTTATCGTATGTTGTATCTGGTCTTACATATAAAGTTTCTACTCCAGGGTCCATCCCTGTCACAGAACAGCTCCATTGGCCAAGGGCCCCCAGTAGTGAATCTCTACCCAAGGTCCTCTTGATTCATAATGCGCTTCCTGATATGCATGGACACTGCAAGGAGAGAGATGTATAGGGAGAGTTTGAATTGCCATAGATTTGTATAAGTACTTGTTAACTTATGTATCCTTCTACCGAGGATTTGAAGCAACTACTAAAACACAGAGGACTCGGTCACTTTAGATTGGAGATAGGAGTAACCGTTTCAGTTTTAATACATTAAATATTAAGTACATTCTCGATAGGCTCGTTCAAGGTTCATATTTACTATGATGTGTTAAAAAAAAGTTTGTTTTTCTCATTTGATTATCATTTGCTCTGAAGAATCAGCACTAATGAAACTTCACATTGGCAAGTGCACCTTACACTTGGCCAGGAAGATCCAGTGACACCCTGCACAGTCCCATACATGTGCCTTCCTCCTGTGACACTACTCTCCCACACTTTAAGACCATTCTTTCTGTCTATATTTTTTTGTCTCTGGATTAGCCATTGCAGGAGACCTTCTTTGTGGGATCCTCACTGGCCACTCGCTAGCAAGCAAACACAGTGAGTGACATTTAAGCCTAAACAGACCACCTTCCCTTTTAATGAGTTGAAAAGGAAGTCAGTCTTACTCTGCCTAATTTAGCCTTCTCTGTAGCTTTTGTCAGGCATCACAGTGGAGGAAATAATGTGAGACATAAGTTATATATGCGATAAGTGGCTGTTGAATACATCAGAAAAGGAAAGATGCACATAGGTTACTTCTCACTTCCACACTTCTGTGATGCTTCTTCCTTGGGCTGTATAACTTCATTCCTAATCTAATTTGAACCTCAATATCAGTCTGAAGAGGCCAAACTAGTGGCATGGGCCTCTAAGCCCAGCTATACGGGAGGCTGAAGCAAACAGACCCTAAGTTCCAGCCTCGCCTGAGCTACACAGCAAGTTCAAGTCTAACCTGGGAAAGTTATTAATGGGCCCTCCCACAAGCTGATCCAGGAGAAAAAAAAAAAACCTAAGCCTCCTACATCTTCCAAGCCCAGGCATTTGGACCCAAGCTGGACCTTGCTAAAGAATGACATGAAGAGGCATCATCCAATGTCAGAGATACTGAAGAAAGTTCAGAAGAAGAAACATGGCTCTCAAGCCAAAAAACCCACCCTTGCCCAAAGAGTGGTACCCCACAGTTGCAGCCCTGGAAGGAAGAGAGAGATGGTTGCATGCTCCTTCATGGCCCTGGAGGATTCTGACAGCCACACTGTGAGACCTTCAGGTAGCTGCCACTCAGGCCCTACTGGACCCTCAGCCTAGAAGTCATTCAGGTACTACAAGAGACCTGGGCACATGGAATCTGAGGCACACAGCCACTGCCTGATCTCTGGTCAGAACGGATGTAAGAGAAATTAGAATGAGACTGGATCTTTGCCATTTTTCCTTTCCTACTTCTTCCTCCAGGAAATGATTTGTCTCTTCTGACAGTTGTCTACAATGTCTACAGAATGGACTGGATAGTTAATGAACTTCTAGAAATTCTGGTCTGATAAATATGTCTCACTGGCACCTTTGAGGACAGCAGTCTTCTCTCTCAGTTAGTTTACAGTACTGTGTGTAGAACCAATACTTGTAGGGGTCTAGTGCTGCATCCTTAGGACAAAGTCCAACTGCCTCAGCTCTGGTGCACCTCTGGATCCCTCACACAATGGCCACTGTGACTCAGAACATTCCCCAGGCTAAGCCCTCATTCCACCTGCAGGCCTGTGCTAGTCTAATCTGTCCTCCTATCCAAAGAAAAAAGAAAGCCGAGTTAGAACTAAGTGTGTTGGAATTCTGAGTCTGGATGAAAAAAATCAGAGCATTTGCAAATTCACAAGCAAAAGAGAGATCTTCTCCCACTCCCGCCAGACCCAAAGGCCTGCAACCTCAGGACCAAACTGACTGCTGCTTGCTGCCACTTCCTCTTCAGTTTTGCTGGCAAAGATAGGCAATGTGAGCATATTTAGCCTGCAGGTGTTTCTTCCATTGACCTGCAGAAATTATATGTCTTCTCTCATGTGTATATTAATAAAATTAATTGTCATGCTCAATATTGAAAATGAGTGAATGGATAATAATAAATAAATAAATAGTTTTTTAAAATGGGGAGCAGAGAATATAGCTATTTGTGTACTTGCTGCACACACACATACACACACATATACACACACATACACACACACATATACACACATACACACACACACACACACACACACACACACACACACACAAAGACTGATTCTTGCCCTCATGCTGAATCTGTCCCCAAAGAGCCCACAGATATGTTCTTTTTTTTCCCTCTGCTTTGAAACTCAATGGATATTGACATAGTAATTCTGTCAATATGAATTAACCTTTGAAGATACTTGAGCAAAATGCACCCACATACATCGTGTCATTTAATCTTGGAAATAGTAAGAGGGAGAGGAATGCCTCTAAAGCAAACCAGACATATCAACCTGTGTCCCTTAGGCCAAACATATCTCAAGATAGCTAGGAAGATGGCCCCACCCCAAATCATAAGCATTCTAAAAACATTATGAGATATTTTGTGTGGGATTAATGTGTGTGTGTGTGTGAGTATGTGTGTGTGTGTGATTTGATTGTGTGATTCTCAAGCATGAATTCTATAGATGACACTATCATGTCCCAACATCCGAAGGTTGGACACTCCTGCCAGCATGATTTTAGCCCCAGCTGAGACCAGTCAACTTAGAGTACCTGAAAGTGAAGCCTGCGAATTAGCATATTCTGACTTCCTTCATGAGTTTACTGTGGAGCCAAAACTGAACGGTCCAAAACACATAGCCTTCTTCTAACAGAATGAGCTTTTGCCATGATAGTCTCTTGTCCCTCCTTCCCCGTCCATCACCATGTTTCCATTTCTCTTTGAATGTTCAGTCT
This sequence comes from Acomys minous, assembly GCF_964271855.1. Classification (NCBI taxonomy): domain Eukaryota; kingdom Metazoa; phylum Chordata; class Mammalia; order Rodentia; family Muridae; genus Acomys; species Acomys minous. Next base: position 35,879,020 of record NC_140495.1, read on the forward strand.
TTCTCTACAGGACCCAGTTCTTTCTAGAAGAAAACACTTTCAGTTCCCTCATAGCTATACATGTTTCCCAATTACCATTAGGCTTTGCAAAACAGAAACAAAAATCTATTCCTGCATCAGCTCTTTAGGAGCTCCAGTATATCTCAGCACCAGCATTGTTGCCACATAATTAAGACATCAAGGACAGGAAGGCCGCATTAGGAACACAGTCTAACTTTGGTTGCAGATCACTCAACAAACTAGATGATATTACTTTCCAGCTGATGAGGCTGAATGTATAGATGATAAAGGGACTTATAAGATTGAAAATTCTTCATTGATGAGCTTAAGGGTTATAAAATTATGAGAAGCAAAGACTGGGACATAAGAAAGAAACAGGAAAGAGTTCAGAAGCCATATCATGGGGAGAGCAGATCACAGGTCGGGTTTTCTGCACTGTGTTACGGCATTGGCCCATGACAGGAGCTGCTGCTCTGCCAAGGGTTCTCCATGTTTCAAAACACATGCTACAATAAAAGTATGTGAATGTTTTCCTCAATAACACAACTTGATCTTCCTCAATATTGCTTTCTTCTTTAAATCAAATACAGACTCAACTCTCAAGGCATTTTTGGTTTTCCATTATGATTTCTTTTGTTTGCGAATGTGTTTGTTCTCTTCCTGAGTGACACTGGTTTCCAGTGTAATGCTCACCTGACACGCAAGTGTTGTATAGACATTACACAGTAAGAGACATCAAACAAGCTAGAAACAAGAGCAAAAGTAACACAATCCATTTTCTTCTTTCAGCTCTGTGCTTTGTAGGTTTCTGCACACGTCCAGAATTTAAATTATGAGAAGTTACTAAACCAAATGATACTTCTAGGTCCCCACAGCCTACATTTCACCCCTAACTTTCTGCTTGATGTCTATCAAACTTCCCAAAGTTCATATTATTGGAATCTTGGAGGAGTCCACAGAAAGACTGAGGCAGCCAATGACAGGGTGGCCACAATGCAGTATATTGGGACTGTGCCAATTTAGTTCATAATGCCGACCTGATTTTAATCTCTATCATTTCATTTATGAGAGTGTGCCAAGTCAAGCTATGGATTATTTTACCATCCTATCTAGTGAAATACAACAATACTCAATAAACAACACAAACAACAGAATTATGTTGTTGATGGGACAGCAGGTCCCCAAATAAGACATTTCACCCTATTTCCTTCTGGACTCTGTAAATAGTTGAGTTGTGTGGATAGAAGATATTCTCTTTAGGTGAGTTAGGGCATAAAATGGCCAGGGGAGAGGAAGCAGGTATGGAATCTTGCCTATTGGCTGAGTTTTTCTTTGCTAAGTTTATATGGAAATCATAGAGAAGGAAAGGGCAGCTTCTTTACTATGATCAGCTCTGAGTTTAGAGAGCCAGAATCCTCCTGGTGTATACAGCTCCAGTCTTCAGAGACTGCGGCTCAGCACCCAGCAGCTAGTTTTGCTGCTCCAAGCACTAAAAATTTTAGTGTTGTAATTCTGGGTCACTTCTCAGCAAATGGAGCTGCTACCTCTCAGGAGCTTTCTGGAACCTGTTCAACACCCTGGATTTGCAGCCCTTCCATAGTCTCGGCTCTCAATATGCTCTTGCTTTTGCAGCCTTTATTCATTTCCTCTTCCTAGACTCAGAGTCTTGGCTATCTACCATCAATGCCCCCAGCCAGCTTCTGGAATTGGTTATCTGCATCGTTTAGCTGCTGTTGCTTATGTCTGGGACTACCATCCCCGAGACGTGTTCTCTGTTTGTGTTATTAGCCCAGTTCATTCCTCCCATGATAAAGGCCACAAGATAAACCATACTGGCCTTAGAATGAGGCTTAGTAGGGACCTTGTGGTCTAGCACTTGGGAATGGGGCAGGATAGTGTTCATGAGAAAAGAGTTCCTGATTATGCAAAGAGAAGTGATAGACAGCCACTTTTATAACTTCTGGGCAAGTACACAGCATCTTGTTTGCTAACCACAAACATCTTTTTGAGTCACAGTGTGACCAGATGTATTTGGCCTGACTGTTCTGTCTATCCTGGGCAGGAAAGGTGCTCCTCCCGGAACTAATTTAGGACTTTGGTAGGGACATCTGGAGCAGTAGTGGCTCGGGTCATTTGAGGGTGACATGAAATCTCTCAGAACCATCTTAAAGTATCTAAAGTGGCAGTGACATAACCATGGGTTGCTGTGGTATCTGTGACCATGCAGCTATGACAGTTTATATGGCTGGAATGAAGACTCTATTATATAGTCACCCCAAACTGGATTGCAGCCTCTCTGGGTAACCCAGCAATGGCTGAAGCACTCATGACTGCCATAACAACAGGTAGAGGTGTTCTTCAAGATGTAGCTGGTTGAATGCCAGCTCCATAGTTTCGATGGAACTATAATTTCAGGGTGCCACTGCAGCTGTAGGTGCCGCTGCTCCTGTAGAGCATCGGGAGTGGCAGCAAAACTTCTCCCAGCCTCACAGGATTCAGGAGATGTGGGAAGAGCAGTAGCTATCAACAGAACTAGAATCCATCCCTAGCCTGCAGTGGCTGCCTGATCTTTGTTACAACTGGCTCCTGCGCAGTTTCTATTGATGAGGTTGCCCAGGAAGGCTCTGACCATTGTCAGCTAAGCAGCCACTGCTTGTTCCTAAGTGCATCGATCAGTTGAATACACATTGAAGGGTATTGACAATAAAGATCTAACGTGAACTCAGTTTTCTACTTCAATGCACATAATTTTAGCAATACTTACCTAATAGGGCAAAACCATCAAGGAATAGGTAGGTCCTCCTAATAAATTTAGATGGATCAAATTGCCAAGACCTTCATTATAGATGACGAGAACAGAGGAAAAACAAGTGAATTTTACTATGAATTCCAGGGGATTAGGATGAGCAAATAAAAGGTAGGGTGATCATGTTTCTTATAGTCCAGATCATATCATCTTACTGACAGAAAAATCAACGATGTAAAACAAAATCAGCAAGGGTGTCAATGACGCCTGTAGGGGCCAGCAGTCAAGGGTGAAAGTGACTAAAAGTCAAGATGGATAGATTCTAAGGAGGCAGGAATGCCGGCAATAAGAGAAGAGCTCTACCATTTGTGTTGGTGACCTCCCTTCCATTGACCTGCCTCCTGCACAGCTCATAGCATCTGAGCCTGGGCCAGCTGACCAGCCACTCTGTTTTCTCCTTATTCAAATTGGGCAATTAGAAGAATCCAACTTTTTTCTTCTCACATCATTAATAAAGTTTCAATTGTCTTCTGCAAATGGGAGCTTTTGAGGAGGGCTTGTTGAGGGAAGTGTGCATGTGTGCTCTTGGGCATGGAGGCCAGCAGTGAACTTCCTCTGTTGTTCCTCAGGAGTCACCTGTCATTTTCATTAAGACAGAATCTCTCTCTTGCCAGGGCTTGCTGAGTAGGCTGAGTAGATAGGCCAGCCAGTGGGCTCCAGGGATCTCCTTGGCCCCCACCTGCCCACTACTGAGATTATAGAGCACACCACCATGCTGGGCCCAGTTTTAAAAATAGAAATACTATTTTAATCTTTTTTTATTCTTCCAGAAGTTTCTTAAAGAAGGAGAAAATCTGTGCACTTCATGTAGTCATGGGACGTTTTCTTAGACTAACTTTGTCTTTTGTGTGTATGATGGTTATGGAACCCTAGCTAGACTGAAACCTACTATTGCTTCTCAAAAATCAGTGGAGGAATCAGTTTTCAGACTGCTGATGTCTGAGAACTCATGATCCAGTCATGAAGGATTCTCTCAGTAGTATAGCACAGGCTCAGCTTCCCAGGGCTCTGAAAGGGAGCCTCAGGACAATCAAAGTGAAAAAACTAATAAAACAGGTAAGGGAGAAGCAACATACACAGAATGAAATGCATATATTTGCACATATAATTGTGCTTTATGGGTCAACTAATTTACCTGTAATATATATTATTCCCTGAAAAAAATATATATAGTATTCCTTGAAATATTATATATATTCCCTGAAAGTAAGAGTCTAGATTCATTTTAGCATGTTTGTATAAATAGAGACATTTAAGGAACTAAATTGTCTCAAACCCCAGAAGTCAAGGGGAAAAAAGGTACTGTTTATTTAAGAAGCTTAGTCTACTATCTAGTTAGTCTGAAGTTAGTCTCATATAAAAGTTCACTACTCATAGACAAAGTTAGAAAATTATAATTAGAAAGTGAATAAATCTTTTTAAGCTTATTGCCTAGGACGCTAGATGCTCTGATTACTCATCTAACCCATAATAACCAGCACAGTATCATATGACAACAGCCTTAAATTTATTTTCTAAGATACCACCAGATGCTCCGATTCCTCTTTCAATATTAGCCATCCTGGAATCATATGACAACACAAAAGGGAGCACCCAAGTCCTCAGCATGGACACTGCCTCCAGAAACAGAGTCCCAGGGCTTGTTCCTCAGTTACAGCATCAGCTATCTGCCTTTTAATAAGCAGAGTCCAGTTTGAGGATTAGAGAAAGAAACATTGGCTAGAGATAAAAGAGAACATACAAGCAATTTGGACAAGAAAAGAAGAAAGTGGCATTAAAGTCCCATCTGCATGCTCCCAAAAGAGGAAATCACATGCATCTTCCAAGGACCATTTCCCCCTTCCTATGCATACTGATAGCAATTCCTGTCCTGGCTCGACTTGCTATGATATCTTTGTGTTCTGTATGTCTGAAGGTTATGTTAAACCTCACAACTGCTATTACTTTGCAAAATTTCAAACTTCCTCTAATATTACTTCACTCTCAAGCCTACAATGCACTGTATTTATGCAGCCTAAATCTGTTTCCTTTGCTCTGAGACTCCTTCCTCCTTTAAAGCAGTCATAATATGAAATAGAAGAATACTTTGGCTTGGGAATGCGCCTGGGAAGGCAGCCATGGACTAGTACCAACAAGAACTGGATGGAAGATATGAGGGTGAAGGGCGCCTAGGGTCCTCATCAGAGAAATCATCAACATGTTTCCATGACGGGTAGTATAGAAGTTTACAGCATGAACTATAGCTGATGAGATAGTAGTTTTAATATTCTTGGAGAACTGAAATGTATTTTCAGCTAACACTGCTTTCTAGAAGAATTAGTGGAAGGGATAGGGTTTGCTTACTGTTATATTCATCAATCTTTCCCCTAATAGATTACAAAGCTTCTTCCTAATTAAAATAGAAATAAAGAGTATGTGGAGGAGAACAGATAGCCTAAGCATACAGTGCAAAGAACAAAATCTGTAGGATCCGGCAGAGATTCCACATTTCTGTATCTGCCATGTTGAAATCGTTACCATGACGAATTGCTTTTCTACGTCTCAGATTTCTCATCTACACAATGGAGATTATCTACTTATTTTAAAAGTCCGTTTTAGAGATTTGAATTAAATAATTAATCTAAGAAATTCAAGCGAAGGATTTCTCATGTAAGCATTCCTTTGACAATAAATATGTTCTTTTTGTTGTTCTGAATTAATAAGCAGGGTTGACTTATTCAATTAACTAACTAGGCTGGCAGACAGTTTCTGCTAAGATTGAAAGTCAAAAATTGGCAAATGAGACCTGCATATAGAAATGCTCATAGCAGGGATTGAAAAGATGGGGCAGTCAGAACAGTGCTTGCTGCAAAAGCATAGGACTTAAGTTCAGAGGCCCAGAGCCGCAGACAAAGCTGGGAATGGTAGCACAACAACAACATTTGCAACAAGAGAACGGAGGAGGACCCTGGAGCTCCGTCGTCAGTTAGTCTTGGAAAACCCGTGAGATGCAGGATCAATGGGAGACAATGGCTCCAAGACTAAGGTGGAGAGGAGGATGCATCCACATCTGGCCTCTATGTTCATTTGTACAAACAAGTGCAGACATAAATGAACATACAAAAGCACACGCTACTCACAAAGATGTGTTAAAAAAAAAACAGTCAATATGTTTGTTTTTTCAGATTATGCGGGAACAAATGTTAAGCTTTAGTAGAACTCTGGAATTGTTGCATAGCTTGTGGGCCTTCCAGGCAAAAAGCCAATAGGGTTCACTGCCTGGGGAAGCTTCTGCTGGCGTGACTATGGAAGTAGTCAGGCAGGAAGTACTTAGCCTGACTTTGGAGAGTTTGCCCAGAGATGAACATCCATTGGCTGGCTCAGAGATGGCATAGAGGAATCTGATTGGTCGCCCAAAGCCATATAAATCTATTCCTTAATAAAGGAGTCTGCTCGCCTTAGGTTTGCTTTCAGCCGACTCCGGGTGCCCCTGTGGTGACTCCATGAAGCTCACTCCCTTGGCCTGAACCCCCTTCCCTTTACCTACCAGGTGCACCTTGGGAGATGGAACAACAATAGCCTCCAGAAGAAAATGACCATTGCAATCTTCAAGTGAATTTTAATGCTCAGAAGTGACCCTTTCTTTCCAGCATCATACTTTTGAAGGGGAATATTTCTAAAAGGAAACATCTTACTGCATCCATATAGGATATCTATTTTTTTCCTAAGTATCCCTGTTACCTCATTCATTCAGGAATTGATTCAGTATTTAATCATTGTACATGATATTGAGCAAAGTATTAAAACACAGATGTCAAAAAAGTAAACAATTACATTTTTTTCTGATAATATCTAAGGAAGTGAAAAGCTATTATTATAATATAGACTCTTGTGCTATACACTACGTTTTGGTTAGGGATGGGCTGCAAGCAATACGATGGTCCCCATCATATAGATTATGTGACATATGTCTTATGTCACACCCTTGTTCCAGTGATCTGGGAGAGCTGAAGGGAGTGTGTAGCTTGCTCCTGAAACTTCCTTCATTGGTCACTGGCTTCACCTTGGCTGTATGTATGTGTCAGGAGGGAGGAATGGCACTGATTGTAATGCTCCCCAACGTGGTACCAGTCTCCTCTCCTTCTGCATAGTTCTGACTTTCAGAAACTGAATGTCCCCCAAGTCTTTTGTTGAAGCAAAAGATAGATATTGAGTATATTTGAAATTCAAAAAATTGGACCTTTGTTTTGTTCCCAGCTTTGTTGTCTCATCGGTTCTTCTTCTTCTTCTTCTTCTTCTTCTTCTTCTTCTTCTTCTTCTTCTTCTTCTTCTTCTTCTTCTTCTTCTTCTTCTCCTCCTCCTCCTCCTCCTCCTCCTCCTTCTTTTTCTTCTTCTTCTTCTTCTTCTTCTTCTTCTTCTTCTTCTTCTTCTTCTTCTCCTTCTCTGATTCCTCCTTCTCCTTACTTTTAACTTTTATGTTTTTTTTTAGAATAATAATGTCAGATTTACTTTGAAAGTGGTATTGAAGACATACAGGGAACTCTAGAACAAACATTATGACTCAGCTCCTAGTGTTTGTTATACTTTTTAATGGCCTCAAGGCACATGTTCAACAGAGAGAGAGGGGAGAGAGAGAGAGAGTGAGAGAGAGAGGGGGGGGAGGTAGAGGGAGAGGGAGAGGGAGAGAGGGAGAGAGAGAGAGAAGAACACCACTACAGGGTTGTCTGATGTGAGGCAATATGGATCACATATGGAGCTCTTAAAAGTTAATTTATATACTGCTGTTGTGGCTAGATGCAGTCAATGCCCATTTCCTAACAGAATCATGTTTTTGTTGCATGAGAGGCATTTGGCAAGTGTAGAGATGAGTAAAAAGATGTATGAAACCTCTGCCTTTATTTCTAGGAATGTTATAGACTAACTGGGGAGTGAATGCATGGTCACAGAAAAGGGCAAATAAACAAAATAGCATAGGACAAATGATTGCTCAGAAACTGAACAGAGGTTATAAGCTGGAGCCTGGGATACCATTTCAAAGAAAGGGAACACTGAGCAGGGCACTGGGGGATAGCTGAGAGTCGGATAAAATTAAGGAAAAGAATGAGAAGTAAATGCAGGAAGTACACAAGGAGAACTTGGCTCCAGATTTAACATAAGAGGGTCTCAATTTTCTCCTATAGGCAATGGAAGACCCATTGCCATCTTGTCGGATTGCTGAAGTGCAGAGGATGAAGGAAAGGTGGTAGCGGGGTGAGTGACAGAGCTGCAACTGAACCGTGAATCTGGTGCTCGGCTGTGCCTGCTATCTCTCAGCTGACTTCTGACAGGAAACGCAGACAATATTTGTTCCAACGACAATTAAAAAAGCAGCTTATTTCCTATAATTCTTTTGTAACTATTAAGAGGAACACAAAGGCAAAGCACCCTGTGATGCCTGAAGCAGATTTATAAAGAAAATAATTATCATAATTATATGGTTAGCAGCAAGGTTTTGAACCAAACAGTGAAAGGACAAGATGCAGAATTGCCACCATCAGTCTTTATGTTGAAAGCCAAAGAGATTAGTCTCAAAATGAATTTCTATGTAGAGCCTGAGAAATGCTTTCTACCCCTGATCTTTACCGAAAATGGGGTAGGTAGGAGGAAGGCGTGTGTTTTCCTAGGATGCTCACTTGTATGTTCCCAAATATCAGGTCCAACACACGAAAGCCTTGAAGGTCAAGTAGGTGACTCTGGCTCTGAGGAGAATATTAGCAGGAGGCAGGATGAAGAGAGATGGGGCTGGTGAGAATCCACCAGAGATGTCCTGATCAGTTCCAGAAGCTGAGGACAACAGAGCTGCCCAGAACTCAGTGGAGGATCTGTGCTACACCTAACATATCAAGGGCATTGACAGGGTTGCAGGGCAGGTAGCAATAACAGTTGTATGTCTTTCTTCACTTGCTTGCTCGTCTTGAGATAAAGCCTATCCAAGTTGGCTTGGCTGGTCTTAAACTTGGAATTCTTGTACCTTGGACTCCAAGGTAGCTGGGTTTGCTGGAATGTATCAGGTGATAGCATAAATATTGAGTTTTCCTTCCATCTCCAGACAGCTGTACTGTTTGTTGAGGATCCATGGGTGCATTTTTCCTGCCATGTCTAGGGGGCATTATCTAGCAGCTGATGTCATGATCCTCTGGCTCTTACAATTTTTCTGCTCCCTCTTCTGTGATGGGCCCTGAGTAAGAATTGTAAGTCCTATTCGTAGGTGAAGAGTCCCAGGCAGTCCATAGCTGCTGAGAAAGGGAAAATCCATTTTCTGTGGGCATGAGCTCCCATGTAGATTGTTCCACAAGTGATTAGCCCTGGAAATATGTACATATAGACCATGTTAAATGAACCTGTGAGTTGTATATAACCGTGTAAAGTATACACATGCATGCATGCATACATACATACATATCTTTCCAAATCAGGATCTGGGGGATGGCTGAGTAGACACGAGTGTATTCTGCTCAAGTGTGAAGACCCAAGTCTGATTCCCTAGCACCTATGTTAAAAGCTGGACATGGCCATGCATGTGCCTGTAAACCCATCACTGTGGGGCATAGAGGCAGGAGAATGGCTGGGTTTGCTGGCCACCCGCCTATCTTCTTGCTTAGTGATGGACCCTGTTTCAAGGAACTGATGCAGAGAGTGCGGAGCAGAACTTTATGTCTTCTTCTGACTTCTACGTGTTTATACATAGTTACATACAACTGTTACTTCTACCTGCCCTGAAACCTTGGCAATGCCCTTGATATGTTAGGTGTAGCACAGATCCTCCATTGAGTTCTGGGCAGCTCTGTTGTCCTCAGCTTCTGGAACTGACCTAGATATCTCTGGTGGATTCTCACCAGCCCCAGCTCTCTTTATCCTGTCTCCTGCTAATACTCTCCTCATAGCCAGATTCACCTACCTGATCTTCATAAATACAAAACTGTATTTCTTTATACTTAAAAATTAAATGTTTTCATTTAAACTTTAAAGATTTTATACCCACAATATTAGGCTTCACTGTGGCATTTTCAGATTTCTCCTTTTGGATTATATTGGTCAATTTTCCTCTCCATGCCTCTGCACCTCACCCACCTTGAGCCCTTCAGAGTCCCTATTGTGTCCTTCCTGCATTCACATGATGCATGGCCTATCGCCACCCCACTTCTTAAACACCTCCCCACAAAACTCCAAAATTTATTAGAAACTTAGAAAAAAAATCTAAAGTGGTTTGTTTATTCAACGGCTTGTTTTTGCTTTCCTCTTGGAGAGCTGCTAGCTATGCCTAGGTTTTATGGCAGTTCAAAGTTCTAACTAAGGAGTTTGTACAGCAGGGTGAGTACAGAGAGTGCTAATGTGCTGTGTGCTTCAAAGAGCTAGGAGACAGGACTTGACATTTTTTTTCACCACAAAGAAGTGTCATGATTTTTAGAATAAGAAAAGCAGATGACAAACACATATATAGCTGTACCCTATATGTATATTATCCATAGATATGATCCACACATATGTACAATTTTTAGGTGTCTGTTTATGTGCACACATTATTTGTTATCTAATATACATTCATGCATGTATTTGCATGTGTGTGTGTGTGTATGTGTTAACTAAAGTATTTTCTGTGACCCTGGCTATGATTTTCTGGTTTTCCCCCTTTAGAGAGCAAGTTATGAGGGGGAAACCAAATGAGAAGAAAGTGTCAGAGTAGGATAGCCCAGGATGCCCCACGGAATGCTTTGCTTGACTATCGGTCACAGGCTCTGACACAGACAGCTTGCACCATGTGCTGGCATGCTAAGAATGCCTCCTCTGCTGGGTCAGCCTTGCGTTGTCCTTGCACTTGTGTTGCAGAACCTGCACAATGTGCAGTTGTGCTAGAGTGTGATGCCCAATTGAAGTGAGGCAGACAGCATGGGCAGGAAGGCAGGGGTGTTGAAATCAAGGACCTAAGGTGGAGTTCCTGAAGATGTGGTCTTTCCTCATGTGTGTGCTTGGTAGATGGCAACAAAAGCTGAAAACAGAAGCAGACTTCTTAACAAGCATATACTTTCATCTATTTATACAATTAGAAGCATGTAAATTTAATGGGAGAGGTTGATTACACAGATCTACTATTGTGGTAAAATAAAAGATGTTTGTTTTGATAAGAAAATATGTTTAATTTTAGAGCCTGGATTATAGAACAGGATGAACAATACTAATTGATTTGTGTTAAAATAAACACACACACACACACACACACACACACACACACACACACACCACACACACACACAACTATTACTTAAATATGGTTCCACCAGAGGAATGGGATTGTTATGAAAAAACACTAAACATTTTATTTAATACAACTGTTTCAGTTTTCTTAGTACTATTGATCTGAGTATTTATTTGTTTGTTTATTTTGAGACAGGGTCTCACAGGTGCCTGGCCAAGACATCACTACATAGATCAAGGTGGCCTGGAATGTGTAGAGATATGCCTACCCCTGGTTCCCAAGTGCTGAGATTAAAAGGTGTGTAATACCGTGTCTGTCTTTTTAAAAAGTAGCAAACAAACAAAAATTTCTTGACAAAATATCTTTTATTGAATTAGGTCTAAAGAGCTAGACCAGAGATACAACAATCATTGAGATTTATTGATTCAGGGACAATGAAATTCTTTCTGGGGCTTATTCAATTAGTAATGTAGTTTGTCTTTCTTGGTTCTAGCTACTATAGCAAAATATCATAGACAATCTGATTTCCTAACAGCTTTTCTCAAACTTCTGGATCCTGGGAAGACCCAGATGTAAAGCTTGCTGTCTCCAATGCCATTTCTTGGATACCTGGATATTTTCTGTAAGCTCACCTTGCTATGAAGCACTCCAGCAGTTTGTGTGCACTCTTTCAGAGCACTAACCCCAATCATGAATATTCATGATGTAATCGTTCCTGGGGTTTCCACTCCCTAGCCCGTTATACTGGACACCTGGCTTCAATAAATTCAGGGAATAAAAGGGGGGGGGGGAATCAATTAGAAACAACTCCTCAGACATAAAAGTTGATATGTGCTAGTAGACACCTGCTTCAAATTAGAATAATTCAAAGTATGAAGTTCTCTCCTGGAAGATTCAAAGCCCTCCCCTGTGTATTAAAAATAATAGTAGACTGCAGTGTGAATAAATAATTTTTAAAGGAGGAAGATTATGCCAGTAGCTGGTATTTCTATTGCTTTACTGATGATTATTTTGTGACAGTTGTCTGATATTTAAAAGTATGAAAGACTCCCACTTTTGTATGTCTATGCACGCTCTTAAATTATAATATGCTATCCTTTTTGTTGCTTGTCCTCTCATAATTTTGTGCTTAGAGATTGGTATAGAATCACAGGAAAGCAAATAATTTACTTAGGTAAAGTTTTTGTTAAGTATGTGTGGCTTATCTTTAATCTATAATCACTAAATTAGATCACAAAAACAGTGATACTTGTACATATGGAGACAGAAATAAATGTCTTATAAAAAAAGAGCTTTCTGAGCTTATGATTATATAAACTTGTAATAGGTTTTTTCTTCTTTGTTTCTTTACTTCTCTTTTTCTCTTCCTTCCTTCCTTTCTTTCTTTCTTTTTCTTTCTTTTTTTTTCTTTCCAAAAGCTTCTATAAGAAAACATAGGCAATATCTTCCAAGATACAGGTGTAAGAAAAGGCTTTCTGAATAGAACTCTGTTTGCTCAAGAATGAAAGCCAAGCTTTGACAAACAGGACCTCATAAAACTAAAATGCTTCTGTACAGGAAAGGAAAAAAATCAAGTGAAGAGGAAGCCCACAGAGTAAGAAAGCACCTCTGCTAGCTTTATATCTGATAGAGGGTTAATATCCAGACCAGACAAAACCTCAAAAACCAAGAAAATAAAACTCAAATTTAAAAGGGTGGTCTACAAATGTGAACAGAGAGTCCCCCAAAAGAAGAAATAAAAATGGTTTTCTGCTCTTTTCTCAGCATGCAGGATAAAAAGGATGCCAGCTTATATGTTTATTTATCTTCTTAGTATGAATAAATGGAATTATGACCTGCCATTCACTTGTCATAGTATATTGACTAAAATGTGCAGCAAGCCATGTGCTGCTTGCTGTATGATGTATCACCCATGTAAACATATAGAATGTCTAGTGAAAAGTCCTTTGGGAGAAAAGCATACAAGAAGGCAATTTTTTTCCTTTTGAGAGGCATGCAGATATTTAAATTATAACTGTTTCTCCTTTGCTAAGACAATTTATTGAATATGGGTGTGAGAATATGGCAGTGGCAGCCTAGAAACCTCAGTCTTTATCCAAGTACACCACAGGTTTGGAAGGCATGAAGAAAGTTTGACTTCCAATGTGACTCTTATTATCTTCACTGAGTAGTTATAGGAAACCTTATGTACTTTGGATAGTGTACATATTTTTCTCTGGCCATGTGATTAGCAAATATTCTCTACCATTTTGTACAATTTTCATTTTTTCTAGTTGTTGATTTTACATTGTTAATGAAATTGACACCACTAACTGAATTTTTCTTGCTTGAGTATTACACATGTATAAATAAAAGTTAAATCCTCTACTTTAGTGGACTTCTTGTCCCCTCCCCCACCGTTTCCTTATTTTCCCTGGAACTGGGAACATTTAACTCAGAGCCCTTCAGACAAATTTTTTCCCTTGTTTGCGACCTTTCACATCCTCATTTCTCTAGTTTCTTTTAGCTTAATATGCTTGATCTTTTCCTCCCTCTATTTGCTCTTTAAGAACAATTGCAGATTAGAAAATATTCCAAACAATGTTTCCCTAAAATGTTCATTTAACTAAACTCTACCTCCTCACACCAGTTTGTGAGAATTATAAGTCATCTGAGCAATAAGAAGAAATTATCTTCAAATTATCCTATTCTCTCTTGTCTCTCTCATCCCGGTCAATACCTCAGCCTCCCTTCCTATCCCTTTCCAAGATATCATGGGTTTTGGTTTGGTTTTGTAATCCATTTAGCTTAGTCAGGGCCATCTGTGTGACTGTTAGGTCATATATATCTGAGAACCTTTGAGAACTGTACCACAGAGCTTAGGAATAGCTTTTAAGACAAGAGCCATATATAAAGAAGTCATCTTAACCCACTAGACAGTGGACACATCCCTTAAGATGATATCCTGCATGCAAGCTTCAGCAGGTGTGCTTTTGCCTTTTAACCCGAATTACATTTGGCCTAGAAACATGGACAGAAACAAATAATTGAAATGAAAAAAGGACACAGGAGCCCACGCTAATATTCAGGTTCTGAATACACAAAGAGGATCGTCTCAGAAATGTTGTCTTGACATTTTACTGCTTTCCAAGTGAGGTCTTTTGGAATGCAAGGAAAATGGGCTAAATCATTTAGAGAAAAGATGTAGCTTGAAGGAAGCTGTTAGGAACAGCCGGAGAAGACGTCAGGGCCTAAGGTAGTAGGGGACCTTTGTGCACATAATGCTTTTATATGCCTAGAAAGAACACATCTCCAACAATGCCTCCATCTTCAATGCCTTCCTGTAACTCCTCCCAAGCACAGTGATTGGTCCCTAAACAGGAATTCCCACTCAAACCCTGCTAATGGCTAAAACAGGGAATGACTTCTTGATTGCTAACTTTTGGAATCCCTACAGCAATGAGCTTACTGATGGCAAAATTATTCAGGGGGAAGGATGATTTATAATTAGGTGATATTAGGTAAATATAGGTCCTATAATTAGGTGAAATAGTGACAAAGTGAAATCAGAAAGGTAATGGGAAACAGGACAAAAACGGATATTTCCCTTCAGTGGTGTTGCACTTTGCATTTGCAGTTTTTAGTCTCACGGCTTGACAGTCTTTTTTCATCCCCTGCCCAGCTTTCAGTGCCACTTAAAGACCACATCCCAGAATGTGTTATTGTGTTCTAATTACATTTGCGGTGGCAGGGGCATGTGGTTGTGGTATCATAACTAAATCCCCGGAGTGCCTTTTTATTCCATTTAAAGCAAACGTAGCCTTGGATCACAGGGCTCTGCATGGATTTGTCTTTACTGTGGTTTCCTCTCCACAGGTCGGCTTCCTCATCCCAGGCTGATGCATTGGATTGTGACACATGGGGGGGTCAGTGAAATTAACTGTCTTTCCCGTGAGAAATAATTCATCAGTCGGTGTTTGGTCTTATGTGCCTGTGCTGGGAATGGGGTGAAGCTGTGTGTGGGAAGTAATAGGGATAATGGAGAAGATAGGCATTACACAAGTGTCCTTGAGTGTCCATTAAGAAGGCAAGCACCATTTTCTCTTCATTTTTACTAGAGAAAAAGAAATGCTGTGTTTGGTTGCTGTAAAGAAAAAAAAAAAGCCATGGTTCTAATTATTGCTTTGGAAGTTATACCTACTGGGAGCTATTTTACATTCTTTTTTCTGTGTATTTCAGTACTCTTTTAAGAATGGTGACAAGTTGGAGGTGTCTTCCTGCCTTTTCTAGAATTGGGAACTGTGGTGCTTAGCACTCCCTGGAGTGCAGATTCTCATCCACTTAGGGTCTGTATTGAATTTCCATCCAGGGAAATGAAGACAGGAGAGGCTTAGTGAGCTAGAGCCATTCAAATTCATCTTCTAAATATCCCCTGAAGGCTGCTTGCAAGTCAGATATTATGCTAGACTGATCTAAAGGAACGTTTTTAAAAAAGCAGTGATTCTTGTTTTATTCATCTTAGATGAACCTCATGTCGCACATAGCAAAATGTTTATGGATGTATTGTTTATAATAGTGGCAATTCAGAAATGGCTTAAGACAAAAGATGAGTAAAAGCAAGGACTGTGAGATATCCACACAGTGGAAAAACACTATCATCATTTGTAAAAAGTGCAGCAGATCCCTATGTGGAGGGGGCTGTGTAACATGACGACCTAAAGATATTACTGTAAAAAGTATTGTGTCTAACTTGATAATCAATATAAATATATAATATACACATTTGAGATATTCCCTCCATTATCATGAGATGCATCGCAAGCAGTCTCTCAAGCAGCCTCCCGTAGAGGACCAGGATGTGCTGTTGCTCACACTATGATGGGTTGTTTGGTGAGAGTCTAGAAGTCATGGGTGATACCACTTCACCAGTCTGACGAGTTGGATTAGAAAGAGTTGTCAAAACTAGGTTTAACACTTATTTGTAATATCTTAGCTCTTAAAGAAGATCATTGCAACATACCAAATACATCATATATTAATTTAAGTAAAATTGCAGTAAAACACACTACCCATTTTACAGGTGCTGACAACCAGAGGGTAAAGTCACATACTCGTATCAGGCAGATGCAAGATGAAAATAGCCAGCCTTACCTTCCTTAATTTCCCAGTCTTGTGTAATGGGTTATACAGATTAGAAAGATCCACATCCCTGCTTCTTGGGTGAGGAGGGGCTTCCTGTAAGTGTCCTCAGTGACAGGAAACCTCTCCAACATTCTGGTTTACAAATAAGCAAGCCTATGCCGTCATTATCCTGTCACCCACTGGCTCATTCATCTTAGAAGATCCGATTGAGTAGATGGAAAGATGGCATGAAAGTGGCCAGGGAGGAAAGTGGCCAGGGATGGAGAGGACCAGTCTGTGAGAATGCAGCTAAGATACTCTCAAAATGCTCCAGTAGGAATGGTACTGCCAGTCCAGGAGTTCACAAGATCTCTCAATAGGCCTAGCAGCCTGCTCACAAATTAAATCTTTGCATTAACAACTTGGCACCATATCCAGTCTGACTAGCCTAGACTAGGTAGATCATACATTGGGTGACAGGAACATAAGAAAACAGAACAACAGAACTGAAAGCACCACAGTGCCTGCAGTTTCTGTAATAGATGACTGCCTGGGCATCTGTACATGCAGCAGTGATGGAAATCTCACACAGAGTCATTTTTAAAAGGGGATTTCTTTTTAGAGTAACAACAGAAGCAAATATGAGTTATATTATTGGAGCAAATAATATGCCTCTCAATTAAAAGCTAAATGAATTCCATTTTGTGGTACATTTACACTTTGGAACACTACTCAGCTATTAAAAGAAAGGAATTTCCAAAATTTGTGGACAAATAGATTGAACTAGAAGTGATCATAATAAATGAATTAACCCAGAAGCAGAAAGACTCAAATGGTATATACTCACTTATATCTGGACACTAACCCAAGGGGCATGTCCCATGAAAGTCTTCACTTATCAAGAAAGTGGGACAGAGGGGAGGACATCCTATTGGGACTTTAGGTGAGAAAAGCATGGGAGAACAGGGAGTAGTAGGATCCAGAGGGTCCTAGAACCCTACAAGAAGAACATTATGACATGCAGATTTGGGCCCAGGGGTCCTGCTCAAACTATGACACCAGCCAAGGACAATACATGCAGTAAACTTTGAACCCTCACCCAGATCTAGCCAACGGACAGGACATTCTCTACAGTTGAGTGGAGAGTGGGGACTGACTTTCACATGAACTCTGGTGCCCTGTATTTGACCACGTCCCCTGGATGGGGAAACCTGGTAGCACTCAGAGGAAGGATAGCAGGCTACCAAGAAGAAACTTGATACCCTATGAGCATATACGGGGGTGGGGGGGGGGAGGCCCCCTCAGTCACAGTCATTGGGGAGGGTAGTAGGGGGAAAGCAGGAGGGAGGGAAGAATGGGAGAATACAAGGGATGGGCTAACAATTGAGATATAATATGAATGAATTATTAAAAAGAAAAAAGAGAAAAGGAAAAAAAAAGCTAAATGAAGACAAAGGTTTAGAATCATGGAATTAATAAAGGGAATGGTTCAGCCGCCTACTTAGGAAATTGTGACCGCATCCCTTTTCACAGTCCACACCTTAGAATAAGTTGCTGCACCTCTTGTTTAGTATGGCTCAGTGGCTTTTGTACATTTAAAAAACGATAGTTTAACGCTTTGTCATAGAAGGGTTACTAGACTCTACCTTTGAGCTTCATCTCTTCCCACACTCTCCCAAGCTCTCTTCTCTGTTTCCGAACATTCGAAACACTTTCTGCCCTAGGGATTTAAGCTTCTTTCAAGCCAGATTGGTTTTTTTTGTTTTTTGTTTTGGTTTTTTCCTTTAAGCTTCTACTTGTTCACTTTGCTTTTGCCCTTTAGCCTCCAACTTAAAGGGCGTGCTGAAGAGAACTATGCTGACCACTCAAACTCAAGTTGCCTTCTTCCCATGGCTTTTGTCTATGTCAGTTTCTTCACAGACTTATCACTGCCTGGAATTCTGTTGTTTATTTGTTAGTCTATTACTGATTAAATGATCCTATTCTCTAGGAGATAAACTCCAGGAGATTAGCATTGGTTGTTTGTCTTGTTCAAACTCCATTCTCCCAGCCTGGGCCCATAACAAAACGTGGTACACAAATGTTCAAGGGAAAAAATGTGTCTCATTTGTTCACTCCTACAGTAGCTAAATTCATTTAACCATTTCTGTTTAATCTTTCTATTTTTTATAATTGGTATGCCCATGTAGATTTTATTTATTTATTTTTAACTTTTTTATTATAATTTATTCATATTACATTCCAATTGTTATCCCCTCACCTGTATCTTCCAGATCCTACAGTATATTTCAAAGGCTGGGTGACAGCAGGGTAGCACAATCTAGAAAAGGCTGGAACATTCCCTTCATTTTGTCGTTCAACACACTAAGATAGAAAGGTATAGAGAAACCTGGAAGGGTCATGACAAGGTAATAGCAATTGTGGACTAAAACTGAGGGCTCCTTAATGTCCAGAACAGGCTCTTTCAGCAGACTGCGCTGTCTACATTCTGGATGAAGGACACAACGGACTTCTGGTTTAAGGCTTCCATAGCCATTACAGAGAGCAATATGGTCTCACAAATGTTTTCTATCTATCTATCTATCTATCTATCTATCTATCTATCTAACTGTCATCTATCATTTTATCTTTTTCTTTTTCTTTTTTTTTTTTTTTGGTTTTTTCGAGATAGGGTTTCTCTATGTATCCTAAGCTGTCCTGGACTCACTTTTGTAGACCAAGCTGGCCTCGAACTCACAGCGATCCGCCTGCCTCTGCCTCCCGAGTGCTGGGATTAAAGGCATGCGCCACCACGCCCGGCTATCATTTTATCTTATATCTTTGAAACATAGTCTCATATAGTCTAGGCTGACCTCCAACTCCTCCTGCCTCCTCTACACAAGTGTTTCGGATGACAGGCACGCATGCACACGCACAAGCACTTCTTGTGATGCGTTGACTTTTTGGAGGCAATTATCTTGCCTCTGTAATGGCTGGGCACCTAGGCTGATTACAGTGGCAGGTAGAGTAAAGTATCTTCTATGGAATATGTACTGTCTTGAGAGTATAACTCGTACTCATTCTCCGTAATCTTCATTAAATCCCACTCAATAGACAGTATTTTTAACCTCCATTTACAGTAAGGACATTGAAAAAAAACAGGCGCCAAAGAATTTGCACAAGGTCACATTGCTATTAACCTGCAATGCCAGGACCAAACCCCAGGCAGTCCACCTCCAAACCCTTGTTTTAAAAATATAAATGCTATTTTGCTTGTTCTGGCCATGGGACATAATTTATCCTTCAAAATACTAAATCAGAGAATTTCCATGGAGGTCAAAATAGGGAAGATTCCTGAGAAAATCAGGAGCATGTGGGAATCAATAGAGCAGTTCTCATCACTGCAGTATTGGCAGAACTAACTCTTTTTAGGCCTTAAATTTTCTTGTACAATGGTCCTGGAAAAAAAAAAAACGCAATAAAAGGAACAGGACAAACACCACTGAGTCACCAGCCTCCAAGATCCTGAGTGGTGCTTTATTGATGGCAGGTAGATTGCACTTCCTGGAACATACTGTTTATGAATACGGATGTTTTTCTGGCCGTAGGAGAGTGGTGGAGGTTTTACCTATCCTGCTGGCCTAGGAGCATGATGCGTTAAATAATTGATTAAAGTGGAATGGCATTGCTGTTCCTCCATGCAGACCAGAGCCTCTGATTAAGCCTGCTTCCTGACGGCAGAGATGACAGCTGGGCCAGGGCAAGGGCAGCAGACTTAAGAGAGATGCAAGGCACAGGCAAAAGACCCTGCCTTCTGCTATGCACAAGTATCTCCTTTAGGTTGAGTGTGGTTTCCTGAGTACAAGGAAGCTTTTAAATTATGAGTGGTTTCTGTTTCATTAATTTAGGGCTAATAAAGCTATATTCTGATGACTACTAATTTTTCCCCTTAAAATAAAATAGAAACTAGACCAGAATATAGTGACTCAGATATAGAAAGAAACCGTTAGGACCATCAGGGTACCAAGTATCATTGTGTGGAAATGTCACCTCTTATAACAGAAGTTGGTGTGTCTTTTACATCCCACTTTTAAAGGCCCTCTAGACTGTACATTTGGGAGTTTTCTGTCTTAACATGAGTTGCTTAGATAGTAAAGTCTGGCTGCACTGCAGCTTCTCTTGCTTTCTCCAATTCCCGTCTGAGGCAAGTCTCAATTCAGAAGTGAAGACAACCTTTTCTGTGATGATTCTTAGAGTGGCATAAGGCATATGGGTATTTGGGGGGTGGGGATGGATAAACATATTAAGGGGAATCAGGGTTAGAGGCAGTCAAATCTGCTTCCCTGAAACCTCCTTTAAGACCCTGCAATCTATACTTGTGTAGCTGAAACTCAATGGACATGTTGTGAGTGCTCAGCCATCTCTTATGGAAACTTCCCCTTTCTCAGGTTTAATCATGGTCACAAGCAGTCACAGTGGAGATGTTTCTAAGAAGAGAGTGATAAAGTGTATTCAGCCATGTGGCCACTATATTAAGTTCACATTGCTCAGTAGCTACACAAAATTAAAATTTAGTTCCTTCTCTTCGAGACCAGCTCCCCTAAAAGAGTCACCCTCAGCTGAGAGTTGTCGTTCGAAGGCACGCTGAAGAGACAATGTAAACTTCCGTTAAGCTAATCTAACCACAAGAAGTTGTGGTAGATTAAAACTTGTTCAACACAAATTGCAGAATAACAGGAATTGAAACCGGAGGCTTCACTTTTCCCCCACACTCACTGCCTTTCCTTTACCAAATCCTTCAGAGTCACTGATCTCCACTCACACAGGGTTTTTCTCTCATACTCTCAGAAAACTGTGTCGGTGTATTTCCAGTGCCTCAGAGATCTAACAGACACTCTTCAGAGTGTACTGTAGGATGCATGTTAGCTGGCAAAGGCCTTGTCCACATATGTTACCAAGGACCCACCCTTGTATAAGAAGTAATATATGAACTACAAGAGTCAATTTTGCAATTTATGTTTTTTAAATCTTAATTATCATTTTTATAGTTCTGAGGACTCCACCCAGGACCCCACTTCTCTTGACCCAAGTGCTTTAGCACTGGGCTTGACTAATGCCCTGTCAATATTTTGAAATGTCAATCTGAGAATTAAGAAAATAAACGTTGACAGAGCCATAGGGATGGAACCAATGAATCTCAGTTCCCGGGACTTAGTAAACAATACTAAGGTTTGCCCAGGAGTGTCGATCGAAATGCCAATATGCCAAGTGTGCTAACGTCACCCCTGACAGGCTTTTCCCGCACCCCTCCAATGACACAACTCATTGTCGTTTTAAAGAGCTACAGAATGACTGTTTTGTTTTCTTGCCAAGGTTTTCACTTGTCACACTTGATTCTCTGGGGTAAAATGAACTCAGGGGAACCTGGCCCTGTGGAGGGCGAGCAAATAAGCAACCTTGGTTGCTAAGCAAGTTATAAGAGGCAGAAGACTGCCACATGGCAGGGGGTGGAGGGGGGGGCAGGTTGAACAGCTACTGAGACTTCCATGACAAATTTGTTTGGATTTGACCTTAGTGAGTCTTCAAAGAGTCAAAAATAGCAATAGGAAAAGGAAATAAGAAACATGGCTAGATGTTTTTCACATGAACTTTATGAAGGGTGTGAAAATGCATTTCACATGAAGTGATTAAGGTACAAACAAAACGGAAGCTGTACTGATGCAGCGGTGGTCAGAATGGCTCTACATTGCTGCTGGAAAATGCGAATAACTTACTAAAAGTGAAACCACAACTGCAGCACTAAAAATTCAAGGCTGAGGTGGACGTTGCAGTAACACCTCTGATTTAGAAATGAAAAATGTGTAACTATGGTAAACAGAACAATTTTTGATATTGAGGTCAAAATGGGACTAATTATTCTATAAAAGTCAAGTACAAAGCAAATCCAGGATTTCGTTGCCTACAGGATCCACCCTCCCCTAAAATGCTGAGGTTAAAATCTTTAACTCTCACTGAGTCAGTGATGTGCTGTTGTCCAAATGCAAATAGAGAAGTACAGAAATGTCAGGGCCTTGATGTGTATAACTGACATTTCCAACAAAGCAATCAGATTGAGATATCCTCTACTGTGACTGTGAGGTTAACTCAATGGCAAAGAGGTTGTAGACCATGTGCAACACTCTGATTTTGATGTCCAGCACTACAATCATTCATTCATTCATTCATTCATTCAGTATCTTACAAGTGAAGAGATGTCGCTATAAATGTTTAATGCTTTAAATCAGCTAACACTTTAATAGAAACTGCTTCTACCAAAGAAGCTGTCCGCGTGAGACAGCACCCTTCATATTTTCCTGATGCAGCTCAGTAGACAGAGAACTTGCTTGAGATCCTAGGCGGGAGCCCTGCAGAAGCTAAGTGATCCCAATCAACTCACCTAATCTCTCCAGGCTGAGTTTGTTCATCCATAGGATGTAAGAAAAAAAAATCAACAGCCTCACCACATGGTTGGGAATCAAATGTAACAGCATCTGGGAATGTGCTTGGTGCCCGTGAAATGCTGATAAACGCATGATGTGGATATTTCCCAAGACAGTGATTCAACTTGCTTTGATTTCACAAAGTGATTCATAGGAAAAGCTCACTGAAGTGTGAGGCCGTATACCGTCGCTCACACACTGGGGCTTGTTTTCCAAATTTCAACTCATTCCCTGCTTGGCAGGTATGCATTACACGCTGGAACCACCCCCAAATATGCTACAGATATTAACTGCTCCAAAATTGTTTTCTTCCTGATATGTTGTCCTGTGCAAGAATCAGTTGAAGGGCCCTTTCCGTTACCCTTTACATGTGTCAGGAAGATGGCCAGCCTTTCACATCTCATCTCACAATACAGGCATGCAACTGCTCTAAACTCAGGCAGGCCTGTTTTTGCTAGTATCTCCATAATACCACTTGACTGTCTTTGGATTGTGCCAGCTATGATTTTATACAATGTTTAGAGGCTATATGCTATTATCATATTAATTTTGTCCAGTTAAAGATATGCCTTCTATGAAAACCATTTGTAATCGACTCCCCTGTCCATTAAATTTATTTTCAACACCGATTTTCTAGAAGGTTGCACGAGAACCAAATCCTATATATCTGGATATTGATGGAGTTGCAAGATACTGTACACAGTGAATCCCAGTGTGCATAAGGACGAGGAGTACATTAAGCAAAACAATTTCAGGCAATGCATTTCAGTTAAAACACAATGCAGAAATTAAAGCTGGTCCACCTAGTTTTCTTTTACAAAGGGAAACTGCCATAAGTAGGATGAGGACTTAGGTGGATCTCAGATTGTCTCACACTATAGTTTAAAGTGTGTGCACCCATGTGTATGTGTGTATTTGTGTATATGCATGTGGGGTATTGTTATCCCAGCTGCTTGGCCATATTATCCCTGAAGGGATCCATGACAAGATGACAAGAACACACAGACTCCGCTGCTTTTGCTTTCTTTAATTTTGTCACGAGTTCTGAGCAGTCCTTGCATGTCCACTCCTCTCCTCCCAGTGTGTTGAAGGAGCTAACTGCCGGGGACTGTGAGAGCGCACAGACCTGTAGCCAAGGAGAAGTCTGAACTGGATCCACCCCAGCTTGCTTCTGACCATACCCTGCCATACCTGGCATGTCTCTCATGGTGAAGCCAGAGCCAGAGCTGTTGCCATTCACATAGATGTGGGTATGCAAGGGCCTCACTATGAAGTAAGAGAAATGAGTAGCTGTGCTTCTCTCTTGGCAAGTTTTCAGTGGGTATATGTCTAGTGGGACTGACACACAGTTAAGCATGCCACTCTGTTCTTCTGTCTGGGGCCACTAAAAGCCTGTCCAAGGAGGGGACCCATCTAGGACTAAGTTCAGGATCTTGCATGGTCAACTACCTGCTTCAGGCTATTTGCCTGAGTCTCACAATCCATTCTTGACACAAACTTAAAGTTTTTTTTTTTTAATTCTTATTTTATTTTATTTTAATTCTGCTATGTGGTTGTTTTACTTGTTCTGTCTGTGCTGGAGCTCAGCGAGGAGCAGGAAACTGCCCATAGCTTCCTGGTACCTGGCCATGCA
Source organism: Acomys minous (assembly GCF_964271855.1). Lineage (NCBI taxonomy): Eukaryota > Metazoa > Chordata > Mammalia > Rodentia > Muridae > Acomys > Acomys minous. The sequence goes on from NC_140495.1 coordinate 35,903,229, forward strand.
GTAGAGCTGGGTGTGACTGCTATTGCTGTCTTTCCTGGGCAGCGTGACCCATGGTTCTGGATCAGCAGTTATAGGGAACAGGCTCCTAGGACTTTGCATCGAATTGCTCCTTTTAGTCTAAAGACTAACATATCTGTGGACAGGTGGTGAATGGACCCTCAAAAACTGGTAGGTTTTCTGAGATACCGATGTAGATATGATAATACAGAAAATAAATGTTTAAGAGATGTTTATTAAGTGACTAAATCATCCGGTGTAAAGATGAGGATAAAGCCTCTTGGTAGCTGTGATGGTGAGCATCACCTGGGAAGACAAATGGGCATGAGAGTAAGTATCACATCTGGTTTCACGTTGATATAATGATAGAGGTATTCATCGTTTTTTATAGATTTTCATGAATCACCGCTCGCTTCTTTATAAATGAAGAAAGTGTAACAGCAAGTTTAATGCCTTATCTGAAGTCACACATCTAATAAGCTTACGTTTGAAGTCGAAGTTGAGTTCCTTTGAGTTTAGTTCTAGACCCTTCCTTCCTAAGAGATGTCGAGAAGGTGTGGGTATAGTAAGGATAAGCCAGTGTTTGGATAAAAAAGGAGGTCTTTCGTCATTGACATGCCTTTGGCAGCAATAACTTGTTAATGTTTGTGAAGATATGTCATCTAGGATAAGGCTGGCATACACCGAAGGGCATGGTGGCCCGACCACATTTGGAGCCCATTGGCTATTGCACTTATTGTGAATTTTGAGACTTAGGAAAAGAATTGTGGGAATTTGTCTTGTCAGAATTTAACATTCTGAACCTCGGGGCCTGGAGATATGGCTTAGAAGTTAAGTGCACATGTTGTTCTTCCAGAGAACCAGGTTTGATTCCCAGCAGCAGGCAGATCACAACCATCTGTCATAATTCCACCTCCAGGGGAGCTGCTACCTGTGGCCATTGAGCGTACCTTCACTGATATGTACATACCTTGTCATGCAGACAAACACACAATTAAAAATAATAAAAAAATAAACCTTAAAATAACTCTGAAAATCATGGCTTCCAAGGAACAACTGAAGGAATTAAAAATGTTCATCTGAGAAAAGAATATGTATGTATTATATATGTGACATATATTATATATGCATATTATATGCACATATATGTGTAGACACACATACAAACACATCATACATTTGGGGATGGAGGCTGACATGAGTAAAGAAAATATGTTCATTGTATCCTAGGTTTGAGTGCTATGAGGTCAAAGAGCTCAAACCTGCAGCTTCTGATGCAGAATACCTTAAAAGTTAATTTTTGACACAGTAGAAAGGAAAAAATTTAAATATCGCTGAACATTCTCATGTATTTTCTTGTGAGTTGCACTGTGTATCTTATTATGCAAGCAGTTTATAGGCAGCCTGGGCTGTCATTAGAAAGAGTCTTGGTTAGGGGTGTAGTTTGGTGGCATAGCACTTTGCCAAGCATATTCAAACTCTGGGTTCCACGAGTGCCACAAAATGAAACAGGAACAATAATAAAGTGTGTTCGGAGGGAGTTTTAGGCTGAGGTGCTGCACTGTGGCCCTCCAGATGCTCTCGGGCAACCAGAGGGTAGCACCGACTCATTCCTTCATTCACTGAATTGCAGCGGTTTCAGGGTTTTATCATCTGTGTCCTCCAGGGAAATTTGAAACCCCTTCTGCGTATCTGGAAAGCAACCCGAGTGCTAGAGATGCCTGGGGCCATGTGGGCTAAGGCAGGACTCTCAGACCACAACTAGAAAGAGCCACCAGAACCAGGAAACTACAATGAGCCTCGCAGTGAGACCAGGCAGCAATCCGGATGTACGGACTAGGTACAGAACAGCTGGAGTCTTACCGTCTCCTTCAAACTGGCTTAGCAGAGGGCACACGTTTGCTCTCATAATCTATACTGCAGTGACATCCAGATTCTGTTGACAATGCTACAGGTGCTACTCCCCACTGAGCATATTACGCCAGTACGATGTGTTGGGCCACAACCACAGAAAGGCCTCTAGACTGTCTTCATTACCTGGCTAAGGGTGGAGAGAAGTTGGTGACTGCAGGATCGGGTCTTCTGGAGCAGTGCTGACCGTATGTGACCACTGAACACTTGGAACACAGCTAGTCTGAACTGAGTTTGGCCCTAAGTTTGAAGCTCACCCTCCCTGACTCTCTGATTCCAATGCATAGCATGAAAAAAAAAGTTCAATTATCTTGTTGATGACTTGTATGTTGATTCTACACTGAAATAATTCTCTTTAATTAATTTAACACTTTGAAGTGTTTAAGTATAGCTAATGGAAGTTTAAAGCTGCATCTGCCATTCATATTATAGGCTTCTCAGGCATCACTGATGTCTAGAGAATACATTACCTATTTATATGGCAGGTGATGCAGGCTGTTGACTCACTCTGCAGCCAAGCAACTGAGTGGAACACAGAACTACGGCTCTTTATGCAGCTTATGTTTCCTCCACGCATGGCAGGCTCAGCAGAGATGAAATTCTTATATAAGGCATCTCAAGAGACCCCCAAACCAAGCTTTTCAGTGACCAAATTAAAAGCTGCAATGACTTGTTTTTTAAAAAATGTGGCCGCAGAAATCATCATGTCATGCCTAACCACATTTGCTGTGAGCTGCTGTAATTACCTGTAAATCATAAGTCTACAAATTCAAAAGAAAGGAATGAATTGTAGAGCAACATATGGCCTGCGGCTACTGTTGCAGACATCTTAGAAAATGAGACTTTGTACTTTAGTCACCCGAATGGGCCGAGAGTTAATAAAATCCCATCTTCCTGATTCACAGGGCCATTTTTGAAGATTAAGTAAAGTCTTGGACACAGAGATCGATCAAAGCTTTTATATAGAGACCTGTAAGTCTTAAAGTTAAACACAGATATCTTTTAAATTTATATTACTATCTACTACTTAGTGGGTATGAAAATGAAAATACAAACTGTTTTACAAGCTGCCCACATGCAAAAGAAGCAAGCAGCAGTACAATTTGGTATCACAGGCTTGAATCACACAACGAAGAATATTTGCAGGTTTTGTTTTCGTTTTTGTTTTGGATTTATTTAGAGGTAGCTGATGGAAGTGCATTCCTGATTTCTAAGAGGCACATGTTCAGAAAATGGTAAAATTGTTTCTATTTTTCTAAATGACTCCAAAGATGCTTCTAAACTGTGAGATATTTCAAAGGTTAAATCAACATTATCAACATTTGTTTATAATTGAATCAATGTAATTGGCCCAGAGGCTTTATAATAAGAGTACCACTGTAGAACTGATTGAGATTTGAGAGTTTTACTTTCCTTAAAGTATCAATAGGGTATGGCCTGTGTGAAGTTAATTTTCTCAGTTTATATCACTTCCCTTGAATTTCCACCTTAAAATTGGTTTCTGAGATGATTTTCATTATAACTAATAATATAATTACTATTTTCTTTTAAACCCATTTAATAAGTTATTTATCAGTGAGTAGGTACTTGATAATGATTTGTTTCAAATTTGCTTTATCCTCCTAACCCTTCCCTAAGTGAAGTAACATACAAGCATGACTCCTTGAATCTATCCTGGCTCATACACAGACACCTTCTGAAATGCCCATTGGTAGAAGGTCTGATGAGCAGTTAATCAAAGTGGGCATCACACAGGGAATGGGAGAACATGAAAGAACATATCCTCAACAAAAACTTAAAACCCAACATAGAAGCAAACCAAGCTGCAGTGTTTGCAAATGATAACAGAACTCACACTGCCCACTCGCCATGGCCGCCTTCTCATTCCAGTTCATGCAGCATCTACAACATTCAGAAAGTTTCTCTATCCCTCCGGAGTGGGACCAGATCCATCTGACTGAGCGGTAGGCACATGTCAACTGCTTTCTATGGCACAGACCGAGGACGTTCAGCTCATTCCTAACATTCGCTTTTTAAATGGCAAAGACTCTCAATAAGAATCCTGAAAATAAAAGTATGGTCCAAACCCCTGGCTGTTCACTTAGAAGAAAAGCTCTGCATCCCTGGATGCACTTGCTACCACTACTTTTCTTACATAAACAAAAGACCATAGAGAGCATGGGACGTCCCCAACTTCGTCTTCCAGAGAGATAGGCCACCGCCAAATGAGCTATCAAGAGCATATGTCAAAATAGCTCCAGGCTGAGCTAAAGCAAATCCCTTCCTCATCAACTTACTGAGTAAAATGTAGCCCATGTTATTCTATTATCGCAAGAAGAAATAGCAGACTGGCTCAAATGGACATTTTCTATCTTTTCTGGCTTTAAGATATTTATAGATTAATTGAGTAACTGCCATCTTCCATTATTTTCATGTAGATTTTATGGACACACACTAAGGGCTATTGGATACCAAATGCTTACTTTTGATAAATGCTTCTCAAATAAGAATCCCATCAGTTTGATTCACCACTATCTTAGAACTGAAGAAGATGTGGATAGTGCAGAGGTTAAGAGTGTGTGACGTGGGGTCAGAATTCTGAGGGTCACATCAAAACTGAGTGTTCATTAATTCTGTAATCTTGAGCAAGTCTTTTCTTTAATGAATGGTACAGTTATGAGGATGAATAACAGCTATCACAGTGTTCTGAGATGCAATGGATTTGCATAGTAAAACACAGAACTGTTTCTAGTCTGGGCTCAATCCACACTGGGTTTTTATTCCTTCTTCTCTTTCTCTTTTGCTGTTTCATCAGTTATTGGTGACTTAACATAAAATTTAAAAACTAATGCTGTACTTTAGAATATTATATTTTTATGTTTTTTGCACTACCATAAAATTGTATATGGGGGAGAAAGGGAAGTGAAAATTCAGTTTTAACTGACTATTTTCTGGAATAGAATTAACCCAAGTGATGAGATTTCTTTTCGCAGAACCAAGACAGAGCCTCTTGAGGACCTTTCAAAAAAATTCAGATGAGATACAGTAACTGGCTTCAATACATGAGACCTGCTTCACCTCAGGTCAAAATACAGACACGATTAACACATCAATGTCAATTTGTATATGTTTCCTCTTTCTGGTTGAAAGGATTTTTCCCTTCACAATCGCTGGGGTCCTAGAATCAGCTGAACCCGGTGTGACATGACCTCAGTTTGGTGTTCGCCATGCATCAGGCTAGACTCACTTGCATAACTGTTCCTTGTCTTATGCTCACAGCTGGGAGATAACTAGTTTTTATTTTGAGCCCAAGAGAGGTCCAGGCCAATAGGAAACTATATTTTTCAGCCAAGCATTTAAAATATTTTCTTCTTTCCGTGATAGCAGTTAATGTAAGTAGAGTAGAGAGAAAAAGGGAAGACAGTGAGGGAAGTGGAGGTATAGAGTGAGTAAGGCAGTCGTCCCAAGGCACTCTGAAAGCCTGGCCTTTTTTATTTGTTTTGCCCTCCTCTCAGACTTATCCTGCATGCATTACAGCTTCCTCAATATCTGTCATTTGGTAAAGGCTCAGGAAGATGATGTCCTCTAAAGAAATTTCGACTTGAGCAGCTTGATACTATTGGTTTTTATGTTTGTTTTGTTCTTTTTTTTTTTTCTTCTGCACACCGTTACATAAAATACATCTCAATGATATGTAGGAATTCGAGAAAGTTCTTGCCAGCACTGATATCTTGGTAAACCTATTTTAAATAGTTATCCATGTTGTTTCATTTGAGATCAAAGGGACCTGCTTTGTCAATGAAACAAAACAACCAACCAAACAAGCAAAAGTAAGAAGCATTTTGGTATCCTGTTGGCTAACTCACTCCAAGGTAGTATCAAAACAGGAAGGTAGGTAGAGGAATTGTGTTTGAGATTAAAGGGAACATCTAAAAAACAAATACAAAAGCAAAAACAAAAAAACAAACCAAACCAAACCAAGAACCAACTAAACAAACAAACAAAAGCTAAGAGGTCTCAAACTTCTTTTACAAAATGTTTCTGAATGACTGGCCCTTGGTGACAGTGACTGAATCCAGAGTGTCTCTGTCCTTGCCACATAGCTATTCTCTCTGGTGGAGAAGTAGGCCAGGCCATCTTTGTCCTGGCAGGCACTTAATCAACAGGCCTCAGGGCCCACCCAAGGGGTGAGAACCAGAACATCAGAAAGTCCACAAGTGTTGGAGACTGTTCACAGTGGCTGCCTGTGCTAACTTAACATGAGCTCATAGGTGACAGTTTCTTTCCACACGCTCTTCAGAGCTTCAGGAAGACGGTACAAACAGGAAAACCAAAGATGTATTCTGGCTGATTTAATTAGTCTGAGTCTTCATTCTTGGTGACCTAGGCTGACTTGACATGTCCTATAGTGGAGAGGCTTTACAGCTTGGAAAATTCTCAATAAACTGGGGTTTGGCTTATGCCACCTTCTCCTGGTCTGACAAGGGAATGGGATTTTCCTGAAGGATGTGGCCCATGACTGAAGAATGTCCTGACTGAACCTGAATTCATGGATGCTATAACCCTGGATGACTGTGTTTCACACTGCACACAGAAGGTGGGTACCCATGGGTGGCTCAGTCTTAATCTGCAGAGACTAAGAGCCTCTTCATTCTTAATTTTTTTCAAAAACCACCTTTGGGAAGAGAGGCATTCTTTCAAAGGTCCCAGTCCATCAAGGACCTCTGCTGTCCGTCAAGGTCCTTTTACTAAGCATCTTTCTCCAAAGCAGACAAACTACCTTTGGCTTAAGTGACTTCTTCAGTTGTTTCTATTTTGTCTAGGATATACTAGGAAGGCCACTTCTGGAGGGTTAACTCTAGGTTATGTGCAAGTCTGACCTTAGTCAGAATCACCGGAGAAAGCAGCAGCTGTATGCAGACTGCTGACCTTGTATCCAAGCTGTGCAGGCCTCACAGAGGCACGGCGAAATCACTGAGAAGGTCTGCTTGCTCGTGTTCAGAAGGAGGAGACATGGGCACTTTCAGGCCATTTGACAGTTCCTGTGAAATTTTTAGAACACAGCAGAGGTGGGTACCAGAGATGAGCACTGGCTGTTTTCACCTCGGAAAATCTGAGATGTTAGTCTACTTGGCACAGTGTGTGTTGCTTTTTGAAAGTGGACAGGTTCTGAAGGAAAGACTTAAAACTGACGTTGACTATGAAAATGAGGTCTTGGAGGATGGCACCAGGGAATATACCTGGACTTTCAAAAGCCAAATTGGGGAGCAACAGTACTGAGTTGAAGATCTTAGGTTTCCAAAAGAAACGGCATGTGGAACATTAAAAAGTAAAGGCAAGAGAGGTAATCAACATGAGAGACAGTTAACTGTGTCTACTTGAACTATAGTTTCTCCAAGGTCCTATGGACAGACAGGAATAAATTTTCTCTGTTCCTGTGAATCAAAAAGTACTGTTTAGTTCTTAGGTAAGCTGTTGCTGGAGGTCTAATGGGTGGGTCTGTGAAGAATGAATACATAGACCCCGATGTCCAAATAGGATTTGTGTTCTGTGACCTTGGCTTGGCCAACTCCAGGACAGCATCTGAGATTCACAGGAGCATCCATTCTTATGTTTGCTGCCCCTCCTGATCCAGTGTCTTCCCTCCATTAAAGAAGGAAAGGTAGCTTTAAAAGACACATGGAGGAAAGTCATAGAAGGTTTTATAGATCCACTCAGGATGTCACATGCTTTTTTTTAAATCCCTTTTTGCATGTATGAACATTCAGGACAATTTTCTTTAGTCATTTCTCTTCATTTAAAATATTTGGTTTTGTCCCGGAATGTACTGATAATCACTTTGAGTATGTTTAAAAGCCATCGATAACATTATGCCCAAAGAAAGAGGATGCCTAAAGGAAAGACCTCCCTAGACTGTACATTTTTGGGGGGAATTTTCAGATGACCTATATCACGTCATGCTTTCTGAAGTCGGTGCTTGTCAAGAAACAAGCTACAAAAATAGAACCTTCTAGTAACAAACGATCAGCCATGACCATAGATAGGTACTCAGGTTAAAAAAAAGTAAGTAAGCAAGTTTAAAAAATGAAAAATTGTAATTCAAACCCATAACATGACAATGGTTAGTGATCTAAACTAGCATAGAAATGCTACAAGGAAACCTGTCATTCTACATGCTAACTAAAAATAAATATCCCCCCTCCATAAACGGACACCACACAATAGCATATGTGACATGCAACATTAAAGTTGGTAGTGATCCCACTACAGTCTTTAATCTAAGCAGCAATCTAAAATCTAGAAAATTATCTTCAACAGAGTTGAATGACCAGCCATGTGATATTGTCCAGTTCTAGAAATAGGCTTTGTTTTCGATTTTTAGTTGTGGTATTGGAGATTGAACCTTGGACCTGTGCATACTGGGAAAAAGCTCCTCTAATTCTTTCTGAAGGTTGCTGATACTTTTTATTTAGGAAAATAATTACTAATTGACTTTTCTGAAATCTTATTACTAAACCTACCACAGATCAGAGCAAGGAGCAGCCAGGTAATAATTAATTCACACTTTATGTGCTGAGAAGCTTAGCAGTGTAAGTAAGAGCCAAGTGCCCACAGGTTTTATATGAAAATAGAGCAATAATTATGTACACTATTCACGTTATTTTATTTTTATTGAAAATTTCATTTATGAGTTCTTTATTTACGTTATGTCCTCTTTACCCTGTCTCCTCTTCAACTCCTTTTGTGTCCTTCACTCTTTCTCAAATATCTTCTTTAATTATTCTTGTTACACATACATACATAAATGCATACAAATATACATCCATGAACCTATAAGGGGGCCAGTCCTTGAAAAAGACTGGTTCTCTCTCTCTTAATAGTCAGTTTTCTATAGCTTTTCATTTATGGGTGGGTCTTTGTAAGAGTGCCCCATCCTTGTTAGGATGTCAACTGTTGTTATCATTGTACAGATCTTATTTATTTTTTTGACTGTATTGTTAAGATGTTATAGGTCCAGTACCTGTCATCTAAAGAAGACTCCCTAATCTTCTGGACCTTACACTCTTTCCTCCTTCTCTTCTGAGATGTTCCCTAAATACATTAAAACAAACAAACATGTCTACACCTATGGAAGGACAGTTTGAAAAGATAACATTTTGTTTCCTGAGTGCCCCTAGGAGGCTGAGGCAGGAGGATCAAGGCCAATTCAGGAGGAGTCTATCCCATGATACAAATGAAAGACATCAGCAGCCACAGAAAGGTCTGTGGAGGCTTCTTCTCACCCTGTGTAAGGTCCAGTGTTCAGCTACTATACCACAAATAAACATAGTTAAACACTGGTTTCCCACTCTTGTACATATGGCACCACTCACTGAACTTGATGGTTTATCAGGGGAAAAAAAACCAACAGAAACCAGTTTTGGAAGCAGACATGTTGAAAGGACATAGGACAAACTGGAGAGGACAGATGAGTATAAATATACAATCATATTTTATCATATGTATGTGTAAATTTTTCAAAAATTAAAAATAAAACGATTTTTCCGTTAGCTCCTTTTTAACCCTGGACTCTTATCAAATGGCTGCTGACTGAATGCTGCTGACCGTAGTTTGCTGGTCTTGTTTTGCTGCTCATGTTAACAACACTTGAGTCTTTCTCACAGAAAAGCAAATACTGGTTGACTAGTAATAGCCACCGATTACTGCCTCCCATGTGGTGTAACTGGCCCTGGTAGTGGCAGAGTTCACTGGACTTCAAATTAAATCATAGGAAGTGTTTGACTAAACCGGAAATCAATGCTTCACGAAAGACTGAGGTTAATGGAAAGTTGGCGAGTAGCAGGCACGCCTGGCATAAGGAAAGGCACCCAGTGTGCAGCAGTGAGCTACGATTAGCCAAGACAGTAGGGGAGCGGGAGCCTTCTGAAAGAGCAAGTGAAGAACGTACCTTGTTCCAACCCATGGTAACTGTGATCTGCCCAGAGAGCTGGCTGGCTTGTGGTAGGACTGCTGCAAGCCTGGATTTAGGACGGGTTTGGTCTTTGTTGTTATTGTCCTATCAGCTAGCTTTGGTCAGAAGTAGCAACTAGTTTCTCAACAGCTGTTTCACACTAAAGCCAGATTTCCAACCCAGTAATGGATATTGGCTGGTGATTCCTTCAGTGTAACCTGGGGGCTATCTTAACCATGTGCTGGTGGTTTTTCTTGGCTCCCAAGACTGCCTGTTCTGTCTCCTCATAAGACATGCTCTCTCCAACATATTTTAGACTCCGACCACCAGCTTCAGCCACAGATTTTACCTGGAACAATGACACTATCCCAGAGACCTAACCCCAGGCAGAGAGGAAGACAACAGTATGGTTTGGCCCATATCCTACAGATAAGTTGGTTGGACCCACGCAAGGCCTGGTGCACACAGGTAGGGGATGGGCCTGTGAAGGGGGAGCCCTTCTGAGACTTACTGTCGGAAACTAACTTCTGTGTAAAGAGTTTTCAGGAACTACCTCTGCTGTGTTGTTAAACTTTCTGCCAAGTTTTCTGGAAAGGCATATATTCTTCCACAAGCTGTTTAAGATCATCTCTTTTCCACTTCTCAAATCAAACTTGTGGAAGTCTGCAATCCCTCCCATATATGCGTGTGTATATATATATGCTTCCTGGATAAGGATGCTTTCTCTAAAAGCATCGAAAGATGTCCATCAGAGTCAACATTAGGAGATAAAGATACAGGGCATGCCACTCAACTTCGAAAGTCCTTCTTTATTTCTTCTTGAGACTGTACCAAGGGATAAGGGATGTTCAGACTCCTGTATTTACAAAGATGGATTTGTTTGGAAATGGCCACCATAGTGAGAAGGCAAGTTTCAGACCCATGGTCTCCATGTGTCCTGCTATAGATGGCCAGACAGACTTATTCTGAAAAACTGACACTTTGAGTTTTGTTTTGTTTTGTTTTCCTGTATTCCCTTCATGTAGGTGGGTGGAAAGCAGGATGTGTTGAGGTCACACAGCTTTCTCCTATCTCCTGACATTTGCTGTTTGGCATTATGGAAAGTCAGCTGATGTTAAACAATGCCATCGCGAGGAAATAGAACCAGAAATGACCAAAAGTGGTCCTCTATGCTTGTTTCTCTGAACGGCAGTGTTTATTTAGATTCTTGAAAGGTCTGAGAGGTGTAAAGCAAAAACTACAAATAGAAAGGGCTCTGCACACTCAGATTACCATTTTCCACTGTAGATTTCTCCCAAGGTTTAGTATGACAATATCCCAAGAAAGGTGGCCGCAGCAGTCTGTGCTGGGAGCGACTACCACACATCCTTTCCTGTTGGTATCTCTTTTTCTTGTATATGGTGAGGGGGGAAAGGGATTTAAGCATAACTCTAGGATCACTGAATAAAATTAAAAGATGACACTAGCTTACCTGGAAACTGAGGCAGGAGATTTTATCCATTTGTGTTGATATTCAAACCCCAGTTTCTAAGAGTGTGCACTATGTTAGTGTTAAGAAGCACTCAGGAAACGGAAGAATTTGTCCCACAAGCAAGTCCTGTTTCTATCAAAGCCACTTTAGAACAGGTTTACTTGAATACGTTCTTGTCAATGCTGAAAGGGTTCAGGCCAAGAGGGAGGACGTCTGAGAGATTTCTTGATTTTAGTTGTATAGTTTTCATTTACCTTTGCCCTTCAGTCTCTTCTATAAAACTGCGAAGACAATCATGCCACCCTGTTGGTACATCTTCTCTCACTAAATATTTAAACCTACTGGTTACATAAGATATTTAGATAGATGCTTGTCACAGACAAGGTACCATCCTTTTCTATTAATATTACTAGTTATATTATCATGTTACTTAATATAAGTATTAATTTTAATATTCATCTCAATCTTGAATCATCCCTCACAAATCATATTTCTACCACAGGGTTCTGTGATCTGCAGTGATCCCTGGCTAATGTTTTTATGTCGTAGGAAAAAAAAAAAAACACCACTAAGCTAGTTGGTCCTTTTTCAATACGGTAAAAGAATAAAATGACTAAAACTGCCACAGGTTTACTAATCGTTAACACACACCTTTGAGAAGAGCTGTGTAGGAATAAGTAACCCTTTTCCTCTAAGCTTTCACAGAGCTGAGCATAAACATTTTATACGGGAAAGGGGTGGTGCCTTCCCTTCTAATCATGGGCCATGGCCACCTTGGCTAGTGCAGGCGCTTGATGAGCTTTTATTGCTGGAAACCCAAAGAAAACAGAAATGAGCATGAGGTAGGGGAGTGGCTACTGAGCTGTGCGTTTGGTTCAGTGCCTTTCCTTGTGTGTCTCGCTGTTGCATCACAGCACTGACTCCATCCTTTGTCCCGCAGTTTGACATTCTCCTTACATTCCAATAAATTCGCTCAGGCTGAAGTATGTGATGTCCTTCCTGCTACTTGCACGCAATCAACCTTCTCGTCCTCTCTCCCTGGGTCCCTGAAGTGTTTTGAGCATGAAGTGTTCTGGGGTCTCAGACACCCACTCCCCCGCCCCCCTCATCCTCTCTAGCTGTTCCTCTCTTCATTTTGTTCCTTTACTTTCCTCTTAGGTGTTGACAGGTCCCTGGTTCTATACTGAGTAAGCTGTAATGAGACCTGATGGCCTCTGAAGACTATAGGTCTTATACCCTGACACGTGCAGATGATAGCTTATGGGGATAAGATATGGAATGCAAAAGATGTTTACGGATGTGGTGAATTCACGGTCCTGAGATGGGGAAATTATCCTGACTTCTCTGGCTGGCCTTAAATGCCATTTTAAAGCATCTCTAAGAGGAATGGGCACAGGTGTAGCAAGCGATGTGACGTCACAGGAGAGACAGAAGTGACACAGTCCTAGTCAGCTGTTGAGCAACGAAGCTGGAGGAAGCAGGGAGCAGACTGTTTCGAGCCTCACCGGAGGGAGTGTGTCCCTGATGTTCCCATGAGTTTGGGCCAAGAATTCTGGTTTCTGGATCTTCTGGTCTCCTGACATGTTTCCAAAAGAAATTCATGTCTGTTGTTTCCCACCCACCTTCCCATTGATGTTTTCAGATTGGCAGTCAGGAATTTGTTACATTAGTCACAAGAAACAAATAGAACTAACTAGGCAATCCCCGAATCCATATTTGTAATTATCATCTCCTTTCTGAGTTTCAGGCCCATAAACACCAATGTCCTCCTGAACTGCCCCCCCCATTTCCTGATGAACATAGAAGGAGCTATTACTGAGAATTAGCCACACGTCTGAAACTTTTCCAGACCCTTTAGAAATATCATCTCCTGATACACAGGTAGTCCTTGCTACAATTCAGTGAGCTCCAATTTGCTAACATTACGTCTTCCTTTTGAATGAAGGAATGAAGACTTGAAGAATTTCAATATCTTATGGTTTTAAAGATGATGAGTTCTTAAACTTGGGCTTCACAACCTGTGCCCCAAGTCAAAGCCAGCAGCCATGTCTCAGTAAGGCAAGTAAAAGAGCCAAGGTAAAATGGGGAACAAAAAAAAAAAACAAAAACAAAAGGAGAACTATTGAGCTGTTCAATTTGGTCACACAGGGAAAAGAGTCAGAGTCATAGAACTTTCCCGGTCCTTTGGAGACCCTAAGTGAGATGAAAGTTTAAGTAAAAGGCCAAGGAAATGCACATCTGAGCAGTCCCCATCAAGGTGGAGGTGTAGTCTCACACACACCTGACCCATCACTGTCTAGGCTTCAGTCTCATGCCAGAGAGTGGCCTGGCACGCTGTTAGAACTGTGTGAAATCTTTCTGTGAGACAAATTGCCTCTGTTGGCTATTACCTTTTCCTTCTCTCAGCATGAGATTCTTGGAGGAAAGCCCTATTTCTTTGAGGTCCATTATTTCAGTAGTACAAGAGTCATATTTTTAGAATGCATTTGTTTCATTCAGGCCTTCTACACTGGAGCTAAGAGTGGTCTAGTTTTAGAGGCAAACCCTCATTTAAAAAAATTGTTCTGCCATGTCATGTTACCTAGTGTCTCAGAGTACATACAGAGAACACACTATAGGCCCTGGCATCAGTACCCAAGGCTTCGGGAGACCTAACTCAGAGTAGAATTTTGACAACCTATTATGGAGCTTTGACTACCTGTCAGGTGCCCTGTCAGCTTCTCACCCCATTCTCAAGTGTGGCTTGATGTTTTTTTTTTTTCTCAAATATCAAGCTCTCTGATGCAAGCACACTCCAAATGTCATGAAATTTCAGAAGTTCTATGAACAGGGAAAAATCTGAGCCCCATAGGAATTCCTACTTTTTTCCGGAAGTCTCATGTTTACTAACATAGTCTGTCCTTGGACTCCTGTGGCTGCAGCATTGCCAAAGGCCTCTAGGCAAAGTGACACTAACACCAGCAGCTTCCCTTCTAGTATTTATGGAGCTCAGAGCAGCCCCGCCTCTCAGGCCACATTTAGTCTGTCTGGATCTTTCATGTTTCCCTTTTTCTTCTTTCCTGTGTGCTGCAATATCTTAGTCACCTGCAGTGCCTCGTGTTTGTTTGTGTGTTGTGATCGAATTAATCTTTCACAGGACCCCACAAGTGCAAGTTTACTTTTCCATTTTGGCGATAATTATAATTCTTCGAAAACTAGCTTATTTGACCCATCTCACACAGCTGGCTAGTCAGTGGTTATTTGGAGCCAAACAATAATATAGTAAGATTAAACAAATGATTAACCAACCTAAGATGAGTTCTTAACACCATCTATATTATTCCAGTATTTCACTTTGGGGAAAGATGAAGGAGGCAACAGAGGAAAACTAAGCTGCCTGCTGTGTTTGTTGCAAAACTATTTCTCTACAATTTGTTCCTAGGCTAGATCCAATAGCCCCGCCTCAACCCCCAAGAGTGTATAAGCAGTATGAGCCACTGAAAGTGACTCTCAGGCAAGTGGAGCTTCCTAGATGAGGCTCAGACCAGCTGAAAGGCCTTGAGTCAGTGATCAGGCAAAGCCATTAGGAAGAAGTTCGGATCTCCTGAGCTGCCTGCAAAGGATACTCTGAAACCTGCTAAGCTGCCTACAGGCTGCACAGTACACCCCAACTTCCTAGTTTTTGTTAAAGTGTTATCCATGCTTTTGATGATGTTGGGATCTTGAGGCATTTCTGTTTCTGTAAATAGCTCTGCACACATGTTCCTGTAAGCTGCTCCCTCAATAAAAGCCACTGCTTCACCAAGGTCAACTTTGGCTGCCCTTTGGCCTGCCATCAGTTTCATATCTGGGTGAGGAGACGTTTGGTCACATCTTCCCAAGAACTGTATGTTCCTCAGATGAAGCTGTCATGAGTGTCATACTTGTTTGGAGTTTTTAATGATACCGCTGCCTTTGAGTTACCCATGCCCCTTTGAGTAACAGCTCATCCCTATTCTACTAAGTAACTCCAACAAACCCACTGATTTACAAAGGTAGACTTGGATAGAGCAATGTCTTTAATCTTCTGTCATTGCCAATCTAGGTAGATGGATGATCGTTCACATCTTCACAAGAAAAGTGACACAATCAGTGCCTAAAAAGGGAACAGTGGGACTGAGATATGCAACTGATGTGTGTGTGGATGGAACATCTTCATGCATTGGGACAATCTCAAACTGGCTATCTTTCTCTGTATCATATGTACTTACATGTCCCTTTGTTCCAGTTGTCATTGTAGACTCCTTACACCAGGCAACCCAGGTCATGCTTTTTGAAAGTAGTGTTGTCCTTATGGAAAATCCGTGGGTTGCTACCTTCGTCTATACCAGTGGTTCTCAACCTTCCTAATGTTGTGACCCTTTAACACAGTTCATGTTAAAATGACCCTCAACCATAAAATTATGTCCGTTGCTACTTCCTAACTATAGTTTTGCTACTGTTATGAGTGATAATGTAAATACATGTGTTTTCTGATGGTCTTAGGTGGCCACTGTGAAAAGATCATTTGACCCCCTCAAAGGGGGGTTGAGAACCATTGTTCTGTGGGAAATGGAGAATCATAAGTCCCAGATGAATGAGATCTACCATGTCAGTGTTGTACTGGCCCCCAGTTGACGGACTAGAGGATGTATTTCAGTCACTGAAAGCGGCATATGTGGAATGGAATCAGAATTAGGTTATGAGCCACTTGTGCAGTTTGTTGTTGGTGATAAGCCAGGCAGCTTAGACTTAGTTGTTGTCCCAAAAGCTAATGCCTGCATAAGGAAGGAGTCACAGTGGGAAAAAGACATGTAGTTGCTAAAGGCTACATTAAATTCTGTGATTTGGAAGGGAAATGGATAATAGGGACAAGAGAGAAGGTGGTGTTTGCTTGTTATTTCTTATAGCAGACAGGATATAAGGGAAGAGAGTGTCAAAAATTGTCACTGGTTAAAAAGTCCCCAGAATCCATGAGGACAGTTAGGTGGTGATGATGATCAAGGTGTGGTAGCAGTAATGTAACATAGGCCCAAGATCTGACCTTCAATACAGAGCAAGGAGGTTGACGTGAAGACAGGGACCTTAATAATGGCTCAGTGAAAGAAGCTATGGTAGCCAGAGGATCAGCATCAGCTTCTGAACTGTGTGAATTGTGAGACTTCTAAAAACCAATGAAAGAGCCTCTCCCAGCTTTGTTTGTAAGGCTATGGAATGTGGGGGTAAGTAGGATCAGTCTGAAAAGCGTTGAAGCAGAGAAGCAGGGTAATGTACCTGTCCATTCCTCTTTGAGACAAAGGAAAACAAAAACAAAAACAAACAAACAAACAAAAAATCCACCCAAACAAACAAACGAACAAACAAACAAAAAACAATCTAAGACAACATGAAGGAACTCAGTCTCTGACTGGATTACACTAAACATTAGAGATAGTTGGTTATTACTGGCTGAGAGGTCCCCATGACTTCTCAGGGACTGAAGACAATAAAGGATGTATGTATAGGCACCAGAGAACTGAGCAAAGAGACAGAGGATGGATAACCAATTCATTTCACTGGCATGAATAAGTCTATGTTAGCAGGTGATTAAAGAAAGTGTTTGATTCAACAAGGACCTTGGAACTCATGTAGGACTTTCATAGCGTCCTGACCCTGATTGTGGCGCATAACTTATGAGATAGAAGACATACCAGCAGACCTATATGACTTAGGGCCGTATGTAAACTGAGTTTTTTAGAGTGCTAAATCAACTGAGAAAATACGAGAGGGAAAGTAGACAAAGAGGTCTGTTTATAGTCACTCAAAAGCAAATATGGCAAGATTTACGTGGGGCCAGAATTCCCAGGAAAAAACTTAGCAGAAAGCCAACTACTGTACTAATGAGCTTCCAGGAAGCTTTAAAGGTTGAGCAACAGCTCATGGAAAGCGAATTACAAAACTATACAAGTGGAAAAGACTAAGCTCGTCCTCTGAGCAAGCAATCATTTCCTTAGAGTATGCTATGCTTATTACTTTCCTCAAAGAACGTATATCTGGAAGTGGAGATTTCACCTACCCTACAGCCCTTTCAGTAGTTAAATATGGTTGAAGGAATGGCAAAGGCCACAGTGCTGGCCCAGAGTCTGTCAGAACAAAGGAACTGGCTCTAGCAGTAGTCAGCGTAGATAAGAGTGCAGCCCTACTTTGCCCTGTACCAGCTCTGTCTTGCAGCATAACAACATCCTTTACGAAGGGAGATGCATATCAGTTCTGTGGCAGCAACACCTGAGGATGGAGACTAAGGATGGCTCATGGAAAAGAGCATAGCTGCTAAGGACTAATGGGATAGCATCCCCCATCATGCTCTTTTAGCCAGCATTGTTCTCTTGAAGAAACAATTTATACAAGATACGGGAATCTTTTCATGTTGTGCTGCTCTTTGCTAATGTTTCTTTTTTTTATTATTAATTTATTGTTGTTACATCTCAATGATTATGTTTCTGCCTTAGAATCTCATTAGCCATCCAAGACAACTTGACTCAAGTGAACTGTGGACACCTGGTGAGTTGACTGTCCCATTTTTACCTAGGCAAAATAAGGACGGTCATTCTCTCAAAGTCCACTTCCATGGAAAGACCTCTCCGATTTGCTGGGCCAGGACTGGTGCTGTGATGCTGCTCTAAGAACCGTGCCAAGAATGAAGCCACTGACACCACAGGAGCCTACTGGGAAGGATGCCTGGATAATGGGTAAGCCTCTGTCATATTAACCAGTACTTAGGCCGTTTGGATTATGCTCCCTGCAGTAGGTAGTTTATCTTTCTCAGGTCTCTGATGGGTTTGAAGATCAGTTAACAACAAAAACAAAAACAAAACAAAATAAAACAAAAAGAAAAACAAGGCTTCAGTTGCCTTCTCAGAAAAGTGTAAAGTTTATGTAAGGTCTGAGGACCTAAGAAGTCTTTGAGGATGAGAAGATGTCTTAAGGTTGGTAAAAAACAATAATTTAAAGTACACAAAAACTCTTCCCCCACTATGCTGCTGCTTTATTTAGACTGTTCAGAGCTTTAACATAAATCAGATTTTAAACTGTCTAATGCAAAGTAAAACAAACTTCAGGAGACCCACTAGAATCCACAGGCCACACTCCAGTTCAGTATCTTCTATTTCAGAGGGCGAGATTTCTCTCCCACTCCCCAGATTTGGGACTCCCCTCCCCAACTACCAAGACCATCAGGCTAAAAGTCTCAAATGTGAACTCCTTAACTTTATCTTCTGGCCCTAACGTACATACGTTCCAGCCCACTGCCAGGTGCTGCATCCAGGACATAGGTGCTCCAGTCTCGACCTCACAGACTGCATCAGCTGGACCTGCCATTTCTTAGCTGCAGATGGTCTCACAGATCCAGAACAGCAAATACAACAGCCTGCTCTTCCTGGACTTAGGCCAACACCTCAGCCTTTTGACCTCATGTCACCGCCCTATGCTCAGCAGGAAACAGTCAAAGGCCAGATTATTTCTTTGCCCATTATCCATTTATTATCAACAAAAGGCTGGGATACTAGGTCCTGCTGCAGGGCTTGGCTGGAATGCCCTGCCCTCTAACAAGGAGTGGGGCTACCCCCTTCCAGGAGACTCACTATATAAACCAGACATTTTTGTTCCACATCCCCTTTCACCCCTTTGCCTGTCTTTGTTCTTGTCCTTGTCTTTCTGCCACCTCCTTGGCTTCTATCCTTCCCTTCCCCTGCTCCTCCTGTGCTGCTTCCAATGAACCTGCATTTATATATTATAGCTTCATCACCAATTAGCTCAATACCGCTTATTTAATCCATCAATCACCACTGCTAGCTTGGTTGCTGCTGACCACAGGGCCTGTGTCTCGCTGGACCTGTCTTACAGCTGGTTTTGGGCTTTTGCCTGCTTCCTCTGGTGTGATTAGCTCTGCAGCTTGCCAAAGGGGATGATCATGGGCTTCCGGAATTCCCACGTTCCCACTGCCATCTGATACCAGCAATCTCATTCTAAAAGAGGTAACTGTAACACCCGGTGGAAAACTCTTTCTACACCCTGGCCTAGTGCATGGCCCTCACCCTGAGTGTCCTAAGCCACCCCTGAGTGAGACATGGGACTCTTGATCTCGAGGTTTGTCTCTTCCAGAAGCAAGCAATGCCTACAAGAGCTAGCTGGATGAAGAACCCAGGCCACCTGCAGGATGCTGAATGACATTATGTATTTGTTAAAGTATTTAAAAATCAGTCAAAATACTAGTTAAGGAGTTTAAGCAAAGGAATGTTGTATGAGTTAAAAATGTGACTCCCAGAAGCTGTAAAACTGTTCAGTGAAGATCCTCACACCAGAAATGAGCTACTTCTCTATACGTTGACCAGGGAAGTCTCCAAGATCTCCAAAAGCTATTGCCACTGCTGCCACTTGCATGGCAGATCTAAAGAGAAATTCCAAGTTGCTGAAGATTGTATAACTTTTGTTGTAGACTTGAAGAAATCAGGTTGGGAATGAGTATGGAAACAGAAGATGAGGAAGAAAGACTTTAAGAACTGGCGTAAGGGGTGGAGTGTTGTACTTCAGCTACTTCCTCTGAATTCAAGCACTACCCCCTGGAGGGAGGAGGTGAAAGGCTCATAGAACTCAGGAAGCAAGCAACACTTACAAAGCAAGAAAGCTTGCGGAGCTATAAAAGCAGTAAAGAACTGTTGGAGAAAGGATACTCTTCAGCTAGCTTGTCTATCCATAAGATGTGTAGAAAGCTCTAAGGTTCCAGTTTTCCTGAATTAGTAATCATACTGTATTAATGGTTTTCAGAAATGTAGCTGCCTTCTATGTGCCCAAGCCCTCATATGTTCTGATAAAGAAACCCCAATAAATTTACTAGTCTATTAACTTAGCTGGACTCCTTTCTTAGTGGACTCTTAGTGGAATCTTTTATTCATTCTGCCCTTCATATTCATATTCATATCTGGAATGAATGAATGTTGACTTTTCCCAGGAAAAGTCACATGATGATTTTTTAACTCTCCTTCAAGGATCTAAAAATACCTAAGACAATCAACTTATAAGAAAGAGCAAAAATATTAGATAGATCACTTATCTTAGTGGTAGAGTAGCTACCTAACATGCACAAAGCCCCAGACTCCATTCTCATCCTTTAGAAAATAAAATGTGTTTGTCTTACAGTTTTAGAGCTTCCAACCCATGTTCAATTAGCCCAGTTGCTTTTGTGAATGTGGTGAAGTTGTACATGATGGATGCTGCTAATGGCATGGACACCATGAAGTGACAAAAGAGAAAGGAATGTCCTGCATCCCAACACGCCCTTGTGGGTATACCCCCAGCATCTTAGCCTCTTCTGAGATGCCCAACCTCTTAACTACCCTACCACCCCTGCCCCCAATAGTCCCACAGGCGGAGGAATCTAGCCTTTTGCATATAGACTTGTCTAAGCTTTGCACAGCACATGGTTCTTTTCTTCCCCTGAAGAGAGCACAGCACGAGCTGTCTCTGAGGTTCATAATCTCAAACTGGTGTGCAATGGCTTTTAGTATGTTTTTATACTATTTGTATTTAATATATATCATGATAATACGAAGATCTCCTGAATATAAGAGTTCTTCCTGTGAATAGGAGATAGCAGAATCTTCGGTGGGAAAGATACTCTAGGCAGAAGTGAGTCTTCTCTTAGACTAAAGAAGTTGAAATCTAGAACATTTGGTATTTAGGCATGCCTTTGTGATATTTATAAAAGCCAAACATTTTATATCTCTTTGAATTTCAGTCTCCTTCCATATCAAATTTCTTTTCTTGCCTTCTCATGTTAGGGAGCTTTAGATTTTCTGTAGGCATTTGAGCCTTTTGGTTAATAGGAAATTGAACTAGAGATGCCTTTGTTTAAGTTCAGTAAGAGGTATTAATGCAGTTAGCAGTCACTTCCAGGCACAGTGAGAATACTACCTTATTTACATAGACATGCTTTCATAGTCCTTTGCCCAGGCTTTTTGGGTGGCAAAATAAAAACACAGCACCAGAAGTTATAATGTGATACGAGTGCATTCTGCCCAAGTATATCATACAGATGAAAAGAAATTTAGAATATTCAGATACCAAAGTTTCTTTGTAGTATGTTCTTTAGTGAGAAGTTATAGTAAAAGGTTTTTGTTTCATACAGATGTCACATCCACAGAAACCCTATCTCGTTTCATGAAATACATGCAAAGGCAATCAAAGAATGTGCAACCCCAAAAGTAACCTTTAGGAAAAATGGCCACAGGGTATATCAGGAAGCTAGTGAATACACAGATCATTTTTTTTTCTAGATACCATGGTATTTATTGTATTTATATTCTATTAGTTAGGCTTTTCCCTTCTTTGGCAATATGCTGATTGAAACAACTTACAAAAGGAAAGATTCATTTTGAATTCATGATAGCACTACTCAACCTAGCAGAGAAGGTGTAGTTGTTCACAGTTGCCCATATGGTGGCCAGAAAGCCAAAAGACAAACCTGTCCATCCAGCTTTTTAGTTGTGGGATCCCGTCATCCCAGGCAGGGCAAGTTTTTACCCTTAGTTAATCTTTTGTGAACACAGCATCCCAGACACACCCACAGGTAGCTTTACTCTTCTTCTTGATGCTTCTCAGCATCATCAAGTTGGTCATCAGGAGTAACCATCACAGTCAGCTCTTTCAAGTGTATACTTTGGCGTAATTCCTTTTATTATGGCCAGTAAACATTTGTTTTTGGATGTATTTAGGGCCACTCTCTATTCATAAAAGCCCAAGAGTTCATAAGCTCTGATGCACCTCTTGCCAAAACATTCTAGAAGAAAACAGAAACACTAAACAGAGCTTCCAATGAATGGATGGTGGCAGAAGGAAGGCAACAGCATGCAGACCTATGGGAGCTGACCCAGTTGTGGTAGGAGCTGGTCAGGTCAAACACGTTGTCTAGCTCCCATGCTCCACTCGGAGTATTGTAGTTTTTCATCAAGTCTGCCAAGGGAACAGGTAGCTGTCATCCCTTCCCCCATCCTACCACAGCTCTTTCAACCTGCTACGAAGGCCTGAAGTAACAAAACTAGAGGCATATTCTTGTGCTTAGAAAATGCTTGTTGCTAAGCTAAGAAGTTATTACAAAGCAAATGCTCTTCTAAGCAATGGCATTATGTAATAAACCAACCAGCATTAAGCACTCCTTACTCCTGATACCCCAGGGATGTTGGCACGGGCTACAAAACCAAGGCTTTAATACATGGGCCTTCTTCAGGAGATACCTGTCTCAACAGTAGCACGTTGTGGAAGAAGAGGCCAACTTGGAAAGATGAGGATGGAGATGAGGATAATGACAGGGATCATGGCCAATTTTGGTACCCCACTCTATGGGGAGCTCCACTGCAGGGAGAAACTGAAATGTGGATGGTTACACAGTTCAAAGTGAGTGAACAGGAGATTAGAAAACAATGAAAGAGTTAACTGACAACTAAGGAGATAGGGCTTTAAACTGTTCAGGCATTTCACAATCAGGCCTTCGGCCAGCCCTGACCTCCACTGCATTCCCCAACTCTATGAAATGCTGATTATAGTTTTTTTTTTCTAATCATAGGGAACATTGTAGGGTATAGTCTCCACCAGAGAAGGTGTAAAACACTAACCTCTGGGCAATGAAACTATGTTAAAATTGAGATTAAATGCCAAGTGACACCTGGATTTCAACAACAACAACAACAAAAATAATTACCAAGGAAAAGGTTTTTAAGATAACTAGGAACACACGGTTAAACATTAGTGTCAAATGGTTTAAAGTGTTTGGGTTTTGCAATGGTGTGGTTGGGAAACTTTCCAGCTGAAAAGCTATTTTCTTTTAAGAGGAGAGCTCCCTGCAAACTTTTCTTTGCTGAAATAATGGGCTCCTTAATGGCATTAGGTGACCCAAACTTTAAATAGACACCATCATTTTAGTCAACCTCATTCTTACTAGGCTTTTACAGCTCAGTGACAAACTATCAACAGCTTCCGGATAATTAATCCTGCTTGGCCCCAAAACTGTTAGTTTTATCTACTGGAAGAGGAAGTTTTCAAATGTACCAGACTTCCTCCATGAGTAACAAAGAACAAACTGAAATTCTGGAGAAGCACTAAGAGGGTGGCGGCTTTAAGAATGAAGAAACAGATTGAGAATAACAAAGCTGCCCTGTGTTTCCCCCACACACACCTTACTTGATGATATTCTGCAGTTCACCAAGCGCAGGAGTGGCTCACCAGTATGGTCAACAGCACAGATACTCAGCCAGGCAGAGCTCTCCTGGTAGCTACATCGAAATGTGTGAAGTATTAACTATTGCCAGTACCTGAATGGTGTGGGTTGAGAAGCAATGGTTCAGGCATCTTGGTAAGTGAAGGCTTTCGTGGGACCTGCCCCTTGGGCTAGTATGCAGATATAAGTGAGTATATACCATTTGAGTCTTTCTGCTTCTGGGTTAACTCACTCGTTATGATCATTTCTAGCTCAATCCATTTATCCACAAATTTCGGGAATTCCTTGTTTTTAATAGCTGAATAGTATTCCATAGTGTATATGTACCACAGTTTCCTCAGGCATCTTCGCAAACAACCGGAAATGGTTCCCATGGAATTTGATTTTCTACCATTGAAGACTAAGGGGGTTTTGTTGTTCTCATTGTTTGTTTTGTTTTGTTTTGTTTTTTGACATGGAAGATCTTTTAAAATCTACTATTAAAATACAGCTGCAGGCCAGACATGGTGGCACCATGCCTTTGAGAGGCAGAGGCTGGCAGATCTCTGTGAGTTCCAGCGCAGCCAGCTCTACATAGTGAGACTGTCTTGAAAAACAAAAACAAAAACAAAAACAAAAACAAAAACAAAAAGCAAGCGAACAAACATGCTCTGGAAAAAACATAAAACAAAACAAAACTAAAAATAAAATAAAATAGAGCTGTAGTTTTTAGTTGTCAGTACCCCAAAGAAGACTAGTATTTGATGGGAGAAGAGCGATCTGTTGGTGCAGGGGACAAAGGGACCCCCTCAAAGAAGAAAGGAGTGAAAATAGTAAAGTTGCTTTCCTCAAATGCCTGGGAGAGGAGGGAGCTGGTGCTAGCCTCATCTAGCAATTTGTAAATGGGCTGTTTGATCTTATGGGTCTTAACATGTTGGTAGACAGAGGGTGGATGCTTCTGTGTGTAAAATGGAAAGACTTCTTGCAGTCAGCACAGTAGGAAGCACCTCTGGTGAGGGCAGGGTTTGTAATTAAAGGGTATGTGCAACTGCTAACTGCTCATGGCACGTCTTCTCTTCTTTCTTTACAGTGCTCATTTTTTTTATTTTCAGGGATGATTTATTAAAATATATTTGCCCTCAGGTCAGATCCAATGTGCTCTACTACATCTGCGTAAAGAGACTCATTCAGATGTCTTCCTCTGAGAGAGATCATTCAATCTTATATCAGGGAAAATAAAAACAGAGGTATGATATTTAACCCAGTGCATTATGCGTCTTTATTACTCACAGTGGCAATGATGCAAACCTTTGAACACTTTGAATAGTTTCAATGTGGTACAGCAGACTGAACAGTCCAGACTGCACTGTGAGAAAATTCCCTCCTATAGATGACACTGTTTGGAAATAGCTAATACTCTAAAAAGGTATCATCTTACCAAAAGATGAATGAATTATCTACTGGTGACTGTCAGTGTATATTTCAATAGTCTTTACAAGTACTCTGAAATAAAAAAACAAATGATGGCTGTATACCATTTTTTATGCTAATAGTTCAATTTTATTATGCTTTTTTACATTCAAAAGTTATTATATATTATATTTTAAAGACTAACTAGTGGGTAAATATAGGAGTCATTGTTTGAATTATTTGTCTCATTGTTATGGTAAAACATCTTGTCAGAAAACAATTTAAGGGAGGCTTTGTTTGGCTTCAGTCTTGCAGGGTACAGTGTCTCCTGCTGAGGACGTCCTGGAGTCTAGAGTGTAAGACAGCGGGTCACATTGTATTCCTGATCAGGAAGCAGAAAAAGATAGATGGTGGTGCTCAGCTATCTTTCTCCTTTTGATCTAGTCCAGGACCAAACCCAGATAATTATTCCACCTACTTTTAGGATGGGTCTTCCTACGTCAGTTAAACATGTTCTAGATAACCCTTTGCCAGCAGTCCAGAGGCTGATGATAACCCGTCCCAGGCATGCACAGAGGCTGGCTTCTTTAGTGATGTCAATAAGTAATATTAACCTCACATATGCTATTTTAAAGTGCAATAAAAATATATCACATGATCCTATCTCCTCTCTAACTGTGTCCTTTTCTAGAAGACTCTATTTAATCTTGGTTGGTTCCTTCAATTTAAGTTGCTTCACAGCACACTTGTGTTCTTGTGTGTGCACACACTGATATGCACGGAAACAAAGAACAATGTTAGGAAACAGTGTAATAAATTTGCATGCTCAATATTGTACATTAGTCTACTTTATTGGTGTTTTGGGGTAAAACTATTAGAAGGACTGTATATTCCTTTTAGGCTATGGTCCACAGTTTGAAATCCAAACTAGAATCATCCTTTACTCATATATACCAACACTGACCACTTACACGGTCTTCTTCATATTTTTCTCCTCTCAACTCCCAACTGCGTCGGGAGGCAAGAGTGATCTCTAAAGAGAAATCACTCCCTTCCCCTGCTTATAGGCACCAGTGACGTCTTGAACTTAAATAAAACCTAACTCCTCACTACAACATATGAGATGTGACCTATGACTTTTCCTCTAATCTAATCTCATGTCCCCACCCCTTCCTCTGGGTGCCCTGCCTCCATTCAGTTTGTTTCAGTTCCTCTAGTATATCAGATTGTTGTCTGCCTGGGTACAAATTGCTCCCTAGGCCCAGACCACTCCCTAACTCCTCATAGCTAGGAGCTACTTCTCTTTTAGTTCTTGTTTTTTTTTCCCCTTTCCTTTCCTTTCTCTTTCTTTCTTTCCTTCTTTCGAATGCAGATGGGCATTTCTTGACCATCCTGGTTTAAGCTGATCACTCCTTTTAATTACCTATCTTGTCCCATTGTCAAATATCAACCACGTTTGGAAGCATGAGGAAAAAATCTGCTAGCCAGAAAACTTTTGTTCAAGTTACTGGCAAGATCTCCACGCTGTGGAAGGAAGGGCCGCACCAGGAACCCTTGTGGCTGGATCACATTCGTTTTAGGATCAAGAACTTGAACTTGACAAATGTGGCTTTATTTAATACATCATGACTGTAATGACTACCTTTTCATTTTTGGTTTAGGATTGAGTCATTTTTGTTTTGAAAAATTCTACATCTTGCCACTTTGCTTAGATGGATGAAGAAAAGGTAGGGTTTAATTATTCAGATGCTGAGGACTTAAGAGACTACCAGGTCCTAAAAGTTCATAGGAGTTATAATCAAAGCCACAGAACCCTATAGAAAGGCAGTGGCTGGAGATTGCTGGTAGAGCTAGCTCCCACACTAGAGGCTCTATTCAGAACTTAATTAAAGGGCACGCACATTCTCGAGTCATTCATATCCTAGCTTTGCAGGCTCCTCCTAACATGAAGATTGGGTAACTTTCTAGCTTTGCACAAGGTCATTTCTGTTGAAGAGCCTGTAAGCACTTCCCTTCCAGATCTATAGGCAGGTGATTCGTGTACTCCTGACCAGCAGACAGTAAGAGATGGAGATTCAGAGTATATCTGCCTTTGAGTTCAGGTGGGACGTAGAGAAGGCAACTTTACAAGAACTTCAAGACGAGTGCCCTGAGAGAGGTCTCCTCAGAGATGAAGACTTGATGCCCTACAGGCCTGGTCCCTTGCAAGAACCTCATGAGGATTATGCTTCTCACTCCACCTCTGTTATCCTCTGCTCATGAATATTAGGTCAGGCTCCAGATGCACAGCTGGGTCATCTATGAGCTTGGAAGGAGCTCTCCCAATCTGGTCCTTTGTGAATGTCTTGGCCTTATCCCACGTCAATCCAGCTTTAGAGAAGTGTTCCCTAAAGGACATGTACCAGATGTTGTTCCCAATAGCACCCATCTCGCAGGCTCCCTATAATTCCCCAAAAGTGGTTGTCTTGACTACCTTCCTCATATTTCCCCCTGAGTCTCAACCTTGAAGGGTTCACTATGGCTCTGTGTAGGGAAGTGTAGACTGTTATTTAAAAGACTAGTCATTATAAGCTCCTATAGGAAGAATCCATTGAAGACTTAGGAAAAGTTGTTCATCTCACTGGTTCCTGCATCCTTTACCTCAGGATCTATCCCGTTCAGTTTAGAGCCGTACACTTTGCTGACTTCCCTACCAGGCAACGAAGAGTAGGGAAGAAGTGTCATGGAGTAAAGAGCCCTTGCCCTAGGTTGCAGGAACGTGAATAGCTGATACCTAAGGCCTTTGAACCTTTGAAATAAATTCAGTTTGTTCTTAAGGTCAAATTGCCCAATTTATTAAGACAAAAGGAATTGGCTATTTTTGGGGGCCAAGATTTGAGCTATTCCCCAAATTCTGACTAATCACGTTTGTGAGGTTCAATGGTGGCAGTGAGGGTTTTTTGTTTGTTTGTTTGTTTGTTTTTGGTTTTTGGGGTAAAGATTTTACAAAAAGATTTACTGATAAATACAATGCTCCAGTGAGCATTTGTCAGCCCTTCCAGAGTTGTGAGGATGTCCCACTGGCCTTGATAGCAGTAAACTGAAAAGACTTCAACAGGCAAGAAACAGTGGCTAATGCTGCAGGTTATGGCCTGCTGACCTATCCATGTATCTGGATAATATGATCTTACACAGGTAAAAGTCACTTATTACTTATTTGCATTTGATGTGTTCTTAATTATAATCAAACACTTATTTTCTAGTGAAACTAGTAATTAAAACGTATTATAGGAATTTATTAGCAAAATATGAGCAGTAGCAAAATAATAGGAAGAGTCATTGCCTTCCAATGAGAATGGATCATGGTCAGAGCCACATGGCTAGATATGAAATCCTTACAAAGAACATAAGATCAGGGTCTTGTATAATGAGATCTCACACCTGCCTAGAGAATTCCAGAGAATATCTTACAGTGTATTTTTGTCAGACGCACAGAGCATATATAATTCAATCTAGATTATTTGCTTGATGGCTTTCAAATGAGCTTGGTTTGCATTTCTCTGATGACTAAAGGCATTGAACATTTCTTTAGGCATTTCTCAACCACTGGATATTCCTCTGTTGAGAATTCTCTGTTTAGTTCTGAGCCCCATTTCTCAATTGGGTTAATTGGTTTGGTGGTATTTAATTTATTGAGTTCTTTATATATTTTGGATATTAGACCTTTGTCAGATGTAGAGTTGGTGAAGATCTTTTCCCAGTCTGTAGGCTGTGTCTTTGTTCTGTTGACAGTGTCTCCTGCCTTCCAGAAGCTTCTCAGCTTCATGAGGTCTCATTTATTAATTGTTGACCTTAAGGCCTGGGCTGTTAGAGTTCTGTTCAGGAAGTTGTCTCCTGTGCCAATGTGTTTCAGGCTCTTCCCCACTTTTTCCTCTAACAGATTTAGTGTCTCTGGTTTTATGTTAAGGTCTTTAATCCACTTGGACTTGAGTTTTGTGCATGGTGACCAATATGGGTCCAATTGCATTTTTCTTCATGTAGACATCCAGTTACACCATCACCATTTGTTGAATATGCCATCGTTTTTCCATTGAATAGATTTCATCTTACACCCATTAGAATAGCTAAGATCAAAAATTCAAGTGACATCACATGCTGGCGAGGATGTGGAGAAAGAGGAACACTCCTTCATTGCTGGTGGGAATGCAAACTTGTACAGACAGTTTGGAAATCTATCTGATGCTATCTCAGAAAAATGGGAATAGGGTTTCCTCAAGACCCATCTATTCCACTCCTTGGAATATACCCAGAAAATGCTCCACCACATAACAAGGACATATGCTCAACCAAGTACATAGCAGCCTTATTCATAATAGCCAGAACCTGGAAGTAGACTAAATGCCCCTCAGTTGAAGAATGGATAAAGAAACTGTGGTACATTTACACTATGGAATACTACTCAGCTATTAAAAACAAGGAAATCCTGAAATTTGTAGACAAATAGATGGGACTAGAGATGGTCATACTGAGTGAGTTAACCCAGAAGCAGAAAGACTCACATGGTACATACTCACTTATAATTGGGCACTAGCCTAAAAGGCACATCCCATGAAAGTCTTCACTTACCAGGAGATTGAGATAGACGTGAGGACATCCTACTGAGACTCTAGGTAGGAGAAATATAGGAGATGGCAAAAGAGAAGGACCCAGAGGGTCCTAGAAACCTACAAGAAGAACATCATAATGGGTGGATCAGGGCCCAGGGGGGTCTACTCAAACTGTTGCACTAACCAAGGACAATATAATAGTAAACATTGAACCCCTACTCTGATCTACCCAATGGAAAGGACATTCTCCACAGTTATGTCAAGAGCGGGGACTCTGACATGAGTTCTGGTGCCCCACATTTGACTATGTCCCCTTGGTGGGGAGAGTTGGTGGCACTCAAAGAAAGAATAAGCAGGCTACCAAGATGAGACTTGATAGACTATGACCATATAGTTAGGAAGGAGGTCCTCCTCAGTCAATAGACCTAGGGGAAGGGAATAAGGTGAAAGCAGGAGGGAGTGAGGAATGGGAGGATACAAGTGATGGGATGGCAATTGAGTTGCAATCTGAATGAATTAATAAAATTTAAAAAATTAAATGAGCTTGACTATATTTAGTTCTTCTGTGTGTACATGAGCGTACTCTCATGTCTTCAGACACTAAGCCAGGTTATGCTAGGTGATTTGTGGCTAATCATAGTGAGTTACAAATGGTGCCAATTGTAGCCTCTGGCATCATTAGAGTAATTCCACAGCCAAATGAGTAATAAATAGGGGACATGAAACAGGGTGAGGAAAGAATAAATAATCTAGGAGGAGAAATGAAGATGATATCAATACATTTACACATATAGTCAGACATGCATACCATCCTGGTTAAGCAGCCCAGTGCCCCATCGCAGTTGCAGCTCACAAGGCCTTACAGCACAGTTGGACCTGAAGGAATCAACATTAGGGTTATTCCCCACTCTCCACTGGTGCCTCATATTTGACCATGTCCCCTGGAGGGGGAGACCTGGTGGCACTCAGAGGAAGGATAGCAGGCTACCAAGAAGAGACTTGATACCCTATGAGCATATAAAGGGGGAGGACGTCCCCCTCAGGCACAGTCATAGGGGAGGGGAATAAGGGAAAAATGGGAGGGAGGGAGGAATGGGAGGATACAAGGGATGGGATAACCATTGAGATGTAACAAGAATAAATGAATACAAAAATCATTAGGGTTTTTCATGTTCTCACACAGCATAAACTGAAATTGTCATACCTCTGGTTACTTTATCATCAGCAGCTTTCAAAATATTTAAGGCAAGATTGAGAGCAAATGCATGCCTAGATTTGGTCTTTAATTAAATTTAGAAGGCCACTCAGTCTCCTTTATACTCTATGAAAAACAAGAAAATTGAACAGGCATCTGGCTATTAAATATCATAGGTAAACATTTAAGTAATAGTTTTTTAGGTTCTTTTTAAAAATTCAAGTGTTTTCTCTCTTTAGACATAAAGTGGGGAAATAATTAGCTTGATAAATCAAATTATTTGCTTTATGAAGAACTGTTAATATAATAGTATATTCAATGTAGTGGTCATAGAATATTTCAAAGGGTCATTACTTTGATGTCAGAATTACTTTTACATCATCTCTGCACTTGGTTTAGAGGATGTAACACACAGATTAAAGCATGCCGGGCATTGTGGTACATGTCTGTCATCTCAGCACTTGAGAGGCTGAAGCCAGAGGATTATCGTGAGTTCAACGTATACATGGCCTGCACAATGAGCATAGAGGCAGCCTCAATTACAATGTGAGAGGATATTTCATCTTTTTCTTGAGTGTTAAAACAAATTCTCTTCTAATCCTTAGGAATTTTGATAGAGATTAGTTGGAAGCTGATCTCTTTTAAGATGTTTTTATAGCCAAGTGCAGTGGCACATGCCTATAATCCCAGCATTCAGGGATGTGAGTTCCAGGACAGCCAAGGCTACACAAAGAAACTCTGTCTTAGAAAAAAAAAAGATGTTTGTATGATGTACATATCAACAACTTCTCTCATTACTTCTCAAGTCACTGTGTTCTGAATCCTTTGCTATGGTTTATAGGTTAAATTAGATTTTTCTAGAGTCACATTAGTACAATAAATATTGGTGTTTTGGGTAACTGTTATTATTAAAACTAAATAGAGAGAGATGCCAAGGATTTGAAATAGAGAGGTTTATTGTAGAAGCAGCAGGAGGAGAGAGAAAAGGGAGGGAAAAAGTACTTCTGGGTGACAGAGAGAGAGAGAGAGAGAGAGAGAGAGAGAGAGAGAGAGACAGACAGACAGACAGACAGACAGACAGACAGACAGAGAATGAGAGACAATGAGACAGGAAATTGAGAAAGTACAAGAGGTGGGGGGCGGATAGTAAGGAAGACAAGCCATCCCAAGGGCAAGGTTTGGCTTGACACAATTGGTGAAATCTACTCCAGCATCTTGACAGTGCTGGTTAGAGACCAAGGGCATAGCCTGAACAGACACGGTCACCTGCTACCAGGACTTTTGAGCACTTGGGAGAGAGGAAGGGATGGAGGGAACCATGCTGGTGGAGGGAGATCTCACCCAAGCGAGAAGGTCCTAGATGAAGGGTTTGGATGTAGGTTGGCAAGAATGGCAGGAAGTGTTTACTTCAACCAGAAGGGAAGACTCAGAAATCAGCCAGTGTCGGGTACAAGAATATAGCAATCAGTTAGTAAGGGGAATCCCAAAACCAGGGAAAGGGGAGGAACCCCACACTCTGAGATAGGTGATAAGTGGAAAACTTAGGCCGTTGATTGGCAGTACTTATCTGGATTCCATTTGACCTGAGAGGTAGATTTTCTATAGCTTACAGGTATCCTATTATGTTAACAAAAGGAGATAAAATTTACATATGTTAACCTCATTATTGTTTACAGTCTGTAATGAAATACACATTGTAGAAAAAGGTGGTAAACATACATTTATGTGTTATAGCATAGCAAAGGCTTGGGAAGAAATTTTGAGTTAAAAGAACGACTACTCTTTGAGTGAGCTTAGGAAAAGCAGAAGCCTGGTGGATCTTTCTGATATCTTTGAAATGGTGACATGAGTGTCTGCATGGAGGACAGAAACCCCCAAGACAGTTGTCCCAGGTCTCCATGACAACAGGGGCAGACAGTCTGGTCATCAGGTGCAGAAGATCTGTGTTCTTTTTTTTTCTAACCGTAGATGGGATGGCTGGTGGGAGTTTCATCAAGTGGCCCCAGGCAGTATCATCAGAAGTGGAGCAGATGGGGCATGAGTGCAGGTTGAAAGTAAGGTTTTTCAGGTGGAAGGGGTTCCAGCATGTCTAGACAGTACCGGAAGAGCCCTTCTTGATCAAGGGACCAAAGGTTATCATTAAAGATAAATATGAGAGGTGAACAGATCTCATATTAAGAGATTTATAGTAGAAGTAGGGGGGAGAGGAAGAAAGGGGGAGGGGCGCCCCATGGGGACAGAGAAAATGACAGAGAGAAGGGGAGGGGGGAAGAATCTAAGAGGTGCCATGTTGGCCCCTTTATAGTCTGGCACACACCTGGTGTTGTGTTCATGGGTTGTGAAGAAACCTAGAGGCAGGCTAGTGGAGTTAGCAATATGCTAACAGTAACAACAGTGAGTTGCAGCTAGTGCTTCTACTCACACCTAAGGACCTTAGGCTTATCAAGGGCATGAGTTTTCCCCTAGAGTCTGCTCTGCAGGATTTGTATTTTGTAATTTATGTTCTACGTCTAGTAGGTTTGAAACTTGTTTACGTATATTTTGTACTCAAGATTTCAGAACTTCTGAATTTTTAAAAATTGATAATCATAGCCCATGCTAATTTTTCACAAGCATCACATAAGGCAGTTCATGACACTTGACATAGTATATGACTTAGGTAAATGTGTCTTGTGCGGTTCCCACAGATTCCCCTGTTAGTCATACAATCTCAGGATTAAGTATATAAAACTGGTGCTAGGCAAATGGGTGTTAGAGTTTGAATATGGTCTGGAGGCTGCCCCTTCCAAAGCTCAAGTGATGATGGAGACCAATCTCCAGTGCGGTGGAAGTTGTGGTAGCCCTTTAGGAGGGAGGCATAATGGAAGATGACTAAGCCTTGGGCCCTTGAATCAACCCTCTGGCTTCAGCTCTTCAAGGTCTCCCCTGTAACCAGTCCTGCCCCCATGCTGCAGTAAGCCATGCTGTGACACATCAAGAGGCTATCTCCGGGAGTCAAATACATGGCCCCAGATGCCAGAATTTATCATTTCAACACTTCAAACAATGGGTTAATGAAGTTCCTCTCTCTACAGAGTACCAAGCCTCAGCTGATTTGTTTTGTTGACAGGAAACAGACTCATGTAGTTTCACATTAGTAAACATGTCTTTTAAGCACGGGAAGCACATGTAAAGGAAGCCAGCTTCCAGTGGGTACCCAATATGTCAGTACAGGTGCCAGTGGGCATCCAATATGTGAGTACAGCTTCCAGTGGGCATCCAATATGTCAGTACAGCTTCCAGTGGGCATCCAATATGTCAGTACAGGTTCATCCAATATGTGAGTACAGCTTCCAGTGGGCATCCAATATGTCAGTACAGCTTCCAGTGGGCATCCAATATGTGAGTACAGCTTCCAGTGGGCATCCAATATGTCAGTACAGGTTCATCCAATATGTGAGTACAGCTTCCAGTGGGCATCCAATATGTGAGTACAGCTTCCAGTGGGCATCCAATATGTGAGTACAGCTTCCAGTGGGCATCCAATATGTCAGTACAGGTTCATCCAATATGTGAGTACAGCTTCCAGTGGGCATCCAATATGTGAGTACAGCTTCCAGTGGGCATCCAATATGCCAGTACAGGTTCATCCAATATGTGAGTACAGCTTCCAGTGGGCATCCAATATGTGAGTACAGCTTCCAGTGGGCATCCAATATGTGAGTACAGCTTCCAGTGGGCACCCAGTATGTCAGTACAGGTTCCAGTGGGCATCCAATATTTCAGTACAGGTTCATCCAATATGTGAGTACAGCTTCCAGTGGGCATCCAATATGTGAATACAGCTTCCAGTGGGCATCCAATATGTCAGTACAGGTTCCAGTGGGCATCCAATATGTCATACAGGTTCATCCAATATGTGAGTACAGCTTCCAGTGGGCATCCAATATGTGAGTACAGCTTCCAGTGGGCATCCAATATGTGAGTACAGCTTCCAGTGGGCATCCAATATGTCAGTACAGGTTCCAGTGGGCATCCAATATGTCAGTACAGGTTCCAGCGGGCATCCAATATGTCAGTACAGCTTCCAGTGGGCATCTAATATGTCAGTACAGCTTCCAGTGGGCATCCAATATGTCAGTACAGCTTCCAGTGGGTATCCAATATGTCAGTACAGGTTCCAGTGGGCATCCAATATGTGAGTACAGGTTCCAGTGGGCACCCAATATGTCAGTACAGGTTCCAGGCAAGAACTGGCTGACATAGATCAAGATGAAACGAGCCCACCCATAGAAGAGGGCCTCATTTTCTACAAGAAAGGGATTGCAAGTATTTGGGGGGATGCATTCCTCTTAAAAAGGAGGAATGATTGAGTGTAGCCCCCCCTTTCTACCCTCCACAGTGTTTCACATGTTCGGTAAGTAAGCATCATCCTTTTGTCAGGGTAGTCCAACATCTTTCAGTATAAACGTACAAGGAAAGTACTGTAGCCCAAAACAGCAGCTTATTTATCCACATCTGGAATTTGGGAGAATAACATGTACATTTCTAGTTTACATTTCACCAAGTGAATGCAAAATTTGAACATCTCTCTTGTCTGGAGCGGGGACAACCGTGTGGTCTATAAAACTTACGACATTGATTGAAACAGTAAGCATTTCACCAAGATGTCATAACAGGAAGGAACGTTGGCATAATCAGCATCAATAGCAGTACCAGAAAAGTCTGGCTGATCTCTCTGATGAAGAATTCTAGAAAGGAGCAGTTGGTATTGAATTTAATGTGATGACATAAATTTTTTCAGCCATATGGGTACCTGTTTGTGGAATTTCATCAATGATCTACAACTGTGAATAGAGTTATTTTTCTATGGCCAGATAGATCAAAGGAATACACTTGAAAGAAATGCCTTAGGAAATGACACATTTAATAAGATACTCAGTAATCCAATAGTGCGATGTAGCCAAGTCAAAAGATCCTTTGAGTAGCCAGAGGGTCCTTTAAATGGAGCTGAATATTTCTGGCATTAAGTCTAAACACAACTATAAAACTCAGCAATGTGTCAGCTAAGGGAAATTGTATAACCTTAATTCTTCTATGACTACTTTTACAGACATGGCAGACTTCACCTAGTCGACCGTCATTTGTAAAATTAGAGCCAGCTGAATAGTTTTGAAGATAAAATGAGTTAATATAGAGGAAGGGTCAAAAGATTTAAAATTGTAATTGTTATTATTTTGATAATTGTTGTTGGTTACTGTATGGTTGTTTGAATGAAAAATGTTCCTTAGCATCCTCAGTATTTGAGTACTTGGTCCTCAGTTGGTGGTGCTATTGCTGTTTGTGGGACACTTAGGTGGTCCAGCCTTGCTGCAGGAAGACTCTTGAACCAGGGGTTGAGAGTGAAATGACTCACTTACATCCAGTTTGCCTTTTCTGGTTTGTGCTCATGGTTCAAGGCATGATTACTCACTTCCTACACTGGCCACCATGCCTGCCTGCTGCCATGCTTCTTCACCATGATGGGCTTTTATCCTTTGAGAACCATAAGCCAAAATAAATCATAAAGGCACTTCTATAAAGTGCCTCTGGCATGGTATTTTATTACAACAACAAAAGGTAACTAAACAATTACTAATAATATATTAAATAATAATTTAGAATAGGATTTTTGATATAGCTTAAAAATGT
This sequence comes from Acomys minous, assembly GCF_964271855.1. NCBI lineage: Eukaryota > Metazoa > Chordata > Mammalia > Rodentia > Muridae > Acomys > Acomys minous. Next base: position 35,939,643 of record NC_140495.1, read on the forward strand.
TATATCCTGGGATGTTGTTAGTCTTTGAGGAATGTCTTATTTCCTTGAAGAATCACAATAAAAATCATGTTTACAAGCACCGTTTACTCTTCTTAAAAATAATCTCCTCTGTGAATTTTAACTTCTACATAGAACATTGTGATCAGTTGCTGTTCAGCCATTGCTAGTGGGGGAGCAAAGAGGTCTCGGGACTTCTGTGAGATGACACATGTGTGTCCGTATTTGGAAAAGGAAGCTGTCCCTCCCTGGTTATCTTAAGTTACTGAGATTTGCCCTCTGAATGGGGCAGGTGGCCAGAGCACACATCTCAGACATTGGCACTTTTCTGCCAACACTGCAGTATGCCTTCACAGCTGTGCCACTCTTGGTGGAAATGGTCAAAGTGTAGAGGCAGCAAATGTTGGAAGATCATGAAGAGAAGGGAGAAGCTGGTGTGGAAAAGACCAAGAGGGCAACGTAATTAAGGGAGGGAACCTGACCATAGGGCTGTGAGAGAGAAGTTAGAGTCTTAAAAGAGGTTTTCTGGACTAGTCTTTTCCCTCTGCTTCTGGGTATGAGCTTGGGAAACTATTTCCTGTTTGGTTACTCCTCATCTTCGGAAGCCATCTTTGGGATGATAGGGATCAGAGAGAACAAGAGGAGGAAAGGGCTCCACTGCTCAGTGCACTTGGGCCAGCCTCCAAACCTCCTACTGTGCTTCCCTTTGTGGGGGGTTTTCTGCAAACCTCTGCCTGAAGCTGCTAGCTTGCTAGCTCTTCATCGCTGCAGAGGTCATTTCCTGTGTGTGGAGGAAGCAGTCGCCGTCAGTCCCATCAGTTCACGGTGCAGTTTGGCTCTTAGTAGTTGACTCAAGATTAAACATGGAAGTTCCCAATGTTACACCAGAGTGAACATCTAGTACCTGGAAAGAAATAGGTAAAGCACAATTGCAGGTTAATTTCAAGTTTAAAGAGAGTATCAGAAGGCAGTGGGACGGTCAGTCTATAGGATGCAAGACTCCCGGACACCAACGACCCTCCCCCACATGGATGGGTGGGTATAAGCCTCTGCCATCTCTCTAAGAAACCTGGCCTTGCAATGCTTCTCTTTCTCAATCCATATAATAGGGATACAACATACAAAGCCATGGTGTGGGGGAGATCTTAGTTTAAAAGATGGTGTATTTAGAATATCGAGCATACTGTCTGGTGCATACTAGCAAATTCAATGTTATTAAGGCCAAAATTGAACTTTTTCTTACTGCACTAAGCCTGGATTGATTGTTAGTAATAAGCTGCAAACAAGAAGAAGTAGTTATAAATGATTCTTTTCCCCTCAAAAATCTATATTAGGCTTTCCATTAAAAATTTCAGATAAAGATCTTTTGCTTTCTCAAGAAGTAGTCCAAATATACTATTTCAGTTTTGTGGTGGTTTTAATATTTCCAGATTTTTTTTCAATTATGTGTGTTTCTCTCTCTCTCTCTCTCTCTCTCTCTCTCTCTCTCTCTCTCTCTCTCTCTCTCTCTCTCTCTCTCTCTCCTCTCTCTCCTCTCCCTCTCCCCCTCCCTCCTCCCTCCCTCCCTCCCTCTCTCTCTCTCCCTTCCCCCGTGTGTGTGTGTGTGTGTGTGTGTGTGTGTGTGTGTGAGTGCATGAGTGCGCCCGTGTGTGACCTGTGGAGGCTCTTGGAGGCCTTGCTGGAGTTACAGGTGGTTGTAAGCTGCCCAATAATGGGTATTGTTAAATTGTTAACTGAACTAGGTTTATTAGGGGGTCCTCTAAAAGAGCAGTAGGTGCCGTTAAATGCTGAGCCCATTGTGATGGCTTTAGCTTTATCATCTCATGGCACATTGCCATTGGTCTTCATTTTTTTTCCATTTTAAAGAGGAAAAGCAAATTAGCAAACAAGCCCAGAAGCTAAAGCAACTGTCCAGAATATAAATATTACCTCAGTTTGACGACAGAAGAGGAACAATGAGGAACATATGCTTCCATTCAGCCGCGTGTAACAAGTAGCCTCTATGCAGCAGGCATATATTAATCCAGTAATTCAATTGCCTTCTATGGCACTGCCAAGAGCAAGTTGCCCCCAGATGTCCCAGTGTGGGAGGCAGGCAGGAGGGTCTAGTTTTTGCCTGGCAACGGGGGAATGCGCTGTCATAAAGGAAGTGTTATCCCCAAAGAACAGCCAGATAGGAGGAAACGGGGCGTTCCCCACCGTGGCCGGTGGCAGGGACTCTTCTTTTCCCCAGCACGTGGTGCGACACAGCAGGCCCTCCACAGTCTGCTTCTGCTTCTCAGCCAAGTTTCCTGGTCTTGAGAGAAGCCATGGGAGCAGCTGTGCAGGGAAGTGTGGCCACTGTTTAGGAGAGGGTCCCCTCCTAGAAAACAGGATGCAGCAACCGCTGGGGCAACAGAAGCTCTGGCTGGGTCCTCGAGATCCCCTGGCAGTTTTCTAAATAAACTGAAGATCCCGTCAGCCATGTCAGCGACGCAAGACACATTGCAGGTGTGAACAACGCACGCTCGCTCGTTCACAGGCTACGCTGGTTTGGGCTTTGTTTTTCTCAGTCTTTTTGTTGCAAGCTTAAAATATAGTACAAAGTAACGAGAGTAGAATTGAACTAACGCTTCTTTTCAGTGCAGAGTATTTAATATATGATCATCCCCTTTGACATTATTTTAAGAAAATGAAAAATTGTTACCAGACTTTGAAGAAAATATTTCCTGATACCGTATTAAAATATTTTCGAAGCAGTCAGATCTCTGTGAGTTTGAGGTCAGCCTGGTCTACAAAATAAGTCTAGGACAGCCAAGGCTACATAGAGAAACCTCATCTCGAAAAGCCGAAAAAAAATTTTTTTTTCATTATTTCATTCTCATTCCCCGCTAAGGGTGTGTGTGTGTGCGCGCGCGCGAACATGGAATTTAAATTCAGGGATAGTAAACACTCTATCACTGAGCCACATCCACAGTTCTCTCTCACTGGCCCCTCCCCCGCACTGTTTGCCTCAGTTTTCCCTGAGAAGGAAGAACTAAGCCAGTGACATCTCATCCAGGCAATGAGGACTGAATAGCATTCACAGTCAAATGGGTGGGAGGGTGCAAGGCCTGACCCCACAACTTGCTAGCTATGAATTTTGGAGGCTTTTGTTACCGTTTAATCCCTTTGCTTAATACCCACTGGCTAAGGCATTGGATGCCTGCTTCTTGACCTGAAGGCTGTGAGGTGTGTGGAAAGAGCTTCGGTTGGAAGTAGTGGCTCACAGAAGTAATTCTCAGAGGGACGCTGAATTTGTGAGGCCAGTCTGAGGTAGGCAGTGAGATATCCCGCCTGCCTCAATTTCATATATATGAACTGTGTTTCTAGGCAGCGTTCACGGTTGGACACATCCTGAAAGGAAGGGGTGGGATTTTGAGAACAGTGTAGGTAGGAATCCAGGGCTGCTTCGGTTGGTTGCTCAGCCCAAGTAGGCCCAGGCCTGGCCTACTGTGTGGAAGCCTGGCCTCTAGTAAAGTTTCTCCATTTTGGGGACTCAGCTCCGCAGGGCACCAGCAGGGGGCGGTGTTGTCACGCAGTTAGATCTGCGTGGGCGACACCCCTGCATCCCATCCCTCAACTCAGTGGCACAGGTTGGGTTTCTAGGCCAGGACACCCCAAATTAAGAGGCTGGTTTTCTGGAGTTGTGTAGGGCCTTGGGGGAACGGCTGTTCATCCCACGGGCATCTCTATCCCGTCTGCAGCGGGCCGTAGCCTCTACCTGGAGCAAGGGCTGCTAAGCATTACTTTGGAAGGAGGAAGTGAGTGGGGGAGGAAGTGGGCAAGCGAAAGCTGGGAGCTTTCTAGCAAACACCGTGGTGCCAGGTGCCAGAGCGTGGAGATAAGTTTTTCAATCCTTAAGCACTACACTAGCGACCGAAGCTGGAGGGGAGAAATTTAATATCTTTTAAATGTGCCCTTTATGTCTAGTAAGAAGCCAGACACTACCTAGATCGTTGACTTTTTTTCCCCTTTTCTTTTCAGTTTAGAACTGAGAACCCTAGAGGCTGCAAGGGACGCGTTTCGCCTCCTGGGTCTGCATCGAAGGACTGCCACTCTTGAGGCCGCTTTTGCTGCATTGCTAGGGTTGCGCTCCGCGACCCCGCCGGTTGGCAACGACGCCGCGGAGCTTTATGGTGGGTGACGCGCGCCTGACCCGTTCGCGCGCGCGCGCGCGCGCGCGCAGCAGCTGGCCGGCGCTCTAAGGCTGGCTGGCTGGCACTCGACTTCCCCAGCAGTTCTCGAGGTTTCCAGAATCGAAACTCAGTTCTCAGCAAACCCTCCCCCTCCCGCACAGAGAACGACGTGCGTGACAAGTTGCCTCTGGCGACCACACTTGGCCCAGGGTCTTTAGTGGAATCGGCGGTCTAGCCACAAACGGACACTGTTGAAGGAACCTCCAGGAGACCCAGAGTTACGCAGCAATGACGCGCCGCACCCGGTCTGATGGCTAGGCTTGGAAAGTTTCTGTAGTTGCGCGATTTTTAGCCCTGATCCAGGTTTGATGGTCATCTATCACATTTAGGGCATTCAAAGTGTCTCCTGTTTAGGGGTGTGCGTGTGAGGACGTGCAGAAATGGATAAATCTACCCGTATGAGCCATAGGCATCTGCTTATGCACATAGCCAGGGGCCGCGCACCCTGGCCTGGCTCCAGCAGCTCTGAGCTCCGGCGACTGTCCACCCAGCGACTGTCCGCGGGGGTGGCGCTGGGGGGCGGTGCCCTATGCAAATGAGAGGGTGTGGCGAGCAATGCGAGCTGGGGCCCCCGGAAGCGCAGAGAAGCCCTGTATAAAAAAAGTACTGAAGACATTTCCCCCCGCACAACTGCTAAAGCTCCAGAGACGCGAGTGTGCGCGGCGGCATCGGCGGCGTCCGGAGCCGCCACCTCTGAGACCACCGCAGCGGGGGCGCGGGCGGGGCGCGGGCAAGGGGCGGGAACGCTCAGGGCGCGGCGGGGGTCTGCGCGGAGAAGTCGCGGGCGGCTGTCCGGTGCGCACTCGCAGCTCCTGCGAAGTGTGTTTGCCTCGCGGTTCCTCGCTTGCCTGCGCTCCTAGAAGGGGCGGCCGCCTCCAGGTGACACAGACGGGACTCTCGCTTGTGCTTTCCAGATGCATCAGAGATACTTTTGGTGCGGGGCTGCTCTGCGGGGCGCGGCGGGCGGCTGGGCACTGGGGTCGGTCATGGGAGGAGGGCTACTCTGGGCAGCTCCAGGCGGATCATAATCCGGGAGGGGGAGTTCAGGCCCCTCGGCGGGGCCCCTGTCCCCGCACCGGCGCATATGCCTGCTGCTGTCCTAAACTCACTCTTTCCTCTTAGGACTGACCAAGGCCAAGTGGCGTTCGGCGGGCACTACATGGCCGAGGGCGAAGGGTACTTTGCTATGGCGGAGGACGAGCTGACGGGAGGCCCCTTCATCCCCCTGGGTGGCGACTTTGGCGGCGGCGGCGGCGTCAGCTTCGGGGACCGCTGCTCGGACTATTGCGAAAGCCCCACAGCGCACTGCAACGTGCTGAACTGGGAGCAAGTGCAGCGGCTGGACGGCATCCTGAGCGAGACCATCCCGATCCACGGGCGCGGCAACTTCCCCACGCTCGAGCTCCAGCCGAGCCTGATTGTGAAGGTGGTGCGGAGGCGCCTGGAGGAGAAGAGCATAGGTGTCCGCGACGTGCGCCTCAACGGCTCAGCCGCCAGTCACGTCCTGCACCAGGACAGTGGCCTGGGCTACAAGGACCTGGACCTCATCTTCTGCGCTGACCTGCGTGGGGAAGAGGAGTTTCAGACTGTGAAGGATGTCGTGCTGGATTGCCTGTTAGACTTCTTGCCCGAAGGGGTGAATAAGGAGAAGATCACACCGCTTACTCTCAAGGTAAAGCCCCTTTGGAGGTGGGCTTGGGCACAGTGGCAGGACTGGAGTCCGGGGGAGGGGGGAGGGAGGCGGCGGGGGGCGGGGGAGGGCGAAGCACGTCTGGCTTGCCTTAATAGCGGCGGTAGTGAGTACGTTTGTTCAGTTTTGATTTTTTTTTTCCACCAATGAACTAAGGTGCGTGAGTGGTGTGGCGTGTTTTAGTTTCCTGGGAGCTCCAGCGCCACAACTCTGCGCTTCCTCCTTTGCGTTCTCTTCTCTTCCCTCTCTGTATGGTTTAACTGTTGACTTTCCTTCCTGGACTCCTGTCCAGGGTATATTCTGATTGGTGGATGGATGGAATGATGTAAATTTTTTTTTTTTTTGACTCATCTTGTGACCTAGGCTTTGGGAAAATAGCAGCCTGAAGCTGAAACTGAGTCAATGGGTTTTTATTGTATTGGAAAACGTGAATAGGTTCCTACTCTGGATTCAAGTGCCTTCTTTGGCATTTAAGATATTTGGTGGTCTCTCTGCTAACGAGCTGAGGGTGTAGTCCTGTGCCCCTCCCCTTCGGTTTAGGTGGCATTTTGTATAATTAATTAAAGTTGTCTGAAGGCAATTTAGTTCCTCCTTGGCTGTGTAACTGTAGCATGTCACTGGAGGGACACACCAGACTGATAAGATTGATTGTCTAAGGGGGAGGGGAGGAGGGTGCGCAAGCGAGGCGTACAACACTGTCTGCCCTTCTGCGGATACTGTGTGAACACTGCGCCTATTAGACCATCTTCAAAAAATAACATTTGAAGTCAGACATGACAACAGAACCTCTTAGTACGCTGCTGCGCCTGCCAAAAGCCTCAAACTATTACTTCTAGTCTCTTTCCCAGACGGCAAAACTACTAGTTAAATGTATTTTCCCCCTGTTTTCCAAAGACTGTTGAAGCTTGTAGGTAGTGTTTTGCTGAAACTTAACAAAACAAACAGGAAGGAGCAAAATAATTCTCTGCTGAGCAGCAGAGACGCATTTATAGTTTCCTTCCCAGTTTTTTTTTTCATCTTCTTTTATCTTTTAAATCCTAGGAAGCTTATGTGCAGAAAATGGTTAAAGTGTGCAATGACTCTGACCGGTGGAGTCTTATATCCCTGTCGAACAACAGCGGCAAAAACGTGGAGCTGAAGTTTGTGGACTCCCTCCGGAGGCAGTTTGAATTCAGTGTAGATTCTTTCCAGATCAAATTAGACTCTCTTCTCCTCTTTTATGAGTGTTCAGAGAACCCAATGACAGAGACATTCCACCCCACGATAATCGGCGAGAGTGTCTACGGTGATTTCCACGAGGCCTTTGATCATCTTTGCAACAAGATCATTGCCACCAGGAACCCAGAGGAGATAAGAGGCGGAGGCCTGCTTAAATACTGTAACCTCTTAGTGAGGGGCTTCAGGCCCGCCTCAGATGAGATCAAGACCCTGCAGAGGTACATGTGTTCCCGTTTTTTTATTGACTTCTCAGACATCGGCGAGCAGCAGAGAAAGCTGGAATCCTACTTGCAGAACCACTTCGTGGGCTTGGAAGACCGCAAGTATGACTATCTCATGACCCTTCATAGCGTGGTAAATGAGAGTACGGTGTGCCTGATGGGACATGAAAGGAGGCAGACTTTAAACCTGATCACCATGCTGGCCATCCGGGTGCTAGCTGACCAAAATGTCATCCCGAACGTGGCTAATGTCACTTGCTATTACCAGCCTGCCCCCTATGTTGCCGATGCTAACTTCAGCAATTACTACATTGCACAAGTTCAGCCAGTATTCACGTGCCAGCAGCAAACATACTCCACTTGGCTACCCTGCAATTAAGAATCACTTAAAAATGTCCTGTAGGGAAGCCATTTCAGATAAGATAGGAAAATAAAATAAAGCAAGAAAGAATGAAAGAAAAAGAAAAACAAAACAAAACAACAACAACAACAACTAAAAATGGAGTGACCCAGTCCTAATTAGGGATGTCCTCCTGATTTTCAGCTTGGCAATGGTCATGGATCTTTCCATTGGTGAGGGAGCAATGCTCTCACCTCATTACCCTCCTTAGTCCATCCCCCACCCCCTCCACCCCCCACCCCCTCCACAGTCTCTACCCAATTGGATCTTGTATTGAAACAAAAGAGGCCCATTATTAAAAGCAATCAAGTTCTCCCAAGAAAACAAGGGGATTTAAAAAAAAAAAAAAAAGGCTTGATTTTGACAATATGGGTTTGCAGCAAAGACTCCCATAGCTCTGCCACAGAGGAGGGGGATGGTGGAAAAACTTCTTTAAGGGGGAGGAAAAAGCCTTGCCTGTCAGTTGAGGGAGGTCTAAGAGGAATAACATGGGAAAGGTAGACTAGTGTTCCTCTTGCAGGGAGCGCTCTCTTTGGAAAGATCCTGTTTTCCTCATAGAAACAGCTCAGTCCAAAGGAACAGCAGTAGGTTGATGCTGTTCTCATAACAAACAGAAGAACGGAATGATGACACAACCCATTAATTCCAGCTTCGTGCATAGCTTGCGTGTTTTTAGAATCTGAAGGCGCAAGCAAAAACCAGCTGTAGCCAAGAAAATATGCTCAAGGACCAAAGATTTAACAGATTAAAAATTCCCAAGCAGAAGAGATAGAATAGGATATATAGAGTTTTACTATATTTGTTACACACACCGATACCCATCAAAGTGCCTGTTGCTGTCAGATGATTTGACGTGGAAAAGGTTATTTTATGGTTTAATAATTATTTTATTTTATCAGGGACTCAAGAAAAAAAATAAAACAAAGTATAAGCTTGTGAATGCCCTATTTTTTCTTGGCAAATACCTATATAAAGTTGATATTGTTTGGTGTGATGTTATAATAGATATGTGTGTATATTGTTTGTGTGTATACACACACATATATGTGATATGTATATATACACACACTACTTTGTCTAGGACCTAAAATAATGTATCAAATAGGAACTGTTTTAAATACAGTGCTTTTTATGTTTTAGGTAGAATCATAGAAGACATGGGCATATTGCAATGATGACTTAAACCCATATAAAAATAAGACAAATGGAGGGAAATGAATAATATATTTGATAGGAAAAGCAGAGATTATACTTTTTAGTGAGTTTTTTTTTCTTATTTTCATTGAACCAGAGGACTTCACAAATGGGAGAATATTTGATAGAATACCTTTTAATTGACTTGACCTGACATTTTGACAGTCTAAGCCCCTCCCCCTTAAATAAATACAATTGCATGCCTTCAAGGCATAGAACTTGTGGATCAAGGTCCAGAGATAGGATAATTAAATCGATTAACTGCTAAAAAAAAAAATGCTTTTCTGGGACCTGAACACTACTTCTTAATATTTAAATGAAGATACAAATGAGTGCATTCTGCACTTTGGACCACTAGAATTTAATAAATGTGAAATGACCCTTTTTAAAGAGCATTTGCACAACTACATAAAGTTTATATATAGGATATATATTATATATACATTTTATAAATTTATCCGATATGAAACTTGTTTGATCTGGTTGTCACACTGCATAGAAATATTTAGTATTGTATCTTAAATTAAATCACTTTGCATTTGATCAAATCAAACTTTTTTTTTCTTTCCAAGAGGCCATTTGTATACCTTTGTGATGTGAACTGATATTTTCCTGTTCAGTTCAGTGACAGGTAATCCGAACTCACTTTTTTCAGCCCTGTAGACACTGGTCTCTAAAACCACATTTATAAAAACAAAACAAATGCATTAAAAAAACCCTTTCCTGTTGTGAAGCAATCACACAGTTCTCTTGAACCTTCATGAATGACTGCTAATTATGATGATTCCTCTGTAGACCCAATCAGTTACAGAGAACTAGGGATAAAATAGCACCCTCACATTGACAGTGTGATTGGTTTTTTTGTTACCTGGGCATCTTTCAGGTTCCCATGGTCAGATTGGTCCAGGTTGATCTGTCTGGACCACCCTTCTGTGCATCTGTATTTGAAGCCTTAACCGGAACCAGACTGGCTTGCTGTAGCAGCTTCCTTGTGAATCTCCACCAAGCTGTCACAGCCCCCAACAGTGCAACTCTCTTTTATAAGGAACTCATCATACTCCTTTGTTGGTTCAGTTTTCCTCATCACTGCCCTGGGTTTGAAAAAAATCAAGTGCAAAGTCCTGGGAAACATTCTTTGGCTTGCAGATTAAGCCTGGCACTCACCTATCAGAAGCCACAGTCCAGCCTGCCTAGCTCTCAGCAAGTTCTCTTGGACTGCTTGGAAGCAGAGGCTCATCTGGTGACCTGGTTTCTGCTCGTGCTAACTCTGCACACATGAGTTGCCCACTGTTTTTGAAAAGTCTGGGGATCTCTGGCTCTGCCATAGCAGCAACCTGCTGTTAATTTACAGCACAGGTTTTTGTTTGAAGGAGCCTTATTGGAAAATATGTCTTTCATTTACTTTCTCAAGTATTTATATTCTTTGCTTGCTTACTTTATGGTTGGTAGCTTAGTCAAAAGTGCCAGCACATGGCATTCAGATAGAGCAGGCTGTGTTCAAGACAACTTTTGGCATTTACTTTAACCCTTATATAATTTATTTCTATTTTGTGCATACTATAGTCCTGTGCGTATGTAGTTGAACACTCAATGGAATATATGTATCTCTTTGTGGATGTGTGGCCTAAAAATCTGAATGTCAGAGCAAAGAAGAGCTCTCTATTTCTGCTCAGTGCCCATGATTTGTTTGCTTTTGTGTTTATCTGGCCTAGTGCACTGTTACTTTGAAACAGGAAGAAGTTTTGCCTTCTGGAGGCTATTCTCATGTGTCCAGTCTGGCATGTCAGAGAACACTTAGCCTGTGACTATGTCCTTTTACAAAGTTTACTTCATATGTAGTAAATTCAACTGTCTTAAGGACTCTTGCAGGGGGATGGACTTTGAAAAACTGAATCGAGCACCTGCTCTCTTTGGTATAGACTGCTTTGACCCTGGGTCCAAAAAAATACGAGGATGGGCAGAAGATTCAAGCCAAGAAGGAAAGGAAATGAAAAGTGAACATACTGTTTATGCCACCCCTTTCTGTTTGCTGTTGTTGGTTGCTTTACTGTCTACATCCTTGTTTTCAATGCAATTCTTGTTAAATAAATATTGTGAACTATTTTGTAAATGAAATGTATTATGTCAAAAGCTGTCAGCAGCTGTCAAAATAAGCTTTTGTTGTGGAAGAAAAAAAACTGTTAGATAAAACAAAACAAAAAGCCAAAAAAAAAAAAAAACCCCTGTTTTCATATATAGCACCTATTTGAATATACTCTTTTTTAAATATTTCTTTTAGTATCACCATTTCAGTGCTGTGGAGGGATCTCCTTGTCACATTTTGTAATGGAAATGGCTTGCTGAGAAGTAAATGGTGAGAAAACAAAGTGGGAGGTGGTGAGGGGCTTGGGGATCTTGCTGTAAAGTTTAACAGAATGTAAGAGGCTCTGTTTACTGTTGACCTTCACCCCCACTTCTCTACAACCATTGCCTGCTTTGAGTTGTTCTACTACAGCAAGCTGCACCTCGGGTCACCCTTGGAATGTTTTGGCAATTGTGTGTCACAGGCAGAGAAAGGAGTTGGTGGAGAAATGGACTCTTCAAAACTGACATGTTCGTATCAGTGCTAGAGGGAACAGATTGTGAATTTTGTTTACAGCATCCAATATTTGGATTTTTTGTTTTTGTAAATAAAAAGAAGTTATTTTTTTCTATTGATTTGTGTCTGCTGTATTTGGTGTTTCATGTGCTAAATAGCGTGTCTTCTGAACCCCTAGACCGTACAGTATCAAGCATGAGACATACACAGGAGCAGACCAGCCTTCCAAAGCCATATCAAAGCACAAGAAATGACAGTTCAGCCTCCAAACAGCTACAAAAGAAACTTGGTATTCTGTGCCAAAAACTGTGTCTGAGTATAAATGTAGCAGGGTTAAGTGACCCAGAAGGCAGAGTTGCTTTCAGTATCAGTAGTTTTCAGAAGATTCTTGGCTCTGAACTTCAATATTCCAGTAGTTCTGAGTAGGATTAGCTTTTATGAGTAACCAGGCAACCGTGATTCTGCTATCAGTGTTACTTAAATATCATTTATCTAATGCACAATCGTGTCATTCAATAGCATGTTTGCTTTGTATAAGGAAGAAATATTGGTAATCAAAAATGGGAAGAAGTAGAAAGCGAGGTCAAGGTGTGTGTGTGTGTGTGTGTGTGTGTGTGTGTGTGTGTGTGCGTGTGTGTAAAGGGAGCTGTTTTTAAAACCAGGAGTGCCCCTTTCATAGAAGCAGTATCAACCATGTGTTCTATTAAACACCTGTGGCTCTGAAACCCACAGATGTGTTCTATTGTATCACAGGTGTTACCAAACTCTTGTGTTCCTTGTATTAAAGAAGGCTGAAAACTCCACATGGAAGATTATAACAAATAGTATACAATATGTGCACACACACACACACACACACACACACACACACACACACACACAATTACACACAAATACAAGTTAGTTATTTGGTTTGGTAATGGTATTTGTGTGTCGTTCTCTTCTTCCTTTGTTACAACCTTTTCATTCTTCTGCAACCAGCCCTTCATATGTCTTTGGCCACAATGTAGCTCCTTTTAACTGAGGGTTGGATAAGGATCATGTGTATTAAACTCCTCCTGGGCTTGAGTACAGCTGCCATTTCTTGTAGAATTACCAGGCTGCACTTAGCTAGCCTGTCCTTTCATTAAGAACAGTGTTCTCTCAGTTTTCAGTTCCTGTAATAAGAAAAAGATAACATGGTAATTAATAATCAAAAAGGAAATTATACTTGCCTCTCAAGTGATATTGCAATGGTTAATTTAAAACCATTATATGTTTCTGAAATGAAGCTATGATTTTTTTTTCCTCAGAACCAAGTTTGAAATCAATAACAGCAATGCCCCAGACCAACTGACAAATGCATTGGGGCAAAAAGGGGAAGAAAGGTTATTTAAGAGCACAGTGTCTCTCACCTAGAAGGGCCTATGTCTTGGTTTCCAACAATGTGCTCCAACAGAAGTGGCCAGAAGTAAACCAAGGGACAGGAGAAGGAAATATTCATGAGGAACAGGGAACATTTTGTAATCTCAGAAAGAAAGGGAGGGGACAGAGCCCCAGTGGATGAAGCTGGAACTTGCAGAGAAAAATCAATAACTAGTTAGATAATAACCAACATAATAAAATATCCAGGCAGCAACACAAATATACATGAGCTGCTGAGTGACCCAGCAGATGAGGTGAGGACACAAATTTCTCATGAAAAATTAAAAATAATCTGTTTACATGCTGCCTCCTCAACAAAGGGGAGGTTAACTGCACCTCTTAAGAATGGGCAGTCTTTTTGCCTACATATGAACTACAACGAATGTAGAAGCCTGGCAAACCTTATATGGGACAGACAGGTTGGCATGGTCAACATCAATATGACATGTACTGACAGCTAAAGTTGAGGGACATTCATACTACTAAGTCCTAGGCCAGTAATCCTTGATCACTGAACAAGGAAAATAGGGAAGAGGAGTTACGGGAAAATGGGAGGGAGGGAGGAATGGGAGGATATAAGGGCTGGGATAACAATTTAGATGTAAGATGAATAAATTAGTTTCCTATATATAACCTTTATTATGTCCCCTGGAGGGGGAGACCTGGTGGCACTCAGAGGAAGGACAGCAGGTTACCAAGAAGAGACTTGATACCCTATGAACATATACAGGGGGAGGTAATCCCCCTCAGGAAGTCATAGGGGAGGGGAATAAGGGGAAAATGGGAGGGAGGGAAGAATGGGAGGATACAAGGGATGGGATAACCATTGAGATGTAACAAGAATAAATTAATAAAGTAAAAAAAAAAAGAAAAAAAGATGAATAAATTAATAAAATAAAAAAAAAAAGAAAATCTGAAAAGTAACCAAAGCAAGAGAACTCACAAAGGAGACATGGCACCAAATGTAATGTGGGCTCCTGGTAAGTGACTAGAGCACAGAACAAAACAAACAAAACCCAAAATTTTAAGTAAAAATGAAGGAAGTCAAGTGGAGTATTCGAAAACAGGCATGTTTTCATATTGTTTTACCAGTTGTAATGATCATACCATATCAATGTGGGTTGGTAACACTAGAGGGAACTAGACACGGATGCATAAGACACGGGGAGATCTCTAGAATTTTCATAGTTGTCTGTAAATCTGAAACTACCTCAAAGTGTTTATGAGCAATGAATGCCAGGTACCCCTTCCTCACTAGTTCCCTGCTATGACTCCATTTGTAAAACAGTAATGACTTTTATGTTGGAGTGGTCATGAACAGAACATACTGAGATAAGATGAAGAGCTGAATGTAAAATGATATACATCACTCAGAACTCTAAGAGAAGCTTCATTTGGATATTTGGGGGGTGATGAGAATAGAATTAAAGAAAGCCTAATCTATCCGCAATGTTCTCCTACAGGAGGAGGAATTAACGCAAAGGTTCTTTAGGGATAAGGGATCATGACAAAATTGCTGCTAGTGTTACATGTCTAACAGTCAATGGAATATGACAGTAGGTTATTAGTTGGTATTAACAACCAATTCCAAATTTGCTTGCTTATGCTTACCTTTTCAGACAGCAGGCTTTCTTGAAGGAGAGTGACACCCGTGCTTAGATCTCCTTTCCTAGTTCAGTCACTGCTCTTTGAAACACTTAAAAATGGCGTCAAAGAGGAGAAGCCTTTAGGAAGGCTGAAAGCAGCCATTCCAGCCCAGCGGCTTATGAAGCTAGCTGAGGCCCAGGATTTCTTGCTCAGGGACACAATGCACCTGAAATCCAGGGATTTATGAGCGTGGGGGTAGGTTATGGAAAGTCCCATCAGGGTCCCCTTCTGAAACTATTGATTTTCCAGCACATTGTGTACTTCTTAGTGATGCCAGGGTTTTGTGGCATCATCTGGCCATGTCATTAGGACAAAACTGAAATCCTATTCTTTTGGGTTTTCTTTTCTTTCTTTCTTTTTTAACCAGATTTCAACATAGTAGACTTCACTGGGCACAAATGATACTGCTGTTTGTTCTTTGCATCTATTCATAATTACTCGGGCCCTGGGGTGTCCCTATATTTTTTCAAACGAGGCCAAGGAGATCATGGTTTATGTGTTCTTCATTTTAACTGGGGTGAATGAAAAACCAGTATAGTGGTTTAATAGTGTTCTAGGGGCCAGGCACTAGAGCAAAGTAGAGGAACGAATCCAGTTAAGTCCAAAGCACAAAGCTAGAGTTGTCAGATGTAGAAATAATGATATAGGATGCCCTGAATGTAATCTTATCAAACTTCATATCAATAGTGCTCTTTTACAAAAGTCAATATTTGGTTCATGCTTACACTAACATCATTGTATCTAGGCATATCTGAAAGGCAGGGTTTACTGAGAGTCCTGCATTTTATGGGGGCACCCTGAAAACTCAGTTTAAACTCATAGAATAGGCCACCAAGTTTCCTTCAGTTTGAGTAAAGGACATTTTACAGTTTGTTAATACCTAACGTTTATGTGTCATTCACCACTCCATCGACACAGAGCCCCCATGGCAGTCAGCCTTCTGAAACGCGGCACATTCACTCATTTAATAGTTAATGAACGCCTTCCAGGCATGCAGTTTTGTGCTGAGTTCTGAGGTGGACCCAGAAGTGTCACAGCATACCTGAAGGAGACGTCCTATGGGAAGAAAAGTCCCTTTTGGCTGATGGTTAAGAAGGAATGCATGCCATGGAAGGCATTGGCTGAAGCAGGCAGCTAGTTGCATTTGTTCCACAAAGGAAGCGAGGAGCAGACCGAAAGTGGGGACGTCAGAGTGATTCACTTCCTCAAAAGATGCCCCTGTTACCCCCCTTCACGCCGCAAGGTTCCAGAATATTCCAAACTTGTGCTACAGGTTAGGGACTAAGTGTTCAAACACAAAAACCTATAAGGACATTTTACACCCAAAGCAAAACTCTTCAACAACTTACTTTTCACAGAAGATAAATAAAAACCAAAGACCTAAGGCCCAGCTGGTGATGGAAATTAATGCTTTGTATACTTGTAGTTTAGGGGTGTTGTCATTGTACCCCCAGACAGAAAAGGATACCTGGAGAAGGTGGCAGACAAGTTAGATAAATTTACACAGCCTTGGTTGCAGTAATTGTTACACAATGCACATGTATCTCAAAGTAACACATGGCTTTAAACATACAGATTTTATTTGTGCGTTGAACAAGGCACGGGCTGGGATCATTAAAGGGATTGTTCCGACTGTGCTGTAGAAGGTTAGGCTCCTTTTCCAATGAGGACTCACTGGCTGAATATTCCCTTTTTTTCCCCCCCAGCTACCCTGGGGTTACTCACAAGGCTTACCTCTATTTGGGGCTCTGTCTCCTTGTGCACTATTGAAGAGTCCAGATGAAGGTAATAGCCCTCACACTGTGCCTTCTTCAGAGTTTTCAGAGGCCAGAGGTGGAGCTTCTCACAGGGGACCCCTGTGTACCAGGTATCTGCTCTTTGCTTGTTTTGTAACAGGAAGAGGTGGGATATTTTCAAGTTTTTGGTGAAGGAAGAAAAAATTCTAAGACTGTGAACACTTGAATTCCATTTTCCAAAAGGCTTAGAAATCGCAAGGATTTAACTAGAATGTACCTTGAAGTTTTATTACCTTGTAATCCCATTTGGGGCAGCTCATTAAATTCCCTTGAACGTTTCTTATGTAACTGTGTCTGCTTAACTGTCACCTTGAAGTTACTAGCGTTAGTCTTTGCTGACTTTTCTATGTGTCGAAAGTTACCATTTCAGTTGCTTTGAATGGGCTGTGTACTCCAGACCTAATCCACCTCCCGCTTTCGGCAAAGTAAACTACATACCTGTCTAGTTACTTAGTTCCACCGGAGGCCCTATTTAAAATGGGATTTTTATGTAGACTTTTGAGCTGCATGGTAAGAGAAATCGTTACACAGCCTCAACCTTAGGAAACACTTAAAGAACCCTCAGTTTTCCTGGTGCTCTTGATTTGATACTGTAGAGATATTTATAAAGAATTACACAGAACTGGCTTTTTAAAAAAACATAGAAATTGTCATTGAAAAGTGACCCAGACCTACAGGTAAGTAAAAACAGTGCAAAGCTAGAGTGATGTCAACGTATCAGCTAAATCCACACCCACAAGGCTGAACTCATTTCCACTTTGTGCATTTGAGGTGTTCTGTATCTGTATTAGTTTACTTTACATTGCCATGGTAATGACCATAACCACAAGCAACTTGAGTTTATTTGGCTTATATTTCCTTGTCACAGTCTGTCATTGAGGGAAGTCAGGGCAAAAATCTCAAGGCAGAACCTGGAAGCAGAGACCATAGAAGAATTCTGCATATTGGCTTGCTCCCTATGCATCACTCAGTTTGCTTTTTAATACAAGCTAAGACCACGGGTGTAGGGATGGTATGGCCCTACACTGAGCCTGAGTTTCTCACATGAATTATTAATCAAGAACATGCTCCCAGAGACTTGCCTATAAGCTGATATTCTGCAGGCGTTTTCTCAGTCGAGATTCTCTGGTCCCAGATAATTCTGTAAAGCTGACCAAAAGTTAGAGGGAGGGATGGATGGAGGTGTGTGTGTGTGTGTGTGTGTGTGTGTGTGTGTGTGTGTGTGAGAGAGAGAGAGAGAGAGAGAGAGAGAGAGAGAGAGAGAGAGAGAGAGGAGAGAAAGGGAGGGGGGGAGACTAGTGTTGAGTCTCAAATGTAGACCATCCTCTCATTACGTCCATCCTTTCGTTCTCTCTACGTGCGAAATGCCCAGTCTTTGCCCTGAGTCCTGCAACCCTGTGACTTTTAATCCCATTCTTTCTCTTGAACTTTTGTTCCTGGCAAAATGTTAACTTTATCATAGCTTTTCCCTGATTATTCTACTTAAAATTTTGAAAAAAAAATTAGCCTCCGAACTCCTTATTCTGATTTTTCTTTCTTTTTTCTTTCTTTTAGTTGTTGTTGAGACAGGGCTTCTCTGTGTAGCCTTGGCTGTCCTAGACTCACTCTGTCAACCAGGCTGGTTTTGAAATCTCAGAGAGCAGCCTGCCTCTTCCTCTCCGAGTGCTGGGATTACAGGCGTGTGCCACCGTTCTTGGAGTTTACTAGACTTTTCATTATGTGTACATGTGTCTTTAGAGGCCAGAGGCACTGGAAGCAATGGAAGTGGATTTACAGGATTCTGTAAGCCATCTGACCAAACTCATTCTCTGAAAGAGAAGACTTTAATCCCTGAACTGTATATTCAGCCTCGAGTTTACTTGTCTCGTTTCCTCCTACATTCTTAGTGCTTGAAATACTACCTTTCACACATGAAATGCCTTTCTTTCTTTCTTTCTTTCTTTCTTTCTTTCTTTCATTCTTTCTTTCTTTTTCTTTCTTTTTTTTTTTGAGTCACTATCTGTCCACGACTGCGTGTTATGTAGCATTTTCCTCTGAGATTGAAATACCCCATCCTTCAGGGAAATTCTTTAAGAAAGTAAACAACTCAAAATAGCTTCAGGAAGTCACTAAAACTGACCAGATTCACTAAGATTCGGCCCCCCCCCTCACCTCACCCCAGAGTTTATAAATAGGAAAGACTGTTAAGAGTCACTCTCCGACAACCACAAAGAAGACACAAAGAAGACAGATGCGTGAGATGAGCCCACTTGTTTGAAGAGGCAGAGGCCACCAAACTGCCTACGAGAGGCTCAGAACAACTGAGTTACCTAGAAATAAACTACCTGTGTGTTGAGCTGTAGATTATGCTCCAGGGTCCCTTCCCTGGCTTGTTGGTGCGGGCTTTGGTGACACAGCTGTCTTTTGAGTTGATTCTATTTCTGTAAGTAACCCCTCACCCACATTCCTGTAAGTAACTCTATAAAACTCACTGTTTCACCAGGTTGGACTCGGGTGGTCTCTATACTTTGGTCTGTCTGAGATGAATAGAAGTGTGTGGTGCATCATCTCCCCAGGAAAAATCTATCACAGAGGATCTTTACTTTGACTCCCTGGTTGAGGTTTGACTTTGTTGCTTTTTGAGCTCATGGTGATACAGAGGCTGCTGTTGGAGTGATGCTTTTGTCTACTGTGTAAAGATTGCCCCTATATTATTCAAATGCTGACTTCTGTGTGGCAGAGATCTGATTACAGGCCAGACTTTGGTATTGCTATTCTTTGGCTTCATCATATTTCGTAAACGTATACTTCCCTCACCTTCTGATTGGTTAAATAAAGAGCTGAATGGCCAATGGCCGAGCCAAGAGAGGGAGGCAGGACTTCCGTCAAAGAGAAGGACTCTGGGAAGGAATCTCAGGAGTGGCTATCAACAGTCTGATGTGGATGAAGTAGTCGTAACCCGGGACTGGAAACTAAGATGGAAAGGTAACAAGCCTCGTAGTGGGACATAAAGCAGGCCAGGCCAGGCCAGTCGGGTTGAAATAGGTGAAAATCTACCCTGCTATAGCAACATATAATAAATATAAAAGGTCTCCGTGTCATTATCCCATTCACTGGTGGTCTCAAACTCATTTCAGATTGTGTCAAGAAGCTTATGGTGTAGCGACGCT
This sequence comes from Acomys minous, assembly GCF_964271855.1. Classification (NCBI taxonomy): domain Eukaryota; kingdom Metazoa; phylum Chordata; class Mammalia; order Rodentia; family Muridae; genus Acomys; species Acomys minous. The sequence continues at coordinate 35,959,154 of NC_140495.1, forward strand.
ACTTAACAAAAGGAAGGAAGGAAAGAAAGAGAAGGGACCAAGAACTTAACTCCCAAAGACCTTTCAGTCCTAATTCCTAAATTTCCATCATTTCCCAAAATACCATCGAAATTTGAATGTGTCGGTAGGTCAACCCACTGATGAGTTAAGAGCTCTCAGGACCTATCTAGTAAAAGAGCTTCAAATCCCAACTTCCGAGCGTTGTTGTTGCACTGAGGTAGGTGCTTCGTTGCATGTTTCAGATCGATACTATAGCAGCGTTTGTCAAAATGTTGGTCAGTTGATGCGTGAATGAGTCCTGTTAGCTTCAAAACGAGAGGTGAGGTGGAGTGTATCAGGAAGACATTAGTGAAGATGGTCAAATGATGAACAAGGACCAGAATCTCCTCCTCTCCCCTCCTCCTCCTTCTCGCTCCCCTCCTCTCTCCATTTCTCTCCTTTCATCATCCTCATCTACTTCCTGTGCTGCTCAGAACTGCACTATCTCTGAGAGAGTTTTCTAGGATTCAGAGTGCAGAGTGAAGGCTGACACTACCAGGAGGTTGTGTGATTGTACTGCTAGTTGAAGAAGACAAATTCACCCACCCCTTTGGAAAAGTAACAGCCAGCAGCATCATTAGCTTTTCAAACCTTAGGGAAGAATCCTGCTCTGGGGATGTATGCTTTGTGTTGGTTTTTCAGGGGTGTCCTAGTTTATTCCCTATTGCTAGACCTCTCTGTGATGAGTCTGAGTTTGGGTGCCATTTTGTGTTTACTGTGTTAAGTCACTCGTTGATGGAGCAGTGAAGATCCTGAACTCATAGATAAAGCAATATACATAGGAACCATGAAGGATGACTCTCAAACTTTAGTTTTTGATTCTGTATATGTAAAAGTTAGTGAGGATTCTTTGAATCTTGAAAAAGTTATTGTGTGTTTGACACCAGTGAGTCTCATAAGAAGGGAGTTAGTGAGGGAGATTGATATGGCCCGGTGAAATGCTATAACATAGTTCATAAAAGTACTGAAATCTTTATGTAATGTTTCCATTGTAAAAGAAGGTAAGTGTGAATGTTTTAAATAAACTTAAAGTTCAGAAGCCTCGAGGAAATCCACATCATAGGAGGATGTAACGAGGTACAGATTTGTCACTTCCAAAAGTGGAAAGCTCTCTATTAGTTTTACAGGGCATGCCATGGACCAGGCTTAGCAGCTCATCCATGCCTTTAATCCCAGCATTTGGGAGGCAGAGGCAGGTGGATCTCTGTGAGTTTGAGGCCAGCTTGATGTACAGAGAGTTCCAGGTAGCAAGACTCTGTTCTAAGACAACAACAGTGACACATACCAGGGTTTTGATGTCATAAGAAGTTCATTTTATATTTAAAACAGGAAGAAAAGAAACAACAAAATTTCCATATTGTGTGATATTTTCTGGTCTCCTCAGAAAATATGAAGGAACCATCCTTTAATTAAGTTCTTTAAATTAGCATCCTTAGTAGATTACATACACCACCCTTGTATGTGTGCATTTACTTTAGTAATGTATGGGCCATATTATCATCATGGAATTTAAGTTTTGGGTGGACAAGACAATTTTGCAGATGTAATGAAGCATGCTGTACTATGTAAAACTTTGTATGTAATTTCTGATCAAATCAGTTTGTTCATAAACCATGAATCACTTCCATTACGTAATTTTAATTTAACATTTATAATTCTTAAAGTAAAATGAGCGTACCACATGCATTTAAGACTTTACTAACATATCTGTACTAGCACTGCAAGTACTCTGTGATTTGGGAATGATAAAATTATTTTAACAGCACAGCAGCAAAATAGAAACCTACACAATGAACCAATTTGAATATATTCTAAGCTCTACTCGTGTTCACAAGCATGAAGTAAATATTTCTATCCACATTGTTACACATGCACATACTATATGCATGTAAGCATGTTTAAAAACACATATAGGCATACATGCATGCTCACACAATTTCTGTTGTAAGAAGTTTTGTAAGTTATGTTCCCTAAGCTTTCTTCAAGGGGCTCCGCAGATGGCTGAGTCTGTAAGTCGTTTGCCTCTCAAGCACAAGGATCTGAATTCAATACTCAGAATATATGTAAAACAGTTGGGCATGGGCTGCACATTCACATTCCCAGAGCTGGGACAGGTAGATGCCTGGAACTCACCTTCATCCAGTGCAGTCAAGACCTGTTTCCAAAACAAAATGAATGGCATCTGGGGAACAATATCCAAGGTGTCTTCTGACCTCCACTCACGTGCATTTCTGTACAGAGAGAGAGAGAGAGAGAGAGAGAGAGAGAGAGAGAGAGAGAGAGAGAGAGAGAGAGAGAGAGAGAGAGAGAAAGAAGAAGGAGGAGGAGGAGGAGGAGGAGGAGGAAGAGGAGAGGAGAGGAGAGGAGAGGGAGGAAGATATCTTCAGGAGCCAGGATCGTAAACACTGATGTCCTCAAACCAGTTCACAAAGGCAAGCAGTAAAATACTGAACTCACTGGTCGTCTGGCACACTGAATCGCACCCAGACATGTGGCCCTCTGTCACACTGAGAATACTCGTGGAGCGGAGGGTTCTGATGCCTTCTTCAGAACTAATTTTCTCATACTGGCTTAAAATGTGAACATATTAACACTCTCGGGTGCACTCAAATCGCCTATTTCTTTTGTGTTAACTTGATTCCTTGTTATTGAACCACTCATAATTTGCTCATCAGACAAATAACACCTTCCACAGATGATACTGAAATCTCTTGATCTCACTCAAAGAGCTCATTTTAGTCATAGACATGGAATCTTAATGTAAGTAAGATTGAGGGCTGGAGAGAAGAACAAAGGTCAAAGGTGTTTGTTCTTACCGAGGATGGAGGTTTCAAATTCCAGCATCTAGAAGGCAACTCATAACCCTTCATATCCCAATGCCTGGGGATGTGATGCCTTCTCCTGACCTTTGTGGGTACCAGGCATACATCTGCTAAACATACACACATGTACACATACATACATACATACATACATACATACATATATAAAACATTCATACACATAATGTAGATTTAACTTAAAATATCATAACAGCATCTCTTCTTTCAGAGTTTGTATTTTCTGATGCGTGGAATAACCCAAACCAAGAATCCTTGCTCCTACCACAAAACCTAGGTGGAGTCAGTGAAGGGGCTTTGTAATATTTACAGTTACTTGATTTTTACAATCCATATGTATGGCTTGCTGCAAAACTTTCTTAATCCACGGAGACAAATGGAACCTTTTCAGGTTCTTGGATACATTTGAATCATTGATCATCAGCATATGAAGAAAGAGAAGTATCTATGTCAGTTGATATCAGAGCCGTGCAAAGAATCTTTGGTTATGTGATTGTATTCATCTCCTTAAAGGCACATAATTGTCTGACCGACACTGGAAGGTCCTTGAACACTCTCCACCAGTGGTTCTCATTTTTCCTAATCCTGTGACTTTTTAAATACAGTTCCTCGTGTTGTGATAACCTCCAACCACAAAAGTATTTCATTGCTACTTCGCAACTGCCATTTTGCTATAAATGTATAATTTGCTACAATTTATGATAAGTGTAACCACACTTTTGCTACTTCATGGATCATAAGGTGTAACTCTGATATGCAGGGTATCTGATATGTGACCCTCAAATGGTTCGTCACCCACAGGATGAGAAGTGCTGCTCTATAGCATTTTTTTTTTTTTTTAAGATTCACCGAACATAAGAGTGGTAGACATTGTTTCTCCTGCCTGACTAAAAAGGAAACGGAAGCTGATGGGAACCACATTGGACTAGTCCAAATTATTATTATTATTATTATTTTGGTTTTTTGAGACAGGGTCTCTCTGTGTTAGCCTTGGCTATCCTGGACTCACTTTGTAGACCAGGCTGGCCTCGAACTCACAGCGATCCGCCCGCCTCCGCCTCCCGAGTGCTGGGATTAAAGGTGTGCGCCATCACCCCCGGCTAAAGTCCAAACTATTGTAGAAGCAAGGAGAAGAACCACAGCTGGTTATTCTTGTATTGCAGACTTTTGACTCCATCCATCAGGCCTCCACACCACACCCCTCTGCCCATCCTGATTTACAGATACCAGGCATGTTGTTTTCCCCAGTCCTGTATACTTAAGAACAGAAGCCAGTGCACGTCGTAAGAAACCGATGTAGGCAGCAGGCTTTAAAGGCAAGCTTATGTTCAAAATGATTTGATAACCTAGTTATGTTTTCCATTAAGTTATCAAGATAATCCCAAAAGTTAGATTAAATTATATTATCTCACCATGGGAGTAGAAAAACAACCAAAACCAAATTCTGGAAAATATGAGTTTGAATATTATGCATAAAAGTTTTCAGAACATATTCAAAGAGTATGCTGAAAACCTATTTCTATCCTAAACACACAAGACGAAGTGCGTCTTTAACAGCCCATCCCCTATCGATTATCCGTCTAAAAAGCAGGTGCTCTGTAACAGCATAGTACACAGAAGGTTCAGGAAAAGCATCAAATTTTTCTTAGCAGATGAGATCACCCAAATTGCCTATTGTGGGTGGACTCCCTTCTGAAGAATAAACATGATTTAAATTTTTACTTGGCAGTCAAAATTCAATAAACTACATCAGTGTTGACAAGGCTCCTTTCTACAGGCCACAGTATGGAGAATGGGCCAATTAATCTCCAAAAGCGATCAATTAGCCTGTCTCACTCCACTTCTTACAAGCCACTCAACTAAGCTTGATGCTTTTGAATGTTTTTTGAATTTGTAAAAAAAAAAAAAAAAAAAAGAAAGAAAGAAAATGCCTGAAAAGAAAGGTAAATCGTGTAATGAGTCTCCCTAATCTCTTACAAAATTCTGGTTGCATTCATGTAACTTCTGAAGTGTTCATTAATGCTGTTTGTGTGCCCATCACACACCTGTTTGGTATGCTGCTTCCAACACACTCCTTGTTATTTTTCTTATAGTTTGTGACTTATGCTTAATTAGGACATAGATCTTCCATAGGGAGTGGAAGAAGTCCTGAGTGTATGAGGTTCTCAGTATTGATTTTGATATGGGCATGATTATGACAAGGATCCTAGCATCAGACCCAGAGAGAAATGGCAAGGCCTCCCCCTTCTGGTCCATGTGTGGTGATTGACAGTGTGTGAACAGAGTGTTTATTATAACTTTCTCCTCTGATAGGTCTGTAGCTTGAGGACCTCTCCCCGGACAGAGACTGCTCCTACCAAGATAAGCTAAACATGTTTTCTTGATCCAGCTGTGTACCACAAACTCATCCTCATCCTTTATCTGTAAGTAATAACATTTTCTTATTCCAGCTCCATGCAATAAATCTGCTTCCCTGTAAAACATGATACAATAAACATGCTGAACTGGGGCGCCATGGTTTTTTCCATCACAGAGCCCACACTGCCCCATCCCAGCTTTCTGTCTGTATGTCTGTCCTTTTCTTCATTCATTTGTTAGCCACAGTCAAGTTCAAGACTCTGGAGCCAGAAACAATGCAGCGACTTTTCTCAACATCAGTAAAAGTTGTTGTCACTTGGTAGGTGACATGTTCCCTGGAAGGCAGAAGGGGGATTAGACATGCAGATCTAATTCTGATGTGGTATTTATCCTAACTGATGCATTTTAATTTTGTGCCTAAGGGAACACATACGTTTCAAGCCACAACCCTTATCAATTATTATTTAATAAGCCTTGGATGAGATAAATACATGTGTAATCTTTACGAAACATTTCTAGAGTACAGCTCTGCTGGGAACCTCGACTTTATTGGTTCAGTCATGTGGAATATATGATCCTTGGCCTGGACCCTGTAGAAAGCAGAGCCTGAAGCCGTGACTATGCTTCTGATGGTTTGTTTTCTGGAAACCAGCACAGAATGTTGAGGTAAGAAGCAGATGTAATTCATTATGGCACAGTGTGTCACCATGCTAGTGGCTGCACCTTAGGATATCAGGGAAGACCCTAAGCTAAGATTCTTAAGTTCAGCAGGCTCACACAAACAGCAAGACTAGATTCTGCAGGACACTTTGAAGGGGGTGACGTACCTTAGAATACAGGCATGAGAATGAACAGGAAAATTCTGACCTCTTTTTTTCCCATTGAACGGTCTTGACTCCTTGCAGTGCTTATAACTCTTGAATTTCTAGTAGCTTCATTTATCCATCAACAGCTATGCTATGAGGAATCAATCCTCACAGCCTTCTGATATCATTCAGTTCTTAAGGTAGGGCCAGTCCGGCACTAGTCCTCAACTTGATAAAAGCTAGAATCACCTGGGAGATAGCTCTCTGGGCATATCTATGGGGATTATCCTGATAATGTTAATTGATGTGGAGTGGCACATCTTAACTGTGGGCTGACGGCTCACTGGATGGGAATACTGGACTGTATAAAATAGAATAGGTGAGGTGATCATACATTTTTCATTCTTTCTTGACTGTAGATATAGCCAGCTCCCTCTGGCTTCTGAATCCGAGGCTTCCCTATCATGACTGATTGTAACCCAGGACAGTGCACCAGAATAAAGCCTTTCTCTCTTAAAGTGCTTTTGTCAGAATATTCTATTATAGCATCAGGTACATGAACTAAGACAACATGGGAGCAAAGAGCTCATTTCAGAAGATCTAACCACCAAGATACAGCATCTTACCTGGTGACCTTGACCACTGCACATCACTGTCTGCTTTGGAATCACTACTGCAAAGAACAACCTTATCTGTTGGCTTTTCGTGTCAATCAAGTGAAGCCACAGGGAAAGCCTTTCCTGCCCTGGATTCCTTTTGTAAACATTGTAAGCCCTCAAGGAAGGAAAGTGGCCAGGATCTCTGACAGAGGAGCTCCAGTAGCCAGGCCCCACCCTAATTGCCCTAGTGGTCTTTTTTCTAATGGCTGTAAAGGTCATTCCCAGTCCCAAGGTGGGAAAGTGGCCAGGCCTCGCCCTACAAGTAAAAAAAAAATCCCACCAATCATTGAACAGGAAAATCCACCAATCCCTGAGCTCCTCCAAGATCAGGCCTTGAAATTCCACCAATCCTCACATTGGAAATCTCCATCCTGGAAAGTTTCACCTCCCCAGTCTGCTCAGTCCCCTGCTGTTTCTCACTGAAGCGGAGACAGCCACCCTCTTGGGCCTTTCCCTCCCAATAAATCTCTTGTGTGCATTTTGTTGTGTGGTATGACTTTGTGGTATTCCTTGGCTCCCAACTGTCAGGATACATTTCTCTTTAGAGGTCCAACACTTGTAGTTTCACCAACTATAGAGGAGCTCCTGGAATCCATGAACTTATTAAAGGAGTAATGCTTCATAAACTTGTCTTTTCACTGGTCTCTGTAACATATTTCTTTCATAGGTGACATCAGTGTCGAGGAATCTTTATCTAAACATTTAAAGGTCTTCTTTTCTAAATGTCTAATGTTTGGTAAATCAATTATAAAAAAGATTATATAAATAGCATGCTTCACTCACCCTCCGTGCTTTCAATCTGTTCCTGATGGCTAGGCTGTCTAGTCAGAGCTTCAGAGCCATAATGTAAACAATGCACAAACGGATGCCAGAAGATTTCAAAGTTGGATGAACAGGCTAATCATTTTGGAACCTGGAGATAGTAACAGAATCTCAGCTTGTCTTTTTTTTTTTCTTTCCATTATCCAGTTAAAAGTTTATATCTGAGGCTGGAGAGATCGCTGAGTGGGTAAGGGCACTGGTTGCTCTTCCAGAAGACCTAGGCTTACTTCCTAGCACGTACATGATGGCTCACAACTGTCTGTAACTCTTTTCCCCAAGAATACTTACTGGCATACATGGGCCATACTATGCTGGTACACAGGTATACATGCAGACAAAACATCCACACACATAAAATTAATTTCTGCTATAATTGGTAATTCACGTTTCTAAGACTGACTTAAATACAATGACATTATAAGGTACTGAGGCCAAAGGATATCTTCTCAGAGATTGTGGTCTGCGTATATTTTTTCCTGTTTTTAATCTTTTATTCATTTTGTTAAAGTCTCTAAATGCACTTATTGGCAGTAAGCAGCCCCACCCCTTCTGATCTCCAAATTTATTGATTTTCTCTAAATAAACCACAATCCATGCATATATGGATTAAATCAATGAAAGGACAAGTTCAGGGCTGTTAGATATGCAATGATCCGGTGTGCTCTTACATTCCCTAATTACTGCAGCAGTGACCAGTTTTTCCAGGGGTTTTCCTATAATTAACAACTTGCTTTCTATTTTGATGTGAATAGCTGCTGCAAAAATTGCTTCCCGTATGTTTGTGCAGTGCACTTTCTTGGCTCGATTTAAATTCTTGACCTTAAAATAAATTGTCCCAAGTTAATGTCTTAACCATAAAAGCTCCTGACTTTGTGGTAAGTGCATTTCATGTAGAACAGAAGCCAGGTGACAACTCTTTCTCTTCCTTCTTTTCTGTTTACTTCATGTTTGCTTTTGTGAATCTTTATAATCTTATTGTAATTATTCAAGAATGGGAGACACTTCTAGTTAGATTTCAAAAGAAGATTGCACTGCACCTATGAGCAGTTTCTGCAGAAGGCTCTGTCTCCTAACATCATCATCACCCCTGGGGGCTATTGTTTCAAGATCTGAATTTGGGGGTTATTAGGTCATCAAACTGTAACAGGCATTTATAGTATATTTTGTGTGACTAGATTTTCTAACCTTTGGAGTTATCACATCTGATAAATTTCAGTTGTTTCCTTGCTTATGAATGTTATATATGTGTGTATATGTATATATATATATATATATATATATATATATATAAAATAAACACCTGTATATATGTATGTATTGTGTAATACACACACACACACACACACACACACACACACACACACACACACCTGTCCCAATAAAAATGCTGAATGTTAGTTAGTATTTGCTTCACTAAGGTGCATTTAAGAGGGAATATACCTGCCTAACTCAGACAAGTTTTTAGCAGTGCTTAAGCAACTGGGGAAAATACGAAGATTTTACAAATTGAATGCATAGCACATTCCTGGAACAAACAACAAGGAGATAGTTCCCATGGCTAACATCATAGGGATTGTTCTTTCAAGTACACTATTATAATTCATATTTCCTTTCTCACCAATTGTTGAGTTTTACAATGATTTTCTTAGACTCTATTGGCAAGTGTGGGCGCTCTCCCTCCTGCTCCCCTCTCTCCCCTCTCTCAGTGTTGTGCTGATGTAGTGGTGTTCTCAGGCATTGTTTGTTCATTTTTTAGTTTGATGAAAGTCTAAGCTCAAAGACAGATAAATCAATTGTTTGCCAAATGAAAAACACTAGGTGCCTCATTTGATCACTACTGTATGCAAGACTTTAGGACCCCACTCCCCGCCCTCCCCCCTTTACTCTGCCTCTGTAGTGAATAAAGCTCATCTTCTACAGATGGTAACCTGTGAGAAGGTAAAGCCAGTCCTTGTGGTTGTCATGGTCTGTCTCCTCTCTGTGACTCCTCGAAACCCTGCTCATCAGACACTGCGTGCTTAGGGACCGGCAGATGTACTGGGGTAATGAAATTCTGCACTTTACTCTTTTGACTACAGATTTAAGGTGGATGGGGGAGGCTAAGCTCTTTTTCTCCTATGCCTTTGGATTTGCAGAAGTACTGTTTCCTTAAGAAACCAATCATGGCAGCAGGTAGGGCAGTATTAAAAATGATTCGACTTTCACAGATAATTTTGAGGCTTTATTTATATAACCTTTTAAAATTGCTTCCTTTCTCCTTCCTGCTTCTTTTTGCTTAATTTCCCCCTAAGGTGTCTGTTTTGCTTTGTTGCTTGCTCCTTAATTTACATTTTTATTTAACAGTGGTCAGTGTTCTAAGGGACCCTGAAGTCATTCAAGATTGGTATTCCTCTCAAACTGAAACCAAATCAAGTTACACACACACACACACACACACACACACACACACACACACACACACACACACGCTCACTCCTCCCACACATGTCTTACATCTCCCACACCTACATGTAATCAGAACATGCAGAAAGTACCTTGTTATGTCATAAAATTCAGAATAACATTCATAAAAGCTTAAGGCCAAGTGAGAGATGGATTTCAGGTAAGCCTGTACTAATAGCCCATGTACTTTATTGTCTATTTATCTGAAAGGCTGTAGGCATACTGAACAGCATTTTAAAAGTTAGGTATTAGACGAGCTAACACTGAATGTAATTCAATGGATGTAACTATTTGAAAAATCTTCTAGAAGGCAGAGTTTGGATTTTGTTTGCTTTGATTTGTTGACAGTGCTAGCGATGCAGGGCCCTTGTGGGATGTTAGGCAAATTCTTTTTTCTATCACATGAGATACACCTCCACCCGCCAAAGGTGATCTTAACCTCTCTCCTTTCAACTTAAACCTGTCCTTTTAGTTACATCATTTCTTATCTATTTAATTGAAAAGTTAATTGATGCTTGTTCCGATGATGAGAGAGTAAGAGAGGATCAGGTTTGGAGCAGTCAAAGTCTACATTGTCCCCATGGGCAGGGTCTCATTCTGCTGCCATGTTGCTTGATTTGTTGGATATAGATTGAGGTCTGTCCTAGTTAGGTTTACTATTGCTGTGATGAAATATCTTGACCAAAAGCAAGTTGGGGAGAAAAGAGTTTGTTTCAGCTTACATTTCTAGGTAACCTTCCATCACTGAGGCAATTCAGGGCAGGAACTCGAATAGGTCAGGGACCTGGAGGCAGGAGCTGATGCAGTGGTCGTGGAGGAATGCTGCTTACTGGCTTGCTCACCATGGCTTGCTCAGAGTGCTTTCATACAGAACCCAGCTTCACCCACAGTGGACTGGGACCTCTACCGTCAATCACTAATTAAGAAAATGAACTACAGCTGGAGCTTATGGAGGCATCTTCTCAATTGAGTTTTCTTCCTTTCAGATCACTCTAGCTCATTTCAAATTGATGTAAGACTAGTCATCACAGTGCCCAGTCCTGCTTTGCTGCTCTCTCCAAAGACGGATGTTTTTGCAGATTGTTAAGTCTTTTGGCTTTGGCTCTTCATTCACCATGTCCTTCAGCAAGTGCCAGCCAGTACTGCCTACTCTGTAGAAACAGCCACAGTTGGCAAAATGGAGCTCATAAAGCTGGCATTCTCAGTCAAGTACCAAAGGAAAGATACATGGAAGGAACAAGGTATGGTGGATGTAAACATGTTTTTGTTTTGATCCTAAGTGTGGGATGTGAGACAGACTTGTGTGAGGGTGTGTGGTGTTTGTCTGCTGGAAACAGACTTGTGAGAGGACGTGTGGTGTTTTTCCACTAGTAGAGGAACTGCCTCTTGTGAGAGCATAGTTTTTGCCAACTGATAATCATCCTAGTAAGGACTCTGAGAGGATGTATATCTATGCATCTATGTATGTATGTATCTATCTATGTATCTATGTCTGTCTGTTTATCTATCTATCACCTATCTATCTATCTATCTATCTATCTATCTATCTATCTATCCATCTATTTATGAGCCCCAAACAAGAGGCCTGGCTTTTTTGGTCTTGGCACCATTTCCTATTGTTTGGCTGTTCATTGCTCCACTTCAAGATGCCCTTGGAGAGAAATGCTTCAGAGAATGCTCTGAGGTTCCAGGCTCCGGCTGCTGCTCTGGATTCTGGCTGCTGTGGTTGTAGCTACCTTTGCTGAATTGCTGGTTTGCTGTTTAATGGGTCTGCTGAAATCCTGACTACAGATGCTGCAAAGAGCAGAGTCTAAAAAGGTCTATTTATCCTGTTTCCATTAACCTCTCTTCTCTTTTATCTAGAGTAGGTGAGTTGGATGGGAGGTATAAGCATGGAAGAACCCCATATAAAGTTTCACATCCCACACTTGGGATAAAAACAAAAACAAAAGAAAAAAAACCATGTTTACATCCACTACAAGAAGGTATGCTAAATGATAGGTATGCAGGAAAACCTGACTCTGGATATGATATTAACGAGGCAGATTCTTTTTTTTCCTTTATTAATTTATTCTTGTTACATCTCAATGGTTATCCCAATCCTTGTATCCTCCCATTCTTCCCTCCCTCCCATTTTCCCCTTATTCCCCTCCCCTATGACTGTGACTGAGGGGGACCTCCTCCCCCTGTATATGCTCATAGGGTATCAAGTCTCTTCTTAGTAACCTGCTTTCCTTCCTCTGAGTGCCACCAGGCCTCCCCCTCCAGGGGACATGGTCAAAGGTGAGGCACCAGAGTATGTGAGAATCTTTAAGCTTCGGACTGGAGTGGGGATAAGAAACATTTCACTAACAACATAATTTCTGAAGAAATATTTAAAGTAGACAAGAACATAGGGCATGAGGAAATGTCTTAGACCTTTTCCATGCAGCAGGACTATGTCCTGGAAAAGACACAAATGTGGCAAGAAGACACATAAGAAAGCAGTATAAGATAAACCTTGAGACGGAGGAGGCAGGCAGGACGATGGTGAGACAGGGCTTCGTGGGCTGATACAGATCGCCGCTTCCATGAAGGGTTTAGGTTTGAAAAGGTGGGTTTGGGAGAACATTTAATGACAGGGCTAGAGCCTGATGCTTTCAAACCTCTCCTGGCTTTTGGTCCAGTGCTCTAAAATTTGAGTATTTGTCTCTCAGTTTGCTTTCTGTTATCCCAGGCAGAAGAGCCATGCTTGACGGAGTGGAAGAATGAACTGTTCATGAATGTGAGGTTAGTGGGGCTACATGAACTTTCACTTTCCCGTGGATTTTAAAATATAATTTAAGGAAGGTCACAGAGCATCAGAAGCCCCGAAGAGCTGTTGAGCATTCCATGTTGTGTGTAAAAAGACCTTTGTATATCTTACATTAGTGCAGGTGAACCAGCCAATGCAAGTCAGTATGTCTTATGAAAGGCTCACACCCTCTCTAGCTAGGTCTCCACCAATCCATGGAAGGTACCCCAGTGAAGATTTGTTGTTGTTGTATTTGTTGCTTTGTTTTGGTTTTGTTTATTTGATTGTTTGATTGTACATAGGCGAAATGGTTTGCAGATGATCTATATTGGATTCCAAGGTAAGCGTGTTCTTTAAACATACTAAATATTTTTTCCAGTGCTAAATTATTCACAGTGTCAATTTTACAAATGTATTTCTGTATGCACTATCTATAAATCCCCCAATTCATTGTTATTTGCTCCAGAGATACTTTATGTATGTGAAGACACACAGTTCTCCAAATTTTAGGAGATAGAATCTAATGTGAAGAGAAACAGATGTTGTTTTGTATGTTCAAGTGATGACAGATGTTATTGTTATTTTTTAAGAGAAATTTTTTTCCTTAAAAACATTTTACTTAAGGCAAACATTTTTTTGGGTGTGAAATTTTATTTATACATTACATTATATTGGAATAGAAACTATAATTTAAATTCTCTTATAGTCAGAAAAATGGAGAGAAAGAGGGAGAGCAAGCAAGAGAGAGACAGCGTTCTTTGTAATTAATTTCATAGCTTCAAAGAAAACATTAAATATAAAGAGTGGAGTCATGAAAATAATATCTGTGAGTGGCTGTTTCCAAAGCACATGCAGGTCCTCTGTGAATACCCAGGCACTAAATTTAACAAAGGCAAGGCAAGAGCATTGCGACGAAATTCATGAGTTTACTTGGCAGGACACCCATTCCTTAGCTCACAGTCCTGCATAAGACAATTCCCCTGCATTGTCATGTATTGGAAAGGACTGGTTAGTGGGAACATGTGTGTTGAGACACAACACAGTAAAATTGTGACCTATCTAATGTTCTAATTACTTTTGATTAAGCACTGTGGTCTTTTAGCCAAGAGGAGTGGCTGGCTGTATGCTACTGGCCTGGGGAAAGCAAGTGCTTTCAGGACACCACTGCTGTATACATCATTCCACTCTGAAAAGGAACTTGTATGGGATGGACATGAACCATGGTAAGTTGAGTATCTGAGAAGATTTATGAATGATGACTTTCTCTGTCCTTCGTGTTTTATATTTCATCCCAGCTAGCAAGTTAAGGGGATGATTTAGCATGGTTTAGAAAGCATTCTGCTCTGATGCTACTCATTTGCATAGAAAATTAGGGATCCCAGAGATCTGAATCTCTGTGCTAAAAGTTCACATACCTAGCCATCAGGGCACTGTCTCTCACCAGGATACACACTGCCTAGCATATCTGGCAGACTTCAATTCACAGGCAGTTTAGAAGACCATTTCACTTTTTAAAATCATCTCATTTGATGTAAGTACTTACACAATGTTATATTTAATCCTTTCCTCATCTAAATCAGTTCACTTTCACTATGTAAGAAATTTAAAGCTTAACTTCCAGCCATAATAATTTCACATTTTTTACTGTTCTACGAGCCCGTGGGTGGTTCTGATGGTGTAGACCTGGTTGGTAGACTGTCAGCCATGGGTCAACAACTGTGAGCTGCCTTGTGAGTGCTGGGAACTGAACCTGGGTCCTCTTTAAGAAGAGTATGTGGTCTTGACTGCTGAACCATCTCTCCAGCATTTTTGGTCTTTATTCTTAACTAAAGGAGGAAAACTGAGATTTTAAACAGTGAATTTTAGCGATATTGTGTTACCGTGTTCACCATGTCCTTGAGCGACAAATATCAGAGCAGAGCAACCATTTGGGTGCTTATTTATTCATATTATATACAGCTTTTGTCATTTAGCAAATACGTCTAAAAACTTCAAAGCAATTGTTCTTGTCACTAGCAGAAAGATTCTTTGAGGATCCAAACTCAAGTTCATTGGTTCAAGCTCACTGTAGTGCACAGTAATTATGCAGTCAGTACGTAAAGACTAATTGCAAGAATGAATCTAAATTTTTAATCCTTAAAAGATATATTTAATCATTTATTGTATCACCAATATTATATTAACATAGTCTGGTGTATGTGTGTGTGTGTGTGTGTGTGTGTGTGTGTGTATGTGTGTTTATGTGTGAGTGTGTGTCATTGTGTATGGATGTTCATGTGTAGGAGTGCATGTGTATGTTCAGGTGCCTGTACACATGTGTGTACTTGCATGTGGAGGCCAGAGGACAATGGTGAGTGTTGTTTCTCAGGCGCTTTTGTTTCTTTTTCTGTAGAACAATCCTACATTGGCCTGGAAATTGCCAAGAACACCAGAAGGCTGGCTATCCAGTAAGCCTTAGAGATTTTCCTATCTCTACTTCACCAGTGCTAGGATTACAAGTTCACACCATACTGGACCCTTAAAATGTATATAATATATAATATAATAAATATATGCTATATATATACATACATATACATATATAACAAATATTACATGGATATAAAAGAATATAAGCTCATGTGTGTACATATCTATGTATACACACCCATATAAAATGATATGCTGGCTAATTTTTATTTTCACGTCACCTTAACATAAACTAGTGTCATTTGAAAGGAAGAAAATTAATAGAAAAAAAATGCCTTCATAAAATAGTGAAGTAGGTAAGCTTATAGAGCAGAGGTTCTCAACCTGTATGTCATGATCCCTTGGGCAAACTTCTATCTCCAAATATATTTGCCTGACAAGTGATAACATTAGCAAAATTACAGTGATGGAATGGCGACAAAAATTTGAGAAACTGTATTAAAGGGTTGCAGCATTAAGAAGATAGAGAACCACTTCTGTAAAGCATGTTTTTAGGGATTGAAGTGGGAGTGGGTGGTGTCATATCTGGCGTGGTGGTCCTGGGCTCTATAAGAAAGCAGGCTGAGCAAGCCATGAGGAGCAAGCCAGTAAGCAGCACTCCTCCATGGGTTCTGCATTGGCTCCTGCCTCCAGGTTTCAAGCCTTGCTTGAGTTTCTGCCCTGACTGCCTTTGATGATGAATTGCAATATGCAAGTAGGAATAAAATAAACCCTTTCCTCTTCCGATTTGCTTTTGGCCATATTTTTCACCACATCACTAGTGACTGTGAGGAAGACATACAGGTTTGAGCAATTAACCCTTTTCAAGGCAGGATCTTTCCCGACTGAGGTCTTCCCAACCTGCATTAAAATTCTACTTTCTAGGTTTCAGATTAACCCCTCTGGTTTCTCAGTGCCACTTTATTTTCTTGCTGTGGTTATTGCACTTTGCACACGTGTATATTTGAATGTGGTATCATAATACTGTAACTGTAGTTTGAAGACATTCTTTACTTACTTTAAACTCTTTTCCTCCATAATGCTATGTTTAGAGTCCCTGTTGATATGGAAACATACAATTTCTTGTGTTGATGTTTTTTGAGAATATGAAAACATTGAACCTCATATGCACCTTTACAAAACCGAGCCCATAGCCCACTCCTGGTATTTCTTGATTGTTCTTTTGAAATCTAATCCTCAGACTCCGCTAAGTACTGTGCATAATTACAACGCCCCACCGCTATGAGCAGGATGCTGGAAACCTCGAAGGTCTTTATTGAAGAGGCTCTTCTCAGTTACCTGCCGAGTTGTGTGTGATGCTTTCATTTATTTAGGTTTTTTTTTTTCCTTTACCAATGGGAATTAAGAAGCAGAATAGGTAAGCAGCTTGTCAAATTCCAAATCAAGGCCAAGGGATTGGGTAGCCTAGATAAGAGCTGAGGGAAATTTACCTCTTTTGCTGTTGTTAGGGAGACTGAACCCTGAGGTCTGTGGAGAAAGCACAGCCCAAAGAGCAGAAGGGCTGCCTTCACATGAGCTGTGCACGAGCACACTGGGCTAGAGTGGGCTGAGGAGTTAGCATCTGGTTCATGTCTAGAACTGACAGTGGATCCGCATGATTCTAAACAGGAGGGGCATTTCAGAGATTATCTCGTTAGTGTGTCACTGTTATCCACGTACAGAGCTAAAAGGCAAAGCACATGCTGGGCTTAAATTGATTTCACCCTCCAGAAATCAGAGTACAAGGCACTCAAATGCATGTGGGAAGCCACCATTGAGAACGCTGCCTAGCTGTGAATTCTTCCTTTGTGGTAAAGCCAGTTTCCACCCCAGAGTCTACTCATGTTAGACCCTTATTTCTGAATGTTTTCCACAAACTTACTTTATTACAGTGACATTCCTTGTCAATGGAGATTCAGCGACTCTATCACCTGAGGCTGTTTTGTTGACTCACTGTCTCTTGACTGGCCATCTTTTAAGTCTGTTCTTTCTGACACACAGTTTCCTTTCTGCTGATTATTGTCTTTTTTATATTTTGTTAGTTGGTATAGTTAACACACAAAATAAGAGGTTTTATTGTGATGTTTTCATACATGTATATTGCACTTTGCTCATATTCCTCCATGAAGGAGGTCTCCTGTCTTCTCTTCCTGCTCCTACTGGTCCCTCTCATCCCCCCAAATAATATCCCTCTACTTTAATGTCATATATGATATATGTATATGTTTTTTGCAATTTTTATTATATTTCTTTTTTTTACATATGTATTTCTATTATTACATATAAATAAAGTAAGCTACACACAGCTAGAAGAACCATGAAACAATCAGGAATTATATAAATATTACATTCATAGTGGTTTCGCTATTTGTATTTGGCAAACTTGAAGAAAACATCTTTCCTATCTTGATGAGTCTAAAATCCTGAATGTAAATCAATATCTATCATATCTAATCACTATCAACTTAAAACTTAAAAACTTAAAACTATCAACTCGGCCTGCCTCTAAGCGTGCCCATTTTTAGGCAGAATTCTGTCTATGGTTCAAAAGAGGGCATTTTGCCCAGTGGCTGCTTTGCTGCATTTGAAGCCATCTCCATAAGGAGGTTCATTGATGCTCATCATCTTCTTTGAGGTAGGCTGAATGTTGCCAGGAATTAACCTTTCTTGTTGTCATAGAATCTTTAAAATAAAAAAAAAAAAACATCTTTAAATACCATATTCTGTAGGCCTTTGAGGCTTTTTTAAGACCTTATCTATTTTACCTTATATATCTATAAAATCGCATCTATCTGTTAAACCTAGCTGTTACCCACAAAAATAAGGTTATTTTTAACTCATCGGTATAGCATTTTTGTATACTGATACAAAATAAGTTTAATTTTGATACTGTGGTATAGAATTCAAATTTAGGACTTCCCTTCACACATATTATATACATATTCCTACTCCAATGTGAGATATTTTACCCATACAACTCAATTATAATACAAGGTTTACTTAAAATACCTTGAAAGTGGTATTGCGGACTGTTTAGGATAATTAAATAACACAAGCTAACAGTTGGTTGATCAAATCATGGTCATATCAATTACTAGTCTATTTCAAGCACAAGAATATGCATCCTAGGTTTAACAGATGGATATGTACATGTTTTTACATATTGATTCTACATATGGAAGAAAGCACAATTGTTCTTGTCTTTTTCATATTCTCTTGCTCATTCCCCCATCTCTTTTTGGTTCCTCCTTTCTCCAGAAATAGTCCATTTTTTTACTTTTTGTTAATTTGTGTCAGTTTGACAGAAACTAAAGTCACAGCGTGTGGTTGTTTCAATGAGAATGCCGCCCCCCATAAGCTCATAGTCTACTTAATCTACAGTTGATAGAACTGTTTGGGAAGGATTAGTAAATGTGGTTTGTCAAAGGGGGTGTGTCACTGGGTTGGGTTTTGAAGTTTTAATAGACTTGGAGCAATCCCAGTATGCCCTTTCAGTCTACTGCTTGAGGATCAAGATGTGAGTTTCCTAGCTGCTCCTGCCACTGTGTCTTTGCTCCCTCGTTATGGACTCTGAGCATCTGAAACTGTAAGCCCAAATAAACATTTTCATTCCTAAGTTGCCTTGGTCATGGTGTTTTGTCACATAGACTTAAAAGTGGCTAACACCCCTAGGGAGAGGGAATCTCAACTGAGGACTTGCTTCTATTAGCTTGGTCTGTAGGCAGGTCTGTGGGGCATTCTCTTAATGAACTTCTGATGTGGGAGGGACCAAGTCATCATGGTGCCATCCCTGGAAAGTTGGCTATGGGTGTTTGCTTTGTGCCCTGGCATCTGTTTCTGCCTCCAGGTTCATGCCCTGCTCCCATTCCTGTCTTGGCTTCCCTCAGTGATGGACTGTGATCTGGATGTGTTAAACAAACTGTCCTCCCCTAACTTGTTTTTCACTGGGATTTTCCCACAGCAACAGAGAAGCTAGTATATAAACTATACTTTTAAAATATAAATTCAGCATATTGACAGAAGATGGAAATGTGGTATTTTGTCTTTCTGAGTCTGGCTTAACTTTCTTAATATGATATTCTCAAGTTCCATTGCTTTGGCTAAAAATTACGTAATTTTGGATAAACTCCATTTCCACCAGGTTTTTTAAATCTGTTCATTAGTTGATGGGCATTTCAACTAACTCTACATCTTGGCTACTGGGAACAGTGCCACAGTAACTATGGATTCATAGGTATCCCTTTAGTACATTGAGACAGAATCTTTCATGTAATACCCAGAAGTGTTGATGAGTCATATAATGCTTCAATTTTTAGGTTATTGAAGAACCTCCACACTGATTTTCAGTGGTCACATTGATTTACATTCCCACTAGTTGTGTATATGAATTCACTTTCCCCATATCCTCTCCAACATTTGTTGCAGTTTGATTTCTTAATGATCATTCTAACTGAAGTGAGATGAAAACCCAGTGCATTTTTTTATTTTCATTTACCTGATGACTAAAGATACTGACTATATTTCAAACAGACTTTTGGCCCTCTGTATTTCTTCTTTTGAGAATTGACATCCGGGTGTTAGTGGTTGCCCTGTGACCTCTGCATCAGTTCCTGCCTCCAGGTTCCTGCCCTGCTTGCATTCATTTCTTGGCTTTCCTCAATGATGGACTGAGATTTGTTGACTTCCCTTGGTCATTTGTTACTGTTTATTCAGCTGCTTGTGTATTTTGAAATGTCTCCACAGTGAAGAACAGACTTGGCAGGTGGCCATGGATTCTCCTCCTCCACTCTCTGAGTTACTGACAATCATTCATGTTTCTCCTCAGTGCCTCAAAAGAGATTACAAGCTACCCACATGCAGAAGGGACAAAGCTTAATGGCAGAAAACGAATGAATAAGCAACTGTAAAAAAATTAGTGCTTTACAACCATTTCCATTCCTTCCTACTTTAATTTTGATTATCAAGCCAGGAATTGTGATGCATGCCTTTAGTCTCAGCACTCAGGGAAGCAAAGGCAGGCAGATCACTGTGAGTTCAAGGTCAGCTTGGTCTACAAAGCCTGAGTCCAGATCAGCTAAGGCTACACAGAGGAAGCCTGTGTTGAACCTTCTCCTACCAAAACAAAACAAAACAAACAAACAAAATAAAACAAAACAAAAAATAAAAAACCTTAAACGAACAAATAGACAAAAAGTCTATCAAGGGGAAATGGAATGTGTCTGAAGAATTAACTCTGCTAATATGCAAAAGAAATGGAACCAAAGGCCAGCAACACATACATACATCTACATACACACACCTATCAGCATCTTTGTGTATCATAGAAAGGTTAGCAAGGATGTATATCTTGATGAGCAAGGTAGAGTATAGAGTTCTAATATTGCATTCTCTCTCTCTCTCTCTCTCTCTCTCTCTCT
Source organism: Acomys minous (assembly GCF_964271855.1). Classification (NCBI taxonomy): domain Eukaryota; kingdom Metazoa; phylum Chordata; class Mammalia; order Rodentia; family Muridae; genus Acomys; species Acomys minous. The sequence continues at coordinate 35,979,758 of NC_140495.1, forward strand.
CTCTCTCTCTCTCTCTCTCTCTGTGTGTGTGTGTGTGTGTGTGTGTGTGTGTGTGTGTGTCTGGGTTCTTTGTTAGAAGCACACATCACATCCCCAACCCCACCTACATGTTAATAAATGAGGACCTTCTGGCAAGTGTCCTGAAAATTAACCTTCTTAGCAAGACATATCATCTGACAGTTATAAAGACTGACAGACTCGAATCCACCATTTACTAGGATGACATGACAAGTTATTGACCTTGACTAAGCCTCAAGTTCCTTTCTGTAAAATTAGGTTGAGGGTATTTCCTCCTTTTTGGTACTTTGTGAACATTAAATGGCATTTGTTTACTTGACACAAATGTTTGGCAGGCATTAGATGGTTCTGTTAATGCTAATGCTAATGTCCACATACCCAATGACTAATGTTGATATGGGCTCACTCAACTGGAGGGATATTATCAATGGCCTAGGAAACCTTTAAGGAAAGAGAAGATCAAAGATAAAAAGTCTGGCAGGCTGGTAATGACTGAAGCCTTCTGGAAAAGGCTGGGAAATGTAAGGAATAGATTTAGAGTTCTTAAATTCACACAAGGAGCTGATTTCTGGTCACTTTCACGCTCTGTGATTCATCTTTTCTCTGGAGAGATTTGGTCTTTGCCTCATTTGCAGTGATAAAAGACATTTTGTTGTATGACCTAAGGTGAGGGACTGGAGAGATGGTTCATTCGTAAGAGTGTACACTGCTCTTGCAGAGGACCAGTTTCTCCCCATCCATGTTGCGTGGCTCACAACCTCTTGTAATTGCAGTTTCAAATGTCTTTAGGCCTCTGAGGGCACCTGAACTAATGCAGGTAAACACGCATGTGCATACACATGTGAACACACACACATGATTTAAAAAATAAAATAATATATTTCAGACAATCAAGGAAACCATTAAGGAAGACTATTAAGACAAATAAAGAAAGCTATGATACCAGAGCACAGGCAGAAAAGAGAATAGCCAGAATCCAGTCTTCCTAGGTAGAGCCAACAGAACTTGCTGGTGGGTGGAGTATGAGGAGTGAGATAAAAGAAACAAGCAAAGATGACTCAGCTCTTACAACAGTGTGGTGTGACTGAAGTTGCAGTCCCCTGAGATAGGATGAATTAGGGTTTCAAGTTGCAGGTTTACACTAGGAGGTTGAATTTTGGTGTATTTAGTCAGACTCTTATTTATCTAAATGCAGATGCTACTAACGAGAAGCAGACAATGTGGGATATGAAGATCTGTAGTTCACGGGAGGGATTCAGGCCAGAGAAACAAATACATTTGAAATTACAAGCCCCAACGAAATATTTAATGCCATAATTGAGTGGCATTTCCAGTGGAAGGTGATGAACACTAGATTGAGGAAAGAATTCTAGAACTTGGAAATTGTTTAAGGAAATGATGCTAAGTGACCTCAGAAGCTGCTGGGCTAGTAACAAGCCACTTCTGTGGGTCTTCTAGAAGTCGCTGGAAGATGTGACTTCAACAGGGGAGTGGTGAACTGAGTCAAATACTACCTTTGCTAAGATGATTCAAATCACGCCTGGATTTGGTGAAACAACAAGCATTGGCAACTTCCATTAGAACCACTTAAGTGGGGGGAGGCGCAAGGGGAAAATTAGTGTCGGTTTCAGAGTAAAGAAATCAGACAGTGAGTCAAATCAACTTTAAGAGTTATAATTGCCTATGATGTGGACCTTCACAGTGAACTGCAGCAGCTAGACTGAGATGTGGTAGAGTAAGAACCAGTAGGCATCTGTGAGTTAGTCCGTGGGCAGAGGCATTGCAGCTGATGTTGTTGTTATTGATGATGATGAAGAAGAAGAAGAAGAAGAAGAAGAAGAAGAAGAAGAAGAAGAAGAAGAAGAAGAAGAAGAAGAAGAAGAAAGGGAGAGGCTCAAGAGCACTTTCTTTTACTCCACTCCTGGAACACTTGCATAAGCATTCACATTTTTTTCCAGCCTCAGTTTCTATACCTTAGTCAACTGAGAAAAGGCCAAAGGTCTTAGCTAAAAGATTTGAGTCATAGCTTCCGCAGGCCTCATCATCCTCAGCACATCTGAGCCAAATTAGAGATGCTTTTGTTGTTGCTGTTTTGAGTTTTTCTTTCAGAAAGGAATAACAGAACATAAGAAAGACAGAGAAAGAAACAGTACTTAATAAACGGCTTTTAGATATACTCTGCAGCTTAGCATCGTTTGATTTTTATAATAATCCTAAGAGTTGGGTATTACTCCCTTTTTAAAGATTGGAAAAAAGACTGTGTTTAGAGAAATTGAATGACTTCCTCAAGATTTCAGAGTTTATCAGGGACTGTATTATGTTACCTTCTTTATATTGTATCCATCCAGGTGCATGGATTTCTTTGAAGTAAAATCCTGATAAATTGATGATTCACTCACTCTTTTTGTTGTTGTTGTTTGTTTTTGTTTTTTTGGTTTTTCGAGACAGAGTTTCTCTGTGTAGCCTTGGCTGTCCTGGACTCACTTTGTAGACCAGGCTGGCCTCGAACTCACAGCGATTCGCCTGCCTCTGCCTCCCGAGTGCTGGGATTAAAGGCATGCACCACCACACCTGGCTTGAAAACAGATTCTGGTCCTTTCTCCTTTGCCTGCACAATCATTTTTAATTATATGTGATGATTCCTACCCCCAGCCATTTAATTCCAAAGAACTATTTTTTTAGACTTATACAGAGTACCAGAATGTTATATGTGATTTGCCTCAAACACATTAATTTCATTTATTCAGAAAAAGTCACAATCCTGTATAGGTTGCCATCTACAGCTTCATTAAATTTGGGTGTCTACCGATTGAAGTAAGAACAGTTCAGAAAATCCCGTGACGTTGTCCACAAGACAGAGTTCAAAAAGCCTCATTCTGTAGACAGTTTGAGTGTAGTCACAGGTCAGAAACCACCAAAAAGATGCACTATCAGGGGGCTTAGAGATGAACAAACATTGAATTCACATCTGTGCATAGCCAAATCTTTGTGCACACTCAGATCTGCTCTCGCTTCATCTTATATACAGTATTCTTCACTCTCCACAGCCAGGATAGACTCTTTATCCATAGTAATTAGCAAGCTCTCAGGAAGAAGACTATCTCTTGTTTTGAGGCCTTTAGAGTCCTTAAAGGGTCCCTTCTGCAGGAGGAACACATCCTGAACAGCATGTCCATCAACTGCTCCCTGAATAGAGAAAGCGTTAGCATTCGTCTCACAACAAAATGAGAAGTGAAATAGCGTAAGGATATCAAATCTCTTCTTGGTAGCCTGCTATCCTTCCTCTGAGTGCCACCAGGTCTCCCCATCCAGGGGGCGTGGTCAAATATCAGGCACCAGAGTACGTGTGAAAGTCAGACCCCACTCTCCACTCAACTGTGGAGAATGTCCTGTCCATTGACTAGATCTGGGTAGGGATCTGAAGTTTACGGCCTGTATGGAAGTCCCCCTCAGTCAAAGTCATAGGGGAGGGGAGTAAGGGGAGAATGGGAGAGAGGGAGGAATGGGAGGATACAAGGGAGGGGATAACCATTGAGATGTAATATGAATAAATTAATAATAAAAAAAAGAAATAGCATGAGGAGGGAACTTTGGCACACCCGGGCAGTGAAGACTTCTTCGGAAGGACAGCAGTGGGGCAGAAACAAGGAACTCTTGAGAAAAGTTAGGCCCTTGAGTTAAAAGAAGAAAAATGAAGGATTCTTTGGAGTTAAATAATCAGCCATTTGGGTTTTTTATCTTCAGAAAAGAGTCAGATAAAAGTAGAAGTAAGCAATAGATTTTTGCCATTAATTACCAGCTGGGGCAGGGGGAAGAATATAAATTTCCTCGTAGAGCTCTTGCCTCAGCAGTGGGAGATCCTTAGGTTATAACATAAAGGCCATATGGCTCCCCAGCTAGCTAATAAATTACACAAAAAGTCAAATGTACTAGTTGGCAAGTTCACTGCCCGTGTAAGCCATGGTAGAGAGAAAAGGATGTAAGCTCGTATTGATGGTTTACTTCACAAAGCTTGAGGCCAACTCCAGAGGATTCAGAAAAACTAAATACAAAATTGAGAATATTTTAGAGATTTGCTTATTTTATTGAACGTGTATATCTGAGTGCCTACATGTGTGCATGTGCAGTGTGTGTGTGCCTGGTACCCACGTAGGCCAGGGGCATTATGTTTCAGAACTGGAGTTGCAGGTGCTTCTGTGCTTCTGTGTGTCTTCTGCAAGAGTATCCCATGCACTTAACCACAAAGCTTTGCCTTTATTCCCGAGAATATTTTTTTTATAGATAATCTATAAATTGGTGACTGGGAATTTCAGTAAAAGTAGAAAGAACATGCAAAATTTGAAATAGACTTACTTATAAGACTTTTTTGAAGTCTAGATATATGGTTGTTTTTTTTTTTTCTAGAGCAAACTCAACCCTTTCAATTGAAAATCAGGACTATAACTCAATTTTCATAGACTTCTTTATCTCCCTCCCTCCATCCATCCATCCATCCCTCATTCTCTCCCTTCCTCTCTTTCCTGCCTTCCTTCTTTTTTTCTTTTCTTATTCTTATTATTTTCCTTATAAATTCTTATCTACAGTCCACTTTCTTTTCTGCCATTGAATTTCTGAGGTTTGGTAAAGAGGTAATCCAAAGCCTGTGTTTTTCTCCTCTTATTTCTTTTGAGTTTGGAGGTGCTCATGGCTATGTTTATTAGGCAATATTCAGTTATTCATAGATACTAATTTTTCTCCATGGCCTCTATTCCCTTCAGAGAATTTCAGATTCTTTTGTGAATGTTTAAAATGGTTGTCACTAAATTCCCGAGAGATGAAGCAAAATATGAATTATTAAGACAATAATTAATTACCCTTTCATCTAAGCTTCCATCCTATCTTGTACAAGAATTCATTCCAGACATTTCATGGTAAACTTCCATAGGCTTGAAAACATCTCTTAAATTTATGACAATTTTATCCTTTAAAGAGGCAGGTATCTCCCTTTGTTAATTGTTTTATAGCATGGCCTCATCAGCATTTGTAAGAATGATTATTAATTGTTGACTTTAGAGCTTGAGATGTTGGTGCTCTGTTTAGGACATTGTCTCCTGTGCCAATGAGTTCAAGGTTCTTCCCCACTTTTTCTTCTAAAAGATTTAGTTTGTCTAGCTTTATGTTGAGGCTTTAAATCCATTATTTTAGTTTTGTGCAGGGTGATAATTATGGATATATCTGTATTTTTCTACATGTAGACTTCCAGTTAGAACAGTATCATTTGTTGAAGATGCTATCTTTTTTTCATTGTGTGGTTTTGGCTTCTTTGTAGAAAATCAAGTGTTGATAGGTGTGCGGGTTTATTTCTGGGTCTTTGATTCGATTCTATTAATCAACCATCCTATTGCAATGCCAATACCATGCTGTTTTTATTACTGTTGCTCTATAGTACAGCTTAAGATCTGGGATGGTGATTCCTCTGGAAGATATTTTTTTTTTTTTTTGGTACAGGATTGTTTTAGCTATTCTGGGTTTTTTTGGTTTCCATATGAAGTTGAGAATTGATCTTTCAAGGTCTGTAAAGAATTGTGTAGGTATTTTGATGGGAATTGTATTGAATATGTAGATTGCTTTTGCTAAGATGGCCATTGTACTATGTTAATTCTCCTGATCCATGAGCATGGGAGATCTTTCCATCTTCTCATATCTTCTACAGTTTATTTTTTCAGAGACTTGAAGTTTTCTTTTTATATACAAGTCTTTCACTTTCTTAGTTAGAGTTACTACTACTTTATATTATTTATGGGTATTATGAAGGGTATAGTTTTCCTAATTTCTCAGCCCATTTGTCATTTGTATACAGGATAGCTACTGATATTTTCAGTTGATTTTGTATCCAACCACTTTGCTGAAGGTATTTATCAGTTGTAGGAGTTCCTTGGTAGAATTTTTGGGTTCACTTATATATACTATCATATAATTTGTGAATAATGACAGTTTGACTTCTTCCTTTCCCATTTGTATCATCTTGATCTCCTTTAGTCATCTTATTGCTCTAGCTAGGATTTCAAGCATATTATTGAAGAGATATGGAGAGAGTGGAAGCCTTGTCTTGTTCCTGATTTCAGTGGAACTGACATAAATTTCTCCCTATTTAGTTTGATGTTGGCTGTAGACTTTTAACATGAATGATGTTGGATTTTGATCTTCACCAACCCTACATCCAACAAACATCTAATATACAAAATATATAAAGAATTCAAGAAGTTAAACAACACAAAACCAAATAACCCAATTAAAGAAGGGGTACAGAGCTAAACAAAGAATTATCAACAGAGGAATATTGAATGGCTAAGAAATACTTAAAGAAATTCTCAAGGTACATAGTCATCAGGGAAATGCAAATTAAAATTAATAAAGGAGAAAAAAATGAAAAAAAAAATGACTCAGATTACAAATAGCCAAAACACTAAGAATGTAACATTAATATAATTCTTGATTGTGTTATGGTCCTTCTTGCTACAGGTAGTTTATTTTATATATGTATAATAGTATATATATATATATATATATATATATATATATATATATATATAAACAATAAAAATGTTTTAAAAATGACCAGATTCCATCTTACACCATCAGAATGGCTACGATCAAAAACTCAAGTGACAGCACATGTTGGCAAGGATGTAGAGAAAGGGGAACACTCCTCAATTGCAGGTGGGAGTGCCAACTTGTACAATTACTTTGGAAATCAATCTGGCACTTTCTCAGAAAATTGGAAATAGTGCTACCCAAAGACCCGGCCATACCACTCTTGGGCATATAGGTGAAAGATGCTCCAACTTCCAGCAAGCACACTATGTTCATAGCAGCTTTATTCGTAATAGCCAGAATCTGGAAGCAACCTAGATTTCCCTCAACTGTGGTACATTTAGACAATGTGATACTATTCAGCTATTAAAAACAAGGCAATCTTGAAATTTACAGGCAAATGGATGGAGCTAGAAATGTTCATTCCGAGTGAGGTAACCCAGACTCAGAAACACACACATGCTATATACTCACTTATAAGTGGATATTATCCCAACATAAATGTCCTCTGAGAGACTCCACCCAGTGAGGGATCTGGACAGATATTGGGACCCACATCCAGACTCTTGACAAAGAGCTGGGAGTTGTATGGAAGAGTTGGGGCATGGAATGACTCAGGGGTATGTGTTCGGGGCAGGGATGTTGTCTGGAGCTCCACATGGAGATTATCAAGGCTGTCAGATCTGGATCTGAGGGGAACCTGCACAAACCGATGCACCAACCAAGGACATTGCAGCAGAGAACCTAGACCCTTGTTCAGATAGAGCCGATGGACAGCTCATTCTCCATGTGAGGAAGGGTGGGAGTGATTGGGGGACTGTCTCTGACAAGAACTCTGGTGCCTGCCATTTGTCGTTTGATCACTGCCCCTTGACAGAGAGGCTCTGTGAGAACACAGTGGGAGGAGCTGCAGGCTGTCCAGATGAGACCTGATAGGCTGTGGTCAAATGGTGAGGGAGGAGGACCCTACTGGTCAGAGGTCTAAGCGAGGGAAATAGAGTGTAAGAGAGAGGGAGTGTGGTAACAGGAAGATAAGGCTGAGGGGATTACAATTCGGATGGAATGTGAATAAATTATATACATGAAGAAGAATGGTTATATAAATGTCATCTCTTTAGCAGTGTCAATACTATTTTCTTATTTTTAATACTTCTTTTGGTTGCTTAGCTTCTAGTATTTCACAAGTGGAAGACTGTTCTTATGCAATTGTTTTGCTCTCTTAAGTCACTATTTCCACATTAATAACTGGGTAAAGATATCGGGCTGCAGCTTAGATCATGACTGTATCTAATGCCTTTTCCACATTGACTTCAAGCAAGGAGACTTCCTTTCTTGTTTTCATGGGAATTTTATGAATTCCAATATGTATATTTTTCCAGCTGTAGTATTTTATTTGCAATTGGAAATAGCCGGTGAGATATCACTTTTCTTATGAAAAATTTCCTAATAGTAAATCCCAGCAGCTACAGCTGATTCCAGCTATGCAAATTGGTATGATTTCTTTACGCATAAGTTAATTTCTAAAGTATTCGTTCCAATCGTTAATGCTGATATTTGTGGGTTAGTGAAACATTAATTACCTTTTGCCCTCATATTAGCCACCCTTTTGTAAGTATAATTACTTTTCGTGTTACCTGCCCTTAAAGAGATAATTTAGATAAATGGACTTGCTTTTGGTTGATAGCACTACAACGGAGTGCTACTTTACCTAGCATCTGTTTTGAATTACAAATGAGGTCCCTTAATTGCAAATGTTTATGTTTGTTGTTTCTCTTGTCAGATAAATTATTTTCCTACTTTAGATGTAAGGTCTTAGGACAGACACACAGAACTAAAGGAAAAGTTGTTAGGCTCACATGGAATTTTGGAATCCTTGTGAATAATATTTTCTAAAATATCATCTGTTGTTCTTCTTAAGGAATTTCTCTTCTGCTTTAAAGGAGACAGGTTTTCAGTGAGAAAAGGTTTAAGTGAAGTCGAGATATTGGTGTGTGTTATCTGCCACTCACTTCGTAAGGTCCATACTCAATGTACTGAGCCCAGAGTCCTCATGTACGAGAGATGAGAAAGGACAGAAGGATGCTGGAGTTTTTAGTTAGAGCTGGAGTCAGTATTTCCTCCCTCAATCTTTACCAACCTGTCCTAGTTTCATTTCTGTTACTGTGATAAAGTATCTTGACAATGAACAGCTTAGGGGAGAAAGATTTATTTGATTTATAATTTCATGCAACAACAGTCTATCACTATGAGGAAGCTGAAGCAAGAGCCTACATACCCTCATAAAGAGTAGGGCACAGCACTCCTTAGGGAAAAGGGGGACAGGGAGGAAGGCATATGCAGGAGAAGAATAGAGGTCAGCAATAACAATAAGTATGTCTAGAGAAGCCACAATCATGCTATTAACTGTTTACCTAAAACAACAAAACCAAAACCTACAAGACATTCAGTTCTTCATATGAGCACACACACACACACACACACACACACACACACACACACACACACACGTGTACATATATACATATATGTGTAAAGAACTTTCTCATCTGGGATGATGGTGCTTCCTTCAAAGACCCAAAGACCACCTAACCAAATCCCCAATACCAGCATGAGGAGACTTCCAAAACATTCAGGTCATTGCTATTACCATTGGTTGGTTACCTGCTGGAGGTGGAGTGTAAGACCTTATTGCTGAAGACACCATGGACTTCAGAAACAGGGCCAAAGGCCCCTCAGCTTGAAGCAACCTGAATGTTCTTCCCATGAGAATTAGCTTTCATGGAAACAGAAAGCACCGTGGAAGCTTCCAGAGGGCAGCTGCAACCAATCACCCAGCTATGATGACTATAAGCTGCATAAGTGGCCACCATGCTCCAATAACCCGATGGGCTCAGTAGGGGTACACATTTTTTGGCAGTAACCAACAGCTCTGTAATTGGGCTTAAGTTCTGATCCACAGGAGAGATACCATATCTGGGTCTGGGAGCCTAGCTAACTAATCAGTGCTCATGACATCATGATTATTGGAGGAGAATCTACAACCACTAATTTACTGAACTAGCATAATTCCTAACACTAATCTATAAATATTTGTCCTTACACAAACAGGTAAGTGTAGTCTTCACCCCTCACCAAGGAAACTTCTCTTTGCACTGGACAGAGATCAGTAGAGAAAACTACTACCAATCAACATGCAGAACGGTAGAGCCCAGTCCCAAAAGGTAGATCTATAAACAGCACCCCACCTAAATGTGTAAGTTTCAGGGAACATTGTGGAAGAGGGGGTAGAAGGATTGTGAAAGCCAGAGGATCAAGGACTTTGCTGTGAGCTTGTATCTCTTAGTAACATCAGAGGTACATCTGCCAAGTTTCAGTAGCATGCCCACCCAAAGGTGAGCTGAGGTAGGACACTGACAGTCATGCCAAATTGGATGAGGAAAATCCCATGAGGCCTCAACGCACACAAAATACTCTAGACAATTGAGCGAAGCTGGGAAAGGAAGAGGTGACTCTCCATGGGGAAGAGCACCCCAATTTATTGTCTAGTGCCAAATGGTCAGCTCTAAAAATATAAGCATGATTAACATTATATGTGCTCATCAGGTTATATTTTAGAGCATACATGTATATACAAATACATAGATGCATGAAATACAATTGATGAAAACAGAGGCCTTGAATTTGAAGGAAAGCTGGGAAAGGTAGTGGGATGGTGTGATTTGGGGAGAATGTTATAATTAAAATACATCCTCAAAATAAACACAAAGTGTAAAATAAAACAAAGAGCAGAGAGACATGAATGCTTGCACGCTATCTCCTTAGCTAGTTGGTCTGGTCTCATTGAGTTCTGGACACCCTGCCTATAGGAGGATACCACCCACATCTGGGTGTTCCTAAATCCATTAGCTTAATTAAGACTTTCCCACATACATGTCCACAGGTCAAGGAAATGTAGTTAATTCCTCATTGAGAATCCCCTCTCAGGTGATGCTATACTGAGTCAAGTTGACAATTAAAGCTAATCATCTTAGTGCTAGTTATTCTTTGAGTTTTAAAGGAACTTGTGGTTAATAAAATCCTTAAATATAGCTTCCTAAAAATATTGGTCAAGCCAGACGTTGTAGTGGATGCCTTTAATCTCAGCACTTTGGAGGCAAACGCAGGTGTATACCTGTGAGTTCAAGGCCAGCCTGGTCTTCAAAGTGAGTCCATGACAGCCTGGGTTATCACACAGAAAAACCCTGTCTCGAGGGGGAAAAAAAAAAGTCTTGATCACTGTTCTACAGATGTGAAAAGGCACCGCGACCATGGCAATTCTTATGAAAGAAAGCATTTAATTGGGGGTTGCTTACAGTTTCAGAAGTTTAGTCCGTTGTCATCATGGCAGGGAGCATGGTGGCAGACAGGCAGACATGGTTGGAGAAGTAGTTGAGAGCTCTAAGAAAGCTAGACACTGGGCCTGACTTGGATTTTTGGAACCTCAAAACTCACACCTGGAGCCCCACCTCCTATTCCTTCTCAAACAGTGCCTCTCCCTGATAGCCAACCATTCAATTACATGAACCTGTGGGGACCATTGTTAGCCAATCTGCCACACTGAAAGTGAGATGACTTTCAGGACTCAACTCCCGGGGTGGGGGTGGGGGGAGGACTTGGAAATTATTCTCATTCTGAGGCTCATTTTCTTTGAGAAAACATTAAGTCAGTCTGGGGATGGCTAGATTGAAGGAGGTAATGATGGACATTTTTGTCTCTGGTTCTATGAATGAATTGCCTCATGAATATGTAGTAGCTATTAGACGCCAGAGACCACTGCATTTAATGTCTAGGCAAGTATGCCACGCTGAATACATATTGAACTCTTCTGCCTCATCTTTTTAGCTTAAAACGCTGCTTGTCTTTTCAGTCACGTCCAGTGATTGCATGCTTCAAAATCTTCAGAATAAAGTAGACAGTCAAATTTACATGTAGTTTCCAATCATATAGGAAAGACGAGCCACTTTCCATTTAACAAGGTGAAGAGGCGTTTCGGACCCTGACCATCTGTTTGTAAAACCTGTTAACACTACTGGTTTTTGTTTTTGTTTTGTTTTGTTTTGTTTTGTTTTCCCTTTTGGACACTTTTCTAACATCTAATGTAATGAACAAGGAAATACATTTTTTTGGTGTGTGGGCATGTAATTATTTAGTATTGCATCTGTCTATTTAGTGTCTTTACAGCCAGGTGTAAACTTACAAGTATTTAAGCATATGAATATTCAAAACATAAAATAAATATAGGTAAAGGTAAGTTGAATTTTTTCCTCATGGGGAACATTCATTATCCTTAACTTATTTTTTAAAATATTTTGTGCACTTAACTAAGATTCCTAGGCAATAAAATTTTTTTTTAATCACAAAGGGGCAGCCTGCTTTAACAGACTTGTAAAATCTAAACATGATCTCAAATATGTATTGAATTAAAAGAAGATATTAAAAGTATAAGAAGTTAATTTAAGAATTGTAAAGGTTGTATCAAAAGTAAGGATTACTTTTAAGAACAACCCTCCTGCATCCATCTTTTCTTCTGATCTTGCCTTTTCACTGTCTCCTTGAAAGGCCAAATTCAGTATCTAAGCAAACATGATGCTAAAACAAGAAGAAACAAAGAGTTCAGTGGACATTTTTAAAAATACTCATTTGTAAAGGCTACTTTCCCTTAGGAAGTTCTTCTCACACTTGGATGTTTCTTGTGTTTTTCTTTGATCATTTCTTCCTTTAACCTTGTTGAAGTCTACAGTAAAATACCTTTGGTATACTATTTATATTCCTAAACTGCTTTTCAGTGTTGAAGCCATAAATCCTAGTTTTACCTGAGCTGAGGACCCTCAAGCTCAGGGGAACTCTTCTGACTGCTGAAGGTGGCTGTGGGAAGGGGACCATCTCCTCATGGCCAGTTTTCCCAGGGTTGGTGCTAAAGGCCCTCGTTGGAGCATGGTTAATGAGCTTTTCTGTTGTCCCTGGCTGATCTACCCCACTGAGAATGACAGCTTGGCTTTCTTTGCACCTGTTTTTCTGGCCAGAGACCTACGTAGGATGTGGTAACTGTTAGTGTCAACATCAGATTCTGTACCTGGATCTGATGGGACAGTCTATCGCATTCCTGTGAGACGTTATTATAGAAGCTGATTTGATTATCTTCCTTTGTATCCAAGAGAATGCCAGAGACACAGTGGAGAACTGCTTCCCCAAAGCAGTGCATTAAAAACAACAACAACAATAACAAAACCCCCTCCTACATATTCTCTTTGTTGTATATTCGACTGTTTCACATTGAATTCCTCAAGAATTTCAGACGTTTTGCCCAACTTGTTCCACTAATGCCTGAAAACAGTTTAAAAGATTCGGTCAGTAATGCTAAACTTAGAGTAACTTCTATGTATTTGCCTTTTATTGAAAATAGATTTTCCCCCTCACATAGTGTATCTTAATTATAATTTTCCCTTCCTCTACTTCTCCCAGTTCCTTGCAAGGTCCTTTCCCATCCAAATTCACCCTTTTGTCTCTTATTAGAAATTAAATAGGATTCAAACAGATAATAATTAAATAAAACAAGACAAGACAAAAACTAACACATTGGCATTGGACAGAATAAACAAGGAACCTACAAGAAGGAATAAGAAGCAGAGATCCATTCATTTGTGTACTCAAGAATTCCATAAAAACACTACATTGGAAGCTATAATATATGTGCAAAGCACCTGTGGTGTACAAGAAAGAAGAAAAAAATGTATAAATATAATAAAAATAAGAATGATAAAAAAAATTTTAAAAATAAAAGGACAAACCCTGGCATAGTATAATGAGATGAAAACTCCTCCAAAGGTGCCATTGAGTTTGTTTCCTGTTGTCCATCAACTGCTAGGCCTGCAGCCTCCACGTAAGAGTAGTTTCCTTCTCTAGTGAGACTGCCTTGGAGGGAACTACATTTTCCTTTGCAAGAGTTATCAATTGGATATTGCTTCTGGGTTAGGGATTGGGGCTTGTGTCTCCTTCTTCCACTTCGCTAGGACCCCATTCTCTGCAGATCTGTGCAGGCCCTACGCATGCTGCCTCCGTCTTTGTGAGTTCATATGAACGTCTGTCGCCTTCTTTGCTTGTTGTGCGTCATCTCTTCTGGTCCTTACACTCATTCTATGGGGTTCCCTGAGCCTTAAAGGGGAAGGATTTGATGGTCATATCTTTGGGGGCCACTTCCCCTGCAACTCTGGTGGTGGTGGTGGTGGTGGTGGTGGTGGTGGTGGTGGTGGTGGTGTGTGTGTGTGTGTGTGTGTGTGTGTGTGTGCGCGTGCGCGCGCTCGCGCTCTCCTGGGGGTACTGCAGCTGGCTACTGACAGGGTCAACTCTCTTGTTTTCGCATTCCCAGGACCAGCACTCCCAGGATGCCCAGTTGAGGCGGGAAGGGGCTCAGACAGCAACCTGTGTGAAAGTCCAGAGCAGGGGCCTCCGCCTGGCCCTTGGTGGTAACAGAGTCCTGTTGCTTCAGGGCCCCCCCCCCCGTGGCAGCACAGGCCAGGAATCCCACCATGGTTCCAGGTGGCATCACAGGCTACTCACAGGCTGTTCCTTGCCACCCCCCAAGTCTCCAGTTCTGCCTCCCTTCATTGTGCCCACATCCTTCTGTCTCTGTTTCTCTTCCATTTCTGCACCACTTACTTGCTTCTCTTAGGGGCACCAGGGGTCTCTGAGTGTCTGGGGTCATCTCACGAGTGCTCTTGGGACTGCTGTGCCCTGCTTGTGCATTATGACACCAGACAGGGGTAATCTTGAGCATGGTCTGACCCTCCCCCTCCCCCCCCCCCTCCTCAGCCCTACATGATGCCCCATTGGTGGTTGTATCAGGCTAGCTCCCTGTCTGAGCCCCTTGGCACCAGACTGGTGATCTTCTCAGGCTTGTTTTTTTTTTTTTTCAGGGAATGTTAGGCTCCTGATGATTCGAATGTTCATAGGTCAGAACACCGAACTTAGACATAGTCTTTCCCCTCTCTGCCACCTACTGATGCACATGTGACACAGCAGCCACACGCATTACACATCTATAGGTAGGTTCCTTTCAAATAAAAAAAATTTTTTTTAAACAGTAATTTTACCCTTTGGTCTTCCAGGTAGTGTTGGCTACGGGTCCCATCTTATGTGGTAATCAAATCAGATATTTGTTTGTGCCACCACTGTCCTAGCATATCTCTCAGGGAGGACAGACGTGTATATCAAAGGGATTGTGGCTGGGTTAGTGTTTAATATTTCTCTTTAGGGAGCATGCCAGAGTACCTTATTATACCAAAGACACTAGAAATGTGGTGCCCTAAGAAGGTACCAGCTCCACTTCTCTATAGTCAATGAATTGTGTAAGTAGTGCTGTCTTTAGCAATGTGGACTTGCTGGCCATTTTTGAAGCACAAGCTATATAGTCTTGACAACAGTCTAAGTTGTTTGGGAATTCCCGTGGGATCTCTGTGGCCAATAACCTAATTAGATGTAACCCAGCCTCAGTACTGGACACTTCATTTGGTGACAAGAGGTCATCGGTTGGGGTCTCTTGATTCCCCTTTATTTAGAAAATTTCATTTAGATTGCCTTCATATATTCATATATGGGTATATTTTAGGAAGTGTCTACTGTATTAGGTTTCCATCCTATCTGTCAAATGACCTTTAATTTTAGCTGTCTTTCCCCATATTCCCTTCCTCATCCCACTCTTTTCTCCCCCTCTGCACCTGATACTCCCTTGATACTACCCCTCTCCTCACTCATCCATAGCAGTCTATTCCTCTTTCCTAGAGAGACCTATCTGTGGCCTCTAGTCCCTTAGTCTATACCTAACCTCTGTGCCTCTATGTATTATAGACTGGTTACTATAGACTTAACAGATAATACCCATGCATAGGTGAATATATACCATATTTGTCGTTCTGTGTTTGGTGTGCCTCATTCAGGATAATTTCCCGTCCGTTTATCTGTGAATTTTAGGATTTAAATTTTTTTTTTTAATGGCTGAGTAAGTGCACAAGATTTTCTCTATCTGTTCTTCTACTGAGGGACATCTAGGTTGTTTCTAGTTTCTGGCTACTATGAATAGGGCAGCAATGAACGTGGTTGAAAAAGAGATTCTGCAGCAGGATGAAGTATCTGCTGGGTAAATGCCCAAGAGTGGTATAGTTGGATTGGGAGATAGATCATTTCCCAGCTTCCTGAGTAATTACCACACAGCTTTCTAGCTGTACACGTTTGCACTCTCATCAGCAATGCGTGAATGTTCCTCTTTTTTGACATTCTTGCCAGCATGGCCTGTCACTTGATTTATTGATCCTAGCCCTTCTGCTGGGTGTAAGATGAAATCTCAAAGGACTAAGAATGTTGATTCTTTAAGTGTTTCTTAGCCATTTGGGCTTCTTTTGAGACTTCAGTTTAGATCTGTACCCCATTTTTAATTGATTTTGTTTCCTTAAAATCTATTTTAACCCAGGTGTGTTGGCTCACGGCTTTAATCCCGGCACCCTGTAGGCAGAGGCAGGGGGATTGCTGTGAGTTTAAGGTCAGACTAGTCTGCAAAGGGAGTCCAGGACATCCAGGGCTACACAGGGAAACCTCGTCTCACAAAACAAAATAAAACAATACAAAACAAAAACATCTACTTTTAGTTACATATATGTATATATATATATATTATATTAACCCTCTATCAAATGTATAGTTGGTGAAAATCTTGTTCCATCCTGGAGGATGCAGCTTTGCCCAAATGACAGTGTTCTTTGCTATCCAGAAGCTTCTCAGTTCCATGAGGTTCCACATGTTAATTTTTGATCTTAGTGCTGCACTAATGGTGTTCTGTTCAGAAAGTTGTCTCATGTGCCAAAAAATTCAAGGCTGTTTCTCACTTTTTCTTATCTCAGGTTCAGTATATCTTGTTTTATGTTGAGGTCTTTGATCCATCTGGACTTGAGTTTTGTTCAGGATAATAGACATAGACCTATTTGCATTCTTCTACGTACGACCATGTAGTTAGACCAGCACCATTTGTTGAAGATGCTTTATTTTAGTTTTTTTAAACTGTGTTTTTCTGGCTTCTTTACAAAAGTTAAATGTCCTTTGGTATGTAGTTTTATGCCTGGGTCTTCAATTCAATTCCATTGACCAACATGCCAATATCATGCTGTTTTTATCACTATAGCTCTGTAATACAACTTAAAAGAGAGGATGGTGAGATCTTCAGCAGTTCTTTTATTATTTTATTATTCAGGATTGTTTTAGACTCTGTATGTGTGTGTGTGCGTGTGTCTGTGTGTGTCTCTCTCTCTCTGTGTGTGTGTGTGTGTGTGTAACTGAAATCTTAGAAGTCTCCCTCTTCTCTTTGCTTTCCTTGTGTCTTCTGTGATTTCTGAAACATAGCAACATAGAAACTTCTGGTAACATAGACAAGGAGTGCCATCCCTGCTTCCTCCTCCTATAATGTAACGTTTAAAATCCAGTTAGTTAGATTTAAACTCTATGTGTGCTCACTTTATAACATGAAAAAAAGACAAACATAGCTGTTGTGTATGTCTTTGCCCTATACACTGGACAGAATGCTATATTTTTTTTGACCCAAAGGCTTCTAGGGATGCCTAGAGGGGAAAATAGCGACCTGAGCATTAGTAATGACCACATGCTGGAAAAAATGACTCCAAGGGACAGGCCTGCTTTGCATAATCTAAGATAAAAGACAGGCCCAGCAATGGCAGATCTAGGGAAGTGACCATGTCCCAGATTGTCACTGGGCCAGTGTCTGATGCCTGAACCAAGAAGCATATTTCTTTTACTTTTCCTCATCTTTGATACACAGCATGGGGTATACAAGTTAGCTTTAGGAGAAATTAAAAGAGTGAAAGCTTTTACTTACAGTAACAACTAAAGGTTTTCATCAGTAAATACACCTCTCTTGGGCTATATATTTCTTAACAAGAAGAAAGTATGTGACTTTAAGTCTATGTGACAAATTCCACCTTTGGATTTCTAATGCCAGTTTTATAAACTTTCTTACATTTTTTACAAACTGGCCGTACCTATACTTCAGGTAATTATGTTCTGTATGTCTATTATAGCTATTTTCATCTGTTGTTCTTAAACTGTGGCCACATTGGCTTTTTTGTTCATTTATTTTCAATGCATGCTGGCATTCTTATTATTTTAATATATTTTATTAATTTATTCATATTACATCTCAATTGTTATCTCATCCCTTTATCCTCCCCTTCCTCTCTCCCTCCCATTTTCCCCTTACTCCCTTCCCCTATGACTGTGACTGAGGGGGACCTCATCCCCCTGTATATGCTCATAGGGTATCAAGTCTCTTCTTGGTAGCCTGCTATCCTTCCTCTGAGTGCCACCAGGCGTCCCCATGCAGAAGACATAGTCAAATATGGGGCACCACAATTCGTGTGAAAGTTAGATCCCACTCTCCACTCAGTCGTGGAGAATTTCCTGTCTATTGGCTAGATCGGTGTACGGGTTCAAAGTTTACTGCATGTATTGTCCTTGGCTGGTGCCATAGTTTGAGCAGGACCCCTGGGCCCAGATCTGGCCATCATAATGTTCTTCTTGAGGGTTTCTAGGACCCTCTGGATCCTTCTATTTCCCCATTCTCCCATGCTTCACTCACTTAGAGTCCCAATAGGATGTCCTCCCCTCTGTCCCATTTTACTGGTAAGTGAAGACTTTCATGGGACATGCCCCTTGGGCTAGTATGACTTATATTCTTAAGGCTCAGGTAAGAGAGGGAGGAGACGAACTAGTACTTTTGCTGCAAGATATTATTTTCTATAAACGACAAGGAAGCTGCTTCCATAAGGTCTCTGCAATGTGGCCTCCTAAACAAGACCTGAGCAACGACACCACTTGACATGACAACAGAGAAAGGGGGGACACTCACAATCACCACTCCTAGATGAAGAGTTACAGGCACTTCATGACTGATGAGAGCCTCATAAAAGTGCTTTCTAAATTTTACTAAAATGGTAACAAGCAGAAAAGCAGAACTACCAAGTTAGAAATAGAGTATTAACAGTTACAAATATAAGTTATAGTTCATTAAAAGAAGATTAAAGGGCACAAATGCTTGTAGATGAGATGTGTGTTAAGACAAAGGTTGTTTCAGAATAGAAATGGATGAAAGTAATGTTATGTTAGGAGATTAAATAATTAAAGGATCAAATTCAATACTCTGATATAAAACTAATGCTTGACTCTGTTTGCAACAACAATGCTTTGTGCTATATTTAATTCTTAATAATTCTTAATAATGTTTATAGCAAAAATGGTTTGGAAAAGCAAGGACTTTGTTTTATCCTTTTATTAAATTAGACTTTTGAAGCCTGAGATTAGATTTAAGTTTTATATGACTATGTTTTCCCATACAATAATGACTTCTTGCTACATTTTCTACATTGCCTTAGGGTAGTAATTCAGGAGATGTCCTAATAAATTAGGTAATATATTATGAAACTCATTTTAATTGACAAAAATTTAAATCTGTTTGTAAAAATGTAACCTACTGGGTAAACAAATAAACTGACAAATTGTCAAAATGAACTAAAGATTTTTTTCTTTTCGAAAACATTATCTCTTCATAACATAAGTATTTGACATAAAAAAATGAGTAGAAAATATGAGCCATCTCTGGGAAGCACTTTAAAATATGGTATGTAGAAGTTTAAACTTATTTTCAGAGTCCTCCTCAGAGGACAGAAACAGTGTGATTCATCAACTGACAGGGAAAAAAAAAAAAGACACCTCATCAAGGGCTCCATCTTGACTGGAGGGAAAGTCCTTATGCAGAATCTTCTAACCTACTCCTGGGCTGCAAAACTCGAGGTGTGAACTGTTACACTCACGTTTCCCACATCAAGCATATACCAACTTTTTTTTTTTTGCTTTTTAAATTTTTGTTCTAATTCTTATTATTTAATTAATTTATTCAGATTACAACTCAATTGTTATCCCATTACTTGTATCCTCCCATTCCTCCCTCCCTCCTTCTGTCACCCTATTCCCCTCCCCTAGGTCTGTGACAGAAGGGGACCTCCTCCCCCACTATATGGTCATAGGCTATCAAATCTCATCTTGGTAGCCTGCTTATTCTTTCTTTGAGTGCCACCAGGTCTCCCAATTTTTCCTGAGAAAACAACCATGTGAACTTCAGAAATGCTGTCTGACACTCACCCTCGAGTTCGTTGGCATCTCTCTCTTTTTATGTTTCTTAAATCTTTATGTAATTAAACATATAAAAATTATTTACTATATTTAACTTTACATTTGGCATATTCTTAAGTGATAAAATGATGCTAATCTTGGTTTTAATGAAGCTATTAATGTGGTGATTATTTCCTTTCATTAATCATGTTTTTATGACTGCTTACTTAAATATCTGTCCTTATGTCTAATTTTCATGTTTGAAAGGCCCTGATGTTTTCACCGTCTTTGTAAAAATGTTTCTTCATATTCACAATAATTTGGATGTAAGAAAGCTAATATTTACATTCATTAAATACCTTATCATAAGACTTCAAAGTAATTCCACTTAGGGGGTAACTATATTTTAAGTTCATATTCTTTTTTTTATTAATTTATTCTTGTTACATCTCAATGGTTATCCCATCCCTTCTATCCTCCCCTTCTTCCCTCCCTCCCTCCCATTTTTCCTTTATTCCCCTCCTCTATGACTGTTCCTGAGGGGGATTACCTCCCCCTGTATATGCTCATAGGGTATCAAGTCTCTTCTCGGTAACCTGCTGTCCTTCCTCTGAGTGCCACCAGGTCTCCTTATAAAAGCCAAATGAAGTTTTTCATATATGCATATATATGTATGATGTATGTACACATGCACATATGTATGCATGCATTATGTATTTATGAAATAGGTTCAAACTATTAGACTACTATGTTTTTATTGAAGTTAAAATTTTTAAGCTAGAACAAATTAAACACTATAAAAAGACCTATAACATGTGCCAATATTTAGCAAAGTGACTTTAGTTCTCTTTACTCTGGCATTTAGAATCTAGGTATAGAGATCCAAATATTTGGGCTAACTCTTCTTATTCAAATTATAAAAGTGACAAACATATCCAACAGCAACAACAACATTATTATTGATTTTATTTTAGGTACTAATATTTCTTAATTAAACTAATACTTAAGATGTCCTATAGAACTATTAGCTTGGATCTTAAAAATTCACCACTCAATATTGGTATTTTACTGATCAGAAGGAAAAGACTTGAGTCCCATTTCTACCAATAAACACCAATATAAGAAATATGGCTTGGAAGCCAAAGTAGCTCTATTGGGAGAGTGTTTGACTGAAGAAGTACAGTTTGGTTGTACCTGCCAAACTATAAGATTCTGATTTCTATGATTTTTGTTATTAATCATCAGTACGTAACAATTTTGTTAAAAGAACATTTGAAAAATTCTATATTGCTAACTAACCTTCTACAGTTATTTGGAAATTAAATATAATATAATACCTATACACTAAAGCAAATAAAGTAAGCATCCGCAGATGAGAACTGTTATAATTCAGATATTATAGGCCATTTTTAAAAGGAATTAGAGATCCCCATTCCATACAAGGTTGTAAGATGAAGCTTCTCAGAAGAAAACTACAATTAGAAGATAATTGATTTTTTAAAATACTCAACACAATATATTGTACAAATAACAGCAATGCAGGGGGAAACATATAGCTAATCAAGTTTTTTAAATTGTATATATTTTTGTTGTTTAAATGACCATTTCCTTCATCTACCACCTTTACCTTAGGGAAGACAGCATTCTTGATTACTTGACAAAAAGTTTTAAAATTTAGTATATTTTCTTTACTACATGTCATGTTATGTCAAATGTATAAGATTAAAATAATCAGATCTGCATCTTAATGACCAGTAGATTTTTAACAATAGGATCCAGGGCAGCACAAGGGCTTATTTAGCTCCTCCTCCTGACTCCTACATCAGTCCATGGGATGCCCTTCCTAGCAACATGGGACACTAATAATATTTAATAAATATGTGGCCTGTGCTTGCACAAAAGGTGATGCTTGACCAACACAGTGAACTATGAATGGAAGGCCCCAGAGAGAAGTTGTACTGTTCACTGAACCTTCTTCAAGGAAGATTAACTAGTGAGAACTTCAGTGATCATGGAGAGGTTAACATGTTGTGGGTCCAAGGCTAGTTACAATTTATCTTGGATATGTTTAACTCCTTGAATAACCACTTTCTGTCCATACCTATGTGTCTGACCTAACATCCTGTGACTAACAGGCAAAGCCTTTTGGAATGCATTATGTTAACAAAACTACAGTTCCCATCACAGTGCAGGCTAAGCCAGGTCATCAGATAGCATCTGAGACCCACAGCTGAGGTGTCTCCCAGTGCTGCAGCTACCTACTCAGTTTCTACCAATGTATTAGAAAAATGCTTTGATTTATGGTTTTCATTGCTCTGCTACTACAAAATCTTCCACAAATTCTTACTCCATTGGAAAATAGAGCGTAGGGTATCCTGAATTTGTGTTTCTGAACCACAGTGACTCATGTGTCAAGACAAATGATCTCTTATTTGATGCCTTTGAGGTGAGAGTTGTGTTTTTGAACCTGGAGTGTCCCTCACACACTCATGGAGTTGAGTATTCTGTCTGCATCCTGGTGTGATCTTAAAGGCTGTGGGAAGTGGGGCCTGTCTGCTCTGGTCGCTAGGGGAGTGTTTTTGAAGATCTTATCTCCTGCTGGGTCTGTATCATGTTTTCTGCTTGTGGTCTGCTATGAGATGAATCACTATGATTCATGCATTTCCTTCCTGTTATGATGGTCTGAAATCTGTCTGTCAGCTGAAATAAACCTCCCTCCCTTAAGATATTTCCGTCAGGCCTTTGATCACAGTAGCTCTCAGAATAACTAATTTACTGTTGCACGATACTTAATAAATAGCATTTTTTTTTTTCATAAACCAGACGTCTAGGGATGTGAGACCCAAACAGTAAACATTGAAATATGTGAACTACAGTCCTTAGCATGGGAATGCAGCTTTGCAGGTGAGTTTTTCTCTGTGTAGAGATAATTCTACTGTTTTTATATGCAACATAAGACATAAAATATAAGCATGAATGTGAAATCATATGATGGCATTTAGAGCAATCATTAGGAAAATTAAATTGTCTTATTTGTATAGGCTAGTCGTTTTAGACATCTGACTACACATCTGAGATGTTTTCTGAATTAATTATATCATTTCCCTGTTATGATAATTAGAAAAAAATATAATTTACGTGTATAGTGTTTTAATTATGACATATGCTTAATTTCAGGAGTATTCTGTTATGAATATATTAATGTAGAAATACTTCTTGAGATATGTAAGAGGGAAATTACTCTCCTATTTAAACTTTACCTTTGATATCTTGTGACTTATATAACCATATTCCCACCTTTAGGTTCACCTGAAATATTGGATGTTAAATAAAATTGTGTAAACACATAACTTATGATAAATTTTACAGAAAAAATGATTTATTTTAATTATGGACCATGTGATTCCAGGTTCAGGGACCCCAATGACCCCTTATGGCCACTGTGGGTTCTAGCATTCATGTGGCACACACACAAACACACTCAATCAAAATAAATACTTAAAAATACCAATTAAAAATTGAAAAATAAATATTAAAAAATAGAATTGATTTGAATGTTTCCCTATAGTAAGAATCACTCTTAACAACTGAGCCATCCCTTCGCTGAACCTTTTAAAGATTTTATTTTTATTCATGCATGTGTTTGTGTGAGTGTGTGTACATGCAGTGTAATGGTTCAAGCTCCTGTGTTAACTGTGAGGCTACATTAAAAGTAAAGTTCAGAAAGTATAACAGTTAAAAGGCAGTTAAGTGCTAAGTACACACTCTCTTTAATCCTGTGACAACTTCAGACCTTCCTTTTGTGTTCTCTACAGAACTAGCTCCTAACAGGCCTGCTTGTGCCATTTCTGCTTCAGACATCCCCATCAAGGCCCGAAGGTTTCAAGCCTGCAGCTAGTTTGCCCGTGGTGAGTTGTAGAGCCAGGAGGACAATGGTGCAGTGTAAAAGGCAGCACAGTTTGGGTGTACGCGCAGTCTCACTCCAACAGTGAGTGGATTTCTATGCTTTAAGCCGTCGTCGTGCTATTGTTATCACGCTAGTCATTCGGTGATGATGACAGTTTCCCTCACTGCCTCCGTGTCAGTTGACCCTCCTGTGATTCATCTCCACGTTGCAGACAGTTCATTCAGAACTGAGGCCTCGATTTGTTGATGTTCTGGTCTCTTTCAATGCGTGAAGTCTGTATGAGGTTCAGACGAAAATGTTCTTAGGGTAGCAAACATTGGTTTAAGTAGCAAGACATCCTTGGCTTAGAGAAGTAGAGCTCTACCCTGGGTGCTTAAACAGGCTCTTCAGACTGTCATGATTCTTAATATAGAATTTTTAGCCTTCCATAATTCTTAGTACAGGCATTTATAATTGTATTTAAAATGTCATTTAAGTCGACTATGACTAGAAGTGCATATTCTCCCAGTCCAAATGGGAGAGCAAAATTATTTAAGAATGACTGACGATCTTTGTTTTCTCTCTCTCGAGTCTATTCCTTTGTCTCTTCTAAATTTTCGTTCCTTTAAAAGACTTGAATAATATCCCAGCACTCGGGAGGCAGAGGCAAGTGGATCGCTGTGAGTTTGAGGCCAGCCTGGTCTACAAAGCGAGTCTAGGACAGCCAAGGCTACACAGAGAAACCTTGTCTCAAAAAACCAAAAAAAAAAAAAAGAAAAAAAAAAAGAAAAAAAAAAAGAAATTATCACTGATAACCTTAGTCAATAAGTGTGATTATTCCTGTGGACATGAAGAAGTAATAAGAGCCTGTAGATTACGAACCAAGTCATCGTCAGGTGTGTTCGAGATGAGATTGTTTTATTATGATCTTAATTTTAGAGCTTAATTTTAGGATCAAAACCAAGTTGATCAGAAAGTAAAGGTATCTCATATCCCTCTACCTCAGCGCACATGTAACTGTAACTTCCCCTATGGCCAGCACTCCCCAGCAGCAGCATATGCATTACAATAAGGGAATCTACAGACAGACACCACTGCCATGCAGACAATAATCCCCATCAGGGTCTGTTTTCAGCATTGTGCATTATGTGGGCTTTTGGACAGCTGTCTATTGCTAAAGTGTCAGATGGAGGGATTCCACTGCTCTGTACTTCTGTGGCATCTCTTCAGTCCCCCCTCTCCAGAAGGCCTCAGCCACTCACCATCTTACCACATCCAGGTTTTCATACTATTGGAATCATGAACACAGTAGCCTTTCCAGACTGATTCTTCCATTTACGTTTTATGATCCCTCCTTGCATGTTCGTGGCTGGATACCTCATTTCTTTTACTTCATTTTAGTCCATTCCCTGCATGTAACCAAGTTTATAGTTTCATTGGCTAAGTGGAGGACATGGTGGCTGCTTCTAACTTTTGGTAATTGCAAATAAAACCCCTATGGACATCTGTACATACCTTTTTAATAATTTTGGGGTAAGTGTGTGTAAGAGCCATATGTTGTATGGTAAGAATGTCTCATTATGTAGGTGCTGTTAATGTAGCATGCAAAATGGCCGAACCAAGTTGCATTCCCGCTAGCGAGAAATTCCCACCTTGGTGTTCATTTAGTATTACCTGATCCAATATTCCGAATTGGAGGCCATTTTATTAGGTCTACTTGGTAGTGTTTTTTTTTTTTTGTCACGAACAAAAGAAATATTCTATTTATTTATCCTCATGTGTATGTGTGTGTGTGTGTGTGTGTGTGTGTGTGTGTGTGTATGTGTGTGCAGTTTTGAGTGTATATGTGTGCTTGTGGGAAGCCCTAGGCTGACATTGGTTGTCTGTCTGCTTTCTGTATGTGTGTACACAGTCACTGGCTGAGCCTAGTGTCCACCAGTGCTCCAGGGACTCTGACTCTGCTTCCCACGTGCTGGGGTTGCAGGTGGCTATGATGCTTGCTCAGGATTTACATAGGTGCCCGGAACACAAACTCCATTCCTCACGCTCGTGCAGGAAGCGCTTTCTGCACTGGACAGTTTCCTAAGCCCCAAGAAGTGGTTTCACATGATGCTTATTTTACCAGCTCACATGTCCTCAGTGCGGTGCTACTGTCACTTATTCTGATTGCTAGTGTTAGCTTGTGATGCGTCAGTGAAGAAACTCGGGTAAAAAAAGATTACTGGACTTTTGTTTATGACTATGAAGGACTGAGAAAATAGTCTTACTCTTCAGCCAGACACGTATATGATAGAACACGGGGTAGAATGTACGGAGTAACTGTTCCTAGTCACTGGGCCCCAGACATGGAAAGGCTGTGGCTCCCGAGAGAAGGGAAAACAATGAACAGAATCCCACAGAATCCCACATCATCTGGTTTCCTGCTGGAGTCTCATTTTGGAAACGGATACAAAGAGGCAATTCTAAAACAAAGCAGGTGGGAAATGCTCAAGGAGTTCAAGGAGACTGCCTTAGCTGAAATTGTGAGGGAGAGTTCTAGAAAAAAGAACAGGGGCAAAGGGAGCATACTAGTATTTTTACTGACACCTCAGTTGTGCCCTTATATAGTAAACCTTGACCAAAGCCTGGAAAAGAGTAACTTACTGTCCATTATGCACAAAATAAGAGCTCTGAAGTACTCAAAGAAAAGCTGGTGGGAAATTAATGAGTCCACCATCATATTGGATTTCAACCTTCCCATTTCAGTTGTCAATAAAAAGGAAGAAAAACAAGCTTCACGGGCAGCACATTTGTAGAGCGCTAGCCTCACAAAGGCGAAGCCTGAGTTCCACTCTACAAGTAATGGGTCCTAAAGGAGAACAGAATTTCCAAAGGATGTAAAAACCTTGGTTTGAAGAAGCTCATAAACCAGCTTTGCATTGAAGGTTCAGAGTGCAGAGATTACCAGTCTGGGTAGCTAAAAAATTGTATAATATAAATCTGAAAACTGGGCAGTGTAAGGCCAAGGTGCCAGCAGATACAAAATATGGTGAGATTCTGTCCTGTGGTTTACAAATTGTGCTTTCTAGCCATTTTCTCAATAAGTGGAGGAAACCAGGCCCCTTTACTGCATGATGTAATCTGGATAGATCTACCTCCTAAAAGCATCATTGTTTTAAGTCAGAGGGTTCTCTCTTCAGACAGAGATAGCCTCACCTACATGCAGAAGCATCTCCACCTGACCTGAAAAATCAACATTTCCCCAAATCACCATACTAGGTCATCGGAAAACAGTAAAACGTCAGTTGAAAATAAAAACAACATGATCTATGTGCTGATGAAGATATCACAAAGTAAATTATAAAACGTTCAGAGCATGAGATCAAAATATGTAGGCTACAGGAAAGCCAGAGTTTAGACAGTGGATCAATTACTTAAAGTTGATTAAAATAGTTAGAAAATAAATCGTGAAATGAAAAAGATCGAAGGAAATTAGAACATCGGAATAAAAAAAAATAAAACCATAATATCAATTGAACCAAGAGGGAAGTCTTTAAAAATGTCAGTGGTTGCTAACTTGATCAATCAAGGAAATGAAGAGGAACAGCATGATTACCTATTTAAGTGACCAGAAGATGACATCATTCGAGGTCTTACCATTAGTAATAGTAAAATAAATGAATATTGATTGTTGACCATTCATACACAAGTTATTTGAAAGATACTATAATGTGCCTTTGACTTAAATGTATCAAATGTAAATTCTCTTATATGTATTAATGGTTTGTATTTATAACTAATTGGCTTTTTCTTTAACTAAGAAAACTCCTGACTTAAATTATCTCAAATACTTAAGGGAGAAAGAATGCTAGGCTTATATAAACCCTTGAGAAATAAAAGAGGAAATCACACTTCCAAACTCATGAGGCTAGTAAAACTAACACTTATCAAAGGCGAAAGCTATGTGTTATTATAAATCGATAGATTTTGGAAAAGCATTTTGGAAACAATTCAGTAAAACAAACAAATGAACAAACTAGCACCTCTTGGTAAAGTAGAAACAGAAAGGATATTTCTCAACCTAATTAAAAATATCTGCAGAACTTTACAGCCAGTACAGTGAATGGTAAACTATAGCCTTCGTTAGGCCCAGAGCAAAGCGAGGGAGGGGGGTGTCCGTCCTTCATGTTTCTCTTCCATCTAGTTTGTAAAAGGTCAGGATGAGAAATAGCACATGCGTAAAGTACAAAGGGAGCGTTACTATTCATTTTGGTTACTTTTATGTGTAATACATGTGGAAAATCATAAGCAATCTATACAAATACCATGAGAACTCATAAATGAGTTGAATCTGAACTATCTCTCCAAAGTTCATGCTTTAAACTCTAGTTGCGAGATGAAGTGATCAGATCGCAAGGGCTCTCACCTCATCAATGAGCTAATTCATGGATTGATGTATTATTTGATAGCACTATTGGGAGATAACGGAAATTAGGAGGGACGCCTACTTGGAGGAGGCAGGGCATGATGAGCATGGCCGGGAGGGGTACATCTTGCCTTCAGCACATACTGTGTGCGTTCTCGCCTCCATGAGTTGAACAGCTTTGCTCTGTGGTCATCTTCTCCTCTCACTGCAAGCCAGGAAATGCTAGAGATAGATGCCAGTGGACAGAAACGCCAAAGCCCAAGACCAAAGCAAGGCCTTTCTCTCTGAAGTTGTTTTATTGGGTATTTTGTCATAGTGGTGGAAAACTGACTCATACAGTGTGCTCATTAAGGTAACTGAACACTACCTCAATATTTAAAAAAAATTTTATTTTTGAGTAATAATAACCAAACATCATTTGCACTGTTCCCCAAACTGAAACTATTAAGGATAAATATAATATAAGTTTTATATGTATATATTACAGAGCTATAAAATATTGCCTAGGATGACTGATGTCCTAAGTTAATATTGGGACATACTTTTAGAGTTGGAAGACTCATCACAGTAATATGTCGTTTATCTCCAAACCAAGGCACGGATTCAACGGAACCTCCATAAAAATCTCAGTCGGCTTGCTTTACACATTATGAAATAGCAGCTTGTTCCAAACTGTATATGACACTTCTAAAAGCCTAGAGCCAGCCAACGCAGGAATAACGGCAGGGAACTTAAAGCACTTCAGGTCAATATCAACTAAAACAGGCACACTATTGTGAGTATACGTGTGAGTTTAGAAAAGCAAAAGGCCTTCACTGACATATTTATTGACTTTCAACAAGGCATCAGGAGAATTGTACAGAAAAGGAATAGTTTGTTTAAAGATTGATATTGGCATAGCTTAATAATCATATGTAATCAGACAGGGATACGGCATATTCATCATACATATTTTAACTCAAAAGGGCATCATAAAAATGAAGATCTAAATTTTGTGTAAAAAATTTGAGGTAAAGCTTGGTGTCACAGTGCACGCCTTTAATCCCAAGACTTGGGAGGCAGAGGCAGGTGGATCTCATGAGTTCAAGGCCAGCCTGGTCTACAAAGTGAGTCTATGACAGCCAGGGCTGTTACACAGAGAAACCTTGTCTCAAAAACAAACAAACAAACAAACCAAAATAAAAATCAAAACAAATTTGAGGTAAAAAATTTCTTGTAAAAGAATTAAAGATTTCCTGCAAAGAAGATTTGAGAAGATGAAGCTTAAAATATTGATACATTGAACTTCATAAAAATTATGAACATCTGTTTTTATTGATATCATTAAGAAAATAAGATGCCAGGCCACAGATTAGATTAAAATAGCTGTAATTCAGATATTTGACAAAACTTATGTTCAGGACTCCTCGACTTCAGCAATCAGAAGGCAGCCTGCCCAGCACACCGGTGGATTAGGGCAATGGCATTACAAAGGAAATACCTGAACAGTTAATTGGCAATGGAAAAGCCATCAGCAAAATATCTGCTCTGCTGAGATGCCCACAGCTAAGAAGATTGTGCCCAAGTGGAATTTTTACACATGAATAGTGGAAATATTTAATGGAAGATCCATTTGGCAGTGTTTTACACACTTAAGTGTTACAGTTTAGCATTCAACTTCATCACTGTATGATATTTACCCTTATAAAAATAAAATTATATATCTACGCAAAAATAGTAAATAAATAACCATACTATTTTTATTCATAACAGCCCAAACTGTTTTCTTATAACAGACGGTTTTGCAATAAAAAAAAAAAGGAAGACCACAAATGAATCTCACAGGCACTGTGCAAACCACAAGAAGCCAGATGAAAGAAGCACACAGTCAGTTTATGTGTGATTCTTAGAGGAACAAAACCAATTTAGGCAAAGAGAAGCAATATTTTATAGCTCTGTAATATATACATATAAAACTTATATTATATTTATCCTTAATAGTTTCAGTGGTGATTGGTACCTGAAGCTGAGGCTTCTAGCTGTGAGGAGACCAGAAGCTGTAGAGTATAGAGACAATGTCCTTTGTCTTCAACATGAATCAGTATTAATCACACAATGAATACATTTACCCAAACCCATTCTTTCTATGCATAATCTATCATGTAGTAAAATGAGTATGCTAATTATATGTAAATTTCAATAAAGTTGAGGACTACAGAACAAAAAGCCCATGAGCCACTGACCCACCACAGCCTACAAGATATTCTATATGGCTGATGAGAAATAACTGTAATTGCGATCTTCCAACCAGACACATGCTTTCATTTAATCTGCTACATTAACCATAACTGAACATATTATTTCACTAGTTTAAAAAGTCTCCGTGTGGGATAAATAAGTTGCACAATCTCTATCAGACATTAGGGTTAGAGGCATCTGAGTTCCAATAGCTGTGTGCCCCCTGCTTCTGTCACCGCCCATTCCTCTGCTTATTACTGTACAATGTGAAGTGATGGAAAAATGATTTCTTAATGTCAAAACATGTTTCTTTTGGAGGCTTGAGCTTGTTGCCTCCTACTTTCAGATAAGTAGATTAAGAACGAGGCGGGAGACAGAACAGAGATGTGAAATAGCAACATAAGGCAGGGCCATCCAAAGCCGGAACCTCCGTAAACTGAGGTGTGGTGAGTTGGGGGCCTCAGGAAGTCATTAGCTAATATTTGTCCACGAGTGTGAAGTAAGTCAATTTTTTTGAATAACATTTACTGCAGAAGATAGATCACGAAGTGTAAGCGTAGAAATATCTTTTGACTGCAGAGAGTTATGTTAATTCTTAATCTTTCTTTTACTCTTTGAGATTAGTGCTAGTTATTTTATTTTTAAAAAATAGATGATATTTATTTATTTATTTATTTATTTAATCAGTTCCCAGCCTGATCCCAGCCTCCTGCCTGGCCTCCTTTGAGTCCCACCCTACACCTCACCCCTCCATTCCCCTGTCTCCAGGGGTGACAGCGAACTCCGCCATCTCAAGTCACAGCAGTATTAAGTGCAGGCTTTCCCACTGAGGCCAGACAAGGCAGCCCAGCTAGGGGAAAGGGATGCAAAGTCAGGGACCAGAGTCAGAAACAGCCCCTAATTCCATTGATAGGGGACCCACGTGATGACATGCCTGTACAGCTGTTGCATATGGGTAGGCGGTCTAGGTCTAGCCTATGCGTGCTATTTTGTTCAGTTCTTGTGAGCCTCCATGGGCCCACAGGTTGACTCTGTAGGTCTTCTTGTGGTGTCCTTGACCCCTTCTGCTCCCGTCTTCCCACACTTCCACAAAACTCCAAGAGCTCTGCCCACTGTTTGGCTGTGGGTCTCTGCATCTGTTTCCATCAGCTGCTGGATGAAGCCTCTCACAAGACAGTTACGCTAGGCTCCTGTCTGCAGGCATAATAATTAAGAGTGTCAGGGGTCAGCTCCCTCCGATGGCATGGGTCTCAGGTCGGGTGAGTCGTTGGTTGGCCATTCCCTCAGTCTCTAGTCCATCTTTATCGCTACACTTCTTGTAGGCACTACAAATTTTAGGTAAAAGGCTTTATGGGTGGGTTAGTGTCCCCTTCCCTCCACTGCAAGTCCCACCTGACTATAGGAGATGGTGATTTCAGCTTCCATATACCCTGCTGTTAGGAATATCAGCTTAGGTC
Organism: Acomys minous; assembly: GCF_964271855.1. Classification (NCBI taxonomy): domain Eukaryota; kingdom Metazoa; phylum Chordata; class Mammalia; order Rodentia; family Muridae; genus Acomys; species Acomys minous. The sequence continues at coordinate 36,011,517 of NC_140495.1, forward strand.
ACCACCATAGATTCCCAGGAGCCTCCTCTCTCCCAGAGATCCCCCACCCTGATTTCCATTCTCTCTCCTGGTTCTGCTTTTCCTGCTCTCTCCACAGCTGATAGCCACCCTCCCTCCCCTCCCCACGCCCTCTCCAACCCAGGTTCCTCCTTCCAGCTACTTCGGATGCTTATTTTTTGAACTAGATGTATGGTGATACAGTTTGTATTAATTATTTTTCTACTTCTGTGATAAAACACCACAACCAAGGTTACACATAAAACAATGCATTTAATTGGGCTTTGGTTTCAGAGCATTAAAGTCCATGATGGTGTAACAAATTCATGGCCTCACAAACAGCTAAGAACTTACATCCTACACTCCTCACAAAGAGGAAGCAGAAAAAGACACAGGGAATGGCGAAGCCCTTTGATCCTCAGAGCTTACCCACAGTGACATGTCTTATCCAACAAGGCCACACCTACCAATCTTTCCCAAATAGTATCGTCAACTGGGGACAAATATTAAATCATTCTCATTAAAGCCACCATACAGTTCATTGATTAAATTATATATACACATATATATATAAATATATACATATATATACATATATATATATGTATAGAATTTTTATCTGTTTCTAACCACTCACACTAGTGGTTAGAAATTGAGAAATTATAGAAGGTCAGTCTGTCTTCCCGTGTTTCTCCTATCTATCTATCTACCTATCTATCTATCTATCTATCTATCTATCTATCTATCTATCTATCTATTTTTTATCTATCTGTCATCTGTCTATCATCTTTCTATCCACCATCTACCTTTTTAAATCCTAAAACAAAATATGGTAATAACTGATGTACAAGTGTTACCCTGAATTTGCAAACAAGATAAATTAGGCAGTATAAGTACACTTGTTACTTACTTGTCTTTTTCCCTTTCTGTTCTGAGTACCTGCTATTGCACATTAAATGTAGCTACTCCAATTAAATATTATTTTCTAAAATTACTATATGTAATTAAATTTACTTTTAAAAATATTACAGGATTGCCAGGGGCCTTGTCACTTGAGTCTCAGAATTTGAATCCTGTAACTTGAAACTAATGCATGTGTTTTGTACGTATGGCTTCAGAGATGTGTTGACTGCAGTGCAATTTCTAAAAATAGAATGTAATTTTCTTCTTCGTGTTTAATATTAAGTCAGAATTTGTTTGGCTACATGCTTGGGGATATGATAAAAAATATTCATAACTTATACCTTTTGCACCATCTTTACAAGGAAAGAATATTGGTAGGCTGAGTTGATGAAAGGTCTCCTTGTTAAGAAGGACTGTGCAGGGACTGTTAAGGTCTCAGCCATCTCAGCCACAACAGGCTATCAGGGGCAGAGACTTCTCAGTTTGCCTCTCATCCTATAATATACCAATGGCACATCACATTAACAGAGTGAACATGCTATATGCCTTGAGTTTATTTCCTTTTTTAAAAAATTTGCTTATTTATTTATTCATTCACTTTATATCCCAGTCGTAGCCCTCTTTCTCTTCACCAATCCTCCTCCCTCCCTTTACCCCTCCCTCCCCCTGTTCTTCAGAAAAGGGGCACCTCCCACTCATCCACCCCAGTTCATCAAGTCCCATCAGCACTGAGCTTATATCCTCTTCACCTGTGGCTTGTGGAGGCACCACTGCCAGGGGGGAGTGATAAAAAAAAAAAAGCAGCCAACAGAGCGCATGTCAGAGACAGCCCCCACTCACCTTAGTAGGGACCCACATGAAGCTCATTGGCTCCATCTGTGTAGGGGGGCCTAGGCCCAGTCTAGGCACGGTCTTTGCTTGTTGCCATAGTTTCTGCAAGCTTCTCTGGGCCTTGGGTAATTGGCTCTGTTGTGGAGCTCCTGTCATGTCTGTGTCCTTCTACCTTTACCCCTACTTTCCCACAAGACCCCCTATGCTTCGCCCAATGTTTGGCTCTGGGTCTCAGCATCTGATTCAATCTGCTGCTTGGTGGAGCCTCTCAGGTTAGCTATGCTAAGCTTCTATCTGTGAGCATGGCAGAGTATCTTTAATAGTGTCAGAAGTTGGCTCTCTCCCATGGCATGGGTCTCAGGTTGATCCAGGCTTTGCTTGGACATTTGCTCAGTCTATGCTCTATCTTTAGCCTTTCAAATCTTGTAGGCAGGGTAAATTTTAGGTCAGTGTTTTTGTGGGTGGTGGTTGTTCCCCTCTCCACCATGAGTCCTGTCTAGTTAGACGGTGTCCTCTTGATGACCCTTGCTACTAGGAGTCTCACTTAGAATCACCCCCATATCCTCCTGGATGCTTACCCTGTCTTAGGCCTCCAGCTTGTCACAGAGATGTCCTCATCCATGGTTTTTTTTCTCTCTGTAGGTACTATGTCGTCCTGCTCCCACTCTCCCCAGGTCTGGTTTCCATCTTCATTTCCTCTGTGCTCCCTCTCCTACCTTGTTCCCTCTTCAACCACTTCAGCTGCCTATCCTATTTCCCCTTCTCAGTGAGATTTAAGTATCTTCCTTTGGCTCCTCCTTGTTGCTTATCTTCTTTGGGTCTGTGAATTATAGTATGTTTATCCTGTACTATACAGTTAAAATCAACTCATAAGTGTGTACATAGCACATATGTCTTTCTGGGTCTTGGCTACCTCATTCAGGATGATATTTTCTAGCTCCATCCTTGTTTTTAATAGATGAGTAGTATTCCATTGTGTAAAGTACCACAATTTCTTTATCCGTTCTTCAGTTGAGGGACATTTAGAATGTTTCCAGATTCTGGCTATTACAAATAAGGCTGCTACGAACACGGTTGAGCAAATATCCTTGCTGTATGGTAGAGCATCTTCTGGATATATGCCTAGGAATGGTATAGCTGGGTCTCAAGATAGAGCTATTCCCAATTTTCTGAGGGAGCACCAGATTGATTTCCAAAGTGGTTGTACAAATTATCACTCCCACCAGCAGCGGAGGAATATTCCCCTTGCTCTGCATCGTTGACCGCATCTGCTGTCACTTGAGCTTTTGGTCTTAGCCCTTCTCACTGGTGTAAGAGAGAATCACAGACTTATTTTTATTTGCATTTTCCTCATGACTAAAGACATGAAACATTTCTTTAAGTGCTTCTCAGCCATTCAAGATTCATCTGTTGAGAATTCTCTGTTTAGCTCTGTACCTTATTTTTTAAATTGGATTATTTTGCTTGCTGCTGTTTGATTCCTTGAATTCTTTATATATTTTGGATGTTAGCTTTGTCAGATGTAAGATTGATTGAGATCTTTTCCCAGTCTGTAGATTGCTATTTTGTCCTATCGCCGGTGTCCTTTGCCTTTACAGAAACTCTTCAGCTTAAAGAAGGATGTATGCGTGAAAGTACAAATAGCAGTGGGCAGGAAGGGAGATGTATTCTCTGAGATAATTTCCCACTTACTCCCAGACACCAATAGTTGAGTCTTCCCTCCCATAAACTGTGGCTGGGGTGCTTGTGAGTCACCACAGAAGGATGTTTTCTCATTTCTCTGGAATCAATTCACAGGATGAACTGGAGTCAGATTGAAGAGAAGCATCAAGCTTCTGTCATGACTGAACTGAATGAGGGAACCCCTGAAAGAAGAATCATGAGACCCCATGAGATCTTAGTGATGGAGGATGAGGCACGGTGGCACTAACTTATTACAGAGTCTTGCGAGTCTGGAAAACTGGATCAATTTTCTTGAACACAGTCTGTGTGTTGACAATGAATTCTCTGAAGCTGGTTCTTTGTCCTCGGATCGTGACTTCTCGGATGAGTGAAGAATCTGAAACAGTATAAACTCATTGGGCGTTTAGTCTTGGAAATATATCTTCATTGGAGCAAACTCCAAAAAGATTAAAAACATTTTTCCCCTTAAAAATTCTTCTAAGACGTATCTGTAGAAGAGTCTTTTCTACCCACAGCTGAGTCATGAGACCTCTAGAAATGGCTGTCCTAAACACCATTGAAATGAAAACGTGCTAATGACATCACATCCCACTTTAAGCTGTCTCAGAGACCTCACAAAAGTGCTTCCATGGAACGATATTGGGTGATTCCAGCACATGGTTGACTGTACACAATTGTCATCAGGATTTTCAAAAGCTTTGGTCTGAAGTAAATCTTGGATTATCTGTCTTGGACACATGCAGTTCTCTCCCTATTGGAGACTATAGGGGATAGTTTAAGATCTGCATATAAAGAAGAATATGCTCCTTTTTTCTTTCTTTTTGTCTTTCTAAGTTTTGATGACCTTGCTTAATATTATATATTCCAAGTCTATAATATTTCTTCCAGTTTCATTTTTCACAGCTGAATGCTATTCATTTTATATACATACCACATTTTCATTTTCCATTAATCCTTGTTATCATAAATAGAGCAGCAATAAGCTTGAATGCATAAATATTTCTATGTAGGATGTGGAATTCTCTGGTTATATACCCAGGAGTGGAATAGCTGGGTCATATGTTTGTTTGTTTGTTGTTGTTGGTTTTTTTTTTTGAAGGCCTCCGAATTGATTTCCATAATATATTTTTAAATTTTCACTCGCACCAGCATTGTATACAGTTTTTTTCTTTCACCTCACCTTTACTAAAAATTGCTGCCATATTTCTTGATGATGGCCATTCAGACTGTGGTGACATCATATCTCAAAGTAGTTTTCATTGGCATGTCCCTGGTGATTGGGGTTTTGAATAAATTTAAAAACATTAGTTCTTGGCTACTTTTACTTCTTTTAAAAACTGTCTGTTCACTCAAGCAGACCGTTTGTTGATTGGCATTTTCATTTCAGCGAAATTTAATTTCTGCTGTGTGTAAATTCTGGAGAGTAGCCCCCTTTTCTGAAGCAAGGTTTTCTCCTATCTTGTAGACTGTTTGCTCTGCTGCTATTTTCTTTCTCTCTGTGAAACATTTTAATTTCACATAGCTCCGTCCACTCATACTTGGGGCTAGTTCCTTTGTTATTGAGATTCTTTTTCAAAACCTTTTCCCTATCCTCGTGTCTTTACATTCTCTATCTGTTTCCTCTATCTGTTTCAGTATTTGAACACAAAGTTAATTAAGATTTGATCTATTTCAAATTGTTTTTGTTCACAGTGAAATATATATATATATTATATATATTATACATATGTATATGTACATAATTTCATTCTTCTTTGATGGCTATCCAGTTGTATCAGAGCCATTTATCAATACTTCATATTTCTGCCTTGTCAAAAACTAGGTGGTTATAACTTTATTGATTTACTTCTATGTACTTAATTCCATTTTATTGATCTATTATTATTTTTACTATAATTTTATTGTTTCTTTGTGTATGAGTGTATTTCCTGAACATATGTGTGTGTACCATGTACATGCTTAGTGCCTATGGAAGCTTAAAAAAAGGGTACCCAATCTCCTGAACTTAGAGTTTCTGATGGTTGTGAACAACTATGTAGGTGCTGGGAATCAAACCCCTGAGTCCTCTAGAAGAGCAGCCAGGGCACTTAGCCACTGAACTGTCTCTTCATTTTCTATCTGCCTGTTTTTATGCCAATACAAGATTGTCTAAAATTAAAGTTTTGTGGTTTCAGATTGAGTATTACGATACCACCACTGTATGTTTCCTTCCTAGGATTCCTTTGGCTATGTATAAAATTGTTGTTTTTGTTTTTTTGTTTTGTTTTGTGGCTTACATATGGATTCTTAGATTTGTTTTTAATCTGTGAAATATGAATTTGGAACTTTGATGGGCATCGTATTAAATCTGTAGGTTCATTTTGGTAGTATGGCTATTTTCATAATTATTCTGACAATCTAGGAGCAGGGAAAGTCTTCCTACAGTCTAGGGTCATCTTTGGCTTCAGGACTTTTCACTGACTCTTTCATTGTCCTGAAAATTTATTGTAGAGGACTTTCACAGTGTATTCTTAGGCATTTAAGTTTTGGGGATGTTATAAGTGGGGTCTTTTTTTTTACTTTCTTTCTCTGAAAGTACATTTTTGGTATATAAGGTCTACTATTTTCTTGCTTTTGTAATAATTCATCAAATATTATCAGTGGTAAGATGAAACTCAGACCTTGTTTTTCTTCAAGTTGTTTAATTCCTTAATTAAAGCAGAACTCCCTCCCATACTTCCTTCTCTATAAAATACTTGAATAAAGATAAAGCAGAAAATTATAATAAAAATGAACTGTGAAAGTAATTATCCTAATAAAATCTCTGTGGGAGGTCTTGGGGGTTCACAGCTTCTGGCAGGGCCCATGTGACTGGGCAGTACCTCTGATGCAGCTTCAGGAAAAGTAATTTTAGAATGAAAACTCCAGGCTCCGAAAGGTCCAGAATCGCCCGTTATTCTTTGATTATCAGTAGATATTTACCAAATTAAAAGTGTAGTTCCACACTCCTATAGTTTAATTGTCCCCTGCAGAATATATATGCTGGCAAGATATGGTTGCCGAGATACTAGGGGTTGACTTTTAAGAGGCAACTATCTGATTAGACTGTACCTTGAGAGTGGCCGTGACATGAATGTGGCCGCCTCTATTCTCTTATTCTCTGACTTCCATGATCACTTGCCTTCTACTGTCACCTGCCACAGTAGCAGAGCTTTAACCAGAGGCCAGCTCCTAGACATCACACTGCAGACCCCAGAGCCATGGACTCACTACTTCTATCTACACTTCAGGAAGTCCATGGAAATCTGTTACCACAGGAGAATGAACAACTAAGAACAGTTTCACCAGCTGAGGATGTTTAGTATAGGTCTCAGCTGAAGTGCCCTTAGAAAGAATCCCCTGCTCCCCCAAGGTGGCGTCCCATGCAGAAGTAGCAAGAACGGAGCCAGAAAGATAACATCTCATGAGTGTAGAGTGACTGGAAATCTGTGTTCTGAATGCTTTCTTTTGCCTTACTTTACCTGTGATGTATTCTTAACAACCAAGGCTCACACCGTAGGGGATTTTTCTCAGGGTGGACATGGGGAGGCAGCTTTGAGGTCATCACCCTCCTGATAATGACTTATGTTACCTTAGGAGTGGGAGTGAGATGGCTATCTTTGTGAAGTGAATTTTGTCATTATTATTCTCAAGAAAGAGGACTGACAGTCAATTACAAGGGCGTTTCACTAAGCTGCTGGGCGAGTGGAGTATGCTGTACATAATACCTGATTGCTGACCACCTTCAACCAAACAAGTAGTGCGTGGAAACTGGGAGGTGGTGGCGGAGGGAGGGTGAGGGGAGGGCGAGAGTTGGGTGGGCAGGGATTGCTGTGTGAAGTAGAGGGTTCTTGGGTGGCGTGTATGAGGCATTGCGAATATGGTTGGCTTCAGCAATAAGTACAATTGGGGAGAACTAGGTTAAGAGAGTGATTTTTTTTCATTTTTTCTCCTTTATTAATTTATTCTTGTTACATCTCAATGGTTGTCCCATCCCTTGTATCCTCCCATTCTTCCCTCCCTCCCATTTTCCCCTTATTCCCCTCCCCTATGACTGCTCCTGAGGGGGATTACCTCCCCCTGTATATGTTCATAGGGTATCAACTCTCTTCTTGGTAACCTGCTGTCCTTCCTCTGAGTGCCCAGCCAAGGACAATACAAGAGAGTGATTTTTGAACGACTTGTTGCGTCTGCTCTAGATTTTTTTTTTCATTGCTTACCGGTGACTTTGGTGTGTGCTACGGGATATATGTTGGGGTACAACGATGAACATTTTCTCTGAGTCCATTTTTACATTCATGGAGTTGGGAAATCCTGGTTCTAGCTACATACCAAAGCTCTTTATCTTTGGAACAGACCTACGAATATATGTAGCTTCTGGGAGTGGGATGTGGTCCAGGGAGAGGCGCAACAGAAGGGACTTGTAAGAAATCTTTAAAATGCACTCACGAATTCAGAGTGGATCTTTTAATAGCTCATCATCAACTAGTGACACAGCATGTGCTCCAGGTCTCCAGAACCGTAGGGTCTCTCAAGTGGTTTTTGGTGAACACTCTTAAAAATATTAAAGCCGGCCTCACTTGTGGAGCACGGGCCGGGTAGTCTTCCATCTGAACTATGTGGTATGCCCTGTAGGAACTCTGCCAAGCATCTAGTAAATTTAGCTCTGTGCTATCAAAGGAGCATTCTATTTGACTGCAAGAACTATCATCTGTGAAAATGTCACAGAGTAAACCGGCTGGCCTGGTGGCATGAAAACATCATGGATATTCCTTCTAGCTTTCTGTTGGAAAAAGTTTTTAAACTGCAGAACTGCTTAGGCATTTAGTCTCCGGAAGATTAGTGCTGCCTTTGTGGAAGTGTTTATTGTCCGTTTGCCATGGGGATAATTCTGTGAAAAATTCACATTTCGTGATTAAGTAGACCCGCACTGTACTATGTCATGAAGTGGTTGCTGGCAACTTGTGGCCACTGTTTTTTAAATCTCAATTAATTAAAACTGAGTAAAGTTGTACTTTTTTTTTTGGCTCCCTAGGTACCTTTCAAATGCAGAAAGCCACAGTGGCCTGTATCAGGGACAGAGCTGCAGGGCACTTTTGTAATTGCAGATGCTTCCATTGGGCAGTGCTGAGCAAGGATAATAGTCATGAAATATCTCATTGTAACTTGAGAATCTATACATTGCTTGATTTCTAAAATAACAAAGTCTCATAAAATAGTGAACAAGAAAATAGTAAACCAAAGCCAGTGTATCCTCTATAAACTTTTGGTTCATTTCATCTGTTTTGTGAGCTCTATCTATTCTTATGCCTACATAAGGCATTACAGAAGGGAATTCTGTGATACTCCCAAGCTGGGCCTGGGGACTATATCTCTTCAGGAGCGGTTAATGTCCCTGTCATTCAGGGATGGCACAATTTCTGGGTGATATCTAAATTATTTACCCAGATTCTTTTTATTATGTTATCTTAAGATTGAACTTGTTTTTGCCTTTTTGCGAAAGATTCCACAGAATTATAAAGGACACAGCACTTCCCATAGAGAGAGCATCAGAAATATGACCTGAAAAGCATCAAGGTACATGTACTTAGTCGTGAGTTACCTATGGCAGGTCAGGGAAGTCAGTGGTGGGTCACCATGGTCCTCTTTCCAGTGAAGAGTGGAGCTCCATGTATCCAGCAGAGTTTGTGTGTGTGTGTGTGTGTGTGTGTGCGCGCGCGCGCGCGCGCGCCCGCTCGTGCACGCACACACATAGATATAGATAGGTTCAGTGCACAATGAATTAATCAAGTTGTATAGAGGTTTTATATTGTGTGTGGCATTTATAAAGAAAACAAAGTATCACCTAATGTCACTTCAAAAGATAAAGTATATTTTAAGTTCCTTTGTTTTTTTCTTTTTCTTTTTTCTTTTCTTAATAATGGGTTTCTCTGTAGCCTTTGCTATGTTGGACTTCCTTTATAGACCAGACAGGCCTCTAACTCACAGAGATCTCTCTGCCTCTGCATTGTGAGTGCTGGGAATAAACACAAGCACCACTACACCTGGCTTATTTTAAATTCTTTAAGATAAAAATGTTCTGCTTCCAAAGTCTAGTATTTAAAAAATCCCTGTATGCTTGATTAAGTTCAGAAAGCCAGACCTGACCTCCCAGTAGACACTCCTTAGGGCTTGTGTGCTTCCTGCCAAGGCAAGGGAAGTTCACTGCCTTCTTGAATATTCCTAAATATTAATATAGACAAGGAAAGACAAATGGTGCTTTATAGTCTCTGAAATTACCTGAGGGACATTCAAGCATATGAAATCTTTATCCTAAAAGAAACTAGAAAGAAAAAAATGATATTTTGATGTAAAATATTATTTTGAGAAAGTAAACCTCAAAACAAATTTAATAAGAATCACTGAAATATATGATAAAGGTATCTGAAGTAATTCCAAATATCAAAACACCAGTGCTCTTTTTTTTAATTGCCAAAGGAAAGACTATCTTTCTCCTTAAAGGGCTTGACTCATTAAAATCAACTCATATAGGTGAGAGACTTGGGAGGTGAAATTTTCTTTGAGAAAGAAATGTTGTGATTATTTGACTGAATCTGTCTGGGAGGCAGAATTCATGAAGAATAAATTTAAGTCTGGAACACATTTCACCTATAAATATTGAGAGGAAGCCCCAGGTGGCCCACATTTAATCTACGTTCCCTGAACACACTCTACCTTTCACGCTCTGCTTACGTATCCGCCTGCGTCAGCTAAGTACACAGGCTGATGGTCTCAGCTCCACTTCTGTTCTCAGCCAGGAAAGGTCACATTGACTCATTACATGACACCTCTTGTTTATACCTCCGAGGTTGCTGAGCCCGGTGCACCTGCTTTTGAATATCTAGCAACAGACAGGCTTGCAAATGAATATGGCTCTTTCAGGAAGTTCCTTATTTTAAAATGAAATTAGCACTACCGTAGATGACCACCTGCTGGCAGAGGGTTGTGGGGCTTCTGTGAACACAGAGGCAAATACATCGAGGAACTTTGGCAACATCTGTGTGCCACTTTACCTTCGGAACAATTCCTCTAAGTGACGGCAGTGTGAATGAGGGATCAGGGTGAAGAAAACAGGTGGCTTTGCATTTTTCAACCCAGGTGCTGACATATCTGTAACCCATGCTATGATTGTGTAAAAGAAGAAATACAGTTTAACCATTTCCTTTCTCATAGCTCTCCTTCCCTTTCCCCAAATAGCAATCACACATAACATGAATGAAAGTGTTCGGAGTGCAGTGGCTGGCATCTAACTACTAGGACTATCTCTCTTCTAGGTTAAGCACGGATCATATCTTTCAAAGGACATGGAAAGAGCCAAAGGGACAGCTACCTCAGATTAAATGGGGGAGATAAAAATGGCACTAAGTAAAGAGTCAGAATGTTAGATTTGATCCTATCATCCTGGGCAACGTAAGTGGCCTGAGAATGCCATGGACATACATGTTCCTTAAAAGGGATGTTCAGCTGCTGTGTGTATATTTCACTGGGAGATATTCTGAAGGCAGATGTTCAATATAGAAGTTACTCTAACAGTGTAGGTCAAAGGTGTCTCTGTATTGGGGTTGGCACAGGTAGAACCTGGCCTAGGAGGGTTCTCAAGAATTGGAAAGTTTCATTTGTGAGCTTACTTAATGATTGGATTTGTCATTTGAAAATAAGTGTTAGCTGTCCATTTTGTGCACTTCTCTGTAATGCTAATTTAATTTAATGCATAAAAGAAAAATAAAGATGATTGAATAGAAAATGATGTGGAGAGGGTTGTGTCCTGAAAAAGAAGAAGGGAAAAAATAGAGAAAAAGAAATTTACAATTGATAGAAATACAGAATGAGGCTGAGAATAAAGATAACTTGGAGATATTTAGCGTACATTAAAAAGGATGTAAATAGCCGGACACAGTGGCACACTCCTTTTACCCCAGCACTTGGGAGGCAGAGGCAGATGGATCACTGGGAGTTTAAGGCCAGTCTGGTCTACAAAGTGAGTCTGGAACAGTCAAGGCTACACAGAGAAACCCTGTCTTGAAAAACCAAAACAAACAAACAAACAAACAAAAAAACAAAACAAAACAAAAAGGATGTAAACTTAATTATAGAGCTAAGAGCCTCATGAGAGAGAACTCCTGTTTTTGAATGGAACTGACAAATTTCATAATGAATATTTGTGATGCCAATGAAATCCTTAAGTGAAGTGAGTATACCCTCAAAGGTGAATGCTGTTCATAGCTCTTGAAGTAGATGGTAATTAATTAACACAGAGGCCCGCAATTGGATAGTGCAGAGAGTGAGGTACTTTGGAGCATTCAGTTCTAAGTGGGATATCATTATTAGACCTGCAAAAAGAATTTTGCCAAATGAAGTCTGGGGAGAGAGAGGGGTGGGGATTGGGGATGTGTGAATGGGGGAGTGGGTAGGATCTGGGAGGAGTCGGGTAAGGGAAAGCCCATGATCAAAATACAGTTTATTAAATTTTTTAAAAAACACAGTACTTTAAGTGTTTCTCGGCCATTTGATATTCCTCTGTTGAGAATTCTCTGTTTAGTTCCAAGCCCCATTTCTCAATTGGGTTATTTGGTTTGGTGGTGTTTAATTTCTTGAGTTCTTTATATATTTTGGATATTAGACCTTTGTCAGATGTAGGGTTGGTGAAAATCTTTTCCCAGTCTGTAGGCTGTCGTTTTGCTCAAATGGTATATACTCACTTATATCTGCATATTAGCCCAAGGGGCATGTCCCATGAAAGCCTTCACTTACCAGGAAACTGAGAGAGAGGGGAGGACATTCTATTGGGACTCTAGATGAGAGAACCATGGGAGAATGGCAAAGTAGAAGGATCCAGAGGGTCCTAGAAATGTACAAGTAGAACATTATGATAGGTAGATTTGGGCCCAGGGGTCCCACTCAAACTAAGGCACCAGCCAAGGACAATACAGGTGGTAAACCTTAAACCCCTACCCAGATCTAGCCAATGGACAGAACATTCTCCACAGTAGAGTGGAGAGTGGGATATTACTTTCTCACATACTCTGGTGCCTCACCTTTGACCATGTCCCCTGGAGGGGGAGACCTGGTGGCACTCAGAGGAAGGACAGCAGGTTACCAAGAAGAGACTTGATACCCTATGAGCATACTCAGGGGGAGGAAATCCCCCTCAGGAACAGTCATAGGGGAGGGGAATAAGGGGAAAATGGGAGGGAGGGAAGAATGGGAGGATACAAGGGATGGGATAACCATTGAGATGTAACAAGAATAAATTAATAAAGAAAAAAAACCACAGTACTTATATTTGTAGCAACTTATATGTGTAAGGAAAATATTTTTTACCTGTTTAACTCTTCCAAATGTATACATTTTAACTTTGAAACTAGAAGGCCTGAAAAGTTTTATCAGATGAATTGAGGAATATTGATAACTTAAGATCCATATATATGATGACTACAAGAAAAATCAAGATTTTCAAGAATTTCAATTACTAAAATAATGTTTGTATTTCTAAAAGAATAATATTATAGTGTGTATTTCTATCACGGTGGTACTTTGCAGTGGCTAACAGTCCTCTAAAATCCTTAAATATGTAAGTGACATGAAATACTCTTCACAGAAACATCAGTTACGGGGAAAAGGATCCCATTTTCACCAAGAAATGCACCCAGTGTCTTTTCTTCAAATAAAAATCAAAACAAAAGAACCAACAACAAAATCAAATCAAATCAAAACAAAACAAAAAACTCTCCTCAAGACACTGCAGCATTTACCCATTTACTGCTGTCCCTCCATTGTTTCTGAGACAATTGGTGGATTCCTCTGGACAATGATGATTCAAGATGCTGGAGGGAACAGGGCCAAGACTATCACTCTCCTTGACTTTCAAAATGTCCCAATCGCATATTTAATCTTTTCCAGATAGATGTCGGACAAATCAATTTTGACCCAGAATCAGAATAATCAGGCCCAAATCTGGATTCATCCAGTCTGGCTAAAGTCAACCACTGGCAAATATATTTTTCAAAATTTCGTTTTGTTGGGAACTGAATCCAATTTTTTCCACATGAAGAAAAGCCAATAACAAACGGTGATGATTGTAAAAGTAAGACCAGAGGGCCACAGGACATATTTAGTTTGGAAAGAAAATAAAAATACTCAGAAGTTGAGCCATAAAAGATTTTATACCAGTTCAGATTAATCTAACAGCTTCAAAGATAAATGTTTTTCCTATTTATGCAGACATTTAAGATAGGAATTGTGCTAATAGAAAGGTTAGGATTTCTGTGGAAGAGACTCAATACATGAGTCTTTCATAAGTGGTTGCTCAAGTTCATGTTTATACAGAATGAGAAAGTCTTATTTTATAGACTCTTTGGTTTTTAAACTTCTTCAAATATATTCTCAAAATAACTTGGTGACTACTCATGTTGAAGTCTAGCACAGAGGTCAAAAACTTTTCAATGGGTTCCTATAGTGTAACAGCTAAGGACAGAAGTAACTAAGACAAAGAGATGTAATATCTTTACATAATAAAATACTATTCATCTTTCAAAAACAAGGAAATCTTGAAATTTGCAGGCAAATGGATGACACTAGAGACAATCATCCTGAGTGAGGTAACCCAGACCCAGAAAAACATGAATGATATACACTCATTTATAAGTGGATGTTGGTCCAACATAGATGTCCTCTGAGAGACTCCACCCAGCAGGGGATCTGGTGAGATACTGAGACTCAAAGCATGACTCTTGGTAAGAGCAGCAAGTCATATGGAAGAGATGGGGAATGGAAGGATGGGGTGTTCTCAGGAGCTCCACAAGGAGACTGCTAAGGCTGGTAGATCTGGACCCAGGGGGAGGGCCGGCACAAACAGATGAACCAACCAAGGACATTGCTAGCAGAGAACATAGATCCCCTGTTCAGATGTAACAAATGGACAGTTCATTCTCCACATGGAGAAGGGGAGGAGAGATCAGGGGACTGCCTCTGGCACGAGCTCTGGTGTCCCCTTTTGGTCACTACCCCTTGGCGGGAGAGACCCTTTGGGAACACAGAGGAAGGGGATGCCAGCTACCCAGATGAGACATGATAGGCTACAGTTAGCAGGTGGGGGAGGAGAACCCCATCTGTCAGAGATCTAGGGGAGGGGAATAGGACAGAAGAGGGAGGGAAGGTGGGGGCAGGAAGATAAGAGCTAGGCGATTACAATCAAGATGTAATGTAAATAAATTATAATAAATAAAAAATAAAATTTAATCCCGCTTAAAAAAAGAGGTGTAACGTCATATAGTTGAGTCCCATATCACGACAAATAAGATCAATGTAGTTTGCAGCAAAAAAGCACGGAAGAAGACCTGGGGGGCATCATGTAACTCTCGTTTAATGTGATATGGCAAAATATAAACCACATGGTAGTCAGATCCCAACAAAAAAAAATAGATAATATATTCAGATCAAGATTGTGAGAGGGGCTTTCCTCCCAAATGGGTAGTTTACTCTATGTGGGTCCATGAGAAGCCCAAGTGATGCTGGCCTACCATCATATCTAAGCTGGAAGAGATGTGGCTGAGGGAGAGTTGTGAAACTTGAAAGAGACACAGAGTGGAAGTCCTGTAGAAGCGGCAGTGAGGCTTATACAATCACCTCCTGGAGATTTGCAGACAGGGCCCAAGGGAAACAAGTCCATGGTTGAATTTATCCTGTGGTGTCGAGCTAGTGTTCTGCTGAGATGCCATCACATTGGATGAGTTCTCATCAAGGTGGGAGCCAGATGGTAGAGATGATTAGAAGGGGGTAAAGAAGATGGAAGAAGAGATCCACAGCTGGTCCAGCTGTAAAGTACAGAGCAGATAGAGAGGGTTGGGAAAAAGACATTGCATTGTCGACTAGACACTTAGCATAGGCCACTAGCCACCAAGGACCACATGAGACTAAAATAACTATGAATAAACTTAAGATAATGATTTCTGTTATCTTCCTTGCTTTGACTTGTTTTGCTTTTCAACTTGAATATCCATCATTCTTCGGTGATTTCAGTCTTTGACTGGCTTCTGTGGTGATTTCAGTCTTTGACTGGCTTCTGTGGAAGCTTTAACAATTTTTTTCATGTCAGAAACATAATTCGAATTGGAGGTATGTCAGTTGATGTTGTGCTCATGAATGATGTATATGTGTATTTATTAACCAGCTTCAAACACATAATCACAACATGTATAAATGTGTCTTTCAAGAAGTGTTTTTGTGTCAAGGCATTTTTGAATTGTAATTCAAGAAATAACAGACTGACCTAGTTTATCGACCCTTGTAAATTGAGTGCATCTTTCTTATTCATATTCTCAGTTATCAAATGACATTGTTTCAAAATCTCAGACTCGGGGTTGGCTCTTATCAGCCTTTAGGTGGTATTATATAATTTTCATTTCTTTATTAGATGAAATATTAATGCTGGACTGTACCAAGGTCAGGATGGTTGATTATCTTATTCTAAGTGGAGATGAAAAGCCTTTAGTCTAGGACCAAATGTGTTTCTCAAAATAACAACCACTAATTTTCATTAATTATCCATCCTTGGTTAGGTGCTTTGAGGCTGGCATAGAATGAAAGAAAATTGTAATATGGGTTTTCTCTTCGCTCAGTAGTATAGTATCTTTTACTGGAACACACTCAGTACTATATGACACTCTTTATCAAGGCTTTGATTAAAGCTCAAATGTACATTTTCTCAATATTCCTATGACTCAAATGTTGCATAGCAGACAGAGTGCCTCTTGGTTCCCTCCTACTGGTTCTGTTTCCAGTGACTCTATCTATATATTGGCAGCACCTCAAATCAATGGTGGGCATTGCCTGGCTCTTAGTCCCTGATCCTTTATTGTACAGAAGCTGCAGAGTTTACATTACAATCATCATCACACAACGAAGCCATCAATTTGCCTGTTGATGTATTGCTTGCCATGTGATCAAGTCTGGCAACTGTTGCATAATACTTTCTTGATGTTGAGCCATCATGATGAATAGGATTTAGTGCGGGGAACAGAAATGATATATTTTTAAGTGGAAAATGATTCAACACAGTGCACTATGATGGTTGTTACTGGTCTGGTTGGAGAAGCAGAAGCTCGGCTGGTCTATAGAACACCATGTGAGTCACTTGCCAGGGGTATTTACTATTTCTCTTTTAATCACGAAAGATGAAGAATTGTTATCCTTGAAAGGGGAGTTCAGAAACATGCTCCTGAAGCTGCTAATGGTGGCTTTAGTCCTCTGCCACGTTTAGCTGCCTCAGTTGCAAATGTCTCTCAACACTCATGAGCCTGGTCATCAGAACCTGGAATGTCTATAAACATTCCTGTCAGTTGAAAATCAAAGCCAGAATGAAGGTAGCCTCCACCTCATGTGTGCATTCCAAATATCTTACAGTTGCTCCTAATTGGCGCCCTTATTTTCCAACTAAAATCTTAGCTGCAAAAACATCTGAGAAATAAGAATTTAAGATTTCTACAAATTAGGATATTAAGGTAGCATATTTGAAGAGAATGAGGATAAGTGCTTAGTCACAACCAGGGCTGTTAAGATGGTTAATTCTAAACAGCATCTTTGAAAGCTTAAATGATGGCCCTGAACATCCAATTTACTACAATCACTACGTATACCAAATTAGAAACCATCCTGAGTCTGGTATAGAATTTCAGATGTCTAAACTTAAAACGAGATGGTAGGGTGTGGTTTAAAATGCCGTCACACAGAGATACAACTGTGACTTATAAAAGTGATCTATAAAGTTTTGAGAAGGTGGGTGTAAATTTTTTGTTTAGTTCATGTTAAAATGCAGGTTAATATGGATAAATTTCCAGGTGAGTGTTCTTTAAACATCTCGTGCAACAGTCCCTGTAAATCTAAAATTCTGTGATTTTGGCTCTGCCTATCTGAGTATAGTACAAGGGTTCCGCAATACTATTTGGAAGGCTTGAAGTTAAGTTTAGTGGTATAAAAGCCTTTTCCTTTTCATTGTTTTTATCATTCATTCTGTGAGTAGAATAAATGATAGGCGATGCTTCATCTCTTCTGCTCTTATTGATTCATTAACAGTATATTTCTATTTTTCAAGGCTTGTCAAGAAACAAGCATTCCAAAAGCAAGAAAGAGCACAGAATGGCAGTTTGGGCACTTGAAAACTGAAATGGATTCCAACAGGAAAAAAAATGCAAAGTGTATTAATAATTTGAGAAATAATGATCCAATGTTCAAATATTTTATGGGCAGAAGAAACCTTGAGTACTGGGTTGCCAAAAGAGACAGAGATGAAACCAGAGCGCAAATGGTTTTGCCACATGTGTGTCAATAAATTAAGACTGATGCGACCTTGGCCTGAGGAGGAAGAATCCTCACGGATAGGGTGGAGACACTTTCACAACTTTGACATTCAGTAGTCCACATTAGGAAAATGAATTCTAGCAATAAATGACAAAAAAAAAGTGGAGAAACACACAGAAGCTATAAAAAATAAAAATGATTAAGAGGCCTGATGATGAATATAGAAAAAAATAGAGAAATTGTCCTAAATTTATACTAAAAGCTGTAGCAACTGTCACAAAATAAAAATGTCTAAACTGAAATGTACTTCAGAGCTCGGTGGGGTGGTACAGGCCTGTAGACTCAGCTCTTGGAAGCAGAGGCATGAGGAGGGGTCAGTGGTCATCCTTGGATACAAAGGAAGTTCATGGCCAACCTGGGATATGTGAGACCCTGTCTCAAAAAGACTAAAATGAAAAGAAAGAAAGGAAGGAAGAAAGAAAAAAAAAGGAAAATACATTTAATAAAATTAATGATTCTAGGAAACAACATTAAGATTTACACAATGAAGTCTTTTCTATTAACTCATGGGTTAGGCAGTAATGGAGAAATAATTTCCACCTTTTACAAAAGAAATCAGAAAGTAAAGATTCACACACATAATAATTGCCTGGACGAGTGACAGATTACAGTTCTCATAAATTCGAGGTTACATTATTTGCTAATGGAAGAAAACAACATAAATGAAAATGATACCCTGACATAAGTACACACAAGAATAAAATTAACATAAAAAACTGTGAGGATACAGAAAAGCTAGGCTTTAGATTAACAGTTCAAATTTTTGCACTGTGCTGATATAGAAACAGGAATAGGGATTTCCGCCCCGCCCCCCAAAATTAACGATAATTTCTACAATACACCTGTTTTGTTTCTCCTATGGACTGCTTTGTCCACATAAAACATGTATATCTTGTTCCTAATTAGCAAGGCCATGTATCATATGTTGAGCACAGCCTGCTCCTTCACTATTGTGTGATCCTAAGAGTAATTACCTTTACCACTTACCCCCGAGGCAGTGTCTCCTCTTGATAGCAACACATTAGAAAAATGAGGGAGCATTCAAGTGCGCTGCCCATGTTGTTTTCCCACACAGCAGTTGCCCATGTAGACATGACTGGCAAGTCTAGAGGAAGAGGAAGAGGGGGAAAGGAGGAAGTAGTGGAGTCAGTTAGTCAGAGCTAATCAGCTTGGTGCTGGAAATTCGGAGGTCAGATTTTCTCTGTGAGGAAATCAGGAGGAAGCTGTTGTGGGGGAGCCCAGCTAGTCACGTCAAGGCTGAGAGCTGTGTGGCTTTGAGACATTGGCAAACCACCTGCTAGGTGCTGTCTCTCTTTTTTGTACTATCCATATGCTATTTTTATAGTCTCAGGCTTCTGAAGTGAGCAGGTGATTTTATGTTATTGTCTTTATTCCGTGGGTGAATGAAATCCAGGCGTAGTGAAGGTAACTCTTACAGTGACCACGATGCATTATACTGTGTCCTTCACTGTGGATTTAACTCTGCACTGCTCACAAAAACATAAAGTGAGAGGACAGCCTTGTCACTTTATTACTGAAAACAGAGAGAAGTTTCTTAAAGTTTTAAATATGAAACAAGAGCTCATGCTATCCCTTGACACCTGGTCATTTTTTGAACCCCATTGCATCACAGAGGATGTGCTCTTTTACTTTCTAATGGACAGAATACTGGGAATTTTCCTATTGAATGCACGAAAGAAATGTAACTTTGCCTTGCAGTGAGTGGTCCTCCTCCTCCTTTGAGATGTGTCAAGGACAAAGAATTGTGAAGAAGCTGACTTGTTTTCTCTTGCAAATGTACACTTGCCATTCATCTTCTACGGATGTTTTTGATGATGTCATGCCCGCCCCCATGATCACTGTTCCCTTCTATTTCTCCGTCCTCTTCCTTCTTTTTATTGGAGACCTATGGAGTTCGCCTCCTGCTGCCAGTGTATGCATGGCTTTAGGTCCATGTCCTGGGACATGAGGACATTCTCAGGGACCATATTCCTGAGGAAAACAGACCGGCATCCCTTCCAAACCTACCAGTTGACAATAGCTCTTCAGCTAGGATTGGTACTTTCCAACCGCCCCCTCCTCCATGCTGGGATTTTGTCTATCTTGAGCTTGTACAAGAATTGTGCCTGCAGTCACGACTGCTATGAAAAAATATATGCAGCTGATTTGTTGTGTCCAGAAATAGTTTCACTATTGTCACACACTGCCTCTGGATCTTAAAATCTTTCTCCCTCTTTTCTGTGGTGCTCTCCGAAGCCTGAGAAAAGATGGTATATGATAGATAGCTCATTTAGGGCTGAGCACTCAGGAACTTTTATACTCTGCCCACTGACCAGTTGTGCATCTTTGTGCTAATTGCCACATACTGTAAGAAGCTTTTCTGATGAGGGTTAAGATACGCTTACTTATGGGTATAACAATAAGTTTGTAGGACTCTGTTTTTTATTATTATATCAATTTAGCATAATAATAGTAGGCTTCTCTCTAGGACTTATGACATTCCTGGCCTCTAGTTCCTGGCTCAATACCCAGTGGCAGGCATACTTCTGTCTAGTGTCTCAGGCCTTGAATCTAGTCAGAAAATGGTTCATCATTCCCATGACGTTTATGCCACTGTTGTACCAGTGAGCGTGTCCTATCACGGCCAGTCATTATTGCATCTCACAGTGTTAACAGCACAGTCGAGTTGATAGTCACGTTTTTCCTGGTGTTTTATGCTTAGCACCCTTCCACTTGACAGCCTATCTATGGTGTCTGAGGGAGGTGTTGTTCTTTCCTTATAGAGTAACTCCACTGAAACTCTTTAACAATATGTGCATATGCTTTAGGAAGTTCCTATAGCAGCAGATCCAGTTTAGTTTTTGAGGAAGAAAGGGTTTACTTGACTCACAGTTTATAGTTTATCATCAGAGGAAATCAAAGCATGAACTCAAGGCAGGGAGCTAGAGGCAGGAAGGGAAGGAGAAGCCGTGGAGCAATGCTGCTTAGTGACTTGTTTCTCATGAATTGCTCAGCCTGATATATCACCCAGGGGAACTACTCTGGGGTGACACCTCCCACAAATGGCTTCCCCTCAGATCAATCATTAACCAAGAAAATGGCCCTCTGACTTGCCTATGTGGTGTTTTCTTTTTTTCTTTTCTTTTTTTTTCAGTTGATGTTGCCTCCTCTCAAACGACTAGCTTGTGTAAAAATAACTACAACTCTAGGGAACACACATGTCTGGCCTGCAGCCTTTCCAGTACCCTTGTCATTTTTCTGAATATTCTGTTTCTCTTCCTCCCTGCCTCCCTCCTTCCATCCCTCTCTCCCTCCATCCCTCCTTTCTCCTTCTTTCTTTCTTTCTCTTTCTTTCTCTCTCTCTCTCTCTTTCTTTCTTTCTTTCCTTCTTTCTTTCTTTCTTTCCTTCTGGCAGGGTTTCTCTGTGCAGCCATGGCTGTTCTGGAATTCACTTTGTAGACCAGGCTGGCCTCAAACTCAGAGATCTTCTTCCTCTGCATCCCAAGTCCTGGGACTAAAGACGTACGCCACCACATCTGGCTAACTGTGATTCTTCTTCTTCTTCTTCTTCTTCTTCTTCTTCTTCTTCTTCTTCTTCTTCTTCTTCTTCTTCTTCTTCTTCTTCTTCTTCTTCTTCCTCTTCTTCTTCTTCTTCTCCTCCTCCTCCTCCTCCTCCTTCTCCTCCTCCTCCTCCTCCTCCTCCTCCTCTAGAAACTTACTTGTATTTATGTATTTATTTACTCACTTTACATCCTGGTCACAGACCCCTCATTATTCTCCTTTCTGTGCTACTCTCTCTCCCTCTTTCCCCTCCCCCCTCCCCTTTATCTCAGAGAAGGGAAGCTCCCCCTACCAACCCATCCCAGCTCATTAAGTTGCATCAGGGCTGGGCATGTCCTTTTCCTCTGTGGAAAGCTGTTCTAATGTTTTTTTTCCTCAATAATTCATTAATTCATTTATTTATTCATTTTATATCGCTACTGAAGCCCCCTTCCTCTTAATCCATCCCTTACACCACCTTGCCCCTTCTTTTCTCCCATTATCTTTAGAGAAGCAGAGGCCTCCCATGAGTATCAGTCCACCCTAAACCTCATGTCTCAGCAGGACTAGTCACATATTCTCTTTCTAAGGCCAAGCTAATGGAAAGGAATCCAAAGGCAGGCAACAGCATCAGAAACAGCCACTGCTACAGTTGTTAAGGGATCCAAATGATGACCAGGCTGCACATCTGCTAGATTTGTGCAGGGGTCTAGGTGCAGCCCATGCATGCTCTTGGGTGGGTGGTTCAATCTCTATGAGCCCACAAGGGCCCCAGTTAATTGACTCTGTAGGTCTTCTTGAGCTTCTTGGTGTCCTTGACCTCTCTTGCTCTCTCAATCCTTCCCTACACTCTCCCACAGGACTCCCTGAGCTCTGCCTAATTCTCGCTGTGGGTCTCTGCATTGTTTCTGTCAGCTGCTGGGCGAGGCCTCTCAGAAGCAAGCATTGCAAAGCATCATCAATAGTGTCAGGGGCTGGCTCTCCCACATTGGGTGGTTCTCTCCATTTTTATGCCTGCACTACTTGTAAGCAGGACAAATTTTGGGTCAAAGGTTCTGTGGTTGAGTTGGTGTTCCCCTCTCTCCACTGGAAGTCCCACCTAGCTAGAAGAAGAGACCTCTGCAAGCCCCATATACCCTAGCGTGTAGAAGTCTCAGCTAGTGTCATTCCCATAGACTCCCAAAAGCCTCCCGTATCCCAAAGCTGCCCCTCATTGATTTCCAGTCTCTTTCTCAGTCTCACCCCCCTCCCCACTCTTGATCACCACCATTGATCCCCTCCATAGCCCTCCCCCTCCCTGTTTCCTGCCTCCATATACTTCAGATACCTGTTTTACTTCCCGTTCTGAGTGAGATTCAAGAATCTTCACTTGAGCACTCCTTGTTACTTAGTTTCTTTGGGTCTGTGGATTGTAGCATGGCCATAATGTACTTCATGGCTAAGATCTACTTTTAAGTGAAGAGGTACCATGCTTGTTTTTCTGAGTCTGGATTATCTCACTGAGTATGACATTTTCTAGTTCTATCCATCTGCCTGTAAATTGTTTGGTGTCCTTATTTTTACTATCTGAGTAGTATTTTATTGTGTGCATGTACCAAGGTTTCTTCATCCATTTTTTTTTTTTTTGGTTGAGGGACATCTAGATTCTTTCCAGTTTCTGGCTATTACAAATAAAGCTTCTATGAACATAGTTGAGTAAGCATCCATGAGGTATGGTGGAACTTCTTTTGAGTATATGCCCAGGAGTGATATTGTTGGGTCTTGAAGTAGAATTATTCCTAGTTTCCTAAGAAATTACCAAAATGACTTCTAAAGTGATTGTACAAGTTTGCACTCCATAGCAGTGGAAGAATATTCACCTTGCTCCACATCTTTGACAGCATGTGCTGTCACTTTAGTTTTTGATCTTGACCATTCTGACAGTTGTAAAATGGAATCTCAGATTACTAGTCATTGAACATTTCTTTTAAGTGTTTCTCAGCCATTCAAGTTTCCTCAGTTGAGAGTTCTCTGCTTAGCTCTGTACTCCATTTTTTGATTGGATTATTTGGTTTCTTGGTGTCTAATTTCTTGAGTTCTTTATATATTTATATATTTGTCAGATATAGGGTTGGTGAGGATATTTTCCCATTCTGTAGGCTGATGCTTTTTCCTATTGACACTGTCCTTTGCCTTATAGAAGCTTTTTCAGTTTCCAGAGATACCATTGATTAATTGTTGATCTTGGTGCTAGAGCTGTTGGTGTTCTGCTCAGGAAGTTGTCTCCTATGCCAATGCGTTGAAGGTTCTCTTCTATCATATTTAGTGGATCTAGTTTTATGTTTAAGTTGAGTTTTGTGCAGGGTGATAAATATGGATCTATTTGGATTCTTCTACATGCAGACATCTAGTTAGACCAGGGCCATTTGTTGAAGATGCTTTCTTTTTTCATTGTATAGTATTGGTCTCTTCATAAAAAAATAAAATGTCAAGTGTCTGTAGGTGTGTGGGTTTATTTCTGGGTCTTTGATTCCATTCCATTGAACAATGTGTCTGTGTTTATACCAATACCTTTTTTTTTTTTTTTTTTTGGTTTTTTGGTTTTTTGGTTTTTTGAAACAGAATTCTTTTGTATTAGCCTTGGCTGTCCTGGACTCACTTTGTAGACCAGGCTGGTTTCAAACTCACAGCGATCTGCCTGACTCTGCTTCCTGAGTGCTGGGATTAAAAGTGTGTGCCACCACACCTGGCCTCCATATGTTTTTTATTACTATTGCTTTGTAGTACAGCTTGAAATCAGAGGTGGTGATACTTGCAGGAGTTCTTTCATTGTATAAAATTTTTTCCCTATCCTCAGTTTTTTGTTTCTCCATATAAAGTTGAGAGTTGCTCTTTTCAGTTCTGTAAAGAATTGTGTTAGAATTTTGGTGGGAATTGCATTGACTCTGTAGATTCCTTTTGGTAAGATGGCCATTTTACTGTTAATCCTACTGATCCATGAGAATGAGAGATCTTTCCATTTTCTGATATCTTCTTTAATTTCTTTCTTCAGGGACTTGAAGGTCCCTGAAAACCTGAAAGTTTTCACTTGCTGGGTTAGAGTTACCCCAAGATATTTTATATTATTTGTGGCTATAGTGAAGGGCATTGTTTACCTAATTTATTTCTCATCTCATTTATCATTTGTACAAAACAGGGCTCCTGATTTTTTTGAGTTAATTTTGTATCTAGCCACTTTGCTGAAGGTATTTATCAGCTGTAGTAGTTCTCTGGTAGAATTTTTGGGGTCACTTATGCGTACTAAAATAGATTCTCCAAATAGCAATACCTTTTCTTTTTTCTTTACAATTTGTATCCTCTTGATCTCCTTTAGTTGTCTTATTGCTCTAGCTAGGCGTTCAAGTGCTATATTGAATAGATGGGGAGGGAGCAGTCATCCTTGTTTTGTCCTTGATTTTAGTGAAATTGCTTTGAGTTTCTCTCCATGTAATTTGATGTTGACTGTTGATTTTCTGTATATTCCTTTATTGTGTTTATCTATGTGATTTATATCCCCATCTCTCCAGGACTTTGAACAGAAAGTGGTATCAGATTTGTCAAATGCTTTTTGGCATGTAATGAGATGATCATCTCATTTTATTAAAAAAGTTTGTTTATGTGGTGGATTATATTAATGGTTTTTGTTTATTGAACCATCTCTGTATCCCTGGGATGAAGCCTACTTAATTATGGTGGATGAAGTTTTTGCTATGTTCTTGGTTTTATCTATTTGGTGTTCTAGAACCATTTTGAATGTTTAGGTTTGGGAAGTTTCTTCTATGATTTTGTTAAAAATATTTCCTGGGCCTTGGCCCTGGGAATCTTTTCCTATTTCTATTATTCTTATGTTTGGTCTTGGATGTTTTGTGTCAAGCACTCTTTAGATTAAAAAAAAAGTTATAAAAAATGTATCTTTTTTTTAAATTGTATCTTCTATGCCTGAGATTTACTCTTTCATCTCTTGTATTCTGTTGGTAAGGGTGTGTCTTAGTTCCCCTTCTTTTCCCTAGGTTTTCTATCTCCAGATTTCCCTCGGTTTGTGTTTTATTTATTGCTTCTATTTCCATGGTAAGGTCTTGAACTGTTTTATTCATTTTCTTCACCTGCTTGATTATGTTTTACTGTATTTCTTTAAAGAATTTATGCATTTCCTCTTTAAATGCCTCTGTCATCATCGTAAGATTGGAGTGATGGTCATCTTGTGCTTCAGCTATCTTGAGATATCATTGGCTTGCTATAGTAGGATAGCTGGGGTCTGGTGGCACTGTATTGCTCTGACTCTTGTTGGCTGTGCTCTTATGGTAAGCTTTACCTATCTGGTTGTCCCTGGTGCTGGCTGGCCATCAGGGAGGCAAGCAGAGTTGTGGGCTGGAAAATGGAGCACGAGAAATGGGTGTGGTTTACCACTGTTGGGTGTGCTGTAGGTGGACTTGTCAGGCAGGCTATTGGTGGGGAGATGTCTAATTTGGCTGTTTCTGTTGTCAGCAAGACTCCTTGGGAAGGCAGGCAGAGCTGTGGGCTGGACAATGGCGCTTAGGTGACAAAGTGCAGTTCACCTCTTCTGCCTCTGCCCCAGGGAGACCCAGCAGGCAGAGAATTGGTGGGGAGAGGTTTAACTTGGATGTTCCTCCTGGCAGGCATCCTCAGAAAGGCTGGCAAAGCCTTGGGCTAAACAGTGGAACTCAGGGGGCAGTGCACAGTGCACAGCTCATTGTTACTGGCTGTGCCCCAGGGGGACCCAGAAGCCCATTTGTATTCTTCATAAATATTTAGTGTTAGTTACCCATATCTACATGGTTTTAGGTCCAAAGTAAGAAAATGGGTAGATATGCACTCATATCAAATGGTAGTATGCATGTTTAACAGAGAACATGCAAAATTTGTCTTTATGGGTCTGGGTTACCTCACTTAGAATTTTTTTTTCAGTTCCATCTATTAATCTGTAAATTTCACAATTTTATTTTTCTTAATAGATGAATAATATTTCATTTTGTAAATGGACAACATCTTCATTATCCATACATCAGTTGATGAACAACTAGGCTATTTCCATTTTTCTGATTACTGTGACTAGGATGACAATGAGCAGGAAAAGCCAGTATCTCTGGAGGATATAGAACTCTTTAGATATAAGCCTAAGAATGATGGCAGTTGAGACACATGGTAGATAGATTCCTAGTTCTTTGACGAGCCTCCACATTGATTTCCAGAGTGGCTATATCAGTTGGCACTCCAGCCAAGAGTGAATAAATGTTTTACTTCCCCTACCTCCACTTCAGCATCTGCTGTCATTTTTCATATTATCCTTTCGACTTTAGAACACTCATCCCTGAACAGGGTGTATCCATCAAATCCTTCTACAGGGAAACCTGCAGAAGAGGAAGCAGAATGATTGTGAATGGCAGAGGCCGTGAAGGACTCCAGAAGAACAAGGCCTTGTGAATCAACTGAGCAAGGTGCATATGACCTCACAGAGACTGAAGCTGCAAGCACAGGGCTTGCATGGGTCTGTACCAGGTCCTCCACATATGTTATAGCTTTCAATTTAGCATTTTTTACGGGACTCCTGAAGGTGAGACTGAGTATGTCTCTGATTCTTATGACTTCCCATGGGGCTCTTTCCTTTTGTTGGTTTTACTTGTCCAACTTTGATGGGATATTTTTTGTTTAATCTTATTATATTTTATTTCATCATGTTTGGTTGTTATCTCTTAGGAGCATGCTTTTTTTTCCTAATGAGATAGAGAAAAGGGGTGCATCTAGATGGGAAAGGAGGAGGAATGGGGGAAAGTACAGAGAGGGGAAACTGTAATCAGGATATGTCACAGGAAAAAAGAATCTATTTTAATAAAAAGAGGAATATAAAACAAAATGACAACAAAAAAGAAAATGCTATTTGTCCTCCAAAATATATTTTGTCTTTTTTTTTTTTTTTTTTTTTTTTTTTTTGTCAAAAATCATGTGTGGTACAAGCATCCTCTAACTAGTCAAGACTCCTGGTGAAGGGGTGAGAACACCAACCAACCAACCCATAAAAACTTTGATCCAAAACTTATGCTGCCTTCAAGAAATGCAGGGATAAAGATAGAACAGATAGAGCTGAGGTTGAGGAAATGTCCAACCAATGCCTGGCCCAACCCAAAACCCACCCCATGGAAGACAGGCAACCCCTGAGACTATTAATGATACTGCTATCCTTGCAGACAGGAGCCTATCAGGTGCCCTCTGAGAGGCTCCACCCAGGAATGGTTTCAAACAGAAGTAGAGACTCACGGGCAAACACTGGGTGAAGCACAGGCAGTCTGGTAGAAAAGTTGTGGGAAGGATAAAAGGACCTATAAATGACAAGAGCTCCACCAGAAGACCAACAGAACCAACTAACCAGGGCTCAGAGGGGGCCTGTGGAATCTGAAATACCAACCAAGGGCCATGATGGACTGGACGTAGGTCTTCTACATAGACGTAGCTGATAATCAGCTCAGGCCTCATGTGGGTCTACTAGTAAGGGAAAGGAGGCTGTCTCTGACATGGACTCTGTTGCCTGCTGTTTGATCACTTCCCCCTGACCTGACTACTTTGCTAGGCCACATGGAAAGAGGAGAAATTCAGTCCTGACCAGCCAAGATCTGGGGTGGGCCGGTAGAGGGGCTCCCCTTTTCAGAGGAATAGAGAAGGGGGACTGGGAGTAGAGGAGGGATGGGACTATGACCAGGATGTAAAGAGAAAAAAATTAATTAATTAATAATTAAAAATCCTTTTTAAGTGAGTGTTAGCTTTAATGTTATTCTTTAGCTCCCAAGTCCTTAAAGCATCTGGTTTCAGGCATTTCTTTTCCAAATGGAAGACTATTTTTCTTAAGCATCAGAAGACATTGTAATCAAGTTATACTCACTTATTGAAATTATTACCATTATGTAGCTATTGTAACAACAACTACAAAGATATTTTAAAATAAAATTTGTCTATAGTTTTAAAGAGAATGCACATTAAAAGTGATTCATATACTTAACAGAATTCTACGAGTTCAGATGAAGCAGAACAGACATAAGAATGAGGTGTTGCTGCACTGGCCTTTCAGTTGTATAAATTTACATTGAGAAACTGGAGGAAAAGACCAGGAAAGGTTGCATGGAGAAAGGAAAGAGATGGGACGTGCTATTGTTCTTATTGTTAAGAAAACTCTACCTTAAATACTTTGGCATTGTGTTCTTTTAGATTCTGTCTGCTCATGCGTGCTTTGTCACTGTTCATGAAACAAGCAAACAAACAAACAAATAAAACAAAAACCTGTGTTGTCAACCTAGAGACTTATATTCTGGCAGACTTGTAGCAGAGCTGTAGAGTTTAGGATCACCACATTTCTGAAATAATATTTCCATTTGCTCATTGAGGTCTTTGACAGATTTGGTTGAACAAGTTTGGCAGAAGGAAGAACACTTACAGGGCAACTATGAGGTCTCTTGGTGTAGAGGGGCATACGTAGCCCTCAAGTTATATGTGTGATATCCCATCTACAAGAGTTGTGAACCTTAGCATATTTGAAGAAAGGTATTTTATACATGTAACTACAGGTCTTGAGGTGAGGTCATTCTGGATATTGCGGCCGCTCAAAAGCCAATGGCAAGTGTCCTTTCTTAAAAGGATGAACAGAAGAGACTGACGCACAGCAGTGGAGGTGAGTGCTGTAATGGCTGGCAAAGGCTTCAGTAATGAAGTTATATAGCCACAAATCAAGGATTGCTAGCAGTTGTCAGAATGTCAACGCCTTCTAGACCTTTAGAGTTTTAGACTCCTGACCTATGGGAGGTTTAAAGAACGAACTTCTGTTTTTGGCAAGGTACTCAGCTTATGGTAATTTATTGTAACAGCCATAGAAATTAATAATGAAGAAACCATTATACCAGTGAGAGCATGTTAAAACAAGCACACTACTGTATAGGAAATCAGTCATAGTTTCCTGGTCAGGTATCCTAAAAAATCTCATTTATTGAAGGGGGAGACTAGGAAAAGAGTAGTTCTGGCTTTCAGGAAGATGAAGCAGTTCATAACCCAAACTGAGAAACATGTGTGCTATTTTCAGGTTTCACAATGACTGAGTTTTGCCTGTGCTGATGAAAATGATCACTTAATTATGATTTCTGAGAACCTTTGACTGCCAATATTATTGTGGGAGTTTATGTCTAATAAGAAAGCTCTATGACTTGGCTCCGAGTTCCTGCTTCACATCAGCTTCTGAACCTTGCATCACTAGTTACTTGCTTTCTTCAGGATCAGCACACACCTGGAGTCTTTTCTATCTCTTCCTAATGGAAGAGCCTCCAAACCAGGCTTTGAAGTAAGTTTATGCAGACTTGATCTCCATCAATTCTGTAATGGGTATATTTCCTTTTTTTTTCTATATGGAATTGAAAAATAATGATATTTTATAAAATGAATATTTTAAAGTTGAAATGAGATGCTTTTTAAAAATTCTTTGTCATTGAGTTTAATTTGTTCTCCAGGAACAGGTCCTCTTTTTTAAACTTTTTAAAAACTGATTTGTACCATTCTTAGTGATGTTTTCAGAATCAAACATCTGCATATCTAATGTCGTCTTTTGTTTGCCTGGCTGCCTGGCTGCTATGGATAGTGTTTATCTGAGAGACTCAGAGTCTATAGGGAGAAGACAAACTTTTCAGTCTACTTATATGGCTAGCAAATGGCCAGCACATTCAGCTGATTCTTTCTCCCATCATTAGAATGGACTTTGCCTCTGGGCAGTCTTTCGAAACCTAACAAGTGTGTTTTTCTTCAATCTCATGTGCATGTTCCTGAGAACTTGTTTACTCTTTAGTTTTACTGATTTGTCTGGCTAGTGATGGACAGGAGTGAGACATTGGCCAAACTCCAGGGACAAAAGTCTGAAGTGAGAGGATTAAATGGGGAGTGGTAGAAGAGAGGTGAGGGAGGGAATATGGGACGGAATAATTAACACCAAGGGCTATATGGGAACCACTACCATAGAATCTTCCTAAAATATATACATATGTGAGATGAGTCTAAGTGGAGTCACCAAATAAGGGGGGAGACAATGCCCTAAGTACACATATTTTATCACCAAGCGAAACCTCCAGTATCAGGAAAGGGTTACATCCAGTTGAGTCTTTGGCCATAGGGATCCCGCAGAAACCTCCAGTCATCTCAGGCTACTTCCAAGGCTACTGATTGTTTGCTCTGAACTGAGGCTTTTTGGTAAAGGCAACACTTACCACATCTCACTGAACACGAAGAAGTTCAGGTGGTGCCAAACTGGAGATTTCAGCCATACTCACTAGTCTTCATAATAGTCTTCACACTACAAAATGAGAGACATAACTGTCAATGCAGCTAAAACCCAGCTACAAACCTTGAGCTCTACAAAAGTGACCTGCCTGCATGATACACTCATGCAATAGTGGAAAAAAATGCATGAGTAACTAACCATTATCTGATTAGATTTAAGGCTCATTCCATGAGATGGAGCCCATGCTCAGGTGGCCAAGAACTGAGACTGGATAGGCTATAGGCTTAGGGGGGAAACAAATACTATTGTTGTGCAAAAGGAATGTGGCACTAAAAATTACTTGGAACAACGTTCTGATACACTCATAGGTAAGTATTTCATTCAGTCATCATCAGAGAAGTGTCCTATTGCAATGGAAAGGAACGAACATAGAAACCCACAGCTGGATAATGTGCAGAGAGAGAAAGGGTTTGTAATATTCAGTCTTTACTGGGAGGTCTTAATCCAGCTTCCTCCTGAAAGCTCAGGGAACTATGTGGAAGAAGAGGCTCCAAGGATAGTGTGTCCTCAAGACACAGTAGGATTAATACACACATGAACTCACAAAGACCGTCAGCATGCATAGAGCCTAGACCAGTTCAAGATTGATGACCTTCCTGTGCTGAGGTGATGTAGCAATGGGCTCCCATTCCTAACTAAGAAGCTGTCTGCACTTGATACACACTTGCAAGAGAAAAATTAGTTTTCTCCAATAGTATCTCACTGGGCATATTAGCCAGAATCAAGGATAGGTTTCAACTTGCTTTGTTCAGGCATTTTTATTTTACTTTATTGTCTTACTGGTGTTTTGCTTCTATACTATGGTTTCTGATTTTGTGTGTTTGTGTGTGTGTGTGTGTGTGTGTGTGTGTGTGTGTGTGTGTGTGTGTGTGTTTGTGTCTGTGTGTGAATTTCTTATGCCTTTTTTTCTTTGCTTTTTAAAAAGAGAGAGAGAAAGATGGAGTGTACTTGGGTGGGTGAAGAGGATCTTCGAGGAGTTGGAGGAGGGGAAAAGCATGATCAGAATATATTGTATAAATTTTTTTTCAACAAAAGAGTTCACAGAAGCACCAGCTATATGGATTCACACAGCTCTCATGAAGAATTTTCAATCTAAAAGAGTGCTTCTTCTAAGCCAAATCACCTGCGCATTCTGTGCTTTCTCATGTTACTGCTAACTCTTGTGTATGAATTTTCCTTCATAATTTCACTAAAGTCAACTCGTAATATCTGTGGCCACTCTCTGTATCATTTGGCATGAACAAAAATTGTTCACAGAATTGTTTGTTACTTGATATGAACAAGTATATATTTCATTAGGGGCTGACTGAACGACATATTTAAAATGTGCTTTAGCAAAAGTTAATGCAATATTATGAGAAACACACCATCTGCTTGTGGAACCAGCCTAACTCTATTCCATGCCTACCCTTCTGTGCATCCTTTCATCCTTTACCTCAAACCATAGAATGCTGAGTGTAATTAAAATTAAAGACCACAAATTCCATGTCAGAGGAGTTTGATGAAAGGACTTTTTTTTTCTTTTCAAATATTCTTCCACTTGAACATAAGAGTCCCTACCTTTCATCAGAGGGAATGCTGTGCTAGCTTACCAAATCTTGACTGATTTATTCTCTTACATACATGAAAACCCTTATGCTACAGTCTCTCATACAGTCAGGTTAGAGTCATGGGATGATGTCTTGGACAATGGGATCTAGGAAATTCTTCCAAGCATGGCTATACAGCTCTGTGTACTAACCCCATGCTCACTCTCTCTTGCTTTGACAATAATGAGTGCCAGGTGAAAATACCACAACATAGAGGAAACTACTTTTGTGTTATTTGACAGAAATTCTCCAATGAGAGACATTAGACCATAATATTCACCAGATACCCATTCTTAATGCATTAAGATACAAATTGGAGGGTTGTTTATTTCTGTAGCTAATTCATTATTTTTACATTTTCCCCTCAATTTATTTATTTAATCACTTTACATCCTGATCCTCCCCTCCCCTCCCAGCCCCACCTCATTTACGCCTCCTTCCTTTTCCAGCTCTTCTTCCTCCAAGATGGAGTTGGGGAGAATAATGGGAAGGGGATCAGGTGGCTGGAGAGAGGAGGAAGTGGGGTGAGGAAGAGAACTGGAAGAGAGAACAGAAATACGTGCGTGTGGGCATTTCTGGGACAGGTGAGGCATCTGAGAGTCTACTGGGGTGAACCTAGATGAGACTACAAGCAACAAATATTAAGGAACGTAAAGTTGGCATCTCCCAAGGCCAGGTGGGACTCCCAGCGGAGGAGGAGGACACCAACCCATGCATAAAATCTTCAAATGTGTCTTGTCTACAAGAAGCGTCGAAATAGCCAAGCAGAGAACATCCAAGATGGCATTGATCACACACTGTGTCTGATCCGTGGAATAGCAGTGACTGCACAGCCACCAAGGGACCATACTGAGAGCTCCAAAACACAGTGCTGGTGTTTCCCAGAGAGAAGGAAATCCTGTCAGGGGATCCAATATACTCTCCTGGCCCCTACAGGCACCTACACTCAAATGCACATACTCATACATAGGCACACATACTTGCAAAGAAAATCGACTTTAAAAAAAAAAACCAATAAAATAACTTTCTCTTAGAACATATATAAGAAATTGTCCTAAATATAACTATCTACTCTAATTATTTTGGTTCATCAAAACTTGCTTTTGAACTTGGATTGGTTGTAAAAGACCCCTATCCACATGATAAAAAAATGAAGAAAACACTGTTCTTCCGTGCCTGCCCCTACCTTAGCCCACACACAACTGGGCTCAGTCCCCAGGACACTAGCATGTTTCCTGCATGCAGTTCCTAAGACATGAATTCTCATTGGGCCTGAGATGAAATGCAAATAAAATACAAACGAGCTTCTTCCTGTGAATACATGCGCTGTACAGGAATCACCTTCTGCTAATATATTCCAGGCAGGATCTAATTGCTAGAGAGCTTTTTTTCTCTTCCATCCACCACCAAACCTCTTTTTTTTTTTTTCTTGCTCACTTTGTATGAAAAAGTGAATGAACCTGCTCACACACAGAATTTAAACAACACTGAGCTGAATTTTAAAAGATGGATTCTACTAAACAGAATTCAAAATGAGTGGTTCATTTTACATTCATTTGGTTCTTTCATAATAAATCAGCAGACTTAATGAGAAACTGTAGACCTCAAAATTCTACTCCTCAACACAAAAGACAAAGAAAGATCTAAAATAGTATCCCTGCATGGAAGGAGAGCAAAACCTATTGAAATGAATAGTATAACGTGGTCACTGACAGCAGAGCCTTGAAGATATTTAATTAGTAAAGGTAGATTCTGTTTTCTTTCCAACAGGAATATCTAAGCAACACTGCAAAGCAACAACACCTGAAACCTTCTTCTTGTACCTCCCATACTTTCCCCCACAGCCTCTTCTTTCTCACTTAGCTTCTATTTGACGTCTTCTTGTGTCATCCTGGTCACAGTTCAGTCACTTCTTCCTTCTTGTTCTTTACACCCTAGTTCTAGCCAAGAGTGATTACATGAAACTGAAAACCAGATTATGCATATGCTAAATGCCTGTGAGATCTTGCTCCACTGGAAAAAAAAAATCACAATATGTGTCCCAGATCTGGACTCTATCAGACTCTGACTTCATGTCCTTCCATCATCTTCCTCATCATGACATCACAGGCACAGTAGTAACATAGCCCATTGATGCTCCAGGAGCAGAATTGCTTAGGCATGTGGTGCTTAAGTAAGCAGCCCTTCCTCTAACATGTGTGGCATCTTCCCATTTGAAGGATTCTGTCTGCCTTTTGTAGGACCATAGCTCTTAGAAAGCCTGCAGCCTTTATCTATTTTATTACTCAGAAATTATCTCCCTAGTGAATGTTCTTTGGGTTGCCAGTCTCTGAAACCTGCAATTCTCTTTCAGCTTTGGTTCTCACAGAACTCCCTGGTGTGCACAGTGGCACACAATTACAGCATCCCAGAAGCTGAACCAAGAAGTTTCATGTGAATTCAAGGACTGTGCAGCGAGTTCACAGCCACCCTGGGATATGTAGCAAAACTTCTTTTTTACTTTCTAAAGAAAAAAAAAACAGATAAGTACATCCTTAACAACTGATATATAAGCAAATATTTACACTTTCCTCATTAATGTCACATTGGAACATTCTAATAAATGCCAATTGGATAAAAATTTCTCCTTTCCACTTATTACTCCTTTAGTTTTATAATGTTTTGCTTTAAGATTGCTTCTGTGGGCTTAAGATTAATTACAAAATTAAGTAATAATTCAAGCCTGTTAATGTTGCTTGGCTTTTTTTTTTCTCTAAGAAGGAAGACTATAGCTATTGCTGGCTCTGACTGTTCTAAAAGGAGACAAAGACTTCATTTCAGGTCCTGGCTTTGTGTGGAGGGTTAAATCCATTAAAGAGCATTAAATTCTCTGTGTTTCCTGATATCACACAATTTAGGGGTATGTGCGTTGAATGGTAGCAGTCTCGCAGATGGGTCAATGTTAACAGCTGTCTTCCTCTGCTTCCGTCTTCTGTGTTTTGCTGTCTTTGTGCTAATAACACAGAGGTTGAGGAGAGGGTAAAAGTCCTGTAAAAGCAATTACAATCAAAATGAGTCACAGTGCTAAAAGGCAAAGCAGCTTGTCTACGTTTACAGTACAGACGTCAATCCAGTGATTCTCGACTAATTAACGACCTCACTGTGGGCTTTTGTTACCGTCACAAATCTCCCAGATTTATGTAAGGGAATATTTTTATTTGAAATAGGAGGAGGCTAGAGCTCTGAAAATATAAAGGAAAAAAATCTCTTTACATTATCACCCTTTTTATGGAATTTCCAATATCATTAGTCCTGAAATAGATTTGTGTAGAATCTAATTGTGTCTATTTACTCTTCACAATGTCTCAAGTGACCCTTGTCTTTCTTGGAATAAAATATAATCACTCCTGTGGTTTACGTCTTGGTCACAGGTCTAATTAAATTTCCTAATTCAGAAGACCCTTTTTTTTTTCCTGGAGGGAGGGTAGGAAGGAAACAAGAATTCAAATGATTACTGAATGTTACACCTTACCATGTTGGCTTAACAACAAATAGATTTCAATATAACTCCCTCACTGGGGCAATCACTATTTAAAACTCATCACACAGGAAATGAAGCTATTCATCTGACATAAGCAAATCACTATTGAGAATGCAAAACAAAGTCCCCACTCACAGCATCTGTAACTGTCAACAGTTCCCCCAAATTCCCCAAACTACAAGCTAAGTTTATATTAAAACTCTTAAGAGCCTATTTTAGAGGGCTTGAAATCTGATTTATTATGATTCACGAGCAAGGCAATACAGCTTTCCTTCTCCAGCCCTGGAATTACATGGGGAAGACACCTTTACACCTTCTGTTCACTGTTCATGGGCTCGTTGGAGTTGACTGACGCAGACTTCTACCTCTCCGAGGTCTATTACAGAAGAGAGTCACACTAGCTGGTTGTTTTTGTTTGTTATTGTTGTTGTGGCTTTTGTTTTGTTTTTGCCTTTTTTCATTAACTAATCCTTTCTCTTCCCCCTTTTTCCATGTTTTGCATAGGTATGGAGAAGATAGAGGAGCACGAGAACAGAGTTTATTCCTTGGCAAATTGAGGAGAGAGAAGATAGAGAAATGGAGTGTCTCTGCTATTAAATTTATGAAACCCTCCAAGGGCTTTTTGAGAGTTTCTTGCCACTAACTACACCATATAGTATGCCTTTGTCATTTCTGATCCATCAGTGTTTAAAACAAAACAAAACAAAACAAAATGCCAACTGTCCTTGCTCACTAGTGCCTCCTGGGAGTCCTGCTCAGCACAGTGTTAAAGGGATGCTGACCTTGTGAGACAGGAGAGGAAAAACTTTCAGCAAAATCAAATGAGGAGTAACCCAGCAATCTAGCCTACAACTAGGATCTGTTTTTGTTTCCCTTGTAGTCACAGTCAAAGAAGCAGGCCAAAATATATTTTCTTCCCAGTCAATCACCAGGAATGACTCTTAGCCATGAACTCAGAGTCACTGTCGTTCTTAAAAAAAAAATGATAACCATGGCAAATTCAAACTGTCTGGCTGGATACTTCCAGATTATTCTGATCCATTCAGTCCTGATGAGTACCTTCTTTAGGCTAATAGTACACAAGGATAGCAAAAAACACCTGTGGCTGGATTTCAACCAGGAATAAATCTCTAAACTGTCAGCAAAAGTAATAATAGAGTTAGAGCCTTTCCTTTCAAGTTTTGGGAAAGAACATGAACAATGTGTGTAAAGTACTTTCCACAGATTGACTGTACTAGTCAAGGTGCTCTAGAGTAACAGAATTTATAGAATAAATATCTCTCTCTGTGTCATATATATATATATGTGTGTGTGTGTGTGTGTGTATAAAATTTATATCTCCTATATATACTTTATATAAATATGATTTATAGAATACATATTATATATTATCAATATTATATATTTCTAACATTTTATTAATAACATATTATTTATCAAATATATCACTCCTATTTATCATATTACTTATTAATTGATGTTAATATAACATTAATAAATTATTAAAATTAGTCAATTACATTTATAGATATACAATACTATATTAAGTCATTCTAATAAATGATATATACATATATATCCCATATAAATATAGAATTTATTAGAATGATTTACAGGCTGTGATTCAGCTAATCCAATAATGACTGGCTATGGACAGAAAGTCCAAGAAACCAGTGACTGCTCAGTTTACAAGGCTAGATATTCCCAGTGGCTTTAAGTATGTGTTAGAATCACAAAGTAGTGGGCTCTAATGCCAGGAAAGGAGTAGACTTACTGGTAAGGCAAAAACAAGTAGGCAAAATACAAAAACTTATTACTTGTCTTAGTATAGGCTCACAGCTGAAATATGGCACAGATTAGATCTGGATTAAAGATCTGAGGTATAGGTGTCTTTCTACTTCAAAGATACAGATTAGAAATAGATCCCACTTCAATTTAAGCAGAAATCTCTCACAGGTGATTTAGTTCATGCCAAATGTAGTCAAGTTGATGCCCATGAAGAGCAATCAGACTGGATGTGCAAAATCTGTGTGCATTTCAGACCAGCACATAAACATAAGTGCTTATTTATGTTTACACTTCATGTGATACATGTCAAATGCTCTTCGATTTTGAAACTCATATTATCTGGACCATCCATTTGGTCCTGAGATCAATTCCCAGGACCTCATAAAATTGGGTGTGGTTGCATGTGCCTGATGTCCTAGTACTTAGGAAGTAGAAATAAAAAATGCTCAATGTCCTTAGTCATCAGGAAAGTGCAAATCAAAATGTCTCTGAGATTCCATCTTCCACATATCAAAATTGCTAAGATAAAAAACTCAAGTGACAGCACATGCTGTTGAGGATGTGAAGAAAGTAGAACACTCTTCCATTGTTGGTGGGAATGAAAACTTGTACAACCACTTTGGAAATCAATCTTGTGTTTTCTCAGAAAATTGGAATAGTGCTACCTAAAGACCCAGCTATTCTGCTCCTGGGCATGTACTCAAAAGATGCTCCGTCATACAACAAGGACATTTGCTCAGCTATATTCATTGCAGTTTTACTCATAATAGTCTGAATCTGGAAACAACCTAGATGCCCCTCAACTGAAGAATGGATAAAGAAATTCTAGTACATTTACACAATGGAATACTACACATCTATTAAAAACAAAGAAGTCTTGAAATATGCAAGCAAAACGGATGGAACTAGAAATGATCATCCTGAGTGAGGTAACCCAGACCCAGAAAGACACATGTGCAATATGCTTACTTATAAGTGGATACTAGCCCAACATAGATGTCCTTTGAGAAACTGCATCCAGAGGGGAAAGGGGACAGATAATAGGACTCATAGCTGAACTGTGGGTGAAAAGCTACAAGTTGTATAGAAGAAGAGTTGGGGGATGGGAGGAGGGGGGACTGTCAGAAGCTCCATGAAGAGACTATCAAGGGTGGTGGATCTGGTCCCAGGGTGGCCCTGCACCAATTGATGCACCAACCAAGGATATTGCAAGCAGACCTTAACCCCTGATCAGATATAGCCAATGGATATTAGGTACATGGGGAAGGGGGAAGGGAGATTGAGGGGACTGCCTCTGACATGAATCTGGTATCCTTGATTTGACCACTGCCTCTTGGAGGGGAGGCCCTGTGGGAACAGAGAGGAAGGGGATGCAGGCTATTCAGCTGAGAACTGATAGACTGTGGTCATATGGTGAGGGAGGAGGACTCCACCTGCCAGAGGTCTAGGAGAGGGGAATAGAGAAAAAAAGGGAGAGAGGGTGGTAATAGGAAGATAAGAGTGAGGGGAATAAAATTGGGGTGTAATGTAAATAAATTATAATAAATAATTGAAAAAGAAGATCAGAGATACAAGGTTTTCCTTAAGTATGTAGCACATTCTAAACCAGTTTGGGACCTTGTTTTGAAAACCACCACCACCACCACCACCACCACCACCACCACCACCAAAGGTTTCTCAATGCTTTGGTTGCTAGGAAAGCATTCTACCAATTGGGCTACACCCCCAACCCTAATATAAGAATCTTTAGTGAACTTAAAATTACTCTAGTTGAGGTATGACTGGTTTAGATAACATGGGTTTCAAAATTGAAGAGCTTTTGACATGTGTCACAAGAAGTTTAGGCACAAAAATATATAGTGTTGGTCTGGAATCCACATTGATTTTCAAGAATCCACATGGGGAAAGAACTTTATAAATATTGTGTCCCCTTTTCACATTTTAAATCCATGAAATCTTATCACCCATTAGATGTAATCCTGGCATTATTTGTTTAATGAATATAAAAATGGTTCAAATATGTAGTGATTGTATATTTTAATGACTCCAGTCTCACACCCTCAATGGAAAGAAATGTATAGTTTTCAGTTGAAAAAAAAAAAAAACACCAAACAGCTGGACTGATACTGGCTGCCAGGTAGATTTCAATGCAATTAAGTTAATATAAATAGAATATATATTTTAGGTTTTGTGGCTCGATGTTGGAAGAATTTAGAAAATTTAAGGAAAATGTCTCATAGCTCAGTTATTATTATGGATCTGATTCACCTTAATTTGAAATTTATGCTAAAGACCACATAACACATGACTTGAAGGGTCATCACAGAAGTTTCTCTAGCACCATGTAATCAGTAGCTTTATCATGCATTTTGGTTTCATAATTACAGTAAACATTCTGATTGAATTTTCACAAAGATTATTGATTTCGGAGAGAGTTTCCAAACCATAGAGTCTCTTTCCATTGCCCTTGCTTCCCTCCTAGAACTTGAAGGTAAGACCCTCTGGCTGAAGACATCACATAGTTAGGATATAGGCCTTAGAGCAATGGAACCAGAATTTACGTGGATGCTTTCTTCCCGAGGACTAGTTCTTATGGTCTCAGAAGATAGTATGCAACCTGCCAAAGTAAGTAAACAATTAGTAGTCCTACAAAGCCTAGCACCCAGACTAGCTCAGCAAAAGATCTCCAGGGGTGCAATAACAAATACCTCCAAGGGCACAGTTGTCTTGTAGGTAAGCAGCAGCTGTTTGGTTTGTCTTAAAGCCCACTCCCTAAGAGGAACCTCAGGTTTGGGACTGTTAATCCAGCCAATTATCTGTGGCTGGGAAGGTCATAAGCCGTATAGGAAAACCTGCTGCTTCCATCTTCCAAAATCAATAGTTTCTAACTGGATTCCAAATACTTATCCTTGTACTCACAGATAACTGGGGCTCTCTCACCTCTTATTAATGAAGCTTATTTTTGCATCAGGTGGAGGTCACTGTGGAGATACAACAACTGATCAAATGTAGATAATAAGTGATTATGGGGTTCCCAGTACCAGACAATACATCTACAATGCAACTCCTACAACTAAGACTCAAATTACATCATGGACAGAGAGGTAGAGAGAGAGAGAGAGAGAGAGAGAGAGAGAGAGAGAGAGAGAGAGAGAGAGAGAGAGAGAGAGAGAGAGAGAGAGAATAATTACAGAAGAGTGTATGAACTTGAGAGGGAGAAATGGGAATGACGTAGATATGGTATTCAACTATGAAATTCTCTAAACCAACTTAAGAGAGAGAGAAAAAAACAAATTTGTTGAGAATGCTTTTGGTTTTGATATGCTTCATAAATTCATATGGCTATTTTAGAATAAGACAAGTCACCTAGGCTGTTCTGATGTAACTCAGCTCCTAACCTCTGTCAACTATGGCAAGCATCAAATGAACCTACTGCAAAGTAAGCCTATAGCAGCTTTGGTTTTCAAAAGAAGGTGTTTTAACCCACTCTCCACTCAACTGTGGAGAATGTTCTGACCATTGGCTAGATCTGGGTAGGGGTTTAAAGTTTACCGCCTGTATTGTCCTTGGCTGGTGCCTTAGTTTCTCACGTACTCTGGTGCCTCACATTTGACCATGTACCCTGGAGGGGGAGACCTGGTGGCACTCAGAGGAAGAACAGCAGGTTACCAAGAAGACACTTGATACCCTATGAGCATATACAGGGGGAGGTAATCCCCCTCAGGAACAGTCATAGGGGAGGGGAATAAGGGGAAAATGGGAGAGAGGGAAGAATGGGAGGATACAAGGGATGGGATATCCATTGAGATGTAACAAGAATAAATTAATAAAAATAAATAAATACAAACTGAAAAAAAGAATCTCTGTGCCCCAATTAAAAAACATTCTTTCTTTGAATGCTTGTAATGAGAAGAAGAAGAGGAAAAAGAAGAAGAAGAAGAAGAAGAAGAAGAAGAAGAAGAAGAAGAAGAAGAAGAAGAAGAAGAAGGAGAAGAAGAAGAAGAAGAAGAAGAAGAAGAAGAAGAAGGTGTTTTAAATGGAGCAGTTCTTTTCAGAAACATGACTTTCCATGTCTGTACTTCCGCTTGAGGAGCAATGATATAACACATCCTGCAAAGCATGGGTGCCTTAGTTACTTTCTCACTGTTGTGATAAAATACTTTGACAAAAGCAAGCTAAAGGAGAAAGGGCTTACTTTATTTTGCATTTCTAGAGAGAAACAGTTCATGGTGACACACACAGATAGAAAAGTTTTGATGGCAGGGGCAGAAGGCTGCCTGGTCAGTTGCATATGCACTTCTGAAACACATCACGACCAGGAAATTGGACTTGCTTTACATAAAGCTCACTGCTTGTGACCCCACAGCTCCAGCCCGGATTCCATCTCCTAAAAGTTCCATAGCCCTCTGAAACACTGCCACCATCTGGGAACCAAATGCTCAAACACAAACTGATCTCAACGTCAAACCACAGTACGCGGCTCGTCAAGTTGAAGCTGCCTTGGGAGTACCCATGTGATTTTATGGCAAAAATAAATCTATATTTAAATATTTTGGTAGTCTCTCTATTGCAGACATTCTTCTTATCTCACCTGACTCAAGTAACATGAATGCCCTACTGGCTGAGTCATGTTTATGTGCTTTTTTGTAATGATAACATGTTACAAACTGAAAATTACTACTATGTCCTAGAAACACTTCACAGGAAGTCTATGTGGAAATAAACTCCACCGTCTATTGTCAGGGGAAAGTCCCAAAGTTGCCCATATTTATATGCTCTAGCAGTCTTTTAAGTCACTGAATTTTCTGAAATATATAATGGTACCACCCAAGCAGCCTTTTCATTTTACATGCCAATCATAGGCCATCCCTCCTCTATTCCCAGTCTCACCTTCCCTTCCTTTCCCCCTTATCCCTCTTCTCCTGCCCTCTAGAAAAGGAGAGCCACCTCCCCCAGGAACCCATTTCAGCACTGCAAGTTGCATCAAGACTGAGCAAATCGCCTTCCATGGTGGCAGGCAAGACAGCCCCACCAGGGGGAAGTGATCAAAAAGCAGACAACAGAGTCCATGTCAGAGACAGCCTCCCGCTCCCCTAAAAATGTTATGAGTTCCTTGTTTTTAATAGCTGAGTGATGTTTCATCATGTAAATAGAAATCAATCTGGTGCTTTCTCTGAGAATTAGGAATAGTGCTACCCCAAGACCCACCTATACCACCCTTGGGCATATACCCAAAAGATGCTCCACCATACAATAAGGACATTTGCTCAACTATGTTCATAGCAGCTTTAATTGTAATAACCAGAATCTGGAAACAATGTATATGTCCCTCAACTGAAGAATAGATATAGAATATGTTGTATATTTACCCAAAGGGTATTTTTGCTTTCCTCCAGTGTATTGGTTAAAGTGGAAACTTGGTGTAAGTTTCCAAAGCTGCTTTTCAGGATAGAAATGTTTGCCAACTTAGGAAAAAGTTGTATATTTCTTGTGATTCTTTAGGTTCTTTTATTCATTAGTCAAGAGAGGTTGGCTTGGTCAATATCAGGTGCTGAGATAGTAGAATCTGGGCAATAAATAAGCCAAATGGCATTCAATACAATAAAAGTGAGGTTATTCTAAAACAATTCCACACTCAAATTTCAATTTCATTATTGAGAATTATTAATCAAAAGGTGTGAGACATAATAAAAGCAAATACTATTGATACTTAACTATATACTAACTATAGCTATCAATTGGATAAATTCACTGTGTTGGTTGCTATCTCTATATTTTCCTACAACTAAGATTCCAAAATTTCATTTGACAGTAATTGTGATGGGCACAATCTGTTTTACATAACTAGTCACTAATTTATCAGAGTACATCTAAGTGTGATGGCAGTCCTTTTTTCATTATTGTTAGGTATATGTAAGAAACATTGCTACTTGGATGACAGGAGCATCTTTATGCCATTTTTTCACAGCCCACAATTGCAGGAGAGAATTTATCTCATTCTGCATAACTAGTCTGAGAAAGTGATGTAGCCTTAGCCATCTATTGCTCCAACTCCCTGGAATTAAATCTGCCATTGCTACCCTTACACACACACACACACACACACACACACACACACACACACACACACACACACACACAAAATGGTTGGAGCATATTTTCTTTTTGGATTTGGTTAGGAAAACACATAAATCAGATACCTGAAATGTGCAGACAAAATTTCTGACTCCACAAAGAAATAAATGTTTCCTTGGTTTGCTTCTAATAAAACATAAAAGTAATTCGCTTGACAGAAAATGGGCTTCTGAAGCAGTGGCTAGGCCAACATCTGCTGTACATAGGACTGTACGTTCAGAGTCACCAAGCTGTGCCAACACGTTGCGACAAATGAGTTTCTGATGATGCTATTGCTGACACTCACAAATGGGGGAAGAATTTCAAAGATAGAGTCTTCATAACTAAGACTTCAGTGACTTTTCTTTCTTTGGATGATGTACCCAAGGACATACGGGATGGCTTCTGGCAGCACAGCCAGGATTACATTCAAAGAGTCTTCACAGTCATATATGGGAGGTGACTGCTGTTAATACTTTTCTTTGATGCAGTTGTTCTTGGCCTTCTTGTTTGTCTCTGTCTGTGCTCACCCACTTAAAGGAAGACTCCCTTGACACAGAGACCCTCTATTTATACTAACAGGAACAGGGATAAGAAATGTATTCATTTTCCATATTTCTCCTTTTAGGAATTTAACTATTTCTGCCTTACCAATAAATCACAGCAATAGTAAAAGCTAGAATGGAAAGAAAATTAGAGAAAAATAGAAAGGAGGTAGAAATTATGAATGTGTGAGCACCCCTAAAATCTCATTTTCCTCTTGACCTACCCTCGTTTTCTACTCTGAGCATCTGCCCTTGTTAGAATCTAATTTAGTGATGAATAATCAAGAAATAATAAGAAAAGGGTCATCACTCAGAGTGAGACTGGCTTCAGGGGGGCCAAGGGACCTTTA
This sequence comes from Acomys minous, assembly GCF_964271855.1. Lineage (NCBI taxonomy): Eukaryota > Metazoa > Chordata > Mammalia > Rodentia > Muridae > Acomys > Acomys minous. The sequence continues at coordinate 36,056,129 of NC_140495.1, forward strand.
AGGACATATGTTGAATGAGAGAAAAGTTTATTGAAAAGAGCATAAAGGCTTGAAGGCTTGAATGGGTGGTAAAGGAATACTTTGATAAACGTGAGTTCCAGGATGTAAAGCTGTAGAGGCTGACGAGGAATTCAGAGCTGGCATGGGGCTGCGTCCACATGCAGCAGACAAGGTCAGCATCTATGGCAAGCACTTGAAGAGGCTTAGTAGTTCTTTATGGGAATCAGCCATTTATGAGTATAAGGCTTAAGTCATTAGCCTCTTTTAAAGACACTATACTTCAAATTCTAGCTTTACATTACACTAGATGCCCCAGTTTTTTTCTGAGATTAAAAAAAAACCCAACCAAAGAAACTTTAAGGGAGAAGGGGCTTATAGGCTTCCAGTTCCAGGTAGCAGGATATCACTGCTGGGAAAAGAAGGCAAAACTCAAAGATGGCAATTGTCTTCCCAGTTACCAGCACAGAAAGAATGTGTGCATGTGCATGCTGAGCCCACTTTCCCTCTGTTTGTACAGTTCAGGAAACAAACCCAGGAAACCATGGCACCTAAGGTAGGCTGAATATCCACACCAATTAGCAGAATGAAGAAAGTCCCTCACAAGTATGCTCGCAGACCAACCTCATGCAGACAATTCCTCATCAGACTCTCTTCCCAGGTGATTCTCCATCATGCCCCATTACCAACTAAAGCTTCCACACAGCATTTTTCCTGTTCTCTAACTACGGCATCCTTTCTCTCCTTCACACTCACCTACTTTTTTTGTTCCTCTAGGATTCCTTCATTTTACTTTTGTCATCATTCATACTGCAGCTTTAACACTTCCCATTAGAGGCCTTTCTTGATATTCTGGGTTAGATAAAAGTCTTCTGGCTTCTCAAGATCAATTGTACCCATTTTTATAGTTCTTTGCAGAATATGCTAGCTGATGGCTGGCTTCCTCATTAATATAGTCTATAGTAGCGCTTGTTTAGGCAATCAATTTATCTTCCATTTAATTCCATGAATAAAGCTATTTGGGAAAATGTCTGGGGACATCAATCTATAGTAGAAAAGAGCCACTCCGTCAGATGCTTGTGCTCAGGCCATCTGATACAGTGGGATGTGGCACAACGCAGGCTTAAGAAACAGAAGGGGCAGAGCCTATTGGTAGCTTGATGTTAGTGTTTCCTTGAGTGGTAGCATCAGTATGATCATCTTTCAGTTCATCATTTGTCACATTTCTACCCTCATACATTGCTGTGGAGTGTCAAGGAGATTATGCATATGCAAGCTACCCATCGTGGCAGGCTTTACACTGTAACCAGTGCTACATAAGAACAGAGAAGAGTGTGGAAGAAGAGTGAGAAGAATCGCTGCTTACTCTCATGGATGTGAAAATATTGGAGGGCTTCACATAAGGAAGTACTGCTGAGCAGAAACTGGATAGATTAGCCATGCTCTAAATAAACCCATTCATTTCATTACATTTAGGTTCAGAGCTGCGTGTGTGAAAGAGCATTTTTAAATAATAACTGCTTCTTGCTACATATTTAGTGCGTCAGGAATTTGGTGTGTAAAGTCTTTAATCTTCATATCATGTAAATGTCAGACTCTAGCATCTTAATTTCATATACAAGAGAAACTGTATTAGAAACATCAATGGATTTACCCAAGAAAATGTCACGGATTGACAAGATCAGGACTGTATACCAGGACTGATGCACGCTAGACCTTCATGAAGAGAATACAGGTGTGGTGGTTTGAATAAGAGTGGATCCCCATAGGCTTGTAGATGTGAATGCTTAGTTATCAGGTAGTGGCACTACTTGAGAAGGATTGGGAGGTGTGGCTTTGTTGGAGAAAGCGTGGGGGAGCTTTGGGATTTCAAAACCCTAGCCAGTCCTAGTGTCTCACTTCCTATTTCCTATGGATCTGATGCAGAACCCTCAGCTACTTCTCCACCCTCAGCTACTTCTCCACCCTCAGCTACTCCTCCAGCAGGGTCTGCCTGCACACCACCGTGCTCCCAGGCAAAATGGAAATGAACTAAACCTTTGAAACTTTAAGCAAGCCACAATTAAATGGTTTTCTTGGTAAGGGTTGCTGTGGCCATGGTGTCTATTTACAGCAATAGAACACTGGCTAAGACAACAGGCTACAGCATTTTTCAGGTTTGCCCTGTTAACCATGCCCAATCCTACCTGATTCCTGCCATTAAAAAAAAAACTAGCATTAGGTAAAACCCAGTGGGCTCTAGAATATGCACTGGGGAAACTGAGCCTGGAAATCTTGCTACCTGAATAAGAGGGATGGAAAAACATCAGAGATGATTATAGCTCTCGCTGGGAGATCATGTGCACATGCGACCTCTGCTTTTAGTGTTGAACTTTGTTCTTCATAATTAGGGCTTAGAGGGCAGGAGTCTGACTAGAAGTGGATTTTCTGTAGGCTACACAGTCCTTGAGAGCATCAGCTAATATTCCAGAAAGTCAGGGGAAGTCTTCATGAAAGAGGGAAATAAATAATAGAGAGAGAGAAGGAGAGGGAAGGAAAGAAGGAAAGAGATGGATGGAGGGAAGGAGAAAGAAGGGGAGGGAGGGAGGGAGAGATAGAAAATATTTACAGGTGCTGAAACAGTTCGAAACACTTGAATCAGGTGGAGAAGAGATGGTTTGAAGCAGAATGTTGAGGACTTTGAGACTTTCAGATTTATAATTTTAAATTGACAATGGGACTTGTTAATATGGCTTAGCTCTTATTGACATATCAGAGAAACATTTTGTAATCACTGGTAAAACTAATGTGGTTTTGGTTCACTTTTGGCGGAAAGTGAGCCTCAAGATAGCAAAACAGTAACATTGAAATATGTTGCAATTATACCATAAATAAAAAATAATCCATGTTTCTGATTGTATTAGCACTGTTATACTTTCTTATTAAATATCTTTTCTCAGGAAAGTCAGATGGTGTGTGTGCATGTGTATGTATGTTTTAAAATATTTTTATTTTATGTGCATGCATGTGTTTCTGAGGGTATGTATGTACACACACCATGTGCATTCAGAAAGCTGTGGAGGTCATAGCAAGTAGAATATCCCCAAGTACTAGAGTTACAGAGGACTATGGGTCACCATGTGCATGATGGACCTGAACTTGGGTCCTTTGCAAGTGCTCCTAACTCCTGAGCCATCTTTCTTGTCCTTAATATAGTATATTTTGAAGTAGATGAATTGTGTCATTGGCACATTACCAGTTTTCGTAAAGCACTCACATAGCACTGTATTGAAATAAAGAAATTGAGAGAAGAAAGATGTGGCTAAATTGGTAAACCTTGAACATCTCTCTTCTTTCATCATTTAATCAGATAGGAGGCACAGCCAGCAACCTGGGTGTTCTTAGTAACTGATCACAGTGGACTGTAAGTGAGGGAATTTTCCTTATGGCGGAAGTGATAATTATAGAATATTCATAAACAGGTTCTCAGTTTTTGACTTCTGTAGCTCCCTCTTCCTCACTCCACCCCCCCCCCCTTTTTTTTTTTTCCCTCGGCATCCTTTGAGAATAGCTTGCTGTATTAGACTTGGGTGTGTATCTACTGAGGAGTGGAAGCAACTACTTATCACCCATCTCTTTACTTAAACATATGCATATTTTTTGAGTGTCTTCATTTATGTAGGATGTTCACAAACACTTAAATTTAATTATTACAAAAATGTATCAGGCAAGCAGAATAATAATGTTCATCGTCTTCACAGGTGCTGAGAACTGAGATTACAATGATTAGAGCATCCAGGAATGTTTGTGGCTAGGAGTGAGAGACTGGAGCCAAAGCCATGTGCACCTTTAAAAGCACTTTTAACAGAGAAAAAAATTTATTGGGTCTATCATAACCTCGTAAAGAAAGTGAAAATAAAGAGAACCTACTCGTGTCGCTGACATCCAAAAATAAGCTTTATTCAGTATTTTGCTCAATTAAAGATGCCAGTGGTGAATTTTAAGCTGTAATAGTCAATTGCACTCAAGCTTTCATCCTCTTCATTTCTGGTGATCACTGAAAGTACGCGCTGTGAATTATTTTTATAATTTTAAATTAACTTTTCAAAAACATAAAATAATTTCCAAACCTCTAGAAAAGCAGTTACTCAAAGTCTGCCCTCTCCTATTCCCAGAGCCAATGCTAGCATATGGTATAGTTTGTCATCTTTCTGTCTGTGTGGTATTCCTAGCATGTGTACGCAACCTGTTTTGCACTGATTCCTGTAGGCAACATTAAGCATTTGTGGACAGGAGAATTTGCAGATAGAGAAGGTAGAATCATATGTAAAAAGAAGGAAAGTGTTTCGCCTGTGGGGCTCCTTTCCCTTGAACAGGGCTTGTGTGATGTGAAGTTGTCCCACTGAGGTATTAAGTGAGTGGTGAGAGAGTATGGAGCTGGGGGATCACCATCCACCACTGTTCACTTTATAAACCCTGCTCATGGGCTATCCTGAAGTCATAAAAAATATTTTAAATGAACAACAACTTTCTACAGTGTTTTATTTTTTACAAACCAAATATTTAAAAGAACCCTAAGTGAAGAGCACACAAATAAGGCTATAAAAATGATTTTGTTTTTATATTCTTATTCTAAGAAGGATTCTTGCCTCTCTTGAAATTTGCATTAATCTTTAAAGTTTTTTGTTTTCTTTTTGCTTTGTTTTTTTTTTTTTTTACTGTTAGTATTAAAAACAAGGACACAAATATGCACCACATAGCCCTGTATTGAAATAAAGAAATTGAGGGAAGAAAGATGTAGCTAAATTGATAAACCTTGAACATCTCTCTTCTTTCATCACAGGATGACACAGGTTCAAGATCATCAGTAGCAGTGTCTACCAGCTTCCCACTGTGACCCTGAAAGAGCATTCCAGTGTTTTTTTCGGTCTCTGTGTGTGTGTGGGGGGGGGGGGAGGGGGAGGGGTGGTGGTGGTGATGATGGAAAACAATTCATAAAAACAAAAAAATACTACACCAAAAAGAAATCACACCGTAAGTGGTGTGTATGTGAAGATCTCACTTATCCAGCTGTGCACTGCCTAAGGAAATGTCATTAAGGAAGAAGGCGCCGCATATACGATAGAGGCCTATAGGGTCCTCGGAAAGTTCTCAGAGCTGTCTTATTTAGGGTTGCTACGGCTGTGACGAAACATCATATTCAAAGGTACCTTAGGCAGCAAAGGGCTTATTTCTACTTACAACTTTTATAATTGTGGGAAGTCAAAGCAGGAAACTGGAGACAGAAACTGAGGCAGAGGCTGTGGAGTAAAGCTGTTTATTGGCTTGCTTCCTATGGCTTGCTCAGCCTGCTTTCTTACACAACCCAGGACCTACCCACAGAGGGGCAGCACCGACAATAGACTGTACCTTATACCCACATTAATCATTAATCAAGAAAATGTATGGAAGAACGGGAGATAGAAGGACCCAGAGGGTCAAGGAACCCACAAGAAGACCATCAAGGCTGGCGGACCTGGGCCCATGGTTGCCTGCACAAACTACTGTACCAACCAAGAACTTTTCATGCAGTAAACCTAGACCTCCTATTCATATTTTGCCAATGGACAGTGCAGCCTTCACAGCTGTGTGGAGTGTGGACACTGACTCTGACATGAACTCTGGTGTCCTCTATTTGACCACTTCCCCTTGGTGGAGAGGCTGGTGGTACTCAGAGGAAGGGGAAGTAGACTATCCAGATGAGACCTGATAGGCTGTGGTCATAAGGTGGGGGAGGAGGTCTCCTTCTTTCACAGGCCTAGAGGAGGGGATAGGGTGAAAGAGGGAGGGGACGGGGGAATGAGAAGATACAAGTGAGGGGATAACAACTGAGATGTAATCTGAGTAAATTATTTAAATAAAAAACAACGAAAAGAAGAAAACAAATACATGATCTTTTAAACATAAAAAAGAAAATATCCTAGAGTCTTGCATATAGGCAACCTGGATGGATGCATTCTCTTAATTGAAGTTCCTCTTCCTGGATAGTTATAACTCACATCAAGTTAACATAAATAAATAAACAAACAAACAAGTAAAGCAAAACCAACAAGGACAAGGAGCAGTGACATGAATAGTGTGTACGGAGCTGTCACCAGCTAATGACAACAGTGTCTTCAATGGAACCCCTCTGGAAGGACCTCATAAGTCTGTTCTCAAGGAAGCATCATTCTCCAGATCCTTGTGATTGTGGGAATGCTTGGGCTGCTGCTTTGGTCATCACATGAGCTTCTCAAGCAGGCGAGACCACATGAGCATCACTCTCTATTATTGACAGCTTCTCAATGATGTGGTCCATGCTTTTGTACTTTATAGATTTCTGTGAGGTCCACAACAACTTCTAAACCCTTCACCATGAATTTTCAGGACTGGGTCATTTGTTCCCCTAATGTTTCTTCTTCTCTTTCTTCTTCTTCGGACATGCTCTTATTAGCCAACGGGAACTTTTGATCTCCATATTAAGCCTGTAGGCCTCCATCTTATATGGAACTCATTTGTTCTTAGTGAGATTCCTTTTGTAGTGCATGGCTGAATAACTGAGATTCTATACACACACATTGCATAGGGTGTGGTTTCTTATTTGCTTAGTATTGTCTTTTTTGAAAAAAAAATTTTTTTTAATCTGGCCATACCCCTATTCTCAACACTTAGCAAAAAAAAAGCAATAGAAGGTTCATATGAGTGATGTCAACTTTTAATAAAGACATAAGTGTTCTAGGACACACGATTGAAAAGTCAAGCATATTTTCAACACATCACATAACTTCTATAGCCTTAATTATATTTACACGAAGCTAGTGAATTTTTTGAAAACAATATATATCAGAGAAGAATGGGATTAAAATTTGCACAAAGAGTTTTTAGTATTTGTGTGAAAATTCATAATAGTAAAACAGGAAGGAAATACACTAAGCTATTAGCAAATTCTTTCAAGATACACTTAAAATTTATTAAGCATTAATTATTTTTATTTTAAATAAAGTGACTAACAATGTTTATTAAACAAGGTTTGTGCTGGAGATGGGCTTTCGTATTTTAACCTTTAATCTTTCTTTCAGTGTTCCACATATGAAGGCTGTTTCCATATCAACATTCTCCCTTGTCTATGGTCACAATTTCGATGAGAATTGGCACATGCTTTCTCATAGAAGATCCCTATTTATTAAAATGCCTATCAATTGATAAAGAAGCCTATGCTTTAGAAGACAGGTCTTTTCTTTCTCCTATGGATCAAATGGTCTTTGGTAGAATAAACGGGACACATCTTACTTTGCAGTAAGGAACAGTGCCATTGCTTACTACAGAAAATAATAATGGATGCTGGTGACAGCCTTTTTCAGTGACTCATTTTAGCAAATCAAGACATGACAAGGGGCACTCAGTAAAGAAAAGCACATTTCAAAAATCACTGAAGAAAAAATCTTGAAACATATGTGAGTATCAGTAACTATCAACACAGTTGAGAAAGGGTCTTAGTTGCTCAGGAAGTGTGAAGCTGTACAAAGGATCCTCTCCTCAAATTAAAGAAACAAAAAAGCACTACAAAACGGGTTTTTGTTGTAGTTTCTTTTATTTTTTCTGCCTCTGTAATACTTGGAGTCTACTGAAATCATTTCATTACTTCCTTTTGGTGTGATGTGAATCCTTGTGTCATTTTGTCACCAAGGCAACCAAACCTTTGCTTAATATCCTGTACTTTAGTGAAATAAAATGCATGTTGCTTTAAGTAAAGCATTTCTATATTAGATATGGTTTCACATCTTACTATAAATGAAAATGCCACTCTTAATAAATCTATTTCCACAAAATGGACATAGATTTTTAAGGTGAACCTTCTCTGAAGCATGATTGCTTTCATGCTTTCTTCCTGCTTTTACTATCGACGCATTAGAAGCTGTCTCTCCTCTTCCTAATATAGGCATATTGAGTATTGGAATGTTCACTGATTCTGAGCAATATGTGAAGATTTTAATCAGATGTACACATAGCAGCAACACTTATTCCTTGAGGTTTGTATGCCTGCCTTCTTGCTGGTAGAATATTTTTAATCTGTTAGCAGAAATCATTGCCTTCATTTTATGAAATGTGTCCCGGTCTTCAGAGTAAGTACACTTCCATCTTACACAGGAGAGATTTGATGTTTTCTACAACTAATGGTAGAATTTGCTCATGTGTTAGAACCCAGCTCTGTCTCAGAAAGTGAGGAGGAAATGGGCTCCAGTGTCATTTTGATCAGATCCCTCTGAGTAGCTGAAGTGCAGGATCAAACACACAAGCCATTGTTAACCTCTCAAAAAAAAAAAAAAAAAGAGCCAGCTTCTGGTTCCCACGCATCATGACGATGAAAATGTCTAAGAGTCTCAACATTGGTTACTTTTAGTTGTACTCTTTGGTGTGCATTGTTACTCCAAAGCTGAAGTGTGAGTAGCAGCTCAGGAACTTATCTTCTGTGAGTTGTCCTGTAGGGATTGGGACTGTTTAGGGGCTACTGGAGGAGGGAATGGAATGAAGAGAGCTCCCATTCAACTCTTAGTGAGTCGTGGCTCATAGCGACAGATTGCAAGGGGAAAGTCTGTACCATGGAAGAAGAGATTAATAGTGGGAGGCAACATGAGCTGGAGGGAGTCCAGTGTCATATGTGGCTTCCATCTCACAGAATGGCCCTCAAATCCAAGAAATAGTGTTTGGTTACTACAATACTATTTATGTTTCTATTGCACCAGTGTGCTTTGCATGTATGTCTCTGTTGTAGGACATGGGGTTTATAGATAGGCAGGACTGATAATTACTTTTCTCCTCTGGTAGAGTTCAAAGTGTTGTCCAGTACCATTAACACTAGTTAACACAGGTGAAGCTTCTAGTAGGGCACTAGCCCTACTTTTCGATGTCCAGTGACATAAGTACATTGCATCTTCAGCAATAGGGCCTTGAGATCAAGTTATGGAAAGTAACCAACAGCCTTGACAGCAGCATGTGATGTTTGTCGTTTGTGGAGTCTATGGGATCCCTTTGGCCAATGACTCAAAACCACATTACCCACACCTGAAACAGCACTGGGGGTTTTGCTTGGTGACATAGTATGTCCAGTTGGAGCATTGTCTTCCTAACTATGTGGTAACTTCATTTAATTTCCTTTCATATATGTATATATTGTAGAAGGCTTGTTGCAATATTAGACTCTATATGGCTTTTTAAGACCGTTAATGTTAGTTGTCCTTCTCCGTATTCACCACTTTAATCTGCCCTCACAGTCCCCCATTTGATCTGATTATTCTAGTTCCCCCTATTTCTCTTTGTAGCATTATGCTCTTAAGTCTGCATTATTGGAGGACCCCTTCTTCGCCTAATCCCCTTACTAGCTACCTAACTTCTGTGGTTATTCTGATTGAAGTACACATATCTAAAGCTTAAAAGCTAACAACTATATAAAGTAGAAATCATGAAATATTTGTCCTTTTTGGGTCTGGGCTAATTATGATAATTTCTAGATCCATTTATTTACCTGCACGCTTCATTTTTCTTAACAACTGAATAATAATTCTGTTGTGTACTGTACTATGTTCTCACTGTTCATTCATCAGATGTTGGACATCTAGGCTCTTTCTAAACTTTGACTCTTATGAATAGAGAGCAGCAAGGAACAAAAATGAGCAGGTATCTCTGTAGTAGGATGGAGAGTTCTTTGGGTATATGCCAAAGAGTGGTATACTGCGTCCGGTGGTAGATCAACTTTTAGCTTTGTGAGGACCCTCCATAGAGGTTTCCATAGAAAACGCACCAGTGTGCACTCTTACAGAGATATCTTTCTTTTCATATTTAATTTTACTAATTTGGAACTTCTCTCTCCATTTTGTGGTTACATTGGTGGGAAGTTTGTCAATCTTGTTAATTTTTTAACAAAGCTAGATCTCCATTTTGATTATTATTTATACTTTTTGTATCTATTTCATGGATTTCAACAGTATAATTGATTATCTCTTTCTATCTCCTATTATTATATGTTATTATTATCATTGTTGTTTCTAGACATTTTAAGTTTTTAGCTGTTATTAATATGAGATTTCTCCAGTGTTTTTGTTTTTATCCGTTTTTTAAAATTTATTTATTTTTTATTTAATTTATTTATTCAAATTACAACTCAATTGTTATCTCATCACTTGTATCCTACTGTTCCTTGCTCCCTCCTGCTTTCACCTTATTCCCCTCCCCTAGGTTTATGACCGAGGGGGACCTCCTTCCTCACTATATGGTCATAGGCTATCAAATCTCATCTTGGTAGGCTGCTTATTCTTTCTTTAAGTGCCACCAGGCCTCCCCACCAAGGGAAGGTGATCAAATATAGGGCACCAGAGTTCATGTCGGAGTCAGTCTCCACTCTCCAATTAAGTGTAGGAACTTACTGCTATGAACTTGCCTTGTAAAGCTACCTTCATTTTATTCCATAAGTTTGAATATGCTACTTCATTTTCATATGATTCTAAAAACTTTTAAATTTTGCTCTTGATTGCTCTCTTGCTTTTACACCATAATATGTGACAAATTTTGAAGAAAGTCCCATTGGCTAATGAGACAAAAAGTATATTATTTAGTGTTTAGGTGCAGTGCTCTGTAGATGTCAGTTTAGACCATTTGATTTATGGCATTATTTAACTCCAGATTTTTTTCTGTTTAGTTTTCTTTTTCTTTTTCTTTTTCTTTTTCTGAATGACCAGTTTATTTGTGAAAGTTCAGCATTTATGTGATACATTGTCACTGTGTTAAGGTGAATATGTGGTTTTGGCTGTATTATGAACTTTTATGAACTTGGATACCCTTGGGTTTCTTGCACAAAATTTCAGAATTGTAATATCCTCTTTCCTTACATATCATGGCATGTCCTTCCTTACTTCTCCTGATTACTTTTAGTCTGATGTTTGTTTTTTAAGATATTAAAATGTCCATGCCTGCCCTATTTTGATTTTATTTGTTTGAAATAGCTTTTTTCATCTTTTTACCCTAAGGTTATATCTGTCCTTGGTGGTGAGGTGTTTATTGGATGTATCTGGAAGATGGGTCTGTCTTCTAATTTTCAATCTGCTAGGCTATATACTTTATTGGTAAATTGAGATAATTAATATTGAAAATTATTAATGAGTAGTGTTTATCAATTCCCGTTATTTTGTAATAGTATTATGGGTTTTCCCTGTATTTTGACATTGTTATGGAATTTTTTATTTCTTGTGTCATCTGGAGTAAAGGCAGTCTTCCCTTCATTCTGAAGTTTTACTTCTAATATCTTCTGTAGAGAATGACTAGTGGACAAGAATTACTTAAATTTGTTTTTATCTTGGGAAGTTTTTCTTTATCTATTGACTGTGATTGATAGTTTTGATGGATATTTTAGTTTGTGCTGGCAATTGCGGTCTGTTAGAGCTTAGAGAACTTCTTCTACAGCCTTCCTGCTTTCACAGGAATACTTCTCTATTGTCAAGTCCAGTGTCATTCTAATTGGTCTTCCTTTGTATGCAACTTCGTCTTTTTCCCTTGTAGCTTTTCAATATTTTTTCCTTGTTATGTGTATTTAGTGTTTTAATATTATGTGTCATGCAGACCTTATTTTCTGGTCTAGGCTATTTGGTCTTCTGTATGTTTCTTGTACCTTGCTAGGCACTTCGTTCTTTAGATTAGTGAAGTTTTCTTTTATGCTTTTGTTTAAAATATTTCCTGTGCCTTTGACATGGGTTTCTTCTCTTTTCTTTATACCTATTATTTGTAGGTTTGGTCTTCTCATAGTGTCCCAGATTTTTTGGATATTTTGTTCCTGAACATTTTTAAATTTGACCTTTTCTTTTACTGCACTATCTATTTTTTCTAACTTGTCTTCAATACTTAATACTCTCTTTTCGATGTCTTTTAATCTGTTGGCAAGACTTACCACTTAAATTTTTGTTTGACATCTTGAAGTTTCCTTTCCAGTTTTATTTCAGTTTAGGTTTCCATAGAGGTTCTATTTCTTGGTTAAATTCTACTTTCACGTCTTGAATTTTTTCATTATTTATTCAGTTGTTTGTGATTTTACAGTCTTCATTAAGGAATTCATTCCTATTCGTTTTAAGGTATTTGAATGTAGTAAAAATTGCTATCTTGGAGTCCTTGTGTTTTGGTTAAATTGCCTGTCTCAGGGCCTAAACCAATAGAGTTGCTTGCTTCTAGAGGAGGCATCTTGCTTTGACTGGTTTTATTTATGCTTTTGTGTAGGGATCTAGGTACCCAGAATTTTGATGTTTGGTTCTTTCATGGTGCAGATGGCTGGGCTCATCCTCATTGTGTGTGTCTTGCATCTTGTGGTTTCTGTTTCCCAATATGGTTCCTAGGCAAATATGGTGACTGTGGGGTCCTTGATCCCAGGCAGGTATGGAGATTTTGGCGTCCCCAGTAGAGAGTTGTTTTCTAGATCAGATCATCAATGAGTTACAAAGGAATGGAGATGGGCAGTAAGAACAGGGTGAGTGGGATGGTAGGGGAAAACTGGGAGGATCCTGTATTTGCAACATGCTGGGTCCCTAGCCAATAGGGTGGGACCATTTGTAATATTCTTAAATACCAAAATCTTACCTTAAACATCTTACAGCTTGGTGCCTAGTCCTAATGAATTCTGATACATGATAAATATTTTAAAATTGTATTTGTTTTAATATTTTATTAATGGCCTTTGGCTAGAGAGCAATAACAATGATGATGTATAGAGCAGTTCCTACATATTACGTCATTATACAGCTCTGATGGAAACTGGTCATTGCCATTTCACAGACATGAAAAATAGGACCAAGAGATGAATTGGCATGATTAAGTGGTCTAGAAATGTTTCTCTAATTGTGTCTTTTAATTGTCATGCTCTCTGGAGAGTCACTTTGTATCCCTCACTAGCCCTGTAGTTACTCTAACTCAAAAAAAAAAAAGGAAGGAGCATTTGTATCTTCACAACATGGGCAAGTGGCCACCACAGCTTCTGCTTGTTGCTTCCTTTTCAGGGAAAGTGTGAGAAGTCATTTAAAACTGAGAGGACGACTTCCGAACTAAGAATTCTGGGTAGTATCCTACTGCCCCAGTAGTTACTCTTGGTCAAGAATGCTCTTTTGTTTCCTCTAGAAAATCCCACAAAGAAACTTTCTTGCTCTCCACAACTGAGCCACAAGAATAGTTACAACAATAATAACATTGCATATGAAGTCTAGAGCCAAGATACACTGTCTAGATAATGAATTTATGGCTAGAAGAGCCTTGCTGCTATGACATGGTTAAAACGATCATCAATTTGGATGATTTTTGGAATTTTTGACTCCCTCCCCAAATATTTTTTAACCTGTTCTGAGAATCAATAGGTCACATAATAGAAAGACTATGTGTTATGAGAACAAAAAGACTTTATGTTCATTACAAGTTGCCTTATGAACCAACATACATTTGGTGATGTTATATAAATAACTTCAATGAGCCTTCGGGAGTAATAATGTATGTCAGACAGTGTTGCTATGAAGAATCACAAGTGTCAATGTAGACAATGAGTATTATTCAGCCACCCACATTGAGCTCTGCCTGCTGTGCCAGTATGGCTGCTCATGGCTTCAATGTGAACGAGAAAAATTACACAATTATGTATTTCCTTATAGTGTTGCAAACTGAGCAGAGACTTCATCCAAGGTTCTTAGAAAGTCCACATGACAATAGTTCCCTTTATCGGACACAACAACACAACACCATTGCTTCAGGTGCTCTAAGAAGTTCATGCCTGTGCTTTTCTGTGAATCTTAAATTTATGTACAATAGAAGACAATGTATGATTGTATTGAATTAATAGCTTAATATGAAGTTTTTGAGTTCTAATATAAGTTTGAAGTACATGTTTATTATCCCACATGATGACAATAAACATTAACTAGATGTGCTAAAATCAAACCAATGAAGATACAGCTGTTCAGAGCATGTACGATCCTTTGAGTTTCAGATTATTATTATTTTTATTTGTAAAAAGTAAGTAGCTGGGCGTGGTGGCACATGCCTTTAATCCCAGGACTTGGGAGGCAGAGGCAGGCGGATTGCTGTGAGTTTGAGGCCAGCCTGGTCTACAAAGCGAGTCCAGGACAGCCAAGGCTACACAGAGAAACCCTGTCTTGAAAAAAAAAGTAAGTAATAGCAGTTACCTGATATTGCTTGTTAGCAACCAAATGAAAGATAAAGGAAAGGAAAGACATTCTTGTTTTTTTCTAAATAAGATCAATAAAAACTTATAACCAACTCCCAATGAAAATAAACATATATCACACAAGAAGGCAACCCAAAACCTACTCAACCCCCAAAAGAAATAGGGTGTCATTCTTTTAAGATTTCTTATGGCTGATTTAGTAAACTAATACCTTTGTAGAGGACAAATAAAATTGGGAAAAATGGTAAAACAAACTAGGAGTAGTGTTTGTAAATGCATATGTAAAATATATTAAATAAAAAATTAAATTCTATGTTTTATGTCATCTTAGAATTTACAGCTGGGTTATATACATTAACAGTGACAGAAAAAGATTGACTTCTATTGAAATAAAAATTAAGTTAAGAAAAGGGAGACTTTTAGGTGTTAAGTGGCTGAATATTTAGTCACAGTTAAATTTTAGACCTTAAAATTATAATCCTTTTCAAACTTTCCTGTATTTTGCACATGGATAACTTAATGTGATACTCCAAATATTACACTAATATATAACGAGTGACTAGAATTTATGTTGTAGAGTATTTGGAGTGATACCTAAGTTCTAGAGTAATTTTAGGGAATTTGTTTTTAAAAAGGAGATACTCTTTTTAAAACTTACATCCAATATCAGAACTTTCAAAATTTAGAAAAATAAAAGCTTTGAAACAGAATAGAATCTCTGACACAAAAATAATTCAACTTTTTCAGAACAGGGTGGACACACACACACACACACACACACACACACACACAAAACCTTAAAGGATTGGGATATTCTGAAATACATGTTTACTCACCTATAAATTTATTTATGCCTGTCTATAGCACTTGTGTGAAGTCAATGGACAACTTGTGAAAGGTAGGCCTTTTCTTCCACCATTTTGTTTCTGAGCCTTGAACTCAGGTCCTCCTCTTTGGTAGCCCCTATCCTTACCTACTGAGCTGTCCCACCGGCCCCTGTGCTGTTCCTTTGCTGTGATTTTTGAAGTTCTTATTTGTCCCTCTGCTTCCTACCAGGTCCATCTGCTTCCAAACACAATTGGTGTCTCATTAGCAAGATGGGAGGGGTTGCCACGTCATTACAGGGAACATGGGGCCACTTAAGAGCTGAAGACTTCCACCAAGCTCCAACCTTCGTTCAAGCTTCTCTCCTTCATGTTTAACAAAAGGGAAGTTGATTTTCTGGAAATAAATAGAAATGAGTCTACACTACTATGTAACAACGTAGAGACTAAGCAACCATCTGTCTCAAATCACATTTGAGCATGAGTAAAATTCCTAAATAATAAACATACACCAAACTGTGTGATTCCAAAGCTAGGAGGTCCAGGCCAGTGGAGGGAGATGAGGGACTCCATTGTTCAATCTGAGAATGCTATTAGTCAATCATTTTCTAGAGAGAAAGTCTAAGAGGTCAACGTTGTCTGGCCATGACTACCAACCTACATCTGTATCTGTGAGTGGTTGGCAGCCATCAATTTCCTTTAATTATTTTACCTGTGATTGAACATTATATAACAACACATCGGCATCTTTGAAACCCAAGGGATAAGAGTAAACTTTATAGTCTTCTTTATTTCAGGGTCACAAAATCATGGGTGAGGTAAGGGCTCTAACAGACTAGAGAGTGACAGCACGTAGGGAAATTGTGGTTGGTGGAAATCTTCTGCAGCTAAGTGCTCTCATGAGACTTGTAACTTGTGGCAGTCCCCTCTTTCCTAATGGGACTTCAGTTATGTTTAGACATCAGTCAGCAACCAGCCTGTATAGGCTCACTTGTAGCATGCATCCTCACATGGGTTTACATCTCAGCACATATATTTAAGGCTGTCCACACACACTCATTTTCCTATAGACGAACACATCACTTTAACCTCAGGTTTTATCTACTTTCCCTCCTCAGTTCTCTGAAGCTTTTCTTCTTTTATGTTCCTCCTACTTTTCCATATGGAGCTAGGTATCCTTTTTGGCTATTTATTTTATTCTTCAGTTTTATTATTATTTTTTATTTTTCTTTTTTACGTATACATTTATATCATTCTAAATATATTATATTGTATATTATATAAATAATAAATTACTTGCAGGAAGAATAACCACAAAACAATCAGGAATTATGTAAATGTTACATTCATAGTATTTTGGCTATTTGTATTTGGCAACCTTGAAGAAAACATCTTTCCTATCTTGGTGAGTCTAACATTCTGAATGTAAATCAGTATCTATCATATCTTATATCTATCAACTTAAAACATTTATCTAGACCTAAAAATACCCTAATACCTAAACAACCAAGCTTAATTGTAAATTAAACTATCTGGTCTTCAACCCCATCAGATACTTGAGAAGGAATAAAATTAATTATCGGAGTAAACAGGAAGTGCAGGTTAGCAACTTCCAAAATTAGAAAATGACAGAGACAGTGTTCTGCCTGAGCAATCCAGAAGGTTCAGGAGCCCCACAAAGAGACCATCCAGGCTGGTGGATCTGGACCCAGGGGGACCGTCACAAACAGATGCATCAACCAAGGACAATGCATGGAATAAATCTAAATCCCTGTTCAGATCTAGCCAATGGATAGCTCATTCTCCACAGTTGTGGGGAGAGTGGGGACTACCTCTCCCTTGTTAGGGAGGCCTGTATGCACATAGGGGAAGAGGAAGCTGGCTATCTGGATGAGACCTGAAAGCCTCTGGTCATATTGTTGGGAAGTAGGTAACCTTCTGTCAGAGGTCGTGGGGAGGGGAATAGGACAGAAGAGAGAGGGAAGGTGGGAAGGGGAAGATATAAGTGAGGGGATAATAATCAGGATGTAATCTGAATAAACTATAATAAATTTTTAAAAAAGAAAAAGAGTAAAATTTCCAAAAACAACAACAATAAAAATATAGTTATATCAATTGATTCTTACTTTGTGACTTTTCTCTGATTTCCCCAGCCATGTTTATTGATGTTAAGTTATGGAATTAGTATGATGGCCCATTAACAGATGAATGGATAAAGAAATTTGGTATGTGTATAAACAGTGAAATGTTATTAGTAAAAAATATTACAATCTTATGACTTTTAGGAAAAGTAATAAAAATGAAATTATAAACTCATAATGACAATTAACATGTCTTTTTTCATGTGTCGAACACACATGCATATACATATACAGACACACATGACATAAAAGTAGAGATAAATATTGGAGAAATGAAATGGATTAGGGAGGTGGAGTTTGGGAGAAGGAGTGTAATAATGGTGAATACAATCAAAGAATAATATACAGACATGTAAGTGTCACAATGAAGTGCATTATTTTGTAGAATTATACACACATGCAAACACCGAAAAATGTCATGTTCATGGAATGACTGCCACACAAATTCAGTGCTTGTCATGGCCACACTTATAAACACTTTGTTGCAATATTCATTAGTTTCCTGTTCACAATCAAAGGGTTGACACTGTAGTCATGGGAAATAGAGAAAGATGGAGGAATTCAAAGAGGGAGTAGGAGAAATAGTATTAAACAATGTCAGTTAAAACAGGTTATAAAGACTCAGGTAATCCACTAAAAGCAAAGTCAAGTGGATTGACAGCACAGTAACAAAGGGGTTGTAGTCTGTTTCAATGACACATTCATATAAAGAGTCCTGCATTTTTCAGCATGTGAAAAAGTATTGACATATTCTTCCAGGAAAATGTTACATTTCTTAGGAAGCATGTGGAATTCTCTCCACTGTCCTAAAATAGACCACTACTGAAGAAAAGCATAACAAAATATTAGTTTGAAATTTAAAAATTAAAAAGTCCTTTTTATTTTTTCCCTATTTCTTTCCATTTTAACGTGAATTCCTTAGAAAAGCATATTTTAGTTTTAGGACAGAGCCCTGCTATGTAGTGGAGTTTGGTGTTAAAGTTGGTAATCTCCTGCCTCATTCTCCAGTATGCTGGGGTTATGGGTTTGTAGATATGTGTTCTCTCCTGGTCTCAGAAAAACACTTCTAGCTTTTACCCTCTGGTAGCACATGATGAGCAGCTTAATATTTTGGGAACAGAAAAGCGATGTAATGGTGTAGGGAGGGGCACTGTGACAAATCCTCTGCTTCAGCAATGTTTATTATAATAGGTGAAATTTTATAAAGTCTCAGATGAAAGACAGTATCACATGTACAGATGGACCAATTGTTCACAGACCTTTCTTGAGATTTTTCTTACCTAAGAGGAAAAATGAACCATAGAGAGATCTTACATGTACATTTCTAGGTGAAGGAAGCAAAACTGGAAAGGACTTCAAGGCTCTTTAATCTTAACTATAGTAACAGTCTGGGAAAAGCGAAACTATGAAAACAGTAATAAAAGATGCACAATAAACAGGTTATAGAGCCTTCTCCTGTGGAGGCCTCTTAGGGAAATAAAACCTTTCAGGTTGATACACCAATGCTAGTGACAAGCCATTGTACACGTATTACATAGTGTAAAATAAGGACCACACGGCAGCATTGGGATAGGCTTAATTATTGATGACAGTCCAGTGTCTAGGCCTGAAATTATGGACTACATGGAGGCCTGCACAAGACTGAAACACAGAGAGCAGAGATGAAGCATCTGGGAATGAGGCTGCCGAGCCACTGAATTGAGAGAAGCTGGGCACCATCTCAAAAGAACAGATGCAGAGGTCAGCCTCGCTTTAACAGCTCTCTCCAGCAAGCAGAGCAAGTGACACTGAAAAGCAAACACCTTGCACCAGGGATAGTCTCTAGAAGACTGACAAGCCCCTAGGACTCCTTTCTTTGATCCTTACATAGGTTACAAATCAAGAGCACAGTATCTTCTGTCACATCTAATACTCAGGTGTTTGTCAGTTTATTATTGTTATCACTGTGCTGCAACTGACTATTTCCCTGGACCTACCTGGAGGACCAACATAAAATAGAATAAACAAATTAAGTATTGGAAATATAAAAATGCCCACAAACCAGGCCATGCATACATGTCCACAAATGTACAAACATATCAAAGAAACACACACAAGCAAGACACAACATTCCTCTAACAGTTCCCCAAGCTGACAGCCTATCAGCACCACACAACAAAATGGTGAGTTAGCTGCAATTCCAGAAAAAAAGAGTTCTCAAGTCACTATTTGTAAAGAGTTCAAAGACCAGGTTGAGGTTTCAGTAAATGAATAAGGAACTTAATACAAGACATGGGAAAGAAACTTAAAGTTTTGAAGTGGGTGAAAGAATAGATCCAGAAAAGAAGAAGACAGACATTCTGAAATAGGAAAGACACCAACCACCAAATAAATACTACAGCAGAAAACAGCATCAACAGTGAACACCAAGCCCATGAATGAATATTGGCAATGGAGGACAAGGTTAAAAAAAAATAATGAATACAAATATACATGAAGGGAAAAAAATCAAGAAGCATCACCAAAAAGTCTAAGAATTTTTTCACTTTTGAGACCAAACCTAAGGCTTTATCGTGTAGAAGAAGATGATACAGTCTCATGGCTTAGGTAAGCCTTGTGGCCTTGTGGTGAAATCATAGCCAAAACTTTTTCAAACCTAAAGAAAGAAGTAAATACCCAAATGCAAGAATAATTTAGAACTTCAAGTAGGCATAATTGGAGAAGATGCTCTCCATGAAACACCATACTTAAGATCTCAAAACTACAAAGCAAAGAAACAATGTTAAAATAGGTATGAGGAAAATGCTAATTAACACGTGGAAGGAGAAATTTTGGAATCTCTTCAGACTAAATGTAAACAACCTCTAAAGCTAGAAAATCTTGGAACTCAGTGTTTGTCACCCGAGAGATGACCAATAGGCGTATTGAAATGATTTCAGAGAGTGAAATAAAAGACCATCTGCAAAGTTAGAGCCACAATGCAAGTGGCTTTTCAGTAAATATTATCTCTCTTTACCTATTACCATGTCAATAGAGACAACTTCTTTTACCGGTGCTTCTCATTTGAAATATGTTTGAGTACTTTTGGGCTTGATATTGGCTTCCAGACTTAAGGCTGAACTCTATGGCTAATAGTTATCTCATATTCTTTTCTTTTAGTGTTAGATCAGGTGTGATACACTGATACATCTATCCAAATCATTCCCCATATTAGTGATAGATAATATAACTCAAAGCACATCATAACGTTACTCACTTGGCATCTGGGTTGTCTTCAAAGAAAATATTTACAAATATTGCAATTCCATGATCCTAAAAATTCTAAGATACTTTTATATTCCTGTAATAAATTTGTATTTCTCTTATTTGTTCACAGTATTTTGACTATTTCCTAAGCATAGATTCAAGGTTTCAGTGATTATGTTGGAAGCATAAAAGCCGTGGAAATCCCTGCAATATGAGCATCATCATCTTAGAGAGCTTGTGCGGAGAAGATGACTTAGTCCCTGTGTGCCTGTAGAGATGCTCATGCTCCTTACAGGAAGCAATTTGGACCATCCACACAGAGAACAACCCATGAAGAGACTAGGTTTGAAGCACTCCTAAAATATGTATCTCTAAGCCAGGACAGCTACTAAAAGTTTAGCCTAAACCCACATAAGAGTGTTTCCATAAGCTTAACCAGAATACCCAGAGAAGCAAAGAAAAAAAAATGAATTGAGTATCACTTTCATTTACTTTTCTTTCTTCTTTTCTCTTTGGTGTTTTTAAAATTTTTGAGATGGGATCTGCTATCTCTAAGTCAGGCAAATACTCCCACCTCAGCCTCACAAGCGTTGGAATTACAGTGTAAGTGTGTCAACACATCAGCTCAGTTTTTTTTCTTAAGACATGAAAAAGATGAACAGAATGGATTAAAAGAGTTATAGCAAACAAATTAATCCATGGTAATACAACTTCTGAAGATAACTATCACAGTGGAAGAATATAATATAACTGTGATAAGTTGTTTATCATGCTCAATATCAATCTTCTTTAACAATGAAAATATATTTACATACAGTGTGGCAGGCACACTATAAAAAGGAATTGACATTGTAGATTGAAAAATCCCCTGCATTCTTCATTTGTTTGTTTAAAAAAATATGCTCATGAAATGCCAAATTGTATTTGAAACGTACTCAATACTACTAAATATCAGGGAATCACAAATTAAACCCACAAGATATTATCTCCCATCTGTTAAAATGAATATTATCAAATATAAAGTAATAAGTGTAGAAATCATATACACACAAATCACAGTAAATAAATTCAGCAGGTTCTATTTATGTACACACAAATCCTTAAACACACGTCAATATCTATTTATTATCTATCTATCATCTATCTATCTATCTATCTATCTATCTATCTATCTATCCACCTATCTATCTCTTATCAACTAATAAAGAGGCAACTACTTGAAAGCCAGTAAGGGCTAGAGGGAGGATTGCGAAGGGAGAAGTGATGCAATTCTATTTCAATTTCTAAAAGTTTAATTTAAACATGGAAAAAGATGATTAATAAGGTGTGTAAAGCAAGCAATAAGCCACATAGCTTTATTTGGGTTACAGTACAGAACCATAGAGCTCTAGCAGTGAGAACTTTAGAGGGTAAACAGACAGAACACTACAGAGAGAGGGCTCCTCTCTCTGTGGGAGACGGGAAAGGGAGTGAAAGGAAGAAAAAGAGAGGGAAGGGGAGGGGGAGAGGGAGGGAGAGGGAGAGGTGGAGATGGAGAGGGAGAGATGCAGGTGGAAGTGGAAGTGAGGGGAGGGAGAGGGAGAAGGAGAGGTAGAGATGGAGGTGGAAGTAAGTGGAGGGAAGGGAGAGGGGAAGGGGGAGGGGGAGGGAGAGGGAAAGGTCAGAAAACCAGAAGAAAAGCAGGAAAGTATCAGAGCGAGACCAGCCAGAGCCCCAGAAGGGCAGTACTATTTGAAGGCCAAGGAAGGTAGCACAAAGAATAGTCAGAACAATGAAGGCAGTGAGAAAGGAAGAATGAATAAGTGCAGATATGGGAGTAAGGAAAGAAGATGGAAAGGAAATATATACAAATGTTAAAATATTTGCATGAACTGATTTTTTTTCCCAAAAATTAAACTATGAGTATAAATAACTTCTATAGCTGGAAAAATAACGAATGGTATAAAAACACAACACTGGAAGAACTCATTTTTAAAAGTAAAATCTTGAAGCACAGGCTTTTTACCCAGGACTGGGGAGACAGACACAGATGGATCTCTGAGTCCACAGAGTTCCAGAACAGCCAGAAAAACACAGAGAAACCGTGTCTCGAAAACAAAACAACTAAGTAAAATTTTCTTCCATACTCTTACTTTAAATTTTTTTCTCTTACAATACATTCTGACTATAGTTCCTCTCTCCCCACTACACACACACACACACATACACACACACACACACATACACACACACATACACACACACACACACACACACACACACACACACACACACACCTTCCCTTTCGACTTTTCTCTTTCTCTTTTGTGCCTTCCTAGACTTTGTCTTTAATGTTAAATATACTATACATTTCTAGTAATGAAGAGACGTTCCTTGTTTTTCCAGCCCTGTGCTTTCTTTCTTCCTTATGCATCTCCTCTTACTTCCTCAAGCCTCCTTGTGTTGGTTGCAGGCAAAGGGACTGTTCATTAAAACATTGTGAGCAGGATTGGAAGACGATTGGGTAAATCCTGTCAGGATCAAGGCTTTCTCTAATTAGAGAGCAGTTTGCTGTGGTCCATGCATTTGAGAAGCTCTAATCCTTCCTAGCTTTTTAAAAATAATAAATATTTCTGTAATATGTTTAACTAGGGGATTATATTTGAGAGTGGTTTTAAGTTTGCAGAAAAATAAGCCAAAACATGCCAAGTTTCTGTATCTGTCCACACCCAACCTCTACCAACAGTTCCCCTATTGATGGTACCTCTGATTTGTGTGTATAAGTTTTTTTAGCAATTGATGAGTCACCACTAATGCATTGTTGTGTTTTACATTAGAGTTTACTCTTTGTGTTAAATATTTAATTTTTATCACAGTATAACTGATGGTAGTTTGATTTGGCTTTTGCTGTTCCTTTGAGAATCTGAGTTTAGTTGCCAATTTCTATATCAGGTATCTCACAAACATTTATAACTTCTGTTTTGAGGATCAGATATTCTCTTACAGCCCACACATAAATATAAAGCTATATACGCAGTTAAAAAAGACAAAGATAAGAATGATTATATTTTTATAGTGATTTTATGTTAATTTTGCATCTTGATGCTTTAATGAAAATGTTTTCAGATGTAGAAGCTTTTGTTGGAATCTATGATTTTAAAAAAAGTATATGGATGTTTTTGTCTGTATGGCATGTGTAATCAGTGACCCTGGAGACCACAGGAAGGCATCAGATCCCCTGGAAAAGGAGTGAAAGAGAGTCTTAAGTTGTCATGTGGGCTCTGGGAAGTGTACTTGGGTCCTCTGGAAGATAAGCCAGTGTTCTTAACCGCTGAACCATCTCTCCCACCTCATCAATAAGGGGTTTTGTTTTGTATTTATTTCAAGTAAAAATTGCATCATAGGCAATAGAGATAATAGAATTTCTTCTCTCACCCTTTTCCTTTTGACTTACTGCTCCAGCTAAAATTTTTAGCACTATATGAATAAAAATGGAGAATGGGCACCCTCGTTACTCCTACATTTTATTTTCCTGTCTAATATAACTTTAGCTATAGATTTGTGGTACATAGATTTCATTGTGTTGAGATATTTTCTGGCCATTTTTAGTTTCTTTAGGACCTTTAGCATAAAGAAGTAGCTTTTCAGCACCTATTGGTATGCTCATGTGACTTGGGTCTTTAAATCTACTACAATTGTAGAATATATTACGTTTTTAATTTTACTTATGATTGTGGTGTATGTATGTGTATGATGTGGGCAAGTGTATAGCACAGAGCATACATAGAGGTCAGAGGTCAATTTTGTAGTGTTTGAGATTTCACTTGGTCTTACCTGAGTTGCAAGAGTCAAGTTTAGGACGTTGCTTTTCCTGGCAAGCAATTTCAGTCACTCAGACATAACACTAGGCCCACAGTGCAGTTTTATTCAGTCATAAAGAAGAAGAAAATCATGCCACATGCAGGAAAAAAATGGGTTGAAGTGAAGATCATTACTGTGTTTAGTGAAAGAAACCTGACTCAGGAAGGCAGATGGTACAAAAATTTCAGATATAAGAAGTCTAGATTCGGACTCGGGGCGCAGGCACCCGTGTGTGTGGGAGGGGGAAGAGGCAGGGAAAGAGAGAGGGAGAGAGACAGACAGAAAGAGGCAGACAGACAGAGACACACAGAGAGAAACGGGGAGAGAGGGGGCACACGGACTCACTACCTGACGATGGAAGGGGATGAGTATGGGTCTGGATGAACGAAGACAAGGGTATCAGAGTGACGGTGGGTAAATCTGAGCAAGGTACAGTAACACACATGCATGGAAGAAGTCATAGTACAGTTTATTTTCCATACTAAGCAATAATATTTCCATACATATGTATGACCTTTCCACTCTATTTAGTCTTCGCTTTTGGGGAAACCCTTTCCTGATCGTTTCATGACTAGCTGAGAATAGTTTGGTTGGAGGCGTTGATCTTTCAGTTTCTGTACAGTAGTACTCTACGCTGCCTTAGCGGCGCTCTCCCCACACTAACTCACTTCCATGTTATGCCCTGCATGCATTCCTAATGGCAGAAAGACGAAGATAGTGAGTTATGTACAAGCCGGTACATCTAACGTGCCCTCGGTGTACGCTCGTGCTTCGCCATACGGCCATACGTGCCCAGCTTCTACCCCGTGAGAGAGGTTGAAGGGCTGGTTTTGTCTGACTCCGGTACATGGTGAAATGGCCTTTGAGAAAAGTCTTAGCAGGCTAATTCTGTTGCCATGCAGCCAGAGCAGTGGCTTCTGGAGAGGCAAGGCTGCCAGCTGTGGGCAGGACTTGACAGGGGAGTTGCAGGGAGCTCCCCTCTGCTGCTGCCCAAGCCTTCACACCTACTGGCTCATTCATTCAACACCTCAGTCTGCAGACTGATATATTTTTGATGAGGGGAAGGTTAAGGAAATCCTGGAGAGTCAAAACAGACAGAAGACACAGTTCTTCTGTCCTGAATCAATGAGCCTATTTGAGCTGTAGATTTGCATTCCTGCAACTAGAGTCTGATCTGGTGCAAATCAATATTTGTTGCTGCATAATTTCATGGAACAGTCTTGTGTTTTCTATAGCAAGGCTGTCTTTTAATAAGATGACCAAGCACGACTTTTATAAGGCAAACAAATGAAATAAAACCTTCCAGACTACTACTGGAAATGTTACTTTTTTTTTTTTCAGCCCTAATACAGACCTTTTAGTGAAATGGCCTGACGGTTTTATGTGTTTCTTTCTGTTTAGCATGGCACTGAAGGATGGAATTTGGGCTTATTCTGTCTGAACTCAGGCCCACCATGACCTGTTGAAGTCACTCTCTCAAAATAAAGACAGACTTAAATAATAAACTTTCAAAAACCACCCTAAACTCAGGCTTTACTGAAGTTTTTCTCTCTATTTGTAACTTTTTTCACCTTATGGACTTCAAAAACACATAGAACCAATTAATTACAACTCCTGTATTTCCTGACGACAAGTTACCATAAAAATATGTAAGGCTGTGTCTTGCTCCATCTGAACTGGGGTTATCTGGGTGAGGAGGTATGAGGCTCCAGGGTAGTTAATATAACTTAAGAACATGTTTCTCTTAGTTAGCTAAAGATAAATCCAAGTAAGAATCTTTTGGAGTGGCCATAGCAAGCCCTACATGGGAAAGAAGTCTGGGGTTTACATATAACTTGCTCAATATTTATTAAAAACAGGTTTTTTTTTTTTTGGTCTGAGGGAATTGGTCAGTGGGCAACTCACTTGGTCAATGAGTGTGAGGACATGAGTTAAATTTCCCAAACTCACTTGAAGCCTAGCAGGGTGGCACACCTCATTAACACCACTGTTATGAGGTGAGATGAGAGTTACAAACAGGGCAATCTCTGGAAAGTTGTGGGGCGGCTAGCATGGTATATGCTGTTTCATACAGTGTTGTCTTCTGGTCTCTACCAATGTGCTGAGAATTGTGCTCATATTTATACAAATGAATGCATATGTACACACACAGACAGACTGACACACACCACACACCATAACACACACACACACACACACACACACACACACACACACACACACACACACTGAAATGATGGCTTTCAAGCAGTTTTTAACTTTCTTCTTTGAGAGAAAGTTAATAAAACTTGAGTAGAAAGTAGAGTTTCTGGAGCCTTCTATCCAACACACCCGCAGCCTCAAGTTGTCTAGCAGCCGTCTACAGCACAAGGAATGTCTGGTACACCCAAGGAGCTCATGGCTCACCCTGACAAACTGTCCACAGTTTACATCAGCACTCACGCTGGCTGCTGTGCATCCTGTAGGTTTGGATAAATGAATGATGCTGTGTGTCCACCATGGTAGTATCCTATGGCCATTTTGCTGCCTCAAACATCCTGTGATTTGTCTATTTAGTCTTCTTTCCTCTATAGCTTCTAAAATTAACTGGTCTTCTTTTCTCCATGGGTTTCTCCAGAAGGCAAGATAGGCAGAATCCTACAGAATGCAACTTTTCAATTGCTTTCCTTCATTTTACGTGCATAGATTTCAGGATTCTCCATAGTGCCAATCACTTGATAACTAATTTCTTTAGCGCTGTCTAGTACAGTATTTTATGAGTGCACCACATTTTAGTTGTACATTGATATAATAAGGGACATCTTGTTTGGTTCCTAGGTTTGCCAATTAACTTCTAAAATACCCACGTGTGTGGACCTAAATTTTCACTTCATTTGGGCAAGCGCAAAAATATGTGGCAGTTAAGTCATGTGATAAGAATATGTCCAGTGTGGCAAGAATTGTCAGAGTAGAGCGGACAGCTTAGCAGTGCAGTACTTCCCTAGCATACTCAAGGACATAGGTTCAGTTCTCAGTGCTAAGGAAGGAAGGAAGGAAAGAAGGAAGGAAGGAAGGAAGGAAGGAAAGAAGGAAGGAAGGAAGGAAGGAAGGGAAGGAAGGAAGGAAGCAGAGGGTGGATGAGGAGAGGGGGAAATGGAAGGAAAAGAAGGAATTGCCAAACTGTCTTTCAAAGTAGTTGTCCTTGGTTATTTAAAGTCACTTGCCATGCAAACCTGATCGTGTGAGTTTAATACTCTGAATTTATATAAAAAAGGATCGATGCGATGTCACTTATTGGTAATCCCAGCACCCCTAAAGAATGATGGAAGAAATATTAAAACAAAATTGCCAGAAGCTGGTGGGCCAGGTAGCCTGGAGTACTTAGTGCAATAGCAGGAACAGCAAGAGGTTCTGCCCAAAAAAGGTGAAAGGGAGAACTAACACAGGAGAGAGGTTCTCAGACCTCTCTATGCATGTGCTAACCTGCACTCACACATGCATTACACACACACACACACACACACATATCATACACACATGCACACATGTACACACATGCATGCACATACGCATGCGCACACACACTCATTCGCATATGCATCATACACATACATCACACATAGACATCACATACGTCATACAGAGAGAAATAAATCAATTTTAAGATTAAAATTAAGATCAAGGTGGCTGCCTGGTTTTGGATTGTAAGCACATTAGAGTTTTTTTTCTCCATATCCTTGCCGGCATTTGGTGTTGTCTTTTTTTTTTTTTTTTTTTTTAATAATGAAAGCTAATGTTTTCTTCCCTACAACTGGAAGATAGAATCTTCATTAGTATCTCTGCCCTAAAGTTTGGAGAAGGAGGGGTGACTGTAATATTTGAGGAGAGTTGGTAGGAAATATCTGGCTAGGTGTCCCTGGATATGAGGGACTATCTCTAAAGTTCAGTTTAAACCCCCAACATACAAAAGGAAGATCAAGTCCAAATTGCATCGTGCCACTCCCTGTTTTGAGATTTGCCTCATCCTATTCTCAGCGAAAAGTCATTGTCACCAGCAATAAGCTCCCTCATCCTCTCTTTAAGCGAATCCATGCGTGTGTCCATGAGCTGTGAGAGCGTGTCCTCTTCTCCCGTAGGCAACAGTAGTACCTGTGCTCTGAATCATAACCTGGGTAGTGAAGGGGTTACATTTGCAAGGGTCTTGTTAAACAGTCAGGTATGCACTGCCTCTCAGCTTTCTCCCAGTCTCCTCCTTCTCTGGTCCATTCTGATTCTTTTGTTTTCTTTTCTGACTCCCTCCCCCCTTGAGTCCCCTCCCTCATTTGTTAGCTTAGGATTGGTCTCTGGCTGTCATCTTTTCCATCTCACTTTTGTTCTAGATGAGCTCACCCCTGCTGATGACTCCCACATTTTCACAGGACTCATCCACTTCTCTGCTTAGGTCTTCGCATTCACATCCAGATGTGAGCCTGACATGTCCTCTTGGACGTAGGTCAGGTTCTCTGTTGAACACAGTGAACTTCCCAGGCTTTCCCCCTTCCATGTCCTCCCTTCAAGTTCCTGTATTCTTTTTTTTTGTAAAAGGCCACGTTTCATCAAATTCTTCCTTAAAACCCAACCAAACAAAAACTTTGACATTGAGTACATTAGCAAGTCCTTATCTCATAGTCTGTTTCAAGAAACACATTGTGGGTATTTTGGTGCAGGTAGTCATCATAAGCCTTCCATTTGTCCAATGATAGCAGCAGTGGTCTCCAGCAGTAGTCCCATCACTGCTAATTCAGAGACCAAGCCTTTCACTGAGCATCTGCTTTGCACCAGGCACTGGGTTGAGGGCATCACATACGTCTTGAGTCTCTCAGTACCCGGATAGATATTTCTTGATAGCTTTGGCAAGGTATTTCTTCAATAAATGTTTTCCTAGTTAAGTATAGGTCTTGTTAGCTGAGATATAAGTGTGGGAATCTTCCATCCATGACTAAGTTCTTGTTCGTTTGATGTGACTGCATGACAAAGTCTTGCATTCTGCAATGTTCCTTGGCAAACATATTTTGATTCGACATACTAGAATTCTATTAAAGCTCATCCAGATTGTCTAAAATTCTCTTTGGCTTAGCAGCAAGAGATTCTCTCCTACTCTCTAGGCTCGCTTTGCCTTCTTTTGGCAGTTACCTTGTAGAAGACTTTTAATTTCCTACAACCCCAGCTGTCAATTCTCCAGAATATGTTCTGTGGGAAGAGAATGCCATGGTGGAAGGGAACCACAGGGAAAAGCTGGGAGGGCTTGGGAGAACGGGAGCAGGTAGGACTGGGAAACTATCAGAGGGAAGTATCTATGAATCTATGAAAGTTCGGGGAGGATCCTTATTTTGTAAGCTAACTTAAAAATCAAAACAAATCTTTAACAAAAAGCAAAAACAACATGGAAGAGAGAATGAGAGAGGCAGAGATAGGGAAAGACCAACAGGAAGAGACAGAGAGATATATAGACAGGGAGAGAGAGGGGGAGGGGGAGGGAGGGGGAGGGGAGGGAGGGGGAGGGGGAGGGGGAGGGAGGGGGAGGGGAGGGAGGGGGAGGGGAGGGAGACAGAAGAGAGGGAAGAGAGGGAGAGGGAGAGGGAGAGGGAAGAGAGGGAGAGGGAGAGGGAAGAAATGGAAAGGGAGAGGGAAGAGAGGGAGAAGGAGGGAGAGATGGAGAGAGTTAGACAGATTTTAAAGGAAAATTGAAAACTTTAGGATCCGTTAGGTTAGAATTTTATTCTGAATTAAACATTGAAATTTAGTTTTTAAAACTTTAAGCCATGTGGCAAGCATTGAAATAATAACATAATACTAATGTCTTATTCAGAATGTTTTATTTTGATGCTTCAGATCTGCTGTGTGAATCTCCTTAGTAATTACTCTAAAGTTCCTTTCTGATCATTTCTATAGCTCTGTGAGGGACCAGCTGAAGTCACTTGTTAGTGTTTAGAATGCCCAGAGATAACTGTAGACGTTGCTATGCATTTTAATTTTTGAAACAATGATGAGGTGCATCTTAGTGGAAGATGGTCATCATTAGGAGACAGATTTCATACTGAATCACACCTGCCCCCTCCTCCACATAACATGCACACACAATACTTATGTTTTCAGTAGAGGACAAATTATAAATTATTTACTGTCTATTAGACAGTGAGGAGGTAATTCCTATAATATGTGGAGGGGTAGCAGGAGAGGGCTCTGCAGTTGTTACAGATTAGACTCAACCCTGTAAGCAGAATCAATATATGGAAAAGCACTAGGGTGAAACAGCAGCATGGAGAGTCTGGAAAAACTGAGCTAAGCTGCTTTTTTTTTTCTTTCTGAGAACAGATCAGAATAAGGAGACATCAGACTGGGCACTGTAAGTGATGAGCAAGCTAACTTGAGAGTAATTAGACACCATGGGCTTAGATTCTTGATAAACTCACTTAGCGGTTTTCATTGCTAGAACTGCTGAATTTTATGTGTGAAGTACAGGTGGGCTTAGAACAAAGTTTGGGAACCTCACTACATTTCAGTCCAAGTGAGAGTATTTTTCAGAAATCTAAGATACTGTCAAGTATACACTTTGGTTTCAACATTAAAACTGGAACTCTTTCTTAGTTTATTTCCTGGGCTTCTTTGTTGCTGTTGATGTTGTTAAATCCAGATCTTGTTTTCTTAAAATTTTTATATCTAGTTTTACATAGAATACTGTTTTCTTTTGTTTATAATTCCCAGGAGCTACCAAAGAAACTAGCTAAACTAATAAACTACTAGACAATATTGTGTTCAAAGTAGATAATTTAATTCCTCCAGAAAATCATGAGCATTGGGTTAGTTTTATGATTGTGGGTAGCATCTGTATTTTAGGACTCATAGGTCACCAGGGTAGAAGTATTACTCACTCCCACGTGGGTAGTGATCGTTTCTTGTTAAGAACAGAACAGTTATGCTCTTCTGAGGATGAGTTTAGTTAGAGTATGGGGGGGGGGGACATCAGTCATAGAAAGCAATGTAGTACAGCTGCGAATTCTGGGTTTCTGGTTCATTGCACACATGCAAGGGCAAAATTTGGTACCATCTGCCCACGTGTTCCCAATGAAAGTCACATTCACCCCTTAGGAAGTAGGGGCAAAAGGAATTGTGCTGAGAGATTTGCCACATCTGTCTTTGGCAGTCTCTGCTTCACCTAAGACCAGACTTAGCTTCCTCATTTGAATACAGGGGAAGCTTTACCTGACAGCTGTGTGGAAGGCAGTGGTACTTACCGCTGTGTGTACATAAGTGCTGTCTTTTCAGAAAAATGCTTGGCTCGTGAGACATAGCTGACGGCAACAGGATGTTTGTTGGTTTCCTTTTGTTCAGCTCATATTTGTGTGGTCACATTGGTGAGACTGTATGTGTGTAACTTCCGGTGTTACTAGGAGACAAGGTCTCACAGCAAAGTCTCATGTCTTCTGGCTTTTAGAATCTTTCTGGTCACTCTTCTCCAATGTTCCCTGAGTTGTAGGTGTGAGAATGATTTCTAGATCCATTCATTGGAACTGGGCTCTACAACCCTGTGCCAGGAAAATCCCAGGAGGTCTCAACTGTATACACGTAACTATAGGCAGGTGAGTAAAGCTGGGAGTGAGAGAGATTGCCCTCTCCAGGGAAGAGCACACCACTGGTTGTACAATGCCAAATGGTCGGCCCTGCAAACATACATATATGTAACATTATACGGAGTTAGCAGGTTATATTTGGGTATATATATATATATATATATATATATATATATATATATATATATATATAATATTTGGGAGTGTATGTGTAATGTATAATATATAATTGTATATTATGTCTAGTATATATAATCTACAGTATAATATTACACACATATAATATGTATAAAACAACTGATGAAAAGAGAGGTCATGAATTTGAAAGAGAGCAGAAAGGAGATTATGGGAGGATTTGCAGAGGAGAAAAGAAAGGGAGAAGTGTTATAATTAAAATCCAGTCTCAAAAATAAACAATAACAAAAAAGCACCAGGAAAAGGAAGTGTTAGGGAGGAAATTTTCTATGCATGTGTGAGCAATTCTGAAGATATACTCACTAGTTGTTGAGCCAATATACTAGGACGTTAACATTGTGATGGCGCTGAATAGTGTCTGAGCAAAGGGATGTCTACCCATATTGGGTAAGGATGCTCAGCCTCCTCATGACTGTGAATGTGAACATCTGTGGGAGATGCTCCTTTTGTTGTTGGCGGAGTTTTCCCCAGGTTAATATCTCCTTTACATTGAGCTACCCTCTTTATCTCAGGCACCATCTCTATACAGCTTCCATTGACCACTACCCTATGGGGACACAAAGAACACACGTTCTATTCTGTATAACAGCTGGCCATTCATTCATTCATTCATTCATTCATTCATTCATTCATTCGCTCAACAGACCTTTATTTAGCACGAATCTTATGCAGGCACAGAGCACTCAAAGGTCAAAAATGCTAATCCTTATTCCCAATCATGCTACACTGCTTTATATCAGCCCTTTAAAGCTGCTACTGCAGTGCAGACGCCCTTTGTCCCTTTTGTCACTTATCACAGCTCACATTTCTAGCCTTGCTTAGCAATACAGTCTTTCAAATAAATTGGAGTCCTGGTTAATCAAGGTATGGACTCCTTATCTGGACACACCCCTAGGCATTGCTTGACCAGAAAAGAGAACACAGATTCTGTATTCCATGAGCAGGCTGCTACTCTCAGTCTACTATGCAATCAAAACACTTGTTTCTTGGTTAAGCCATATTGGATAAGTGTTTTTGTCTTAAATGTATTTAATAAAGTCCAAAATTATTATTTTCCTTTGACAAACCTTCCAAAGCTCCTTATATTAATTTATCCAGTTTTACTTCCAAGTATACATTCTTTCTGTGTTTTTTTTCCTTCTTCATCATGTTGCCATATTGTCTCTTTTTCTCAAAGTTCTCACAATAACCTCTTTCAAACCTAAGTATTTTTAAAAGGATACTTGTTAGTGTCTTTTTGTTGCCTAGTTTTAAAATTTATGTACCTAATGTGAAAGTTCTATGACAATGACTGTCAAATGAGACTAAGGCCTCCCATGACTACTTACTGACCAGTAAACATTGTTCCAGACTATAACAGAGTTCCCATTTATTATCAGCTGATTCTCACAGTAACTCTGAAAAATATAGATAGCTTACATTAGCTGACAGGATAAAAGTGAGCCCTCTATTACTGCTGTTGCTGGTCAGTGTTGTTAAAAATTACCCAACTGTATCACATATGTTGCTAAGGCGATGTTTGTTATTTTAGCCATGCTCCAAGAGTGCCTCTTAGGAAGGCAGCTGTCTCTAGTTAGGAAATTATCCAATAGATTGCTTTATAGTAACATGCTGGGGTTACAAAGACATACTGTATAAGAAGCCAGTAAAGCGCAGAACTACTTAAAGAGGTCAAGGGGATATGGGACTTTGGGGACAAACAGGGATTAAAGGAGATGGAAAGAGGTCAGGGTATGATGGGGAAGTGGAAAATGGAAGGGAAATGTCCAAAAAGAAAGTGACCAGATGGCTTCTGAGCAGAGGCTTCTACAGTGTCACAAGTGAGTACTGTTTAGTTTCAGAATGTAATTATGTTATAGTCACGAAAGATAGGATATATTTGTCACCTGCAAATGCCACACCTGTATGATATTTCAGTTGAAATAACTTCTGACAATCAGGTAGAAGGACAGCCCTGGAAAGGAAAGTCTATGGAATAAAAAAACAGAAAAATTTGCCCCTAGATAGACCCCTTGCACTTATTCTTGTGCTGTGTGAACTCTCAAAGGACTGAGTGGACATAGTGAACATACGTCTTACACATTTGTTTCTGCCACGATACTGACTAGACACAAAGCAAGTTGAGTGCAGACCATAGGTTCTATCCTGCTGTCCCCTGTGTCTAGCCTTCAGATGTCCTCCTTTCTCGCTTAATCTTCCACTTCCAGTTTCATACTCAGCAACTTTTGGGTTGTTATTCAAATGTTTATCATTTGCAGGGAAATTTTTCATTTGCTGCACATCTAAAGTTTAAAGCCATTCTTTTGACCGTGTTTATAGGAATGTAGTTTGTTTTTCATTAGTAACTATGAAACATGCTCACATGTGCCACTTCTAATCAAGTCTGATTTTCTTGGTATTTTGTGTCACTAAGGTTAATATCAGTATTGTTTCTTCTTTTTAATCATGAATTCAGACTGCTACTTTGTGCCAAGAGTAACCCAAAGTTCCATTCCATGTATGCTTTCTTGAAAGTCATAGTAATTTTAGAAAAACAGTAGCAATTAAAATTGACTGTGCAAGCCAAGTGTTTGTGAAGGTACATTGTAAGATCACAACTTAACTTTATGCTCTGTGACTTATACAATCGTGAATATGGATTTATTAAAATGAATTTTTGGGAGTGATTCTCTTAATTTTTCATAGCAGGCAAAATATTACTATAAACAATATAATATTGGAACACATTTCTGCATTCAGTATGAGCTGTGTATTTCAAAAAAGCACATAATCTCCCCATACCAATAGCAGTCTGGGCAGAGATGGACATTTCACTTTATAGTGGAGCACTTGAATATTTATGCTCTTAATAGGGCAGAAGAAACTTCCAGTGCCGCACGCTTCTGTGCACATAGCTTAAAATGTGCCAATTGCTATGACAACTCCTCTGGGTGGAGAATTTAATTCACAGATACATTGTAGCATCCCAGAGTCAGAGTTTGGTGATATGTGAAGCCATCTTGGTTGCCACTGGTCTTCATCAGTTTGCCTCTGGCTCTCTGGTAGTCTGCTCATTAGTAGTCATGTGTTTGTCTGCCTGTTGTCACAGTTGCTGCAGCATCCTGCCTGCTTCCTCCTAATTCTGAGGCTCATACCCTATTCCCCAAGAATTTCCATCTTCCTTAACCTTAGGTGAGCTGAAGGAGCAAGGACCATCTTTTGGAAATGCTAACTGGATAAGACTTTACCTACTGATGGAAAAGAAACCCCAGACACCTTACTGACCTATGAGTCCTGGTGGAAGACTTTGACTTCAGATATCAACTGGCTACATGGTACATGTGACCACTGTTTTTACACACACACACACACACACACACACACACACACACACGTGTATTTGTTCATAATCTGGAAGAGATCAATGAAACAAAGAAATCAGCCATGCATCAATAAGCAATATAACAGGAGGACTTAGTGCTGAGCTTGAAACCAAACAGAACTGGACAGGGCAGTTTTTACTCATGTGGTGCCTCTTGGTGCCTCTTACTGGGTCTACCTTAAGGCATCTGGTACAAGGCTGACAGGCTCTTCTCAGACCCACTCCACCTTTTATTATTCTGTACTATAAGTTGCTCTGCTCTTTGGTTAATCTTTTTTGTTATTTTTGTCTTCAACATTTAAACAAAAAAAATTTTTTTAAAAATCAAGTTAGTTTATCAAAGATACACCAGCATGCTCATGTTTTGTGTGGCATATTACACAGAAGCTATATATTAATTTCAACTTATGTACCATGAATGGGGTTACAAAAAAAGAAAATGTGTATATTTACAAGGGAATATTAGCCATAAACAAGGAAGAATTCCTAACGTATGTAGCAAAATGGACAGAAATAAAGAATATTATTTTAGATGATTTTAAAAAAGCAGCAGCAAAATACACCTGCATGTACCACACATATACTCTCTACTGCATGCGGACACTAAAAATAGGTTAACTTGGGCACACACTAGTCATGAATGGGCACCAGGAAGGCATGGGGCACAGAAAGTTTAACCAAGGGAGGCTTAATTTGATCATGCTACACTGTATAAATGTGGCCAAAATCATAATCAACTTCTTCAGTATATAGAGGTCATGCAAAATTAGTGTTATCAAATGTTATTGTATCTATAGCTATATATTTATCCATATACATATGTAAAGAAGGCACTGACTAGTCAAAATTTGCTTTTAGCTAACTAAACTTGTCAAGTTTGATGATATGAAAAATGACAACCCTTGCAGTTTATGAATTCATACCTCATTCTCACAGAGAAATTGCTTTAAAAAAAACACCAACTGAAGTCACCACTATTACATCTGTGTCCTATTTAACAGAATGGTTGTTGGTGATCATACAGTCAGAGTACTGGGACAACACAGGGACCAAGGAACACTTCTGAGTAAGACTCAGTAATGAAAAGCAGACACACTGGGTTCCGATGCTGCATCACTCTCTGATTTCATGCAGCACACACTCTCAACCATTCCTGCCTACACACACATCTCATGGAAGGACCTTTGTTTATTTATTTTTCTGGGGTTTTTAATTTTATTTTATTTTAGCCAGATAACAAATTCTGTAATTTCAAAAATAACTATGAAAAAAAAAAAAGCAGAGATAAGGCGTCACTGACTCCCTTAGGCTTCTATCTTAGTGTCTGACTACTTTTTTCTCTGTGTAGACAAATCACTTTTGGCACCTAAAGCCTCTTTGTTTCCGTGTCTCTTATTCCTTCTCTATAGCATCTCACAGAAAATTATCTGATTTCATCCTGTCCGGCTATCTTACAGGGAGAGCTTCCTAGATCGTTTGCCTGAGCTGTCACTTCATCGTTCTGTGGTCCCTCTGGGAAAAGCCCCTTTGAAGCTTCCACTGGGAAGAAGTCTATTTCTCTAAGACAGGAATTAAACAGCCAGTGAGGAGAGCTCCAAGAAGATTGGTGGTTTCCAAAAGAACAAATAGATAAATTATAAACGTTAAGAAAGGAAATAGGAGGATGATGAGCTAGGAATGGGGACATTTATCTAGAAGTGCATAAAGTACAAATTTTTGCAAACGTCTCTTGTAAATATATTAAAATGGTAATTCAAGATGATGTATCCTGAGTGTTGCAGTGTTTTCATCTCTTTCTTTTCCTTCCCCTCACAGAGTTTAGTGCTGTAAATCTGTCAGTCACTACAAATATTTGTACAGAAGATGAATCTTGGTCTTTATATTTGGGGTAAGGATAAGACTGAGTCCACATGACAAATGGACAAGACTGTTCTTTCTCTGTTAGAATTTAAGCATGGCAAGAATGGTACGAGGAAGGCCTTTCTTTTCTTTTTAAAAAACAAAATAAAGTATATTACGATCAAACAAAAATGGTCACTTTGCAATTGGACAAGGGAAACCAAATGAAAAGAGCCCAAGTGAGGCACAAGAATCAGAGATACACTTGTTTCACACACATGTTGCTTCAGTCTTTGTGGACAAGCTTAGTAGAATATGAAAAAGAAATGGGTATACATGTAAGACAAAATTAACCATGCTGAATACAAAACTCAAAATTATGATTGTCACACACTTATCTCAATAATTAAGATAAGGGCAGAATCAATGAGCCGATGGAAAGGAAAGAGACGCAATTTGACTACTTAAGATTAAGGAAGAGTAGGAGCTTTCTCCACTCCTCAAGACTGTGTCTCATCCCTCTTAAATTCTACTTTACTCCAGCACTTGCCTTGCTCCCTGTTTCAAAAGATTAGCCTAATGTGTACCCTGTGATATCTACAAAATATCACTAGCTTCATAACTTAGGGTTCCTGTCACTAGAGTAGACTAATTCTCCTTTCTTAGCACTAGAAGGGAAATATCCAGTGAAAAGAATCTCTGTGTAATATACTATAGGCATTTGCTTTGGCCCACATATATGTCACCCACTCATCGTGTAAATGGGATCTTATGTAAAGGTGGTAGGTAATGTTGACCTAACTTCTGATGTTAGAAACACTTATATTTTTACAGGTAAGTACTTGGTCCAATGGTATGTGGGCTCTGGAACTGACACAATAATAGAGGCAAGGATAAGAAAATATGCATGTTGGAAAAAGAATTTAGAAAACTAAAATTAAATATTAAAGATTAGATATTAGTAAGGGAAATCCTGCTTTAATATGTTTTTTTGGGGGGGTACCCTGTTGCATAATCTCACTTAAACTCTAGTGATTATATCCAAAATGGCTAAGAACTTAGGCTCAGAAAAAAATTCTAAAACTATTCTAACATTTTTTTATATCTTAAGTATGTTTGTAGAAACAAGACAGGTATTCCATTGATAATATATAAGCTATGGCATATAGGATTCCCAAAGGTAGAACACAGCTAACTTGTTTTTTTTTTTTTTTTAATACATTTTTATTAATTTATACATATTACATCTCAGTTGTTAGCCCATCCCATGTATCCTCCCATCCCTCCCTTCCTCCCACTTCCCCCCCCTACTCCCCTCCCCTATGTCTGTGTCTGAGGGGGATCTCCTCCCCCTGAATATGCTCATACGGTATCAAGTCTCTCCTTGGTGACCTATTATCTTTCCTCTGAGTGCCACCAGGCATCTCCATCCAAGGGATATGATCAAATATGGGGCACCAGAGTTTGTGTGAGAGTTAGATCTTCTTCTCCACTCAACAGTGGAGAATGTCCATCGGCTAGTCCGGGTAGGGGTTCAAGGTTTTTACTGCCTATTTTTTCCTTGGCTGTTGCCACAGTTTGCGGAGGACCCCAGGGCCCAGACTCGCCTGTAGTTTTCCAGGACCCACTGGATCCTTCCATTTCCTCTTTCTCCCAGGCTTCTCACACCTAAAGATTCAATAGGATGTCCTCCCCTCTTACCCATTATTCTGGTAGGTACAGTTTTTCATGGGGACGTACACCTTGGGCTAGTGTCTCGATATAAGTGAGTATATACCATTTAGCTCTTTTTGCTTCTGTGTGAACTCACTCATTATGACAATTTCTAGTTCAATCCATTTGTCCACAAATTTTGGAAATTCCTTGTTTTTAATAGCTGAGTAGTATTCCATAGTGTAAATGTACCACAGTTTCTTTATCCATTCTTCTGTTGAGGGACACGTAGGTTGTTTCCAAGTTCTGGCTATTATGAATAAGGCAGCTATGAACATGGTTGAGCATATGTCCCTGTTGTGTGGTAGTACATCCTCTGGGTATATTCCAAGGAGTGGAATAGCTGGGTCTTGAGGAAGCCCTATTCCCATTTTTCTGAGAAAGCACCAGATAGCTTTCCAAAGTGGTTGTACTAGTTTGCATTCCCACCAGCAATGCAGGAGTGTTCCTCTTTCTCCACACCCTCGCCAGCATGAGGTGTCAGTTGAGTTATTGATCTTAGCCATTCTGATGGGTGTAAGATGGAATCTCAGTGTCGTTTTGATTTGCATTTCTCTGATGACTAAGGAGGTCGAGCATCTCCTTAAGTGTTTCTCAGCCATTTGACATTCCTCTGATGAGAATTCTCTGTTCAGCTCTGCGCCCCATTTCTCCATTGGGTCACCTGGTTTGGTGGTGTTTAATTTCTTAAGTTCTTTATATATTTTGGATATTAGACCTTTGTCAGATGAAGAGTCGGTGATGATCTTTTCCCAGTCTGTAGGCTGTCGCTTTGTTCTCTTGACAGTGTCACCAGCCCCACAGAAGCTTCTCAGCCTCATGAGGTCCCATTTATTAATTGTTGATGTTAAGGCCTGGGCTGTTGGTGTTCTGTTCAGGAAGTTGTCTCCTGTGCCTATGAGTTCCAGACTCTTCCCCACTTTTTCCTCTAACTGGGTTAATGTCAACACAGCTAACTTGTAACCCATGACCGTCTGTTGAAAGGAACTATGAAGGGAGAGGCAGAAGAAAAATGAAGAATCAGGAAAGAGAGAGAGGAAGAGGAGGGAGGGGAAGGAGATTACCAGATCCATCAGCAAAATAAGGACATGGAGTTAGACCAAGAAATCGTTTAAGTATGTGTATAAATTCAGAGACTACATTAAGTTATAAAATATATATTAGTGTCCAAACCAGGTATGAATGTGCAGTATTCTAGTACATAGTATTATATACTTGAAAAATATGTGAACAATTGAAAGATCAAAGAAATGTAGGAAAATTGAGAATACTAAGAAATAAATGTCAGCGGAGTTATTACTATCAAATTTTGTGGAATAAAATTGAGCCAGTAGGTAGAGAAAAGTTTACAGCTTAAAATTTTGACATTATAAAAATAACAATATCTCCTAGTAAGAAATCACAGCTATCTCTGGAATTTTAAAAGTAAAATAACAATAGAACTGAATAAAATATAAATAAATAAGAAGCAAGCATTTAGCAAATAGAAGAAAGGTTACACCAAGAAGCATCAACAAATCAAAATATTGATTTACTAAAGATACCAATTATGTAAAAACAAAGAAATTTTGGCCAAAGTAATAAGCAATATTTGGAATGAAATTCAGGGACTGGATATAGCAGATGCATTACCAAATACAGAAACCAAACTTTAATGTGAAACTTGTGCACAGATAAAACACAACTTTCTCAAAGATAAAATGCTTTAAAACTAGCTCAATAGAGATAGAGAAATTGTAATATCAAATAAAATAGAATTAACCGTTGACAGAACTATGAACAATCATGTGTCGCCTTTTTGGCTGCCTGGAACAGCCAGCTTTGTCAGTGGGTTGTGACAGAGGTAGAGACTAGCTGCAGAGGCATGACTGTTTGAGATTTATTAGTTAGCTCTGCTTTGTTTTTAATGGCACAGATAGTTTATTTTAACTCACAATTCCAGGTTCCTGTCCATTATAACAGGGAAGTAAAGGTGACAAGAACTTAAAATAGTCTCCTCCCGTCCATAATCAAGGGCAGAGAGAAATGAATACATACGAGCTTATGACTCAGCATATTTTTTCTTATTTTCTTTTTCTTTTATACATGTACATTTATATTATTACACATATATGCAATAAACTACCTACAGCAAGAAGAACCATGAAACAACCAGGAGTTATATAAATGTTACATTCATAGTATTTTGGCTACTTGTATTTGGCAACCTTGAAGAAAACATCTTTCCTATCTTGGTGAGTCTAAAATTATGAATGTAAATCATTATCTATCATTTCTTGTCATTATCAACTTAAAACTTCTATCCAAACCTAAAAACACCTTAATCCCTAAACAACTAAGCTTAAGTGTAAAATTAAACTATCTGGTCTTCAACTCCATCAGAGACTTGAGAAGGAATAAAACTAATTCCCGGAGTAGACAGGAAGTGCAGGTTAGCAGCTTCCAAAATGAGAAAATGACAGAGAAAGTTTGCTGCCTGAACAGTCACCCAAAACTCTCTGCAATGTTGAAGCATCATCTTCAGCCTTCTGGCCCAATATATCTGATAGACATGTTTGTGAGGCAGGAGCTATTGAGGACTTGCTTATGCTTTCTTGGCAGAGTTTTGCCATTGACTCTGCTTGCATCCAAGCTTGCCCCTTCTTTTAGGCAGAATTCTGTCTGTGGCTGAAATGAGGATATTTTTCCAAGTGGCTTGTTTGCCACATGTGAAGCCATCTTCATAAGGAGGTTCACTGATGTTCATCATCTTCTTTGGAGTAGGCTGGTTGTTGCTAGGAGTTAACCTGTCTTATTGTCAAAGAATTTTTAAATCATAAAAATATCTTTAAATGCTTATTCTGTAGGACTCTGGGGTATTATCTGTCCCAAATCAGCCAGAAGAAACTTTAAGAGTATAACACCCCATTTCCCTTAAGGGAGTTTGTGTAGGTTCTTGGCTGCTTTCTTGAGCTATAGATGTTTATTTTCATAGGGAGTTGGTTATGTTATTATTGGTATTATTCAGAGAGAAAACATGGTTAGACTCAGGGATGCCTTTCTTTTCCTTTATCTTTCTTTCTTTATACTTAGGTTTGGAGATAGAGGTTGAAAAGAAAAAAAGGGGAATATAGAAATATATAGGGATGACAGGACAAAAAGTAGATTAATGCCTTAATTATTACTCACATGGTTATTTTTAATTCACTGGTATATATTTTTGTATATTGGTGCAAAATAAGCTTATTTTGATACATTGGTACAGAGTTCAAACTTAAGATTATTCTTCACACACATTATATATAAGTCCACTCTAATATGAAGTATTGTACCCATACAACTCAATTATAATGGAAGGTTTACTTCCAATACTTTGAAAATGCTATTGCAGGGTTGGAGTGATGGCTTAGTGGTTAAGAGTACTGTGTCCTCTTCCAAAGGACTCTGGTTCAATTCCCAGCACCCACATGCCAGATCATAACTGTCTAAAATTCCAGTTCCAAGGGATCTGACACCCCCACATCAACGCATATAAAATAAAATTAAATAAGTTATTTTTTTAAAAAAACAAAGTGCTATTGCAGGCTACTTAGGATAATTAAGTAATACAAGTTAATTGCTAGCTCTTCTTTTTTTGGAGTGATGGGTTCAGAGAAGTTAGTGATGAGATTGTACTTCATACAACATGGAGCAGAAGCAAATGTAGCTAGATACTAAACGGCTGAATTTAGCCAGTTCTCTTAAAAGAATCCCCAGCCTTGCTCAGCTCCTGGAAATTTGTAGGATCAGTGTGGATGATAATCACTGTGGCTTTTCACTGAGTTCTCTTCATGGATTTTAACACCATAAAGGAAGCATGAACAAAGACCCAAGCCATCTCTTCCTGTCCCACCACCTTCCTCCAGCATTGCTACTTCTCCTTTACTGATTTATGGTACCAGTTTTATAATTGGGACTATTGAGGACTGACAGTGGCCTGTAGGTTTCTCTGTTGAAAAACTACAGAATTTCAACACAAACACGTGTAAAGACTTAACTGATCTTCAGAATGGGAAAAAAAATAACCAGAACGTGCCAAGAATCTCGAAAGTTAAATACCAAGGAAATAAAACTGCTAATCAATAAATGGTCTACTGAATGAACAGATTTTAAAGAAGAAACATAAATGCTCAATAACTAGTTTTTTAAAAAGTGTTAAGCACCTGCAGACATTCAGGACATTGGAATTAAAAGTAGCTTATGATACTGCCTTACTGCAGTCAATGGTCAACATCAAGAAATCTGACAATAGCTGAAAAGGTTGTGGGGAAAGAAGAACCCTATTTTCTGCTGGTGGGAGAGCAAATTAGTACAGACATTATTTTTCTTATCTTGGTGCTTCTAAAATTCTCAATGTAATCAATATCTATCATATCTCATCACTATCAACTTCAAACATCGATGTAGACCTAAAAACATCTTAACCCCTAAATAACTAAGCTTAATTGTAAAACTAAACTATTTGGTCTTCAACCGCATCAGGGATCTGAGAAGGAATAAAATTAATTATCTGAGTAAAGAGCGAGTGCAGTTTCCAAAATGAGATAATACAGACAGTATGGAAATAAATTTGGATGATCCTTTAAAAAATTAAAAGTGGAACTACAGTCTGACTCAGCTACTTAACTCCTTGAATATGCCCAGAGATCTACATAGTCTACCATAGAGATATTTGCACATTCGTGGTCATTGTCGCTTTATTTGTAACATATAATGGGCCCAACATACATGTCATCAGCTGATAACTAAACAATGTAAATAATATATACATA
The DNA here is from genome assembly GCF_964271855.1 of Acomys minous. Classification (NCBI taxonomy): domain Eukaryota; kingdom Metazoa; phylum Chordata; class Mammalia; order Rodentia; family Muridae; genus Acomys; species Acomys minous. The sequence goes on from NC_140495.1 coordinate 36,099,843, forward strand.
ATGTTTTGCCTCCTATGAGGATTCCTTTCTATACGCATGAATATATGCAAGATTGTGGTAGATATAGAATATCTCTTCAAAAGAAGAACAAGAAGGGGTGATATTAGGTGCCAGAGAAGGACAAAATGCAAGCAAAGGGACTCACACATTGTGAAAGAGGATAATAAGCAAATATTTATTTCCTAATTTCAGTTTCAACTCTGTCATAGATTTTTTTTTCTGTCTTTTGTGATGCGTAAGTGTGCAGCTTAGTGATTTTTCGATTTGACTCAAGCTAGTGGCATCTGGAAGAGGAAGCGCAGACAAACTGCCCCCATCAAATTACCTGTGGGCAAGTGTTTGAGACCTTTCCTTGGATAATGACTGAAGTTGGAGGGCCCAGCCTGCTATAGGTGGTGACAAACTTAGGGAGGTGGTCCTTGCTTCTATAAGAAAAGCAAGCTGAGCAGTCCATGGAGAACGTGCAGCAATCCCCTGTTGTCTCTGCCTTACTTTCCTGCTTCCAGACTCCTCCCTTGAAGTCATCTGATGATGGGCTATAACCTTAAGCCAAATAAACCCTTTCCTCCCCAAGATTGTTTTGTTCAGTGATTTATCATAGCAACAGAGAAACAAACTAGGACGACAAGTATGAGTAAAAACAATTGATAACGAAAATGTAAAACCCAAAATGGGGCTACAGAACTTCAAAATGGCCCTTCTAAGTGCATAGAAAATCACACAGATGTATAATGTCTTGGCTGGGCAAGTGTTTGAATGGGCTAACTTGATCTAACTATGTGGGTGTTTATTTATGGCTTTATTGTAATAGATCAATTTCATTAAAAAAAAAAGAGGAACAGAAAGAAAGAAAAAGAAAAAAAAGGGGGGAGAAAGAAATGCTTGAGTGTATTTGTGGAGCTGTCACTTCCAACAGCTTGGTGACCTTTAAGTTGTAATAAATATTTGGGTGGAATGTGGGTGTTGGCAAGGAAACCCCTGCCTTGTGCAGTGTCAGCTTAGCCTAGGGACCCAAAGAAAGGACTGAAGAGACTGTGTCCCAGGGTTTTGAGTTTGAGTGATCACAGGCCAGAAGGTGATCCGTTTTGACAGACACATTTGGTAAGGGAGTCATTTGACTCTTGATATTTCTTCCATTTTTAAGTCCAAATTGGCTTTAGCTTTATGGAATATAGCAGTAAAGCTAATTTTAAACATTTTTTTCTCAATTGTTCCAAACTCCAGCTCAATCTTTCAAGTATTTTTAGCTCATATTTTGAAACGACAACCATTTTGGCAATTTTAATTTTTTAAAAGTTTATTTATATTCAGTCTTCTAAATATTTCAAGAAAGTACATTTTACCAAAGGCAGAGAGATGCTAAACAATGCTATTTAACTTGGAATGGCAAGAGGAATGTTTTAATGTTGTATGTCATTTCCCCCACCATTGTAGCTCATGTTAATAACAACTGTGTATCTGAGTATTTTGTTTGACATGAACTACACTACATTCTCTGACAGGTTACAGAGGGAGGTCCAGCTGGGTTTTATGTCCCATTTGGCTTTGGGACATAATATGATGAACATACTATTAACTAACTGCACACTTCAATGAACTAGAATAAACGTTCCTCAAAGTAGCAGGGTGATGCTTAGTAATTCTTAGAGATGTTTCCTGATATAATAGAAGATTATTTTATACTCTATAATATTTTTAAGTTGGATAGTTATGACATATCCATTCTTTCCATCTTGATCCCTAGCTAGATATATTTCACACTGTTTTTCAATGTCCTTTGAATCTAGTGAGATTCTTAATTACCCAACGAGATATAAGCACGGATGTTGCCTGTAAATCCCCTAAAGTCTGGTGCACGAACTCATTGCTTATGTCAGTTTTCTTAATTTATTTTGTCAGGAGGGTGTGACATGGCAGGGACACTAGATACAGCCTGGACCATGACAACAGAGATTTGCGTTTTTGTCTTTCTTTCCATTTGAGCATTGTATGTTACATGAGAAATATGTCAAATGCATTTTCTACTCTATGCAGTTGAGTATTGTAAATATGTAATAGAACTTCGCAAGAGAGGTGAATCCCAGAATAATAAATGCTAAAATACAACAATTACCTAGTACAGGTTCTAGGCAATGAGAGGTAAACTGTGCTTCAGAGGGTGATGTACAGCATTCCCTACTGTAGTGTGTAGAGAAAGGTGTCACACATTCAGAAGTTGAGCATCTTAACTCTTACTTGATGTATTTAGGAGTTTTAAATTAAAACATATCTAGATGCCCACCCAACACAAGTAAACCTCTTCAAACACTTGGCCGCGGTGAATGACACTGCATTAGAACATTGTATGCTTTTAGGAGGTAAACAATCATTGGAAGTGGATCATGAGATTTTATAGCTTGGCCCCACTTGCTGCCTACTCTCTATTTCCTCTTCCTTCATGATATGAGGAATGAGGAATCCCAAGTGTCATGTCTATCACCATATATTACTTTCTAAGATGGGCTGTACTCCTTCAAACTGTAAGCCACAATAAACCCTCCCTCCTTTAAGTTGCTTCTTATAAGATATTTAGTCTCAGTGAAAAGCAGAGTGAACAGTACAAACACCAGTGTGAAGAGAAATGAATCTAAGTATGGTCTAAACTTACATTTATTTGATGCATAAGAATGTCAGTCTTTTTTTTCACTTGTTTATAGGCTGTATTTTTTTCTTTGGGGGAACTGTCCAATCAGTTCATTTGTCCATTGGCCAATTGGATGGGTTTGAATTCTCATTTTCCGGAAATCTCCATTCTTTTCCTACTGCTTTGATGTTTCACACACACCCCATCCATACACTAGCCTGTTGTTAGCTATGCAAAATAACTTAAAACCCTAACCATTAACTTGATTATCTATATATTTATAAGCAGACATTGTAATTTTCCTCTTTTGTGTACAAAGGGGAATGTTGCTTTCTCCACAGTCTTTCTAAGGCATCATCATCAGGCAAAGTAAAATGTTTCACCCTTGACACATTGGAGACCTTCAGTAATATTACACTCTTGGGAATATCAATTCTGAATTTTATGTGGATATAATTGTATTTTCTCAATTAAATTGTGGGTTTCGTGGGCTAATACTATGCAGTGTGAAAAAAATAGATATCTACAGGGATTCAGTAAATATTTGTTCAGTAAATAGTGACTGATAAATTTTCACCCTTAAAAAGGTACCTGTTATAAATATATTTCTGAAGCTGAAGTAATGTAAATCCCAAGTGATTTTCATAATAGTGAAAACTTTTTCTTTTCTATTATAAAAGAAAATCCCTGAAGGCTATCCTGTAGTGTTTTTGCAGTTACAAAATAGGAAAAAACAGGTAAGTTTGATTTTTATCCACCACTTCAAGATGGCAACTGGGGCCCCAGCCATTCTCTATTGTAGTGAAACACGGAGCAAGAATAACAGCAAAGTCTACACAACACTTTTCTTTCCAAATTAGTACTGAGAATTGAATAATGTTGCTGCAAATCAGGGAGCATGTTTGGTATATCATCAGATAGTTTCGAAGCTATTTCTTAACTAAAATCTAAGGATCTATCATTAGCAATGTGATAAAAATGAATATCAGATGTGACTGGGCATCTTTACCCTTTCTTTCTCTTAGTTTATGTGTGTAGGTTTTTCACCTGTACATGTATCTGTGCACCATGTGAGTGTCTGATGCCAACAAAGGCCTGAAGAGGACATGGATCCCTTGGGACTGGAGTTGTTGTTGTTTTATAAGATACCAGGGTGTAAATCCTTTGCCTGGCACACACTTGTCAGCACTCTGCCCCAAAGTCTATCCCAGTTTCTACAACACAATGAGGTTAAGGAAAAGTAAATCAGTGAGGGAGATTAGGGAACAGCTAGGGAACTGCAGGGAGGAGAAAGCCACTGATGTGTGTAATCATGTCAAACACAGCCCCTAACAGTGAAACGAGGCAACTGAATTTGGCCTGTTAGAAATCTTTTGTGAAATTCAAATATCCGCTTCTATTAGAAGCAGATGCTTGCCAGTGGAGAGCCGACTACACATACATTCTAGAGAATGGGGGCTGGTTGTCACCCATGAACAAGTAAGTGTCATGGTCTCTGTTCACTCTGTCTCTCTACACGTTTTAAGTTTATCACGTTGCACTTATGGCAGTTAAGTGGGTAAAAGTCTGGAAGAAAAATTTTCTTTCTGAGCAGTTGAGGTTGGCAATGCATTGAGAAAGAAAAGACTTTCATCAAAAGTGTAGGAACAGCTGAATACCCACAGGCAATAGGCTAGAGTTGGGCACAGCATCCCATTTGATACCCAAGAGCTAATAAGATGGATCATATACTGACATGTCAGAGGGGACACTAACACAGCTCACAGAGCAAGTTCTTTGTGTCTTTACTTAAGATAAAGTATGAATAATATACTTAACAAGCATTGACCACTCTTATTTGAACTGTATCTTAGCAGCTATTAAGATAACAAACAAACCAAAAAAAAAAAAAAAAAAAAAAAAAAAAAAAAAAAAGAAGATGGGCAGAACCCAGAATCAGTTTTTCTGATTGACAGTGAACTGACAGACATTACTTGTTACTCATATAAGAGGCTTGGATGTGAGCCAAGAATGCACATTAGTGTCCACCCCTTGCCTGACCCTTTGCTTGGAGTTCCTTTCCATTCTGTGATGAGGACCTTCCGTCAGTCTCTACTTCAGTCTTGTGACTGTTCCTCTCTATCCCTTTCCCATGCAGCAACTCAGAAAGACCATTTGCTTGGAGCCCCAGGAGAACCATCAAATCTCTACTTACACAGTTTCCTCCTTCCTCTCTTCATTCAGCCTGGTCCTTGCTTCCCACTTGGAAGGATGCAGGAGAGGGGAGGGATGACAGTAGAGTGGCTGGACTGCATGCTACTTAGTGCCTCTAGTGGTCTGGTCTTTAGACATCTTCACTCTGGCTCTGTCTTCTAAATGAAGAAAGAACTGAGACACAATTCCTGAACTCACCGGCTAACTGAATAAGAATTGGCTCTCTAAGCACATCGTTTACAATTCTTTGTCCTTAGACATTTAAGTAGCTGCATTAAGGAATTAAAAATAGGGATTCTGTGAGTAAAGCAGTTGTGTTTATCATAATAACAATGTGAACTTGTCTTGTTGAATTCTGTGTACCAGCCTTGTTCTAATTACTTTGTGTGTAAAGTGTTTCATCCACATTGCATCCTAATGAAGTAACAACATTATTCTGGCTTTACAGATCAATGCACTGACATTGGGAGATGTTTGGCTGTTCATCCAAGCTAGAGAATAACATTCTCAGATCCCAGAAGCCTCTGAAGGAGACTGTATCCCTGACTACTGTGCTTCACTCTTTTGGGTCTCTCCAGCACTTGCCACACACATATATGCACATGCATGCACACGCACATACACACCCATTCATACAAACACACATGTACATGCATGCATGCACAAACACAGTGTTTTTGCATCTGTACTTATCAGTCATGGTAAGAATTTAGTATTGCAACACAGACATCTGCTATATTCATAGCAGTTTTATTTGTAATAGCCAGAATCTGGAAACAACCCAGATGTGCCTCAACTAAAGAGTGGATAAAGAAAATCTGGCACATTTATACAATGTAATACTATTCAGCTATCAGAAACAAAGAAATCTTGAAATTTGCAAGCAAATGGGTGGAACTAGAAATGATCATCCTGAGTGAGGTAACCCAGACTCAGAAAGACACACACAGTATATACTCATTCTTAAGTGGATATTAGCCCAACATAGATATCTTCTGAGAGACTACACTTAGCAGGAGACCAGGACAGAACCTGGGACTCATAGTCAGACTCTAGGCAAAGTGCTGCTGCAAGTTGTATGGAAGAGATGAGGATGGAGGGACAGGGGTGGGGGTTGTCAGGAGCTCCACAAGAAGACTATCAAGTCTGGCAGATCTAGACCCAGGGATGCCTGCAGAAACTGACACACCAACCAAGGACATTGCAAGCAGAGGACTTAGACCCCCTGTTCAGATGTAGCTGATGGACAGCTTCATGGGGAAGGGGGATGGGGAGGGGAGAGCAGGGGACTGCCTCTGACAAGAGCTCTGGTGCCTGCAATTGGATCACTGCCCATCCGCAGAGAGACCCTGGAGGAACCCAGAGTAAGAGGATGCAGGCTATCCTGCTAAGACCTGATAGGCTGTGGTCAGATGGTAGGGGAGGAGAACCCCACCTATCAGAGGTCTAGGAGAGGGGAATAGGGCAGAAAAGGGAGGGAAGTTGGGTGGAAACAGGAAGATAAGTGAAGGGATTACAATTTAGAGGTAGGAAACAGGAAGATAAGTGAAGGGATTACAATTTAGAGGTAATGTGAGTAAATTATAATAAAAAAGATAAAAAAAACAAAGAGTTTAGTGTTGTCAGAGCATATCTTAGTTGCATTTATACTGTATAAACTCTCAGGGCACACACTCTATCACTAAAGGAAGTAAAGGCAGGAACCCAGAGTCAGAAACTGAAGCAGAGGCCATAGAAAAATATTGCTTCATGACTAGTTCCTATGGTTTGCTCAGCCTGCCTTCCTACTCAGTACCCAGGGGTGGTTCTGGGTGCCCCCCTAGACTGGGCCCTTTCCCATAACCATTAATCAAGAAACTGCATTACAATCTGATGGAGAGGTTTACTCAATTGAGTGTAACTCTAGATTGTGTTATTGACAAAAATCAAATAAACAAACAAAACCAAAACTAACACAAGCAAGCAAACAAACAAAACCAAGAAACAAAAAAAACAAAACCAGCCAAAATACGACAAATATGTTTTTGTTTTTTACTAAGAAACATTCCAAGTTTTAGAATTTTACTACAACTAGATTTATAGATTATTTCTTCTTGTCATGTGGCAGAGATTCAACTCTACTGCCTGTTCCTCCGGACACAAATGAGTGTACTTGCAAGCTAAAGGCCTTATTTTTGTGGCAATGTGAATAGTTCTAGCAAGTGATGCTGAGCTCCAGAGCTGCTCAGGGAAGTCATCCACCTGCCCATTTCTCCCTTCCTTTCCAGGTACCTGGAATAAGAGCTGTCATGGTGACTTTTTTGGTACCTCCAACTGCAATAGTCTTTTAAAATAATTTCAGCATTCATTGAATCAACAATTTTATCCTTTAAAAGTAGTCAAATGTGGTTTCAATTTATCTACATTAATAAAACTGTAATAAAATTTTCTGACAGATAGACAATGATAAAAATATATAAAATACTCCCTATAAGTAATGAGGGTAATACTTTTATATATTTAAGAAAATAGCTTTAATTCTTGTTTCTTTTCGTCTTCCTCCTCCTTTCTTTCTCTTTTTGTTTTTTTTCTCTTCTTTTTTTTTATTTCAAATATATGTTTTGACATGGTCTCACTGTATAGCCCTTGCTGCATAGTCCAATCTGGCCTTGCACTGACAGAGTCAGTTCTGCCTTTACCTCCTGAGTGCTGAGATCAAAGGTGTGCACCATTGCACCCAGTCACAAAAACAGGTTATAAAAGAACATTTTTCTCCATTAGCTAATCTTATCAGAATAATATAAACATATTCCAATATTAATCATGCAATCCATTATTTTTAGAACACATATTAGTGTCAATTTGAAGAAATAAACATTGTATTGCTGATTTTACAAACTGGAGAAACTTCTGTGCTCAAGGTAGGAGTGGTTTGACGATAATTAATATAAGAGGGGATAATTAATGTAAGAGCAGCTGGGAGAAGAGACAGCGACTCCTTCCAGAGACACTGTAGAGCACAAGTCCATTCTTAATCTAAACTGAAATGTTAGGACTGCAGTGACAAAATCTGGGCTCTTTCCAATTTGGACATATTGGAGTTGATTGAAGCTTATCACATGCAAGCAGATTTCTTGTTTTAATTTCAACTCAACAACTACAGATGCTTTGGAGATCGTGTGTACCATAAAATAGAGAACCTCCCTTTTTTTTTTTCATTATTTCCCTCCGTGAATATGGATATTTATTGGGAAATTGGCCTTCAAGAACATTAGTCTTCAAGGCATAATCCAAACCCACTTGGCAAAACATGTGTGATGTCTCACAGAATGTACAAGTTTTCTTTATGTACCAATCGCTGGGGACTTTTAAACAGCACCTGCATTCATGGTTTAAACTGTTATTCTCTTATTTTTGCTGTGCTGTGTACTTAAAGTTCTCATCCATAAATCATTTTTATGGAATGAATGAACGGCTTCTTTCATTGACACAGTACAAACTGACTGCCTTGGCTACATTATAGCTAAGAGTAACATATTGATAGGGTCTTGCAAAAAGGAAATAAATGCTGGTCTGTGCCTGAGAAAAACATAGTTTATTAAAGAAAAAGCCCAAATCAGGCAAAGGATGGCCTAGATTCAATCCTATTGGCATTTTTACTAGGAATTATTTAGGAAGTCCACTAATAAATTTTTGTGGAATTTAGGCAGCAGTTGATATTGATGAACATGAAATAAGCTACTTACTAGCAGTCACCAAAGCCAGAGAAGATGACCTGGGAATCAAAATCAGAAGTGCTTATGACATTTAATGGGAGAGTTTATTTTAGAGTAATTAGCACATCACAGCTCCTTAATGCTCAGTAAACACTATCATTGCGACTGTATATAATAAAAGAAAATGCAGCTGGGAAATATGGCATGACTGACATAAAGGGGAAAGTACATGACTGTATTTAAAAGGCCAGAGACATTAAAGTCCGCCAATGAATTCCTGTGCTGAAAAGGCAGTTATTTATACCCACATAGCTGGAATGACACTAAAACACATGATCAGAATGGATCCATTTTGAAAAACTGAATCCTCTGACAAGGCTTCAATTACATGCTTAAACTGGATGTTTGATGCCTCAGAGTCTACAGTCTGAGTTAATGGCTCACATTTTCGCTAAGCTACTGAGCTGTATGTTTTCCTGATGCACGTGGTAAATCCAATCTATTATTTAGCTGTGCTATACCTTCAATTTGAAATGACACTAATGTAACTTTCAAACTCAAGTTATTAAATTTTAACATAGGACTTCTTAGATCATGAAGTGAATATAGACATTTCAGATTCTGCAATATCTTTTTAATACACAATAAAGAGCCATTTACTGACCTCATGCTACATATTTTTTAAAAACCTGTAAATGAGGGAATTAATGAGCATCCGGATTTGAAGATTTAACTGAACAACATTTGAACATTTAACATTAACATGTGTGTAAAGCCATTGATCACAAGAAGCTGTTGCATTTATTTTTTCCACTTGTGCATAGTTGTTCCAACAAATTTACATTTATTGCAATCCCATTGTTAACTTCAAAATCATTTATGAAGCCCACCTCTGTACATACCACCTCCCACTATACCTCTTAAATCCACCCTGGAGATTCCTAATCTCATCCCATAATTGTGCATGCTCTACTGTTTGTATTTCCTTCCCTGTTCCAACCTGCCCCTGCTGGGGTGGTGCGTAGACTTGCTTATAAAGCCTTTTCCTCAGAGAGAAAGCCTGCCTTCACTAATCTTCACCTTCATCTTTTCTTGGGCTTGTGTCCTTTTAAAATGAAGTATCTCTGGTCTGAAACATGTCATAAGCATTGTGTAACTTATTGAAGACAAGCATCTTCTTTCCCTTCTGCTAATACGCAAGGTCCATCAACTCACTGTCTTGACACACTGGAATCAAAACCATCATTATCACCGACAAGTGAAGACCACATGAACCTTCAGTGCGGGTCCAATTCAAAGTGAAACAATGGGGGGAACTGCAGGGCCAGTGCTGCCTTTGAGCGCACTGTCTGGCTTTATTCTCTCTTCTCTAACACCATTAGACAAGACAGCCAGTTCTAGTCTTCTCAATACAGGAGACTAATTATTGCCAGCAACAGCTTTATAATGTGGTTTCAAATAACTAGAGGAATTTCCCAATATAAAAATGATAAATGCCTGAAGAAGTGGAAATACTAATTACATCATTACACATTATGCCCATAGATCAAATTATTGTACTATATCTCATAAATATGTATAAATATTACATGTTCATTAAATTTTAAAAACCTTTCATGTTGGTATCCATCAAAATCACATGGTTAAGCAATTTGCAATTTGTAAGAAACTGGCGACAGAATGGAAGATTAGGCACATTCTAAGGCGGCAAAGAAGATTAGTAATAAAAACCGCAGAAGGTTAAGCCTGACTTTGCGAAAAGCCTTTGTCTGATCATGACAAAGGGTAGAACGCTAACTGCATGGGCTGCATGCCTGGCTTTGGATCTATTAAACTCTTTTCTATACACGTTACCTGACTACAGAGCTTTTCCCAGGACTGCATTCCTTTTACACATTTCCCTCCTTCTGCCTCCCTCCTTGCCTGCTCCAAGAGGAGTCGAATATTTTTTTGTTTGTTTCTAGGGAATCCTTCACATGGTTGCGGTTACCCAACTCAGAATCTAGGAGCAGCCCTTCTCTAAGCAGATTCTGATAAACAGTTCTTCAGAAGCAGCTAGAACCTATCCAACAACTCTTTAGCCTGAGAACCCTTAACATGTTCAAAGGTCATGTACAGGGGTCTTCTCTTTACCCATATGCTCCAAAAGAAAACTGTCTAGTCCTGTAATACAATTCTCATGCAATCTCATTTCTCAAGAGACAGAGGCCTCTTCCGTATGTAGTGCTTTTCCAATGACCCATGTGGAAATTAGACTCAGGGTTGCAAATGTAACCTAATTATACTTAACATATATTACTACTTGTCTGCTATAGGGACTCATTAACTTTTCAAGCAGACACATACATTTCTGAACCCATGAATTTGGAATCTGACTGCATTTTGCCCATGTTCTGAGGACTTGAATGAGGCTGAATACAAAAGTAAATGATTGAGAGTTTGGTGAAGAGAATTTTCAGATGGCAACCTTCTGACTGTAGTAAGGCTGTTGCTTACTTTTTCCATCCAGGTCTAACATGAGAGAGAGAGAGAGAGAGAGAGAGAGAGAGAGAGAGAGAGAGAGAGAGAGAGAGAGAGAGAGAGAGAAAACAAAAAGAAGCACAGAAAGACAAGAAACATGAACATTTTGATAATTAAATGGACATTATCAAGAATGAAAAAAATGTTCATAAAATTAAAAGTAGGAGATGGCTGATAGAAGAAGAACATAAGGAAAGATACCTACTTATAAGCAGATATTAGCCACATAATATGGGGCAACCACAATACAATAAACAGACCTAAAAAAAGCTAAATAACAAGGAGGACCCTAGGGAGGTTGCTTAATTCTCATTCAGAAGGGCAAATAGTATAACATTAGAAGCAGTTGAAGGAAATGCACTGGATGGGAGCCTACCGTGGAGGTCCTCTGAAGGACCACGCGTGGTGAGGACCGAGGCCCCCAGCTCAATAATAGTCAGAACAGTCTCCTTGTGGGTCCTACAATATGGTGGACTAGGGGATACTTTTGACGTGGACTCTGCTGCCCACTCATTTATCACTTCTTCCTGGCAGGGTAGCCTTGCCAGGCCACAAAGGAAGAGAGTGAAAGCAGTCTAGATGAGACTTGACAGGCTGAGGTCACATGATAGGGGAGGAGGGTTTCCCTTTTCTGAAGACTAGGGAAGGTGGGGATGAGGGAGGGAGGGCAGGGCCAGAAGGAGATGAGGAAGGGCCTACCATCATGATGTAAAGTGAATAAATTAAAATTCTTTTAATTAAAAAAAATGCACTTTGGTACAATTTTCCAAATTGTTACTGTATATAAATAAATCACTAAAAAATTATAAAGCAAAAATTCTCTACTAAACTAGAGGTACATGATTACTGAATCAGGAAAAATTTTTAATGAAGGTTGTCCAGTTTAGGTACCCAGTGTTTATAAAGTCTATAGCAGTGGACACATAAGTTCCCAGTCAACCACCAAGTCAAAACAACCACCAGGCTTGCAAACTTCATGTAAATGAATTATGAATATACCTATTTTTATATCATATTTTTATTCTAATTTCCACGAGCAGCTATTTTTTTATACACAAATGCTTACAATGGCATTATAAGTGTCTACTGTGTCCAATACAATAGTTTAATGCACAAGGTACAGTGTAGAAAAAAGGTGAGACCACAGAACCTAGGAATATATTAGGCTGAGTTGAATTTGTTTACTGCATTCAACCCTGTTAAAACAATGACAATCTCAGTAAGACATTTCTCAGTCAGTACTGTTTCCTTCATTAATCTATCATCTATCATGTGGGGACACACACACACACACACACACACACACACACACACACACTTATATATACTATGAGAGTAATACTAAATATGCCATTACTAATTAGACATGAACTGCTAGCTAGTAGTTAATGCTCTAATTTAAAAGTTTTTTTTTCATTAGATAGAATTCTATGTATTTCAGAATCATGATTTCAGAGTCCACCTTCTAGGTATAATGAGAAATAAATAGATTGATAACCATTTACTTAAATAATGTGAAAGGAACTCAACAATAGCGAACCTGACATATCATGTCTTCTTTTAAGTTAATAACAAGAACATCACTTAAAATATCATTCCCTAACAATTTGGAAAATAACGTCATGGCTCAGTTCCTTAAGAATCCCTGGAATCATCCTCTTTATCACCCTCTTTCTGGGTTTACTTTCTAGAAGTCTGGCAAGTTTCAACATTAGACTCAGATATAATAAACTGTTTTAAATGAGTGTCTGTTGCAAGTAGGTCTGCTGTGACTAATCAGATGAGTGTTTTGAGATGCACTACATTGCTTTAGAAAACATAGAAGACGGAGAAAGCAAACAAATTACCACTACCATGAATTACATGGACTCTATATTTTCCTGGAGGAAACATCACTCCAAATTTAAAGACAATTATTTGAGAGTTGTTCAAGGTGGGATATAGAGAATATGGAACTGGAGTGTTACATTCATAAAATTCTCATTAGAAAAAAAAGTACATCTCATATGAGATACTATATCATTTTCTGGTAGGTTAAAAGCAGGTTTCCATTGCCTTGAGTAGAAGCCACATGACACTATTGGTGAAGCATGAGAATTTCTGATATCAAAGAAAGTGGATATTCATGGCTTCGATTTACATCCCAAACTTTATGAACACAGTCCCTGACGGTGAGTTATGCATTTGAAGAATATTAGCAGGTATTGGTAGCTTTTACTGATGCCTGAAATGTATTACTTCCCTAGTATATTTGAATATCTATTTTGTTCTCCAAAATTAAACGCATGCATTACTTTTATATATTGATAAGTAGAGCTCATTATCTGAATTACAACTGTATACAATTTAGAAATTGTACGGCTGTACGAGCTGGTGTACTAGTATGTTTTTAGATGATTCCAACTTTAGCTTATTCTCATAACTATACTGATTGTTTCAGAAAAGCATCAGAGTAGCCTAAGAGTGAACCTGGCTGCTCATTTATGGCAAATGGGGCACTGCGATATCTTTGATGATTGGTTGAATCTCAGCTCAGTTCAGCTGCATGATCTCTGTGTATGCTTTAGAAAGCCCGTACTATCAGTGGATGCGTTTTTCTTCAAAACAGAGAGAGACAGACATAAGAAAGATTTTTTTTTTCTGATGGTAAAACTGATTGTTTGGCCCAATCTTTAAACTAGTCTCAAAAATTGGAGAGCATGCCTGTGTGCCTCTTGGTGCCATTCTGCTCCACAAGTCCTCGGTAACCATAAGCTTGTCCTGTAGTTTACATGCAGATTTCTGTATCTGCCGCCCCCTCCTCCATATCTGGTAGCAGGGTTTGTTCTGATAATTTCCTGTCTAAATGTTCCCTAATTGTCCCATTGAAATGCCAATGGGGCAGTTTACAGCCAATTGATGAGCAAGAGAGAGAATAAGGCTGGACTTCTTGCCTCCCAGGGGAGGAGGAGTTAGAAGAAGAAATAGGGGATTCAGTCAGAGAATTAGTCATGCGTAGAGGTCCAAGGACAACCAGGAGGAAGGAGCTGGGGCTGAGGAAAGCTATAAAGTGCAAACATCACTAAGTGTTTGCTGGGAGTAAGATAAAATAACATAGAAGTTTAAGAACAGGGTTAAACTGCTCCAAGACTGTTGTGAAATCTAATGTTATAAATGAATCTCAATTATTTGTGTGATAACTGGGTTAACAAACAAGCTAAAAGAAACAAACACTATTATATAAAAATAACTTGAACAGTCTTTCTATCCAATGATGCCTTCTTTAGAAACATTCAAATGTACACATTCTTTTTTAAAATGTAAAATCACCAGACACTAATCATCATTTCTTGTTTTCAACTTTTTAAAAAGAGATTGTTGGTAGCTTTGGTGAATATTCCTTTAGCCAAACAAATCTCCAATGAGCTTCCTCGCTGTATAAACTCATTCTGAAGACAAAGGCAGAATAGGTAAGTAATTGACTTCTAGTCTAGGGAAGGTGGCTGAAACGTTACTTTCTTGACTAGCTTATGCACGTATGTGGTAAATGTAAAGAGATTTTGCACATGTAATGTCAAGTTGACTTTGTGTCAATCACAATCTGGATTAACCTTGACAGGTTTGACATAATTGAAAGGTTTTACTAGATCAACCCCAAGACATTTATGATATTTTCCCATCAGTGTTTTTAAAGAATCGAGTGTAATCCCCTTGAGATGCTCTATGAGAAGCCAACATGACAGAAAACACAGGGAGTCCCAAAGGGGGTGGTTCACTGTTGACAGGAAACTAGCTGTGGTTTCCTTGGTTTTTCTGACCTGTAGTTTGTAATACTAACAGAGTCCTAAGAATACCAATGTCATAAAATATTGTGGTGAGCATACAGTTGAATTCTCAAATGCAATTTTTTTCATTATTATTCTCTCTTTGGATTTTTCACACAGGTTAATTCATGGAGTTTTGATTTTTGCTGTAACATTATTTGTAACCAGCAAAATAAAATTCCTCCTAAAATTATTGTGTTAGTTTTAAAAGGAATCTGATTGTTGTCTGCTGACTAATGTTTCTACTCTAATGTTAGTTAGATTTAAAGAAGAATATGCTAATTGCTATCCATGATATCATTAAAAAACATAATTACCATTCAGAAAAAAGTTTGAGGTCAACCTTTAAACTGCTATTATTTTTCTCTAGCAAAAATAGAGTTCCTATCAATAATTTCACCAAAAAAATTAGTTTTAGATACTACTTAATAAGTATCTAAGACCTAAAACATTTCTCAAGGAAATTACTTTAAATGAAAAGGCTGTAGCAATGGAAAAATGTCTGCATATTAAAGCCAAAACATACTTCTGTGACTTTGGACTTGAGAGGCTAAGATTCCAGCAGGATTAACCAATTGATGTTCTAAGCATGCTTGATAGTTCTGAGCCAAGTTCAAGCATTCATTTTATAATCAGTGCCCTGGAATAAGACATGGATTAATCTGTCAGTCTAGTTCAATTGACAAATCACTCCTCATTAGAACTACAGCACTGTACAAAGTATGGCTCTGTGCCTTTGGTAGGTGGGTAGAATTCCCATCAAGTAGACTTCGTGTGTCTGCATAGTAGAAACTTAACAAGCCTGGCCAGAGAATGCTCACTATGAATCAGTCTGCTAATTTTGAACATTAGCTCAAATTTGCCATTAAACTAAGCAAAGATACAGTTACTCAATTACCAAAATATCCAGTTTTGTGTTTCCAGAAATAAAAAAAAAGGGAAAAGGTGATTCTTGAGATTTGAGTCAACCAGTTTTCAATAGTTTAAAAATGTGAGTCATCTCTTGGATGTATTGATTTCAGTTACATCATTTGGTTTGTGGAAGAAAATGTGATGACATAAAACAGAAGCACGATAATCATCACCGAAAGATGAGTCTACATGTTCCTCTTCCCTCTCTCCATCCCCTTTCCCTTCCCTCCTCTTCCCTCCCCTTTCTCCTTCTTTTCCCTTCCCTTCCCTTATTTCCCCTTCCATCCTTTCCATTTCCCTTCCTTTCCCTTCTTCTTTCCTTCCTGTTTTTAAATCTTCTATGCATTCATTATCATAAGAAACCTAAACCTGAACATACCACATGCTACTAAAGAAAGATATGTTGACAAATGGCTCATAGATTTAAGCTACATAGCTACAAAGTACACCTGAGAACCGAGCAAAGGACTGACTCAGTCCAAAAAAGGGAAAAGTCTATGATGGCGTAGGTGATCTTCTGCTGTTTCTTTATATTCGTAGTCATAGGATTCATAAATGTGACATGGATTTCGTAAATTTACATTTTATTTATTTGTTGTGTATCCATGTGTTTGGGGAGGGGCACATTCCACAACACGTGTGTGACTGTTAAGGGGAGCATAGGGAAATTGGTTCTCTTCTTCAACCATAAAGGCCCAAGGACTGAGTGTGTAATCAGACTTGGTGGCATGCACTTTTATCTGCTGAGCCATCTTGTTGCCCTCAGGCTTGACCCTTAGCTGTATGGATGTCAAATGTCTTACTTGAGATACAAACTCTTATTTCTCATCTCTGCTCTGAAAAAATCCCATATGAGTAGTCTTTTCTGAACTTTAAATTGTCTGGTGTTAGCTAAATTTGCTATTTTCCACTTGGTCACAACTAGTCTGCCTTCAGTATTGTACAGTTTTCAGTAGTGTCATCATGTATTCCTTGTCACAAGCCACATGGTTTTGTGTCTTCTTACATTTAGAAAGTGAAGATTTGAGGCTGGAGAGATGTTGTCACAGCTCAGAGAACATACTCCCATCGCAGAGAGAGGACCTGAGTTTACCGCTTATCACCCAAATTGGTTAACTCACAACCTTCTGAAATGCTGGCTCCAGGGCATCCAATGCTTTTGACCTCCTCAGGCACCTGCTCTCATGAGCACATACCTGGACAGAGACAACATATACACACTCCTAAAAAGTAATAATAATAAAGTAATATTATAAAGGAATGACCTTTACTTAACTCATAGTATTACCATCACGAGATACTCTTTCATGGAAGGCCTGTTGTAGCTCCATCAGAGTGAATATGAAATTGCTACCCTATACTGTAAGGTCCTGTGTAATGTGATTTCTGATGCCTCGAATCCCATTCACATCTCTGTCTTTTTCAGTTCCTATTTGCTGTGAACTTGGTTCTAATTCACACCAGGGCTACAAGTTTCTTCTGCACAGAAATGATCCTGGAACAGCTTTCCAAGGAAAGCTGACTTTAAGGTCGCTTGAACAGATAAGGCAAGTAAAGTTTCCAGAACAACAGTTAACCTTAAAAAAAAACTTTATAATCCCACTGAGAGTTTATTTACAGGCACAGACTTGCTGATAGTCTTTGTGTTTCTTTTCTAACACTAAATGTCATTTCACACTCCTATCCCTAGCCACTGTGTGTGCTTACTCGCCACCACAACCCTCTTCTAGTTTTCTTCCTCCTATCAGTCAGCCTCATCCTTTCTTCCTTACAAACATCTTTACTTTATTTCTAGTATTGACTTTGTTTAGTGTCCCACAGAGTTTAACCAAGGCCATCTGTGTGACTCTGAGTTTTCAATTAACCATGACATCCTTGTGGGCTAACCAGTGAGTATATAACAAAATATCATGTCTTCCCTTTCTCCCATAATCCATTTGTTGTCAATAGATGAACAGTAAGTGACATAGCCCTATGAGTTACTTCTCCTTCCATATCTGACTGGTAGAAAGGTACAACTTCTGAGGACCAGTGCCAGTATGCATAGTTGCTGTGAGTTCCTGCCTTGCTTAAATGATGGTATTTAATGATCTCTCTCTTTATCTTCTGACACTAGAGTTATAAGAGTGTGTTGTAAAGACCTTGTCAAGGGCTATGCTTTCAACTGTCCTTTATTCTTAATACCTTGTAAACTTGTTCATTGTATAAGCCATGACTATTTCTTAAAGAGTAAATAGCAAGATTTTTTTTATCAGTTATTATCTTGTATATAACTGTCTTATCAATTTTGTTTCCCTTGGTCTGAAGCAAATATAAATATTTGAAAGTAGTAATAACATGCCAAGTGACTGGAAGCCTTCTATCATAAAGATCATTAATGGTTTCTAGTTTGATTTCCCTAATGAGGCCTGATGCCAAGAACACAGTCATGGCAGTACTAAGGTTGTAACAGCAAAATGACCACAAATCACTAAACCTGAGTTTTATCATGTGCGATTTCTGTTTTATGTAGAGTATCTCTTTGGACTTCAGTTTCCTCTAATGTAAGTAGGAATAATAATGAGAATTTTCTTGTAAAATTATTATAGTAGTAAATGTAAGTCAGTATCCTTAGACATTACTCTGCTTAAGTGTTGTTTGGAAATGTTTAAAAAAACATGTCTAGGCCCTGTACCATGGTTTTAATTTACTAGATCCAAAGTGAGGCCATAGATGCTGCATTTCAAAGAACTTTCATGTAGTGTTGATGATGCTTATCAATATCTCACTTTGGGTGCTCCAGAGCTCGAATATATGATGGTAACAAACAGACCAAATGTTACTGTGTTATCAAACAGATGAACGTGTATATACAGAAAAACAATGTGGTATCTACAGGTTCACCCCTGGGTACCATAGGGTCTAGCATCCTTCCATGGTCATCACAGAAGACAAAGAGATAAAGATGAATCATGAGCTGGCCCTTAGGATTTCACATTGGAAGTGTTCACTTAACACTGGCTATTATTAGTAAAGTTTTACGTAATTTCTCGTTCCGATAACAGCTCTGGATAGGGATAGCAGCTTTTCAGGGGGGTGCACAGCATGTTCTGACACTTCCTCAAGTGTACATGTGTGGAAGAGAAAGACTGGCGAGAAAGGAAAAATTCTCTCCTCATTGCCATGTTGTTGTGAAATAAAACTCATTTTTTGTTTTCCCCATGTCATCCTTGAATGACTTCAAACGCTTTTCTTTATACAAAGGATCCTGTCTTTGGATCCTTCCCAGCCTCCCTTTCTGGATTCTGTTTCAGCACTCTTGCCTTCTGTGTCAACATGAGAGCTAAGAATGATTGATTGGGCGATTATTTTAAGTGTTTGTGCATATCCTTTTCCATAATACTAAAACCAAAGTCGTCTGGTGTTAATCTGACAGGTGCCCCTCTCTCTATTGTTTGAGTTTTCTTTTGCTCTGAGTCCCCTCTTCGGCCTGTGTGTAGACTTCATCTGTGATAGCCCTGGGTTCACATTTCATACTCCCTCCTTCTCATAGATAATTTCTGGGAAAAGGTTTGTTGAGGGATGATAAAAATGCCTGATGCTACATTCATTTCAAAGGTATTGGAGAAATACAAGATACTACAAATGTGAGGGATTTGGATGCTACAAAGGCATATCACAACAGAGGAATTATTTTCTTCCACTTTGGCTTCATACAGCCATTATGTCTTTGATGATCTCTTTGTATTCAGAAATTTATAGTGATAACATCAGCCAATTTTGCCTGAGTCTTCATACCTTGTTTTAAATCTCTCTTAGAGAGACAGGAAATTACAGCTAGAAGATCCTTTGCTTTGGGGCCAGGTAAATATACAGCCAAGTCTCCACTCTATTTCTCAACTACCTATGGGACTTTGAGGACATTGATCTCTCTAGGCTTAATTCTTATCTATAAAGTAAGAACTGCACACACACACACACACACACACACACACACACACACACACACACACACAAAACCCTCAGGCTTAGGCAAAAAAATTGTGTATCACTTTTCCTTATTGCAAGAGCCTGCTGGAAATTTAAATAGGAGGTGGCAAGACTAGTGAGAGCTGACACAACTGTAATTAATTAATGAGATATGTGGGTCAGCTCTTTACAGTTTTTTTCAACTCATTTGTGCTGCCAAAAGATGAATTCTCAGTCTCCAGGGACTAGGATTAGCAGTATGAAGGACTTGAAGTGATCTTTATTTCTTAGCAGGACTGTTTTTCATTTCTGTTCAAGTGGCCAGCGTTGATTTCCCTCATACCTCTAGATTCTCTTTCAAATTTCCTAGTATTTACTTTTTGGTTTATATATATATATGTGCATTCTTTAGCATGGTTATAACTACGCAGAATGTTGAGGACCTTGTCTTTGTTAACAGGGAGTTTCTATGTCCAGGCAAAGCTCCTAATCCAGAGACAACACTAGGAAAGAATGCATAAATATGTTTTACAGTATCAGACTATGGCTATAGTTGAGTATCTACAGTCTGAGAAGGGGTTTTCCTCATCCTAAATAAATGTGCTTTATGGACGCTGCAATGGGCAGTAATATTATCTGGAAGATAGTGTCCCGGAATGCATGTTTATAAGATATAGATGGGGTGGAGTAGATTCCTGGCATGTTACCCAGATGACTCATACAGATGTGTCTTATCAGAAGACCTAACTAAGACAGACAGGAATAAATAACTTTCAGCTTCAGAAGCTACAGTGTTAAACAATTTTTTTTTCAAACTACATCACTTTCCCCAGTCCATTCTCCAGCAGACTTTCAGTGTAACCTCAGAAATTGGAGTCAGTCCCTCATGGATTTTCTTGGCACTGTGCATTTTTCCTATTAACTATGTACTATGGTTTGTACCTACATACTCTTTTGTCTGGTTAGTTTCCTTTTTTGTCAGTCTCCTACTAGGCCAGAAGCTCCAAAATCATTGCTTTATTTTTCTTGACTGTGATAAGCCCCACATACATTTTTATAAGTGAAAAAAAAAAGGTTGTTGAATACATGAGTATAGTGTGACTGGTTTATGATTATTCTTGCCAGAGGAATCTCGACATGGGGATTTACTTTCTAAAAGTCAAGGCTTCAGAATCATGTGCTCCAAGGGAAGCACAGAATAGCAGTGTATTTCCATTTATGCCTCAGGTGCCATATTTTAAAGAATCCTTTTAGCCAAGTGAAGCATGCTCTTCCCCATGCTCAGGTCTCTATGTGCTTTGTAAAGGGAGGAAGTGATAGACTTTCCAATTCAGCCCATGTGACTAAGAGAGGGTAAAATTAAGAAGCCCATTTTTAAAAGGCAGATATAATATATGTCTTATTATATATATGAATATATACATACATATACATGTATATATAAATCATCATTAAATGATGTCTAGTAAGCACAGAATATGCTGACAAAATACAGCAGGTCAATGTGATGTTTTTCCTTCAACAAGACATTTGGATCACATAAGCTGTAGAGAAAAGAGAAAGACTTGAATAGGATAAATACATTAGAAGAAGTGAGTGAATATTTAGTGTGATTAGTAAATGTATTTAAAAAAACTGTAAAAAAAAAAAAAAGAATAGACATGCATCACTCTCATTCCCAAGAGAGACTGAAGATAAGGTCTAGGCAGTGCTTTGTGGTCTATTGTAACAAATTGTTGTAATAAATTGCATAGTAGTACATCATGGTAGTGTAGTTGTAAGTGGTCCACTCTGCTGTCATGTAAACAATAAACAAAACCAGAAACTAATCCTTAAATCGGGTTTTATTCAGAGAGACGCAATCTGGGAAATGCATGGAATCTTCCTTCCATGACAGTTGGTGTTTCTTTTGAGAGTGATTCTATAGAGGATCAGGGCAAAGGCAACAGTTTAATTCAAGCTTAGTCTTAGCCTTCAGGCTGGCTGAGCCTTGTCTCTCAAATCCCGGCTTCCCTTCTCTGAGTGCTGGGAGGAGGGTTTGCATATATCAAAGCCATTGTGCCTTGTGTACTCCGGGTGTTGCAGGGTGACATCTGGATTTAAGATTAACCCCCAGCAAGCCAGTCGAAGTGTGTATGTGTAGTTTCCTTCATGAAGAATAAAATGCAAATGTGTTTGTTCTTAAAATAGATGGTGAAGTGCCCCTTCGCGATGTTTATCTTAGGCAGGCAACAGCTCAAGAGATCTTCTCCAATCAATTTCTGCTTTATCTGGTAATTATTTCAAGCATAGTCCAGCATTCTTCACACCTTCAGCTTCTGTGCTAAAAGTGTATCTTTGTGACATTAAGTGCTTTGTTGAGGATTAAGGCTAAAAAAATATGGTAGTAGTGTTTATTTGTCTTTTGGAAACTTCCTTTCTATTAACAGATTGGAGGAACATGAGCAGACCCCAACTTATTGTTCTATAAGGTAGATATTCAGAGACTGTAGCAGTCATTTACAAACTTCTTTCACTGAAAAACTCTGATTGCTGACCTGAGTGTACATGGTAACTGCTGAGTGAAAGGCCAATACAGCTGCCTTCATTCTTTGTCTATTTCTTTTATTTGGCTCAAACTTCTGCTTTACTTTTGACTCTGCATAAATATGATAACCACAAAGGAGTGAGTTTACATAACCCTTCAAGGCTGGAGGCAAAGAGGTAGGTCATTATATTAAACCTGAGGCCTCTTTGAATGCCAGGAATGGCAAATCCTGAGTGCAGAACATTTCTCAGATGAAAACAGTTATCCATGATAAAGAGGAGTAATTTGTGTGGCAACTAGATCGATCCCTTGAGTGACAATTATGATGAATGCATTAGCTATTTACATAAGTAACTTGCAGCACCAGATCTGATGTAATGATGAGCAGGACCATAGACCGAACAGCACTGTTTGCTTATGAGTAGATCTTGCTCTTTTTGCCCTAATTCTTCTATTTAAACCTAAAGCTCACATTAATGTCCCCAAAGATGAATTCCCTTTTCCTCTTCTCAAGGTGTTGGAAGAAGACTTTTCCTTTCTCTAGTTTTTACCATTATTCATTCTTTAACTGGTATACTAGAAAATATGGGCAAGTCTAGCTTGCTGGGGCTGCTAACTGTAAGTCTATTTCCAAACTCAGTTATGGGATTTACAAAGATTCTGAGGCAGGTGTGGTGCTTGAGTTAACTCATATATTGTTGGAATTCGTTCAGAGGAAGGATCGCTTACCAAATCTATTGTTGTTTGATCTTTTGGGTATATCTTGCTAGCATTTTTTTGCCTTGTTTTCAGGTCTCTACTTAATCCACCTGTCCTATATGTAATTTAATTAGTTTTAGGAACTTGCTAGACATAGCCTTAATGTTACTATTTCTCCTTGACTTTCATTCCCACCACTGGATCTGCTGTTACATGTTTTTTTTTCTACATAGAAAACTGGAGAAGAGACTTGATACCCTATGAGCATATACAGGGGTAGGAGGTCCCCCTCAGTCACAGTCATAGGGGAGGGGAGTAAGGGGAAAATGGGAGGGAGAGAGGAATGGGAGGATACAAGGGATGGGATAACAATTGAGATGTAATATTAATAAATTAATAAAATATATTTTAAAAAGAGAGGTGGTCATTATATGAATTACTAGGAAAAATTAATGTGTCATTTGTTGGTTGAAAATTGCTGTTTTCCTAATTACAATGACTATTGTTTTTTGGGGGCCTTTATTGCCTCAATCTCTCATTACTGGTTTTGGTATTTAGGACTTCTATCTCTGCCAGCACTATTTTAATTAGACCTGGGATACGAGGCTTCTACCCATCACCAAATGTTTAATTCAACTGTGACCTCTTGGTCTTTTCAGATGCCCTATGTAGAAATTCCTTTGATGACTCAGGCTCACATCTGGAGATGTTAGCAGAGAGCCTGAGAAACTTGGCCTTCCTCCCCTCTCCCAGAATCTCCATGCTAGTCTCAGCACAGAAGAGGGGAGATTAAAGGTGTCTTTCCAAGGTAAAGAGGGATGTGGATATCATTTTCAATGAAGAGAAATTCTATTGCAAGACAAAATTGAAAGGATTTATCTCAACTGAAAGAAAGCTAAGAAACTCTGGTCTTTTTGCCCCTTTTTATCTTCTGTTTCATTAAATATTTTTAAATTTTTTACATATACATTTACATTATTACAGATATATACAATAAACTGCCTACAGCAAGAGAACCATGAAATAATCAGGAGTTATATAAACGTGACATTCATAGTGTTTAGGCTATTTGTATTTGGCATCCTTGAAGAAAACATCTTTCCTTGGTGCGTCTAAAATTCTGAATGTAAGTCAATACCCTGGACTTAATGGATGTTAGGATTAAAAGAAAAAAAAAAGAGGTCTGCTATTCAAACACCCCTGTACTTTCTGCCTGTATCATGGAATCTTTCTGAGAATGCTAGAAGAAGACAATGGGACAGAGTTGGTTCACTTCTAAATCATACACAGCTCTTTACTGCTGATACTGCTGAGCAGCAGGTGGAAACACTGCTCTGCAGCAATCATTTTGAATAATTAGCACATGAGTTCTGTGCTATAATTTGCTTCTCTTCCTCTCTCCTCTCTTCCCCTCTCCTTCCTTGCTTTTCTCTCTCTCTCCCTTTCTTTTTTATCCCCTTGAGGACACGATGATAGAAATATCTCCCAAGCTCATCACTAGTAATCTATAAGACACGTTTGCAGGTTGAATGACTGTGATTTCTTTATTCCTTTATGTTTTAATTTTGCTGAAGCACCACTGACTCTTATGTGCTTTAGAAGCCTTGGCTCTGAGATGAGAAACAATAACTTAAAAGAACGTAAATAGAATTTTAGGTAGTTTGTGTAGAACTATTAGAGAAGATACTGGATTTTTTTAGTTTTCAGACATTTGAAATAAAGAAAAATCCTATTTTAACTTGCAGTCATCAATATGCAGACATAAAATCCTCTTAATAAAAGTGAATAAATCCCTAGGCAGCAATAGTAACAAATTTGATTTGGTAATTACATATTTACAATGAAAATAAAATAAATGTTTAATAGTCATCTACTTATTATTCATGTAAAATATCAATCTCATATACCCATGGTAGATTATGATCATATGTAACCAGTTTCTATTTTCTAAGATGAGGGGATGTGAGGAAAACCTTACCTAAGCTTTGTGAATATATGGCTTGGGCTGAGCCCTATGCCTATGCCTGGAAGGTTCTATCCTCCATCCAAGCCAACCTTCTGCAAGACCAGACTTTGAAAGCTTCAGCTTCCAGCCTCCATATATTAACCTAGGCCTAGAATGTTTTCAGCCCCTGAGACTTACTACTGAATAGGTTCACCCTTTTTAAAATCTTTCTGAACTCTGACTGGCTGGTTCAACACAGCTTTTCTGACTCAAAATTCCTCTCCAAGCCAACTGATTCAAACTAGTTTCTCTCCATTTCAGATTCAATTGCTCTCCTTGGACAAACTGCTGATGGACTCCATGAACTGAACTGCACGAGCTAAAATGTACTAACCTGAACTGTACTGAACTCTACTGTACTCCCAAATCCTACTATACTGTTTCCATGAACTCACCTGTACTCCTGACCTGCAGTCTCCTTCTCTCTCTGTACTGTCTCCGTGAATGCTCTGCTGTCTCTTGGAGTTACTCTTAAGTAGCTTCTCTTTCTTATTTGCTCTCCTGAGAGTTGGACATATTCTATCTAAGACTCATTCTGTCAAATCTTTCTCTAATTCTTCACTTTGTCACTCAATTAGACATCATTGTTTAGGATCAAAGGTGTGTACTAAAGGCATGTCTATATTCTAGCCAGAGTGATTTGTGTCTGTATTCCAGCTGGATCACACAGACCTACGTTTTGGATGTGATCCTTTGCCATAGTACACATGTTACTGGATTAAAATTCCTCTAATTATATTCAGTAGTAATCTGAAAATATTAAACCTATGATAGGAGTAGATTTGGGACATTATCTAGATCCATTTTGTTCCACAGTTGACAGACCGGTATGTAATTTAAAGAGTGTGGAGACACACCCGCACACATAGACACCGACACACATACACACACACTCACACAGATACACTTGTATATAGAGACACACACTCAAACACAGATACACACAGATACATACACACACACACACACGGAACACAAAGGCACACTCACACAAACAGACATACACAGACACACTCACATACACTCAAACACACACAGAGAGACAGACACACTCACATACAAACACACATACACACAGGAATGCAAAGACACAGAGGCATACACATACACACACTGCATGATCCAGCATGAACTCAGAACTCTTCTTTCAGTTCTTCAGAGTTTCTGAAAGTAGAGAACGTTACAAGTCTTTTTAGCTTTCCAAAGAGCTGCCTTTGGGGCAAGTCACAGTTCCATTTGGTCCACTTTATTTTGGGTGCCATATTGCTTGCACAGACATTCACAAATAATAAAACACTGAATTATAAGATATCTCAAGATGCTTAAATATGCCCATGAGTCCAAAGTGATGAAAGAGATTAACCCTTGAGGAAAACATGCTTTTAATGCTTTATCTGTGGGTCCTCCTTTTTTTTTTTTTTTTTTTTTTTTTTTACAATATTGAGTTTGGATAATTTGAATGTTAAGTTGGCCTTCATGCAGAGAGTCTGCGAAATGGAGGCAAGTGATAGGATGCTCCATGGTGTTCCCTGGAACCCTGGCCTAGAGACTGTGTAGACAGGCCAGAACATCAGCATGCATAGTGACCACATGGGACAGGTAATCAACAGGTGTATACCATTCAAGATTGGAAAGTAAAGTTAAATAAAAGTACTTCTGCACATATTTCTTGTGATTCATGGAAATCACAAGTCAAATGTCAGGCAATTTTTATATATGATGTGTAGACTGCATCAGTCTGCTCGTAAAAAGCATCGTTTGTTTTGCTTGATGTTAAGAAACTTTGTTGAAGCCATTTTAAGTTTCCTGGAAAAAAATGAAAAATTTATATACTTCTTCTATTTGACCCAAAGTCCTCTTTATCATCAAATGTTTGCAAAGTTGAGGTAAATTTGTTGGAATGTAGGAACCAATGTTAATGTATATGATATTATTAATGTTGATGTGCCATGTTAGTGGTTACTGTATTTAACAGCATTTTAGTTGCTGATACTGACATATATCAATCATTATAATGCAATACAAAATAGTTTCACTACTCACAACAGTTCCTATGCTCTGCCTTGCCCACTCTACTATCTAGATGCCTGGAAACCATCAGTATCTGTGCTCTCTCACAGCATTGCCTTTTCAAAACCTGGATTTTTACAGTAGGCTGGTTTTTTTCAGAGAGACTTTACTAGGTAAAATGCATTAAGCTTCCTTCATGTCTTATGGCTTGATGTCTCTCCCCCTATTCCTTCCCTCTCTTTTTCCCTTTTTTCTTTTATTCTGAAAATTCCATTGGAAGACCATCCATGGGACTTTGTTTTTCCATTTGCCTATAGAGGATATCTTGGTTGATTTAAGTGTTCCTCAGTTGTGACCTTAAATGTGACCTCCTGGATCACATAGAACTATATTTAGATTTTCTTAGAAGGCTTAAAGAAGCTATCCCATCTCATGACTGTGTCCCACCTCAGTATTTTCCTTGTTTCCCAGGAGACTATGATTCTCCTGTGGCCTTCACAAGATGAACAGTATCCAACCTTCCCTTCTCAAGGGCATGTAAGTTCTTTTATCCTTAGGGCTCTCGTCCTAAGCAGAAAAGACAGAAAACAGAGATGAACACCAGCAATCTTTTTTGTGTACAACTTCCATGTCACATTTTCCTTTCAATCCAACAACTCTCTGATGAGTTAGCCAAGTTTTACACAGCTGCTCAGTGAGGCAGATGGATGGGGTATTCTTCAGTCACTTTAAATCTTATCCAGAATAATGACACAGATGAAGTAAATAGAAAACACAAACCAATTTCTTCTCTTAATTTGGTTTGCATATTTTGCTGGCTAACTTGGCCGATACAATAACATCATTTAAGATGATGACACTATCTTTCAGATATACTATTATTTAAGAAGTTGACATTGTTTAATCCCATAGCCTAAAAGAATTATTACCATGGTTGTTTTATTCTTAAATAACTTAATGTCCAGGTAGGTCTAACATACAACTAGTCAGAAAAATATCTGCCTTTCAACATACCTTTCTCTACTCTTTAAGTAGAAAAAATAACCAAACATCTGCCTTTCAAAATACCGTTTTGTTTTGTTTTGTTTTTTGAGACAGAGTTTCTCTATGTTACCTTGGCTGTCCTGGACTCACTTTGTAGACCAGGTTGAGTGCTGGGATTAAAGGTGTGCACCACCACACCCAGTTTTTTTTGTTTTTTTGTTTTTTTGTTTTTTTTACTTTTTAAGTAGAGCAAATAACCAGTGATGGTCATGAAAACTAGAGAAAACCTTTAAGACAAATATTATCTGTTAGGGGTAACTTCACACATTTGCTTGCTACATTTAAAAGGAAATTGTGTATGTGTAGAAGTTAGTCATACACATAAAATGCTACATAAATATTTAAATAATTTTCTTTTTTTTTCTACAGAAAAATTAGGTACTGCAAGAAAATACTAAAATTAGATTCAATCTTTGAAACAGACAAACGGAAATTAAACATTCTCCAGAGCTTCAGGATGATGCATCAGTTAAGTATTTCCTGACCATTCCTCAGTTCCTCAGAGTACCCCCAAAGCCACCAAGTCGCCTCTGGCCATATGCACATTTTTTGGACACACACAACATATTGCTCACAAATGCTGCACTGTGGGTAGATGATGAACTGGGGTCCCTAATGTTTCTGTACTCCCTTCTTCCAGCTGTTTTCCAAATACCAACACATCAAGAAATTGCAAACTTCCCTATTCAGCACCACATTTCTTGTCAAATAATGACCCAGCTAGACAGCTCAAAACAAGAACATTTTAGTGTCTCATGGTCCTAGGAATGAGTCATCTGGAACCACAGTTTCAAATCCCAGATTTTTAAAATTATTTTAATTTTTTACGTCTACACTTATATTATTATACATATACACAATAGATTACCTGTAACAAGAAGAACAACGACACAATCAGGAATTATATAATCGGCTCCCAGATTCTAATCATTTGTTAGCATCGTACATTGCCTTACAGCGTCCCTACTCCAGGTTCTCTCTGTATCCCAGTTTTATCTTTATTCTGTGTTTTAATGTGATCACCTTGTTTTACACATACTAGTCATCTTTGGTTTGAGAGCCACACCATTCCATTATGACCAATTTCTGTAATTGTACCTATATCCCTGTTTCCAAACAAGAACGCATACTAAGGTACTGACAAATAATATTTGAATATGTCCTTTTGTATGGGATACACAATTTAATGGAGACCAGCAAGGTTTTTCCTTTCTGGATATATCAGACAACTTTTTTTCTTGTGAACAGTGGCTCTTATTTTATGATTAAATTCATTCCAGCAAGGTTTTGTGCCTATCTTGGATATCATAGCGTTTACCCAGTACTTGGCGAGTTTGTGTGGATGCTGAAGGCCAAACACATTCCTATATAGATCTTCACCTATGACTTTAAGGATTACACAAAAACTCTGCTCCACAGGTGGTAGAAATCACATATAATGTGGGCCATATCGAAACTCATGTTTAATATTCATAGAGGAAAACCCTTGTCAAAGAAAGCCATCATCAAGCAGAGATAAGCCGTACCAAAGAACCCCTTTGACTGACTGCAGTTGTAGAAAGCTGCTTCTTGCTTCAGTTAGATTGAATAGTTCTTTTCTTTTATTTGGAAAAAAATAAAAACAAAAGACAAACAGTAAAATTACCAAGGGACCTTGAACTTCCAGAGTGGGACAGCTGCCAGGGTGAGGATGTTCTTTGTGATACTGACCTAGGGAATTGTATGAGCAGAAACAAGTTTCACATGGGATAAACAAGCTGGACTTTCTGTGTTTGTCCTCAGTTCACAAACTCTGGACCAGAGGCTAGTGAACTCCAAATTAAAGATGTTTAGTTTTCTGTATGCCTGAAAAGGAGTCCTCATTGTGTGCATTTTGAATACACGCTTCTTTTTGGCTTATCTTTTCCCTATGTAATGATTTCAATGTTGAACTGATGTCTTTAAAAGAAGTTTAGTATAAGGTATTTTTCCTTAATTCTTTTTAAATACACAAGGTGGGTTGCTATGGATTATTTATGTTTAGACTCAGGCTGCTTTCTACTGCAGATTGGCTCCTAAGAAATTGTCTCCTCTATATAGGACACAGAAGCTGCATCCATGTAATAACAACAATATCATTGTCTAAACAAGATCTGAACAATAACAAAACCAGCATGGATGCAAGGAAATCTTACAAGGTCCCACTTCTATATAAAAGCTGTAAGTAATTAACGACAGCTGAGAGAGGGAGAATCATATTCCTCAAGGACAAGCCCCTAAATGGTTATCCAGTACCAAGCAGCCAGCCCTAAAAGCATAAGAATACATGCTACACAAAATAGGTGCAGCAGGAATATGCATAAAAATATATACTCTTCATATATATGAAGATACATACACATATACATATATGAAGAATCCACCAAGTTCAAAGAGAAGGCATGGAGGAAGTTGGAGAGAGGAGGAAGAGAATGACATAATGATGTAAGTACTCATATATAAAATTCTTTAATGTTTACCGCCTGTATTGTCCTTGGCTGGTGCCTTAGTTTGAGCGGGACCCCTGGGCCCAAATCTGCCTATCATAATGTTCTACTTGTAGGCTTCTAGGATCCTCTGCATCCTTCAACTTTGCCATTCTCCCATGCTTCTCTCATCTAGAGTCCCACTAGAATGTCCTCCCCTCTGTCTCAGTTTCCTGGTAAGTGAAGGCTTTCGTGGGACATGCCCCTTGGGCTAATATGCAGATATAAGTGAGTATATACCACGGGATATTACTTTCTCACATACTCTGGTGCCTCACCTTTGACCATGTCCCCTGGAGGGGGAGACCTGGTGGCTCTCAGAGGAAGGACAGCAGGTTACCAAGAAGAGACTTGATACCCTATGAGCATATACAGGGGGAGGTAATCCCCCTCAGGCACAGTCATAGGGGAGGGGAATAAGGGGAAAATGGGAGGGAGGGAAGAATGGGAGGATACAAGAGGTGGGATAACCATTGAGATGTAACAAGAATAAATTAATAAAGGAAAAAAAATAAAATTATTTAAAATGAATAAAAATTTTTTAAAGAAAGCAATGAATCTCAGTTTTCAATCATAAAACAAAATGCCAAATAAATTAGAATTTGGGGGCCCAAATTTTGGATGGAAATCTCGAGTCAAGAATGATTCCTATTTAGCTATTAACTTTTCTGTGAAAGACACTCTCAAGTGTAAATTTTTAGACAGTATCACACTAATGTAACCTGCAATGAAACTTTGAAAAGTATATTAAATGAAAGTGAAATTGAAATTGGAAGCTAGGCACAGCAGGTTTGTGAATTTTTGTGTGCATGCAGATTATGTTACTTAGTTGAGATCTTAATCTAAGGGGATTTGTTGAACAATGTGTTGACAGGTGTGTTCTGCATCCTACGGTAGAACTGGGTATTTTTTCCAGATGTTCTGTTCTACTCATGCTCCTTGGTAACAGCGGGGAAAACCATTCTTGCTGTTTACTTCTCTGCTTATTGAGAATCCGATAAGGACATCATCCTGCCAATCTCCGCACATCCTCCTTAATCATTCATAACTATTTTCGTTGTTGGATCTGGGGGATACAGAGCCTTGGCTTTTGTTTGTTGCAACAAAATTACACAGAGGAGTCATGTGTGTTTGTGTGCATGAGTGTATGTGAGTGTGTATGAGTGTGTGTGAGTGAGTGTTTGTGCATATGAGTGTGTGTGTATGAGTGTGTGTGTGTGTGTGTGTGAGTGTGAATGTGTGTATGTGTGTGTGTGTGTGTGTGTGTGTGTGTGTGTGTGTGTTTGCCTGTGGATGTCAGAGGACAACACTAGGTGTCCTTTTGCAGGAGCCATCCACTTTGGTTTTTGGCACAGGGTGTTTTCTTTGTGTATACGTGAGTCACAGACATTTGTGAGCTGCCGTGTAGGTGCTGGAAATCAAACCTGCGACTTCTGGAAGAACAACAAGTGCTCCTAATCGCAGAGCCAACTCTTCCAGCCTCACAACTGATGTTTTTTTCTTCCTCTTCTTCATAAAATTTCCTGCGATTATTTTAAAATACACTTCATTAGATTAAAAACTCATCATCCACGTTGCTGCGATGACTACGTTCTCTGACACTTAGAGACCATACGTTTATTCATATACCCCTTAAGAATCAAAGAATGTTGAATGATACATAAATTTCTATGTGTTTCATGTTTTCAATAAAACATGAAAACACCTAACTTTATTATTTTAATATTTCTGTAAATAAACTTTAATGAAACTTTTGGCTTACAAAATTACCATTTCAAATATTTTTCTCTTTAATTTAGGAAGACCTGACTTTAAGCTTTTCATGGCTTTTTTTTTTTGTCGTTTAATATGAGTAATATATCTGAAAAAAAAAGGTGCAAAATGAGTTGCTCTTTTTCTTGAGGTAAAATGATCTGGTGATTCAGTTTTTAAATTATGTTCAGTCGGCTGTATTTTAATTTGCATCTCAATGACACAGTCATGGCTTGTGCAGTGAAGTAGTGAATTTGAGTCTTTGCTTGTTTTTGCCAAAATTTTAATGTGAAATAAAAGCCAAACAGAGGTTTTCTTGTAGACTTACAAATGCAATGGATACAGACATTACATATTCTTGCAGTAATCTTAAGTATAAATAAATAATGTTAAAAGTTTTATTACTTAGAACAATGGAGCTCTTGGGTGGGATGCTTGGTATATGTGAACATATATATGTGTGTGTGTGTATATATATATATCATAAAAGCTTATGGGAACTCAAATAAAATACTTCCATAAATGTTTCTGCAAAGTTGAGAACATACTTTTCAACTTGTGTGCTTTTAAAATTTCCAGTAGAGATGTCCAAAAACAGAATTGAACCTGGTTTTTTAAAATGTAAAATAGATGGTTTCTCTTCAGTGATCTCAAAGCCCTTATGAGTTGCACTCCTCTGGCCACTCCTGGTACACTTCCAGGAGTCTCAAATTTTCTTGTCTGGAAACCAATTATTGACTGCCTACCATCATATAAAGCCTTACCTAGTAACTTATCTTGGGGCGAATACTTGACAGGTAAAATTTAGATGTCTGACACATTGGAAATTTGATAGAAGAGTTTGTGTAGCTCATGAAAACAATGTCAGTATCAGAAAAGGTAAAGAGATATAGGTTTATGAGAACTAGGCTTGACAGACTTTCAATCTCTTAACGTTTTTACCTTTAGTTCTTGTTTTCATTTTATGAAGAAAATAAAGACTAAAGTGTAGTATGCTAAAATGAATGGTAAAGTATACCAGTTTTCTCCCAGAGAACCAGCCATTTAATACTCAGAGGTGTCCTAGCCTTTGCTTCTGAGTCACTGAATATACAGGCTGTTCTGGAATAATATTTCTGATCGTATTTGTAGGCACCAAAAGATAATAATGTACTTAATCTGTTAAAAAGAGATTGCTTATCACTGGTGAGCAGTCAGGCTACAGAAGGCTTGTGTAGGGCTCTGTTCCAGGAACTTACAGTCATGTCTACTTGGAAGACTGGCAAACTAGAACCAGCTCAGCAGTCTTTTGCATTCCATATTCATTGATGTCAAAATTTATCTTTTACACAGAAGACAGAGCTGTGGGATGTGAGAGCAGTGAATACCATTTACCCAAGCTTGTTTATGGATAGTGACCCAGTTTAGCTATTCCCAGGCTCAGTAATCTCCAAGTGTATCACTGTGACCAGCAGTGATGTCTGAGTGCTGTGGAACACAGTGGATGATGACACACTTCCTAAGCCTCCCTCATGCTGAACACAGCCAAAATGCTGCACATGAATCTAAACAGATGTTTCTGTTGTTTAGGCCGATGAAGTTTATAGAGTGCATGTTTATCTTTTAAAAGAGAATGTGGAGAGTTCATTCAGTCTTGAGATCCAATCTTTCCGGACATTTAGACTGCCTAGTAAAGTTGGAACAGAAACTTCAGGAGCACATGAAGTCATTTGGGGGATGTCAGAAATGATAGTCCTTTCCTAGTGGGTAGGAAAGAAAGAAGACACATGGAAGTTGTTTTGGCTTGAGAAATGGCTGATATTTTAAAAGACAGAACATGGAAAATAGTTTGCATTTTAACCAATTTATTTCCATCTAATGGACACAGGGAAATCATTCTCTAGGTCAATTTAGTGGATGTGAAAAAAAAAAAAAGTACCACAATTCCCAACACATATTTTTAAATGAAAGTTTTCCATATCATTATGTGAGTCACCTCAGATTTAAAGTCCTGGCCACAGGAAATGAAGCCTTCATTTGTTCAGATCAGCATTTGCTGTAACAGTTTCAGCAGGGAAGGCAGACATGAGAGGCAGCCATGGTGTAGCACTATGAAACACAGGTATAAGCTCTCTCCTAGTAGATTTGTCTTTTCTTTACCACCCATCAGAATGCATTCTGAGAGTAGAAAAATGTAAGAATGAGTGAGAGGGAGGATAATTCTCACTAGGGTAAGACATAAATGGATGGACAGACTTCTCTGGGCCCTTTTAAGTGTCTGTTTTATATCTGTTATGGAGCATGAGATGGCTATGCCAGCAGTGATCTACCTAGGAAGGGCCCTGCACTTGAGCTTGTGTTTTGAATTTATTAATGCTTTCTGATAAAAGGCCCTGTATGTTCCATCTCCCGTTGGGATCCTCAAGTTGTGTTAGAAAAGATTACTATGTCACCCACTTTTGAGAGAGTGGAAGGGGAAAAGTCAGGACTATTTGGGAAGAGCTTGTGGTGTGTGAAGCTGAGACAAGGAGCCAGTCGTGAGCCATGGATGTTGAGTCAGACTCCAGGAACACAGGGATTTCTCTGCAGCTGTTCCAAGAGCATGGGTTTAAACTTCGTCTTAATTCACTGCCTACAGAATATAACCTAATCCTTAGATAGATAATGTAGGCTATGGTAGTCTTTCCAAAGGTTACTGTAATAATCACCACTCACAGACTCCTAAACCACAGAATTAGATTATCTCATAGTTCTGCCCGCCAGGGGTTCAAAATCCCATGCTGCCAGATCTGACTTCTGGAGACTCTGGAGACTCAGATTCTGGCCTTTCCCCTTGGCTTCCCCGTGCTTGTTGGCAGGGCTTTAGTTCTGCGACTTGCAGATGTATCACTGTGGTTCCTCCCTGTCTTCACATACACAGTGCATGCTCTGCACTGTGCTTCCTGGCCCAGATGTCCTTCCTCCATGAGGATCTCAGTCACAAGTGAGTGAGGCAACAGCTTCCCAAATACAACCACATCTTAAATTCATCACACCTACCAAGACCTATTTCCAAATAAAGTATCACTCAGAGGTTTCTCATGGACATAAATTTTAGGAAGAATTTGTTCATCTCATTAGGCTTACTAATGTTAAGAGTTGTTTCCCTATTTTAGTAACCCCAATGCTATTCTGCTTTTACAATTATGAACCTTGAAAGACTCAGGTTTTTTTTTTTCTACAGAGATTTCGATTGGCTGGGGAGGGAGGAGGTATTTTCAAAGTTAAATGTAATTTGTGTACTGAATAACAACTTTTAATTTAAAAACCATATTTATTTTGTGTGTGTGTCTGTGGTGTGTGTGTGTGTGTGTGTGTGTGTGTGTGTGTGTGTGTGTGTAGAAGGAGCATCAATGTCATAGTACATGGAGGTCACAGGACAATTTGCAGGTGTTGGTTATATCATTCCATCGTATAGTTTCAAAGGATTGAACTCGGGTCGTCAGGCCAGCCCAAATAATAAGCTTTAAATAATATTTAAAAGGAAGAGTGAAAGTATAGCATCTACGTGACATATGCAGTCCCAAAGGCTGGTGTATAGGTAAACATCCTCTATATCTTTGAGAATTACCATGTGTGGAGAATGGAGAAACTCGGAGATGAGATGAAGGGATGGATGTCAGAGGACTAGAGGGCTGTAAATGGATTATAAATGGATTGGGGAGGTTGTTAATGGGTAAAGGCACCTGTCTCCAAACCCAATAGCCTGAATTGAATCCCTAGGACCCACATGATAGAAGGAGAGATGTATTTCCTGAATGTTTTTCACTGATCTGGACACGTGATTTTGGCATGCAAACACACACACACACACACACACACACACACACACACACACACACACACACACATTTAATAAAATTTTAAAGATTGAAGTCTAAAAGAAGCAGGAAAGGACAAGATACCTTTAACAATGTTATCTTCTGCCTTTGGCTGCCATTGGCGACCTTCACAGAAAAGTGACATTAGTAGTACACTTACATTTTTGGAAAATCTATGAGCAGAAGTAAGAAGCCCAATGTGGGTGATGTTGAAATGGAGGAGACTGACCAAGAGAAAGAATGTAATAAGGCAACCTTATGCTTTTAGGTCAAAACAGTAGGATTGGCAACACAAGGGTTGGTTTAATTTAGAATAGAAGGGACAGGTGAGCATCTGGGAGAGAGAGAGAGAGAGAGAGAGAGAGAGAGAGAGAGAGAGAGAGAGAGAGAGAGAGAGGATGAGAATAGGATGCTGTCAAAGACAGACAGTGGTTTCCTTGTTCTCTGAGAATTGATCAGTTAAGCATTCCATTAACCATAAACATTTCACAATTATTTGAGGAACTAGCCTTCCTACACAATTGGTTCTATTTATATCTGGGGTCAGAAAAGTCTCTGTTGTGCATGTGAAAGGCAATTTCTTAGACATCAAAGTTCTTCAGTAGCCTCTCAGGATCCATGATTCATAGCCAGGAATGCTATCCTACCCCTAGCTGTGATCATTAAAAATAGCCCCAGATAGCAGCAAAGCTCACTTTCAGACAAAGCTGTCCTTGGTTGGGAATAAATAGGTAAATGAAAGGTGCAGGTTGTTTACGTATGAGAGGTGTCAGGCTATTTCTATAGCTTCTAGGTCTGTGGTACCCACAGTTCCTCTGCTCAGAGATATTTACAGCAGAGTTGGAGGTGGAAACAGCTAGTTCTTCAGAGAAATCTGGCATGGAAACTTCAGCTGGAGATTATTAAACTTAGAAGCGATAAGGAGGACTTAAGTGAGAGCAGTCACTGAGAAGCTCCGGGAAGAGAAGACCAAGAACTGACACCCAGGCTCCCCAGTATTCACCATATAAACAGGAAACAGTGAGTTCAGCTCAGAGACTGCCAGTCTTCTTTCTCCTGTGGCTCCTAGCAGATGCACATGAGCAAAACCCCTCTGGTCCATTAGACTACAGCAGTGAATGAAACAAAGAAATGGCCCAGGCACTCAAAGGCAATGTTTAGGCTGCTTTTGTAGGTTGGTAAGAGTCTGTGAAAGAAAAAAAAAGAAGTAATTTAACTTCAGCATCTTTAAAACAAATGTTGTCATACTTTCATTTTGAAAACAATACTGAAAGAACTGCTCTGGGTTTATTTTTACATTTTTGGTTGTATTTCCATCTTTCTCACAGATTTCTTGTGTTAATGTTGTTGAATGTTAAGACTCCAAGTACATTTAAAAATAATCTTAACCATCTTAGAGTAAACAATGAAAAAAAAAATCTGGGCTGGAGATGCCTTAGCAAGTAAAAGCACAGTGCTTGCCCTGAAAGTCTGAAGGCCCATGCAAAAGGCAGGATGCAGTGGGGCATGTCTGTAAGGGCAGCACCCCTACTCACAGACACACAGAATAAATACATCTTAACTGAAAGAAAAGATTAAACCCTCTCAGGATAATAAGCTATATGGCTTTAAAATAATCACCTAAGAAACTGAACAAGTAATTTCTCATAAATTAACCTTTATCCAACATAATGTAGCCAATTGACTTAGCTGTTTTTTATTTTATTGTTTTCAAAATCACACAAGTCAAACATGAGCATTATGTTGTAAATGAGTCAATGCGCACAGAAAAAAATTTAGAACAAAATGCTCTCCCAGTTTCATCCACCACTTGCCTCACTCTTCTCTTCTCAGACACAACAATTCTCAAATGTTTGGTGTCTGGCCAGCTACTTCCCTGTGCCGGACACTGAGAACCCACTGTGAGTCTGTGATACCTTTCTGCAGGTTTCCTTATCTCAGATGTGTGAACGAGTCTTCAGCACCACAGAATGAGAAAAAAAAGTTTTCTTGAAATTAAAAGAGAGCAAGCTACTATAATTAAGCCACTGCAACATTTGTCACTCAGAGTGACAGGGGCAGCATACTGATCTTTGGAGCATAAAGTCTTTGGAACCTACCCGCAGGGTACATTTGGTGATGAGCATGTTGCAATTTAAAGTCTCAGTATGCACATTTGGTGGCTAGAAAGAGAAATCCAGTCTTTCATGAAACAACAAGAGAAGACCCTGAGAATGATAGTGTTCCATTTGCTAGGATAAATGAAAATTTAGTACATTATTATTATTATTATTATTATTATTATTATTATTATTATTATTATTATTATTACCATCATCATCATCATTGTGATCCAGTGTGTTTAGAGGTAGCATTAGATTTTCCTGAAAAGAAACATCTAGCAAGCAAGGGCAAATAACTATTATTTTTGTAGTAACACACAAAAATGGACTTAGTGGAGGTTTTAGTCTCAGCATTTCCTTGCCTTGCCCTCCTCACAGGGGGAGACTGGACCATTTCCTACTCACAGACTGAGCTGGCTAAGGGAGAGACCTTGGTGTTGACCTGGAAAAGTCTCCATTTGTTCTATTATTCTAAACTAATCTCCGTGTGACAGATGAAAGCAGTGAAGAAGCTCCAACAAGTACTAACACTGGACATTCCTTAGCTGTGCCTCCTCGAGCATCTTAAAATGAAACCTTTCAATTTCCCCACCGATTTTCCTCTTTCAGCTAATGCTGTCTTTCATAATATCACTCATTTTCCTCATATGACCATGGACTGTTTGTATTACCAGAGGAAATTTTTTGTTTGTGCCACAGCATATAGTTTGATTACGAACTTAGGCTTAAAACTCTCCTACTCTTTACTCTGATTTATCATATAAATTCCCTGAATAAACTGGCTGCATCTCTCTGCATACATTTCCCTCGTCTTATTCTCATTTTGTAGCTGGTCAAGTCTTTCACCCAGACCTTCTTACTCACCTCTCGGGACCTTAGCATCCTCTATGCACAGCAAAATCAGCTGCTCTTACTTACTGCCTCTTCTTTCCCAAGTCAGTCCTGAATATTCTCTGCTGTGTGAGGAAGAGGGTAGTGTGTGGACAGAAAGTTCTGGGTCAGAACACCAGTGCCACTCCCTTCTCCTAACACATGACTCCTGGGCCAGCCATTTGTCAGCTGGAGTTTCTTCATCTGCGGAGGCAGGACAGAGTACTGCCTGCTGCATTTGCATCCATGTGTGTTTGTGTTGAGGCTGAGAAAGGGGACAAGCCTGCTGAAAAGACTCCCATAGAACAACCCCAGTGCACTAGTGTCAGGCCCAGCTGGGTGCTTGGATTGTGTTTGTAAATCCTAACTGAGTGTATAGTGTCCAGTCATCGTCAGAATCTTCCAGCAGTTTCATCTTCTGTGACAACTGGACTTGGGGAGAACTTCCTGGCTTTGAGTCATTCACCTGCCCTTTGCTCCTCAGCTCCTCTCACATATAGATCAGGCAGTCCAAGGCTCCAGGGACTATGTGTGAACTCTGTGATTCTTCCTCTGTCCACAAAGGTGACAGATACATAGGATAGGGAATGTCCCTAATGGGAGCTAGCCTGAGCCTCCCTGTAGGGAGTTTTACTTTTTGCACACAGGATGCTGTCCCTTGTCAATTGACATTTCCTCTTGAAAGAAGCTTGTGAGTCAGAGATGTGACTGTTCCCCACCTCACCTTGCTAAAGCCTGTTGAATATCCGCTTGGGTTCTGTGAAATGTAGACAGGAAAATAACCCTTGCCTCAATATGTACTTGGAAATACCATTTGTGATTTTAGAAGATTCAGTTCATAGAGCTACAAAATAACAAGTACCTATAAGATATAATGTACTTAGTATAGAACTAAACATGTTGTGAGTGACTAATAATTCATTGCTACTGTTTGTATTATTTAAATGTTATTATAAATGACAGACTGTGTCCTAGCTTGCTTACTGTTGCTGTGATAAATACCAAGACCAAAAGCAACTTGGAAAGGAAGGGGTTTGTTTGGCTTATGTGTTCTCATCACAGCAGATCACTGAGTGAAGTCAAGGCAAGGAGCTGTTGGTCAGGAACCCAGATGTAAGAGCTGAAACGTAGACCATGGAGGCATGTTGCTTACTGGCTAGCTCTCTATGGCTGGCTTAGCCTGATTTCTTATACAACTCAGGATCATCTGCCCAGGTGGACAGGGTGGTCCCACACCATTCATTAGAAAATGCCTTTCCTTGTCTATAGGTCAATCTGATGCAGACGTTTTCTTAACTTAGAGCCTTCCTCCCAGATGACCCTAGCTTGTGTCAAGTTGACAAATCTACTAAACCAGCACACTGTACATATGTTATTTTGTGGGGAAAAAAATGTAAACATCCCATGCATCAAAACATTTCTACCTAAGTAGATGCAAAATGGCTTCTGTATATTTTACTTTTCTGAGATGGGCTCTATCGCTGTGGCCTGAGCTTTGCTTGTGGTCCTTTAGTTTCCTCAGTGCTGAGGTTAGAGGTGCGAGCCACCACATCCAGTAAGTGTGACTTCATTTCCGGCAATGTCTGAAGTCTATCAATTAATTTTCTCTTTATGGGTAGATGTTTAGGTTTGCTTAGTTTTCCAATTAGCTATAAAAACGTACTTTAGACTCTACTTTTGTGGATACCTTTTTTAAAAAGAGATCTGTTGCAATAACCCAACCATAAAGCATAGTTAATGCTAGTGAATCATAAACACTCCCTATGGGAAGAGCTGGGCCTTTAGCTATCACACTCTATGTTTCTCTGTTCCCTTGCCAGTGTTATGTTACCAAATACTGAAACATTTGCTGATAAGATGTTGTGAACTCATTTTAGTGACATTTTATTAATTATTACTATAAACCTTTTGTATATGTTTATTGGCCATTTATATTTCCTCTTCTGTAAATGCCTGCTTTCTGTCTGCTTGTTTTGTGTCTGATTTACACGACCTACTTAATGAAGGCTTCTTTCAGAGGCTCAAGAAATATATTCTTTTCATTCTTAGATGCAAAATTTCTGGTCCTGCGTGAGTGAAAACAAATTCTTACAGAACAACCAAATGACCAAATTGCTATGGGTCTTTAATGATAAATGTAAAGGTGCTTTTCAAAGTGGGACCAGCAGGATCAGCCTCGTGGAGATTTTTTTCAAAGAACATAACTGCATTAATTCTAAGGCTATATCTGAACTACTTATCCAGAAACTCAAGCAGCAGGTTTAACAAACTGTGACTTAGTACTGAACTCATAATAGTTTGCAGTTGTATCCATTTACCTGAAATTATTTTTTCTGTACAGTTGATTAGAATTCCACTGTGTGCATGTTCTATATTTTTATTATCCATTTATCAGTTGATTCATATATAGGCTGCTTCCATTTCCTACTAATTGTGAATAGAGCTACAGTGAACATGGCAAAACAAATGTCCCCATAGTAACCCACTGCATCTGTTGAGAACATGCAAAGGAGTGGTACAGCTGGGTTATATGGTAAATCTAATTTTAGCTTTTTGACCATCCTCCACATTGATTTCTATAGTGCTGTACCTGTTTGCAATCACAGCAGCGATTGAGGGTACCCTTTTCTGTGCATCCTTTTAAGCATTTGCTGTCTGTTGTTTCGTTGATCTTAGCCATTCTGACTGTGGTAAGATGAGCAAGAGTAAATGAACACAGTAGATGCACCGCGCGCGCGCGCACACACACACAAACACACACACACACACACACCACACAAACACACACAAACACACACAAACACACACACTAAAACATTAATAGTTACACATCAGCATGACCCCCTCAATTATTCAAATTAATCAAATTAAAGAGTGAAGGGTGGTAAAGGGCTGGAAGATAAGCATGGTAAGAAAGAGTCCTGCCTGAATCCTGATGTTGATGGTACAGTTCTGTAGAGTAAATGGTGCTTTGTGCATCAAGCTCCACATCAAACAAAACTGCATAGAACTGAGTTCACACATGTGAATAGATATGATTAAATTGGATTGTGATTAAAGAAGTAGCGCTGATATTCTGATTGTCGTATTGTACATTTTATTTATTTTTTAATTTTTTTAGTAATTTATTCTTGTTACATCTCAATGGTTATCCCATCCCTTGTATCCTCCCATTCCTCCCTCCCTCCCATATTCTCCTTATTCCCCTCCCCTATGACTGTTCCTGAGGGGGATTACCTCCCCCTGTATATGCTCATAGGGTATCAAGTCTCTTTTTGGTAACCTGCTGTCCTTCCTCTGAGTGCCACCAGTATTAAAAGAGTACTCATT
This sequence comes from Acomys minous, assembly GCF_964271855.1. NCBI lineage: Eukaryota > Metazoa > Chordata > Mammalia > Rodentia > Muridae > Acomys > Acomys minous. Next base: position 36,142,219 of record NC_140495.1, read on the forward strand.
GAGACAAAGTAATGAGGTTTAGAAGAGAACCCTGTGTCACTTGTCATTACTGAAAATACTACAGTGGTCTCAAAACTAAAGGTAAAATTAAGCAATAACACTAGGGGCCATGAAAGTTTTATTAGACTCAATTGTAACCAGTTCCCCCAAACATTGATAGTGAACTGGGGGAATGCAATTGTGAACAAGAGACCTTTTGAAACTCCTGTCTATTTCTCCCAAGCCTCAGTTTTATATCCTATATTAATTATTCCTAGGCATTTATATAAGAGAGCTGTAAAATGCTTAGAGAATATATCACACATTTTAATTTTGAGGTTTGGAGTTGTGTCTGTTTTTCTTTTAATGCTGATCCTCTCTGGGAAAGTAAAGCTCTAACTAAAAACACACCAGAGTACAATTTCTGCAGAACAGACAGAGGAAGAATTATGGAAACTCCTGACTACACAGAGGATTGCAGCTTTTTAATAATTACAGAATATCGCTGCTCGGTATTCCCAACATTAAAGACCTATACCGTTAAATAGCCAAAGCAAGAGATCATTAATACATTTCTACTAAGTATTATGATTTTCACACTATAACACAGTTTGCCCTTTTAATAACCTAAAGGAGCCGAGGCTGGTGGATTTGCTTCTTTTGTCTTCTGGGCTTCCCTGAAGGTGACAGTAACCTTACGACTAGAGAAACCTTTGTCTTACCTTCTTCCTGAAAACTTGATCCTCAGGTCATCTTTTGACTTATCAGATGTCTGTTTTAGCCACTGAACATTACTTCTGGGTTTGTGTAGCCAGCATATTTTAACACAGACTTTTCACCTATGTGCTGTTAAAACTATGAGTAAAAGGTGACGAATGAAGGAAGGGTGGAACTGTTCTATATTCTAATTACAAACTTTCCTTTATTTGACAGGCAAATTTTTTAGTGTGTCAGAGTTCCATTCTATTAAATATTTTTTTTCTAGGCCTTAAAATCTATCACAAATTGAACTCTGTCTGACAGTAGAAGTTACTATAATTATTTTTGGTTATGTTTACTTACTTGTGTGTGTCAGCACAGGGGCATGGTATGATGGGCCACTGCATGTGAAGGTCCGAGAATGGCTTGCAGGAGTCACATCTCTTCTGCCACGTGATGCCCAGGGCTCAAATTCATGTGCTCAGGCTTGGCAGCAAACACCATGAGCCACGGAGCCATCTAGCTGCCTTCATATTGATAATCCTTAAATGGTAGTTACTAATTTCAGAATTTATCTTGTGGTTTATAAAAACTAAAGTCAATTACATATATATGTAATCAACATACTCCTGCAAATATTTTATTCTGCACTGATTTCGTCTCATCTCCCATGAGATAGGAATGGGGGCTCCACTTGACAGATTCCCAGTGATAGGAGTTGGACGAGTGTGTGAACCAATAGTGTTGCTTATGATGAGCTTCCTTCCTGTTGCACGGTTTCACAGATAGCTTCTCAGACTTTGTTTCTATGATGGCTACTTCACATAAAAATATGCTGAAGTGATTAGTCAAAAAGAAAATCCAAATATGTCTGTCAGATATATTGGGCCAGAAAGATAAAGATGGTGCTCCAACGTTACAGAGAATTTTGCATGACTGTTCTGGCATCAAACTGTCTCTGTTATCTTCTCATTTGGGAAGCTACTAACCTGCACCCCTTGTATACTCAGGTAATTAATTTTATTCCTTCTCTAGTCCCTGATGGGGTTGAAGACCAGATAGTTTAGTTTTACAATTAAGCTTAGTTGTTTAGGGGTTAAGATGTTTTTAGGTCTAGATAGATGTTTTCAGTTGATAATGATGAGATGTGACAGATACTGATTTACTGTCAGAATTTAAGACACACCATGATAGGAAATACGTTTTCTTCAAAGTTTCCAACTACAAATAGTCATAACACTATGAATGTAACACACACACACGCACACACACACACACACACACACACACACACGCACATTTCCTAATTGTTTCATGGTTCTTCTTGTTGTAGGTAGTTTATTATATATATATATATATATATGTAATAATATAAATGTATATGTAAAATTTAATGAAATAAAACAAAACAAACAAAACAGAAAAAGGAAATCCCATATTCTACAGTTTGAAAGGAGCCTCTTTTTGTTAGTCTTTGTGTTGCTCACTGTGTGCGTTTTGGGACTGTCCATTCTTCTTAAGTTTAAGTTCCCAACAGCTGGGCATTGAGCTACTTTTAAAGAAAATACTTATTTATTTTTATTTTATGTGTATGAGTGTTTTGTCCACATCGAAGTATGTGCACCTCATATCAGCCTGCTGTCCTTAGAGGCCAGAGGAGGATCTTGGCATGTTGCCAGTCACCAAGCGGTTACTGGAAACCAAACCTTTGTCATCTGCAAGAGCAACAAGCACTTGTAACCTCCAAGTCTTTATTGAACTACTTTTACAACCACAAGAAGAGATACTTTCTTTCCGTTCCTGTTGGCTGAGTCTTGACACACCAGTTCGCTGTTCAAAGGCACACTAGCTTCACTCTCTATAAACAACCTCCACAAACAAGCCAGTAAAGGGATCCCAGAACTTTAATTTATGGAGCCTCAGGCAGTGTGATAAGAAAAGTTCTGGACTGAGCTCAGAAACAAGGGTCAGCTGGGGTGATGAAAGGAAACAGTTTCAGATTGTTTTATTCATGGACCTGCCAGGCTGCTGGGAGAGACAGCTCCAGGGACGTAACTAAGTCAGCTTCCTTATTTCTTACATGTTTTTGATGGATGAAACTTCAATCCCTGAAGGATACGCTTATGTACTCCCATGTTCTTTCTAGATTGTTTAATTACAGAAACAGGGATCTACATTTGGAATACGCCACACCTATTCTTTAATATGATTGAAAGCTTTACTTTTAGTACAGCACCGAGGAAGACCCCGTTCTGAGTTACTGATGCCCATGACCTCCTCTTGTCATATATCTCCACAGTAGATTTTCATTCTCCTTCCCCCTCAATAATGCTCTCTTTCTGGCCATCAGCCTGATACCCAAATGCCACCCTCGCTTGTTTCTATTTCTTGTCACCTTCACTTTTCATTAATCTGGTCTCTGTACACCGACGTAATGTGACAAATTGAAAGGAGAACCAAAGATAAAAGCATTTGGTTTAATCACCTAGGAAGAGGTCTAAGCTTTTGATATCGGCTGATAGAAAAATATTTTTGAAAACCTCTTATAATACTAATATTTAAGTTGAGCAAAAAATTAAAAATAAAGATGCATCAGGATTACACCTTCTGGGATATAAATAAAGCAGGGCCTGGAGAGTCAGTGTCTTCCTCTGGTGTCTCTGCCCAGGATACAGCTAGCTTGCTGTGCTCCGATGAGGAGGCATTTTTCCTACTTTAGGCACAAAAATTTCCCAGGCCTTTCTCTTATCTAAGTCTCTCTAGAAACCTTCTTCCCTCAATTTCTGTTACTTTATCTAATTTGGAGATAAGCGGAGTCAAAAAAAAAAAAGCCCCAAACAAACAAAAAGAGCTGCCAAAGAAATAATAGAGGCTTTTGTCTCCCTTCTGAATCCCCAGCTCATGAAAGTAGTCCAAATTAGAAGAGTGAGTCATGCCTTTCTGCCTTTTGTTTAGGTGGCACCTGTTGTCCACCTTGCAGGATAGGGCATTTAGGGGAGGGGTGAGTCATGCTGGCTGCCCTTCTCAAGGGCTTTAGAGCTGTCCACGTTGACCAGTAGCCACCCATAGTATTAGTTACCTTTTAATAAAAGATTTACTTTTAAGTATGTGTATGAGTGTCTGCACACGCACGTGGCTGCATACGGAGGACAGGATCGTCTGATCCCTCTGCAGCTGGAGTTACAGAGAGTTGTGAACTGTCAAACACTCTTTCTGCGATCTGTACTCAGGCTGCCCTTCAGAGAGAGAGTTCTACACAGCCTCCGCTGCTCGGCCATCTCTCCAGGCCATTCCAGGATGCCTAGGTCCTAGAAGTTACTAGTTTTGTAGTCTCTGGGCAACGACCTCATCAGATTTGAAAACCTGACACTATTTGCAGAAAGAGAACTGGATTTCAGTCCACGCAAAGCAAACCCCCTTTTGTTTGATCAGCAACAGAGAAGGCAGCATCACAAAGTATCATTCATCCTCTGACAAGATGACATTTGTGAGTAATCTGCTGCTGTTTATTTGTGTAATGGTACAAATTTGTGACTCTATTTTATTACTTTGAGAAACATGAAATTATCTTTGAGAAGACGGTAGCAGTTACCATGACCCACAGAACCAGGACTGCCATATGATTAACTCACAGTCACATTTGATCCTTACCTAAGGAGATAGGTGCTGCCAAGTCTGTTTCTCAGAAGAAACTGAACTGAGGGGACGCAAGGCACTTGATCATCCTTTAACTAGCGGGAATGGAGGTTATGGGTGAACTGAAGAAGTTCCCTGCATTGTGCAGTGCTACTCCAACATAGACACATTTTGTTCATCCAGGACAAAATGCAGTGACTTCATCGGCCGGTGGTAGCTTGCATTCAGCTTTCTTCCCATGGATAAGTTTACTTAGCAAGAATGTACTGAGTGAGATTTGTTTGGCTGGTGATTTCTTGAGATAGTTGCCAGTGTTCACTATATGGATGCCTACTTCCGAACGTAGCCCTCATTGGCCAGGCAGAAATCAGGGATTCTATGCATCTCCAGCTGTCAAAACAGTAGGCTTATCATAAATGTTTGCGTAAAATATTATTGTGTCGAGCAATTGTTAAAGTCTTAAGTTCCTAACTGGTAGTTGGTGCAGGTTACCAAGAAGAGACTTGATACCCTATGAACATATACAGGGGGAGGTAATCCCCCTCAGGAACAGTCATAGGGGAGGGGAATAAGGGGAAAATGGGAGGGAGGGAAGAATGGGAGGATACAAGGGATGGGATAACCATTGAAATGTAACAAGAATAAATTAATAAAGGAGAAAAAAATGCAAAAAAAAAGAATATTAAATATTTCAAAATTTAACAAAATAGCTATATTCAGTTATATCAGAGCACATTTCCTTTGCCCTTTAACACTCCCACTCCCAACTTAGTCTATGGGTTTTTTTTTTAATATTTATGGAATTTCTTTGATTTCTTCTGCTAGGAACAGCCTGTCTCTTTATAGATTTTCTTAGTATTTGAAATATGATTAGTGATATTTAGAAAATTAATAAACAGAACAGAAAAGAACAAATGAACATGGACAGTAACAGGCTGATCGGTAAAACGTCTATCATGGCTGCTTCTTTCCATGGCAAGGATAAACGGGAAATATCGATTGCTGCCTCAAAGGACTTGCTTTCTTGGAGGCGACCATGAGCCAGCATAGAGGATGCAACACGGAAAATTATAAACATCTTTCAGCTATTTGGAGACCTGAAAACAGTCATTCAGTTAGCCCCATACTCATAGTTGTTCATTTATATAAGGAAATACTTACCAAAAACTAAAGGTAATTTGCTGAACACTACAGGAAATTAAAATAACAACCACACATCGAATCTTACTTAATCTATGTTAAATAACATGTCTTTGACAGTTCTACATGACTTTCAACCTCAAAACAAACAAACAAATAAAGCAAACCCAGCCTGCTTTGGAGGAGTTGTTTTTGTTTTTGTTTTTGTTTCTCTGAGATTGAGTTTCTCTGGGTAGCCTTGGCTGTCCTGGACTCACTTTGTAGACCAGGCTAGCCTCAAACTCACAGAGATTCACCTGCTTCTGTCTCCTTAGTGCTGGATTAAAAGCATGAGCCACCCGGCCAGGCCACGGGGGAAGAGGATGTCTTTAGACCTAACTGAGACTTGATTAAGTAGGATGGGAAGGTTGATGTGTGTGTGTGTGTGTGTGTGTGTGTGTGTGTGTGTGTGTGTGTCTGTGTGTGTGTGTGTGCGCTCGCTCCCCTTTTCTATAGAATAGAGGAGGGGATGGAAGAAGAGGGAGAGTGGGACTGGGAGGAGAGGAGAGTGGGGTCTACCATTGGGATGTAAAGTGAATAAATAAATTAGTAAAAATTTAAAAAAATATATAATTACCCTCCATCAACTACCTCTCCCCCGCCAATTAAGTCTGCTCTTCAGTAATGTGTTGTCACTTTGTCAGCGATGAAAACAACCTATTTTATCATCTCTACTAGCAGCCTTAAAGCCATATTTTGCTCTTTCAGCTTCCTCACTCACTGTTCATCTGTAATCAGCCATCAGGGACCTTCAGCTCTGCATCTCCTTCTCTTTATCTCCTGGACCACTACTGCTACTGAGATAGGCTCTATCTAGTCAATACACATCTTTCCTCACCCTTGTCTGCCATGTTGTATACAGTATAGTCTAAATGATGATACCCCTGAAATACAAATCATCACTTCATTTGTGATGAAGAGCCAAGCTTGGGGAGATGGGAGGAAGAAAAATATAATAGGAAAACATAGAAGGGTGGATACACATGAACATACCTGAAGTATTATATTCATTATGTTTGGTTGGCTTCGTGGTATAACAGCACAAAGGATAGCTGATGGGGCAGAAACTATAAAACAGTTGCCATTCAGAGCTTAGAAAACCAGGAAAAATGCAGAAATCGCCTACATTGGTTAAAAAAAAAAAAAAGAAAAAGAAGAAGAAAAAGAAAAAGAAAGCATTTGTATGTAGTGGTAGTGGCATGTGACAGCATGTTTCTGTATCACCAGTGCATCTTTTGGTCACTCAGTATTTGAAGTGTTTCCTTGATTCAATTTTACAGCATTAATTTCTTGGCAAACATTCTACAACACTTTTTAGGACTGAGTCAAACCTAAAGTAAAGAAGTTTTCTTCTTCCCACTTTGAAGTTCTATTTTTTTTTTCTGCGCGTTGTATGGAGCCTTGTGAGAGTAAATAAACAAGATAATCCCTACCCTCAAAGGAAATCACAAACTTGCTGAGGGTTTATAAAAAGCAAAACAAAAATTTAGTATTTTTAGTCAATTAAGTAGAAAATTTAGGCTCCAAATACTCCTCTCTTAAAGGTGTACAACCAAAGCACGAAGAACGGGATATTTAATTTGTTTTGCTTAATTTATTGGTTACCTACTAGAACTGGAGGCCACAAAACACTCAACTAAAAAGAAAGTATTCATGGGAAATATTCAACATGCAAAACATGCCTGCCAAGAAAGCAAATAACCCACAGAGAGCCAATAAAGTAGAGACTCTTACTTCATGCTCCAAGTGCCTCCTGACCAGAGCGGCATGTCCAGAGAGCATCTCACATCTGTAGAACGCTTGTTTAAGGGAGATCGTTTCCAACAGCCTCAAAAGTATGTAGCACAAGTCATTACCTGGAGAAATAATACACAAACTCTTAGACAATGAAGGGAAAGAACAAGGATGCTATTTTGAAAAGTCAGGGAGGAGGTGGCTCTGCTGAGTGAAGAGTTACTTTCCAGCCCTGAGAAGTTTTACAAGATCGCTTTCATGACTGTGCTCAGAGTTCATGAGGCTGAGCTACAGAGACTTAGGTCCAAGAGAGCATAGCTTTGGAGCTCAAGCAAATCCAGTCGTGCATGCTTGGGTTTGAGAACTTTAGCTGCAGTGTCTGTCATTAAAAATAGGAATGGTTGAAAGCACGTTCTCGCTATAAAACTGTAATTATGAGACATTCTTAAATCTTCTGCTGTGGATTTGTAGAAGCATCCATGTTTCTTGAACTTTATTTTCTCATGTATAACATAATCAGAAGCAATACTCACTGGCTTGGAGGTTAGTTCCTAGTGTCTTCAGTGCAATTTTAATAGTTTATTACTGGTTTTGCCTTCCAATGTTTTCCCTGTGTATTTACACATAATTATTAACTGTTTCTTATCTCTCAGCAATGCTCAGGCTATCCCTACAGTAGTGCCCTACAGCCAGTGTGGAATCAAAAGTACTTGCTGTGAAATTAATGTTTATAAAACTATAGAGGAAATGCATCCTTATGCTGGAAGCTCCAAACTGAACTTTATCACTAAGTAAAAAGGTCATATGTAGTGAAATGAATCCTGCATGCCTTCAATATGGGCTCAGCTTCATGACTAATATTGAACCCATACAGGAGGGAACATATTTTTTCAAAAGTCTGTCAGACAACATCTTTACTGGTAAAGGTAACATCATCTGCAATGATACATATTTACGCTATGTACTGATGATATATGATAAGCAGAATGCAAGTGAACCTGCATACAATTATTCCCTGAAGTCCAAACCCTTGATCTAACTTTACAGATGTCAATCTAAACACAAACTGAAAGACCTTCTACAAAGCACTGAGCATTGTTCCTTTAAACAGTCAATGTCATGGAAAAATGAAGACCGAGAAACCATCACACAAGTTGAGAAGACTAGAGCAGGTGTCCAGATTCAATGTGGTATTGTGGATTTGATCCTGGAACTAAAAAGGAGCATTAGCAAAAAACAAACAAACAAACAAACAAACAAAAACCTGTTTGAATCTGCACACAGACTCTAGCTAATAGAACCTATCAATGTTCAACAAAGGAACTGTGGCTTGTAAGAAGACAGCAGCATGGCAAGTGTGTATTGAAATTCCTTGTGCTATCTTTCCAAATTTCTAAGTCTATTCTTCACACAACATCTAAATGAATCAAACATACAGAGGAATGAAGGACACCCCCACCCTTGCAAACAGGTATTTGTAACCCTCAAGATGGGTAAAGAAGCAACTTCTGGACCATTCTTTACATGAACAAATAAGATACAACATTTTATGACTTTCTCATTTCTTGAGACCTTGAGCTTGTATTTCTCCTGCTTCAGCCTCTTTGGTATTGATATTATAAGTGTGCACTAGCATAATTAGCTCTCCTCATTTCTCAGTATTGAAGTCTGGATGAAGTGTTGGAGTACTTGTCATAGTTAAGATTCACTAAATGTTTAAATAGCTCAAATAAAACTTTCAGACATATCTTTGTATCGACAGAAGAAAACATCATTTGTAAATCATGAAGCCATTACTTTTTTTCACCAATTCACTGGACCCTGGCAGGACATAAAAAATAATTTAAGTCATTACATTCAAATATATGGGGGTGGCACCAGAAAAATTATTGTTAGACCTGGAACCAAGGTGCTATCCTTATAACTCCTGATCTGTAATTGTCAGCCACCCTACAGAGTTTACTCAATCATTGACACTGAGTGGAGAAGGCATCTTCCTTCTCAGCAGAATTTTGAAGAGGGAATGGAGGAACATCAAGTTTCCATAGACACAATCTAAAAAGCAATTGAGACTGTGGACATTTTCTATTGTAATTTGGTAGAGAAGGTTGCAGTACCTTTGATCAAAATGAGATGATTCATTTGTAAGTACTTAGTTTAACTCCCACCATTATTAGTTTTGTGATTTGTAATTTGCAACATTTTAAAAGGTGAGTACTAGATTTAGTGACTCCTATTCTTTCAGTGAATGGATCACAATAAAATTGTTAGCCTGCTCCTTTTTGCACTTAGTATTAAAGTTATAGTTTCATTTTACAAAACCTTAGTTTTTCCCATCCTCTCTTGTATTTCTTACAGCTTTTGGAAGACCATTTGGAAGTCACAGCTCACCCCTGTGTCAAGAAACAAAGGCCTACAGAATTTAAATAGATCCGCCATAATGTACTCTTCCACCCAGTTTTTATCTCTATGTGGTATACAATTGTGCAGTTATTTTTCCAAAGTATGTCTGATTATATTATAGTAAAAGAAATAAAGCAACCTCAAAAGTTAATGACTGTAATTCTCAGTCAAAGATATGTATTAAATCCTTCTGAAAATTTCTCACCTGGAGGTGCCACTATGATAAGTAAATATGAGGTGGAGAGATGGGAGAGAGAGAAGGGAATAGTGTGTACAGTATAAAGATAAGAGGAACTGGAGACATGAGGGTGGTAAGAATAAGCCTGGTGTCAGTTGCCTGTGGCTCATGTTACCACCAAAGGCCATGTGAGCATCCCTAGTGTGAGATTCCTCTTGGAGCCATCTGATGGTCAAGGGCTGCAGAGAGTTGGCCCTGCTCCTGACCAACTGAGGAATTCAGGAGAGCCAGCCCTGCCCCTTGCCTGGGCAGTGTGGGAGAGCTGGTCTCATGGTATAAGAGTGGTAGAGGCAACCCTGAGGGTGTGAAAGCTGGATAGCTGGCCACACTCCTACGATGGTTAGTACTGGAGAGCTGGCTGTGGTGGCATGGGTACAGAAGAGCTAACCCCAATAGTGTGAGTGTGAAAGAGCCAGTCCTGCCTCTTGTAGACTACCAGAAGCAGGAGAGCTGTCCTTGCCCCTCACATGGGCAAAATAGTAGAGCTGACTCTGGAGGTGTAGAGGAAGAAGAGTTGCTTGCTGAAAAACACAATCACCACTCAGGCTCATTTCCAAGGCCTAGAGTTGGCCCACCTCAACATCTACCTCATCTATGAACTGCTGGGGCACAAGAAGGGTCCAAAACTGCAGGGTTTCCATATCACAGGGTAACAATATATCTGAGAGGGGTCCTGGTGGGACCCATTATAGGTAGTGTAGCAGAAGCCTGAGGCCTTGAACCACACCAAAGACCCATTGCAATGAACATTTGCAAGTAAAGCTGTTTAAGCAAAAGAGTATACTTCTGTGGCACACCACAGCTTCCATGGAAAGATTTCTTTTTCTTATGAGGGGAACAGGTTTCAAGGGTAGAAGGCAGATATGGAAGGATGGGGAGATGAGAGGGATTGGTGTGCATGGTGTTAAATATGGAAAGAATCAATGAACAGTGTTTAGAAGATGTTACATATGAGTTATGTCTTCAGATGACTCAACTTAGTGGAGGGGACACAAATAAAATAGCTGCCTACAGTGTCTCAGTCAAATCATCTTTCAACGATAGCTCATAAGAATTTCTCAACTGGCTCTAACACTCAGACTGACCAGTGTGACATGGGCATTTTTAGTCCTGTCAGATTGCTACATGTTGTCACTTTTGCAATACTGATAGTCATTAATTCCTGTATCATCAATGGATACAAAAGGATGGATGGTGTCAGCAATACAGGGGGGTATAGCTGCCTTCATAAAGAGAACAGAGACATTAGGATGTAACGTGAACAAAAAATAGACTTATTAGAAATGGCACACTATTGGCACTGGGAAAATTTTAAAGACAAAATCCAAAGTGTTCAGTATATGATAAATGTTACCTATATAGGTAAGAAACAGTTATTAGCTAAGTTGTTCAGAATAACATTGCCAATATTGAACACCTCCTGACCTAATGTTTCTTATGTAGGGATGAAGATCTGAGAATATGAAGATTCAAGAGCAACTATTGAAATCAGAATGATAGGCAGGCTGGATGCTGGTTGCCTGTGGCACAAATCATCCTTTTGTGTGATAGTGAATTTCATAAGCAAAAAGAAAACTTGATACTTTGCTTATCAAGAGACTGTCTAAGTCCTAACAGAATACCAGAGACCCAGCAATGTACATGGAAACTGATTTAGGTATACAGTTCTAAGGGCTGAAAAAAATCAAATGCTGAGAGGCTCACATCAAGCAAATATCTGCCTATGGCCACCTAAGATATAATACAAGGGTGTGAAAGCATCAGGTCCATTTGCACACTCTAGCCAATGTGCTAGACCCTAATCCATTCTGGAGGCAGCTCTCTCAGTGGCACAATACCCACCTCCTTCCATGAGAACATATTTCTCCATCTTATATTATGTCCATAACACATATGTTTAGAGAAATAGAGCCAAGGAATAACAGAAGTATAATCTTAATAACCCAGATTTATACAGATGAAAGTACCTGTGATATACCAACATGGAGAAAAATGTTGTAAAGCTTCTAAGTACTCAGACAGGCATACAATAATTGTGAACATGCAGACAGCATCTGTAAGCAAAACTCCCTCTTCGTCATTTTAGACATAAGCACCAAGAGCTTTTGGAAGCTCCACTCTGTGAGCAGAAAATATGTGCAAGCTTCAGAGAAATATTTATAGTTTTGAACAAACCAGAAACATCCTTAGACTACCTTCTTACTGAAGTTTTATGGTCCTGCTGTATCCCCACTTATGAGTCCAAACTCAACTGCCCATTGGTCTCTTCTTGAATATGTGGTTCCCTTTCCAGACTCCTAAGGCCACCTCTGCTTCTTCTATCAACTCCTGTGGTTACACCCTGACCTTCATTTTGTAAGTTTCACATCATATTTCACTTTATCTTCTACTTTAAGTTGTTTACCAATGTCTTTACTTGCAAATCTCTTGACTTCCCATTTTAAAAATAGTAGGATATAATTGAGGAGGACATAGTGTTCTCTGTTCTCTAGTGAGTTGTAAAAATGTTTGCCTGATGCAAATTCACTATCTATTGTTGAAATCATGTGTTGTGTAAGATTTTATAAGTAACAGTAATTTCCCATATCACAAAGAGTGAGAGCTTCCTATATATCATCTAAAATGTTATATGTAGGACATATTTTTTTATAAAAGTAAACAATGGTATGACTATAATTGTCTCAGTTTAATTGCAACTCAGTTGGTCACATGTACATTATTTATAAGAACGGAGATGGAACGGAGAAACCATGGAAGGAACCCTTGTAACTCCAAACAGATTTGACATTGTTTAATTTACAAGTAGCTTGGAAATGATGGGTGGATATATGTCATATGTCTTATAAAGTTTCCAGCTCAAGCAGTAAAGAGCTCTGTGAACCTTCTTCATTGTTGCCAGCAAAAGTGATATCATCCATTGCTGGAATTCAGCTGTCAGTTTGAACACGAAGCAAAGCAGCTGTTGGCACCACGTAACTTTGTTGACTTTGTGCCTGAGGAGAGAACGGGAAAGAAGCTGAGTCGTGATATAGGAAAGCTGAGCCATCCAGGGAGAAGCGTAACCGTCACGTGTGTTTCTGATGAGCATCTGTTTACTCACTGGCTTTGGGAGGTAAAGAATGACTTGGACTCACTTAGCACACTTACCAATTCTTAATTTACCAGCTTTGAGCCCTTAAAATTTTTCTAGACAAGTAGTAAGTAATGCACGATTTTGCTAATAATCTTTAAGAATAAAATAGGGAAAACTCATGGCATAGTAGATGTTTGATAGGGTCCGAGGGACATCCTGTCTTCCTTCAAGGCAGTGATTGCTATTTGTTTCACAATCTTCCGTGTCTTAAAAACTGTTCTCTCACGTGTCTTTGGGTTTTGATTCAGTGAGGAGAGTGAATCCTAACCCTCTTAGTTCATGTTGGGCAGAAGTAGAAGTTGTGCTTTGCTTTAAACAGATTTTCTTTGTTTGTAGTGCTTCTATGTGGATTTCCAGCATGACCCACTTTGAATTTTTAAGATGGAATCTGAAGAAAATGTTTATTTTCTTTCCCTACAACACTTAGCTATTACAGCACTGCTGATTAAAATGATAGCCCCCCCCCTCCACACTCACTACATACTATTTGTTTCTCACTGGCTCAAAACCAACTGAATAAGCATGTGCTTAGCTTGGTAGTTAATATTGTATTCCATTGACGCATGACATGTTTTTTAAATTTAGTATCTATTAATTTTAACTTTTATTTATTTTTCTAGAGTAACAGACTACTAAATTTACAGACGTTTTTAAACAAGCCATACAAAATAGTTGCAAGCTTATTTTTTTCTCTCTTACTTTTTTTGGGGGGGGGGTTGAGCGGGGTGGGAGTAGATCCGAGAATCTACACTTGATGGCAAAATCAAAATGTTCTTAGTGAGTATTGTGATGTTTATTTGATATCCCCATTCTGGTGCAGACAATCAAGCTTGTGCACCTACTGTGTCCAAAGTTAGATGTGGCTAAAGAGTGTGTTCTAAGGAGCTGGGTAGCTGCATCTAACCATTGCAGTTAGATTCCATAAAGAGTGGGAAGAGGGAAGGATATAACACAAGATTAAAATCAAACCACTTTCTCCTCTATGACGTAAGACAAACATACCCACAGCCTTGGCCGCTAACCCTGACAATTGCCTTCACTTCTGGTGCTTTGTATTTAAACCATGATGGGAAAATGAATCAAAGAGCTATTGCTCTTAAACAGCTCCACAACAATCCCAAATGATACTTCCAACCTCTGCTTATGTTTTACAGTAAGGAATCAGGTCACGACATGGATTTGTTAAATGTGCATGTAGACACCAAAGTTGAAGGTGCCTGGGCTTTCACTCTGCAGTGTTTCTAAGACTGTGTCTGTTCAATGCAAACAGAAGAGGAGGAAGTCTTGATAGAATAGGAGAAATGATGGACACTCAGCAATCTGATTGGCTTCAATATTATTCATGGAATATAGCCTAGTCCATGTTGTAGATGACGCTGAGGCTTGGGCTTCATTGGTCTTCCTCTACTCAGCTACATCATTTGTTAATGAATCCTCTGGATTAGGGGTACTTAAAAAAGCCTGGCTTGACAGCAGAACTACATGGTTCTACAGTACTAAGGATCACTTATCTTTCAAATATCTAAACATATTCCCAGCTTGTCTACATAGGATGATTAGTCTTGATTATGAAATCTACTTCATCTACTCCATTGGGCTTTCTTCTGGAGGGAATAGTTAAAAGTTAAAAGTCCCTCCCTCAAAGGAGGAGATCCTGAGGCCCAGTAATGACCACAAGATAATAACTGTTGTTGCTCTCATCTATTTCAGCTTTTTGACACCAGGAACTGGCCCTGCCAGCAAATGCTGGATTTCCTGAATGACCTTCCATGACAACATACCCATCTTCTCAGATCCTGAATATGAATTCTTATATACACTCTGGGAGATTTATTCTTCTACATTTGGGAGATTTGATACTGTTGTAGTTAGGGTTGCTATTGCTGTGGTGAAACACCATAATCAAAAGCAAGTTGGGAAAAATGGGGTTTATTTGGCTTATACTTTCACATCATAGTCCATCACTGAAAAGAGTCAGAGCAGGAGCTCATAGAGGGCTAAAATCTGAAGACAGGAGCTGATGTAAAGGCGATGGAGGAGTGCTGCTTAATTGCTTGATCCCCATTGCTTACTCAGCCTGCTTTCTTAAAGAGTAGTGGGCTAACAACCCAGGGATAGCACCACCCACAATGGGATGGGCCCTCCCATGTCAATCACTAAATAAGAAAATGTAAGGACAGCTAGAACTTATAGAGGCATTTTCACAGTGGAGGCTCTCTACTTCCAGATAACTCTAGCTTATGTCAAGTTCACATACCAGGACACACCCTAAAAGTAAATAACTATTCTTTTTATTTTCTACTCATTTTAGTGTATACAAGCACAATCAATCAAATTTTAGTAGCATGTTAATAGATCATAAAGAGTTTTTCAACACACATAATTCTACCATTAAATGGATAATGCAATTCATTTTCTATATTTTTCATAGCCTTGCATTTTATTACATTTTCTTGTATGTGTTGAAGAATGGAAAATATATTTCTGTCTCAACTTTGAGGAAAACTAATAACTCACCACAGAGAATGATGTTAGCTAAACTTTTTATAAATAACATGCCAGACTGTAAAATTCACTTTCTAGTTGGTTAAAAGTATCAATCACAAGAGCTGAAGGAGCAGGTGAGGACTTAAGAGTCCCTATGGCTGTTGCAGAGGAATTGAGTTCCGATCCCAGGCCCCACATGGCAGCTCACGACCACTTGTGACTCCAGTTTCAGGGGATCTGACACTTTCTTCTGGCCCCCATGAGCTACTATACTCACATAGCACACACATCCTCAAACAAGCACCTTCACATACACATAAATGAAAGAGAATATAATATATCTTTAAAGATATTAATCACAGACATGGGAGACATTTTCTCATGTGACTTTTCTGTACCTTTAAAATAATCATAATGTCCTACTTGTAGGTTTCTAGGACCCTCTGGATCCTTCTACTTTGCTATTCTCCCATGCTTCTCTCATCTAGAGTCTCAATAGGATGTCCTCCCCTCTGTCCCAGTTTCCTGGTAAGTGAAGGCTTTTGTGGGACATGCCCCTTGGGCTAGTATGCAGATATAAGTGAGACCTGGTGGCACTCAGAGGAAGGACAGCAGGTTACCAAGAAGAGACTTGATACCCTATGAGCATATACAGGGGGAGGTAATCCCCTCAGGAACAGTCATAGGGGAGAGGAATAAGGGGAAAATGGGAGGGAGGGAAGAATGGGAGGATACAAGGGATGGGATAACCATTGAGATGTAACAAGAATAAATTAATAAAGGAGAAAAATTTTTTTAAAAAAGTGAGTATATACCATTTAAGTCTTTCTGCTTCTGGTTTAACTCACTCATTATGATCATTTCTAGCTCAATCCATTTATCTACAAATTTTAGGAATTCCTTGTTTTTAATAGCTGAGTAGTATTCCCTAGTGTATATGTACCACAGTTTCTTTATCCATTCTTCAACAGAGGGACATTTAGGCTGTTTCCATGATCTGGCTATTATGAATAAGGCTGCTATGAACATGGTTGAGGGAGTCCTGGTGGCACTCAGAGGAAGGACAGCGGGTTACCAAGAAGAGACTTGATACCCTATGAGCATGTACGTGGGGAGGTAATCCCCCTTAGGAACAGTCATAGGGGAGGGGAGTAAGGGGAAAATGGGAGGGAGGGAAGAATGGGAGGATACAAGGGATGGGATAACCATTGAGATGTAACAAAATTAAATTAATAAAAAATTTAAAAAAATAAAATAATCATAAACTTCATTTTCTTTTTTAATTAGCATGAATTGGAAAATTATGGACATTGAGCTTTCGCATGATAGAAGCATCGTGCATTTACTAATTACTCCTTATTTGACATTTGCTACTGTCGCTTACTAATTCCTGTTGCATTTGATGTGCAATTGTTTTGTTAAGGATTTTGCATAGGTGTTTATGAGAAGCAGTTTGTAGTTTGTTATCCTTGTAGTAACCTTGCTTACTTTCTGTACCCGAGTAATATCAGTGCCATATAGCTATGGAATATTCCCCCATCATCTCGCTGTTTGTGACTATTTTTTTAGTACAATTTGCATTATTTCTTTCTGAAATAATATGCTACAGTTCATCAAGGAAGCTTCTGAAACCAGCTCATTCAATATGAAAGGTTTATAATTAAATTTTAATTCTGTAAACAAATAATAGATTTGTTCAGTTTTAAGGAACTTCATTCAGTGTTAAATGTGATGATAATCTATGGTTTTAAAGGAACATGCATATTTCATCTAAGGTGTCAAATAGCATGGATGGTGTCAAATGTCATGGATGATGTCAAATGGATATACCAGTTTCAATCCTCACTTTTCTGAAACAATTTCTGTTATCTGTATTTTTTTAATTAAATCTTGAGGTTAGTCGGTTTATTAGACATTTCAAAAGTAACTGTTGATTTTCTGTTTTCTCTGTCATTTGCATTTTAAACATCTTTGCATAAACAAAATCGTAAAATGAAGCCAGGGTCCAAATCTGCCTATCATAATGTTCTACTTGTAGGCTTCTAGGACCCTCTGGATCCTTCTACTTTGCCATTCTCCCATGATTCTCTCATCTAGAGTCCCACAAGTAGAACATTATGATAGGCAGATTTGGGCACAGGGGTCCCGCTCAAACTAAGGCACCAGCCAAGGACAATACAGACGGTAAACCTTAAACCCTTACCCAGATCTAGACAATGGACAGAACACTCTCCACAGTAGAGTGGAGAGTGGGATATCACTTTCTCACATACTCTGGTGCCTCACCTTTGACCATGTCCCCTGGAGGGGGAGACCTGGTGACACTCAGAGGAAGGACAGCAGGTTACCAAGAAGAGACTTGATACCCTATGAACATATACAGGGGGAGGTAATCCCCCTCAGGAACAGTCATAGGGGAGGGGAATAAGGGCAAAATGGGAGGGAGGGAAGAATGGGAGGATACAAGGGATGGGATAACCATTGAGATGTAAAAGAATAGATTAATAAAGGAGAAAAAAATGAAGCCAGGGTATAGATAACCCACCTGTGTTTCTAAAATGAACATATTTTCAGTGTTTAAATTGGACTTCCATTAGGACTCTAGTTCCTTAAGTACAGCAATTAAAGTTCACAGGCTAGTCATAATTTGTGTGCTTTTCTCTGAATTTGGAACTTTCTTATATAATTCTCATTCTTCTACTGCTGCGGAGTATAATTGGTTCTTTTCATAGATTTGTGAATAGATGCTTTTCTCTCTGGCAAAGCCTCCTGTCTTTTTTCCTTTTCAGTTATGGTTATATCCAAAGCTATGACTTTCTCTAAGCACTACTTTTACACACATTGTGATAACTTGTTTTTCCGGATCAAAGCACTATCCTTTTAGTTCACATACTTGTCTTAATCTCTAGCAGCTTCCTTTTCAAATATTTTGGAAAATTTCAACTCTACATGGCTCATGATTGCTTAGTTCAACTTTAACAATTGCCTGAAAAAATATACTCTCTATAGCTTTAAAAAATTATATTTGAGGTCTATTTGATGGGCCTATGCAAGGCTTCCTATAAATATTTTAATAAACAGTACAAATGAAATGTATTAATATTTCCAATAATACATAATGTAGTTAAATTCGGGTACATGAGCAGGACTCAAATGTTCAAGTGGATGTACATTCTGGGTTGGTGTGCCTGTTTTTTATGGGTTCTATTTTTATTCCCCAAACACCTGTTTATCTTTGTGTTCACTTAGGTTTTTATTGTTTTAAAGTACTCTTGGTCTGTCAATAGTAAAGCCACATAAGATTTATCATACTAAGTATTTGCAAGTATGTCCTTTAATACTGTGCTTTCAACCACTGTCTGTTTCCCTAGTGTTTCATGGGACTAGTATCAATAGGCTTTCTTTCTTTTTATTCATACTCAACCTGACAAAGTGACAATTTACCTATTAATTGCCATTTTAGACAACTTACACTTAATATACTTATTGGCATCATCTGACCTAAATGTAAACAAGTGCTTTCATCTATATATTCAAATTTTTTCCTTTTTTTATTAATTTATTCTTGTTACATCTCAATGGTTATCCCATCCCTTGTATCCTCCCATTCTTCCCTCCCTCCCATTTTGCCCTTATTCCCCTCCCCTATGACTGTTCCTGAGGGGGATTACCTCCCCCTGTATATGCTCATAGGGTATCAAGTCTCTTCTTGGTAACCTGCTGTCCTTCCTCTGAGTGCCACCAGGTCTCCCCCTCCAGGGGACATGGTCAAAGGTGAGGCACCAGAGTATGTGAGAAAGTAATATCCCACTCTCCACTCTACTGTGGAGAATGTTCTGACCATTGGCTAGATCTGGGTAGGGTTTAATTCCTCATCCTGCTTTTCCTTAGTTTTGTTGGATTAGGTAACTTTTTATTTATTCAATTTAATGTTTTGCTGTACCTCCTTTTTTAACTTTATATCTGCATGTGTGTGTGTTTGTGTGTGTGTGTGATTGGTGGCTACTACAATTGGAGAGTAATTTATCACAATCTATCTTCAAATGAATGTATAAGTTGTTACTAGTTTTCACATAATGGCAATATTGTTTTATGTTATTTGTACATGTTATAACTCTCAGGTATTTTATTATGTATATTAATATACTTACTTTATATAGTGAAAGATTTTCAAAAATAAGTAGACACAGAACATGCAGATATATATTTTAAAGGTATTTTTTATTTTGCCCATTTTTAATGTCTTATGTCTAATACTCATCACTTCTTCCTCCAATTTCAGTGCTGTTTTTACTATTAGAGTATTGCTTCGCTGAATACAAGACACTATGCTAATTGTTTCTTTTAGTGTATTGAAGATGCAGTTCTCTTTACTTTTCCTGAATACATAACTTCCCTGAGAAGACAGTCATCTCCCTGCTATTGGTGCTCTTGTTTGTGTAAACACATCTTTATTCAGAAATTCAGTTTAATTTCTTCTTGCTATTTATTTATTTATTCACTTTACATCCTGGTTATAGCCCCATCCCCGCCCTCCCCTCCCAGTCCCACTTCCCTTCCTCTCCTCTCTCTTCCTCCCTTATTCCTCAAAAAAGGTGAGGACCCTTTCCCATCCACCCCAGCTCATCAAGTCTTATCAGGGCTGAGCAATCCTCTCTCCCTGTGGCCTGGCATGGAAGTCCAGCCAGGGGGAAGTGACAATAAAGCTGGCAAAAGAGTCCGTGTCAGAGACATCTCTGATCCCCTTACTAGAGGACCCATATGAAGCCTGAGCTGCCCATTGGCTATGTCAGCTTAGGGGGCCTAGGTCCAGTCCAAGCATGGTTCTTGGTTGGTGCTTCAGTGTCAGCAAGCCCCTCTAGGCCCTGGTTAGCTGATACTGTTGGTCTTCTTGTGGGCATCTGTCATCTCCAGTGTTTGGCTGTAAGTCTCAGAATCTGTTTTGAGGCACTGCTGGATGGAGCCTCTCAGAGGACAAATCTGCTAGGCTCCTGTCTGTAAATATAGCAGAGTATTTTTTAATAGTGTCAGGGGATGTCTTTCCCATGGGGTGGGTCTCAGGTTGGGCTAGGCATTGGTTGGACATTCCCTCAATCTTTCCTCCATCTGCTCTATCTTTATCCCTGCACATCTTGTAGGCAGGGTAAATTTTGGGTCAAAGTTTCTGTGGGTGGCTTGGTATTCCACTCCCTCTACTAGATCTTTAATTTTGTTTCAACATTCACGATGGTGGAGACTGAGTTCAGGCCCAACTACTTGGTAGCTGAGTACACTTGCCCCTTCCTGAATCCTCTCAGAGTGCTGTAAGATCTGTATTTTATCATCCGTTTTCAGTGTTCTTATATAGAAAATATTCAGGCAAGGGTTATCTTTCTGTTCATTTTGACTTGCTTTCACTGATATTATGGTATCTCTGGATTATTGTTTTCTTAAATTTGGGAAACCTTTGATATATTGTTTTTTAAAGTCCTTCACTTTTTTTCTGTTACTTTGCATCTACCACTATATGTATGATGTATGCTATTTTTTACTGCCCTACAGATATTACCTCTCTTGCCCCTCCCCTTCCCCTTCCCTGACCCTTTCTCCTCTTCTGTTTTAAGAAAGGGTTTCATGTAGTGCTGGGCATAGATTTGCTGTATATACGAAGATGACCTGGAACTTTTGGATCTTCCTACATTACTTTCCCTGTGCTGGGGCTGCAGGTGTGTGCCCCCACACCTAGTTTTATCAAGTGCTGGGGATTGAACTCATGTCTTCTTGCATGCTAAACAAGCTCACTACCAACTGAGCTATGTCCCATGCCCCTTCTGTGCTTTCTTCCACTCATCCTCTTTTGTGCTTCAGTTTGGACATAGTCTCTTGTCTTAGCATCAGTGAATTGATCCGTTGATGTGCAGACAGTTGTTAAAACTAAACCATGAACTCTTCATTTCTGGTAATATATTTTACATTTCTATCATCTCCTTTTAGCTTTTCCTCAAAGTTGGCACTTCTCAAAATTTCTTTCCATACCTGTTGCGACTTTTCTACAGGACCATTCCACCTTTTTATTGCAAGTGGTTTGTAGTGCCTCTCTGGCAACCTAACATTTGCAACATAGCATGATTCCAGAGGTATCTTTGTGTTTTACAGCAAAGTCATGGGTTTTATAGCAATTCTGCCTCTGTACCGTAGCTCAGCTGCAGGCTCTTGGAGACACTGATGACCTTTTGCATTACAGGTGTTTCTGTCT
The DNA here is from genome assembly GCF_964271855.1 of Acomys minous. Taxonomy (NCBI): domain Eukaryota; kingdom Metazoa; phylum Chordata; class Mammalia; order Rodentia; family Muridae; genus Acomys; species Acomys minous. The sequence goes on from NC_140495.1 coordinate 36,163,942, forward strand.
ATTCTGTTTGGCTTTGCGATTGTAGCCACACTGCATCCAATGAAGGCTGGAATGAGTTGGAGAGAGTTCATGTCTTTTCTCATCTCACAGAGTCACCTTGGACTATGCTCCTCACATGTCTGGAACTCATGAGATGGTGTTTTTGAGAAGCAGGCCAGTCTGTTGTTTGAGTTGGTTTTGATGAATCTATAATTTCTTCTGTTAGTCTTTCCATTGCTATTTGAATGTTCCTGAAGTTTAAGCTATTTTATTTGTTTTGATGGTAGATTCTTCCTCTTTCTATTGGTACAGAAATCAGAGAAGCCGCATCTCTTCTTCCCTATGAATGGCTTCCTCTTTTGTAGGATTTAGTTTGACGAGACTTCTTCCCCATTCCAGCTGACAAGTGGTTTAAGAATGGTGGTAATTTAAAGTTTCTTCTACCTAATTTGGCTGCTGTTTCAAAGTTCCCATTTCAAAGAAAAAGAAAACAACTCCCCAAATCCTTTAGAAGCAAGTCTGTCTTGTTGGATCCAAATTTCTGAGTGGAGATCAATATCTATCATATCTCCTCTCTATTAACTTTAAACATTTATCTTGATCTAAAAACATTTTAACCCCTAACGTACTAAGCTTAATTGAAAAACTAAGCTGTCTGGTCTTCAAACACATCAGAGACTTGAGAAGGGTTAAAACTTAAATACTTGAGTGAAGCTGGAGTGTGGGCTAGCAGCTTCCAAAATGAAACAACAACTGAGGCAGTTTACTGCCTGAACAGTCACCCAACAGTCTCTATAACGTTGGAGCATCATCTTTAGCCTTCTGGCCCAATATATCTGACAGACATATTTGTGAGGCAAGAATTATTGAGGACTTGCTTATCCTGTCTTGGCAGAGTTTGGTCATCAACTCTGCATGTATCTAAACTTGCCCATTTTTAGGCAGACTTCTGTCTGTGACAGAAACGAGGACCTTTTGCCCAGTGACTGGTTTGCCATATTTAAAGCCATCTCCCTAAGGAGGTTCTTTGATGCTCATCTTCTTCTTTAAGGCAGGTTGGGTGTTGTTAGGAGTTAACTTGTCTTGTTGTCAGAGAATCTTTAGAATAATAAAAACATCTTTAAATGTCATATTCTGTAGCTCTCTGAGGTGTTTGAAGACCATATTTAACTATTTTACCTCATATATCTATAGAATCATATCTATCTATTAGACTTAGCAAGATAAGAAAGATGCTTACTTCAAGTTTGCCAAATACAAATGGCCAAATCACCATGAATGTAACATTTATATCATTCCTTATCGTCTCTTCATTCTCCCTGCTGGATGTAGTTTATTTTACTTATGTGTAATAATAAATATGTATAAGCTAAAAAAGAAACATATTAAAATACTTTTTAAAAATGAAGCAAGTATATTGTGCCTGTAATCTAGAAAGGTAAAGGGTATACAGTTTTGTTCCTCACCCCTGGGGAAACAGGTGCTCAAGAGGCAAAAGCAGATGAGTTCAAGTGAAAGCTTTGTTCAAGAGCAGTGTCTTCGATCCACATCAAAAATCCACACTTAGTCATTACTAAAGGTCAATTTGCCTAATAATAATTGATTCTGTAAACATTTATTGAGCTATTTTACTGACTGGGCAGCTTTGTTGGGGAGGGAGGTATGCTGAAGAGAGAGAAAAGGTTCATAGTGTATTTGCACATGCTCACGAATGGCATGCTCAGAGGTAGTGCCTTTGTGTGTTTGTTGCATAAGTGCTAGGATCACTGCCAAAGCCAGGTGTGAGAACATCAGATCTGGAAGACAAACACTGGCAGGGAAATCACTGAGAACTGTACCCCGAGTTAAGTTGGTGCCAATTGAGCACAGTATAGTATTTGGTTCCTCAGCTTAGATGGCTGTGGAGACAGAGAGTAACTACCCATGGCTGGACCTCAGAGACGCCATGTTACACACACAGGGGTATCAAGCCAAGAACAGAAAGGTCTGAGGGAAAACGTAAGGAAGAGACAAATTCAACTTTCACAGTCTCAGAGCTCTGAACCTGACCTGTAAGGCAGCATGTGACCATCTAAGCTCAAATGTTGGGCTGTGTGTGTGTGGTTTTTTTAATGGAGTTTATCCTATGAAATGGTAGGCTTTGTGAAGTTAGTATTTCTAAACATTTTCTCCAGGAAATACCATGCTTAGCAGCTGATGGAGCCAGGAATTTACCTAAACTTCTTAATTGGACTGTGTTTTTTCAAGGCAATACAATTCATTTAAACTTAAATAAGAAATACTGATCATTTAGTAATCCCTGAACTCCACTAGAGACAGATGATATAAAAATAAATAATACAAAATTCTACAGTCTAGTAGAAGAATAGCATCCAGACTATTAGAAGAAATCATATGAACTAATAAGTTAATATTTCTTAGTTTTCCTGGAAGGGACAATCTAATCAGAGCGCTGAAATGACTGTATGCAATAATTGCAGTTTGGTACCATCATTAATAAATCATTTAGTTTATTGTTAAAACTAAAGTAGGTTGTTAAATATGAATTTATTTTACCAGTTGCTCAATAGTTATTATGTCCTTATAAAAAGATATGAAAATCACCCCAGCACTTTAATCTGAATGCTTTCACACTTTTACCTTTCTACTCTTCCATCTGGGAAAGAGCGAGGCAGTCATTTGTAGAAGCATCATCGTGTGTTCATCTATTTGCAAACATCAGAATTTTTTCCAGACCAATTGAGTAAGTTGGACATTCACAGAATTTATTCACAGTACTCCAATTCTGATAAATATAAACCAACCATTTTAACTTGATTACTCGAGATTGAAAAATAAAATGCCATCAAGTCCTAAAGTGGGCAATATTGAAACTCAGATCCTAAGAGCAGCATCCTTTCCTCAGTGTTGGTACTGGATATGCCTCGACTCGCATCCACCCACTGAAGCCCTTCTGTATCTCACATGCACGAACTACCATTTGTATCAGTCACAGCACCCAACCTACATTTAATTTAAGTTATGTGATGAAATGGATCATTTATGACCTACAAAGTTTATACGATCTGACTGATATAATTGCCTTTTTCATCAGAAAATCTAAAATGATTGCTGTCCCACATTGGTTTTAATTTTACTAGCCTATCATGGGAATTAGAGTTAATCTCACAGTGAATTTTTGCTTAGATAAGAATTAAAATATCTGCTAAGGCATGTGAAAGGGGATTTAATGCATGTTAGAAACAGAGAAAGGTAAAAGTTTTGAGTAATGTATATATTTCTGTATTTAAAAATGGAGCCAATAAAATAATCTTCACTAAGAAACAAAAGAAAACTACCTACCTCCTCTCTGAGTGAGGATGGAAAAATAAAGAAAACCCAACAGCACTTTACTTTCATATTACTTAAAAGCATTAAACCTAAATAATAGAAGAGAGAGAGACACAGGATAACTGTCTCTCAAAGAGCACTTCCTGTGACTCCAGTGCAACCAGAAAAAGGCTAAGCTGCTCATTCTGTGTGGCTGCAAAGTGACAGGAGACTGCCTCTACATGGGAGGTCAGGTAGACTCTAAGTCAGGAAGTCCAGACAAAACACACAGAGGTCTTTGTTTTAGAAAGATAGTTTTGTAGATGATGAAAGAGCTTAACCATTGGGTTTTATTTAGGTAAATTGACATATAACTAATACATGCACGTCAGTGTATGATACATAATCCATTATGCATAATCTGTCCTAAATATATTATGTACTATAATATGTGATCTCTACTGTTTAGATTTCTTTGGACTTCAGATATATGTTTAAAAATGAATTAAATTTTAAAAAGTTTTAAAATTCTACCTATTATTATTTCTAGGAGATAAATATCAATTGAACTTCCCACCACTTTAATCTTAATAGCAGCATTAAAATCCATGATACTGCTACTAGTTTCTGCCCAGGACAGAATTTAACTGACTTTGATGCAGCATGTGGAAGCTATTACAGCTCATGAAAAAGAATCTCTATGAATCTGGCTTTTGTACTTTTGTAATTGTCTCAGTAAGAGTGGAAGGTTTCCAAAGATTAATAATTAGACATTTCAGGATCTTTAGAGTAGGGTAAATCCTTTAAATAAATATTTAAATGTACAGGAGATAACAAACACTTTGCAGGTCCACAGTCCAAGTGAAGAGTTACATCTAAGCTCCAGCTAAGAGCCCAAGTCGCCTATCACATAGGTTCAGCTCTCTCCCCTCCCATTACTCTAAAATATGAGAAAGTTGTTCCACTGCAAATAGAAAATGACATTACCAATAGAAATAAAATTTAACTTTTGAATTATTGATGGAGGACATGATCTTGCTGATAATTAATCCAGATTAGAGAGACCCAGGAAGTGTCCAATATGCTTAAAGCAGATTTCTTAGATATGATGGGAAAGGCTTCATTTCAGAGAAGGCAGAAATAGAGACAGGAGGAAAGGAAGCCTGGACAGTAGCAATCAGAATCATTACTTAGTTTGCAAGCTAACAGGATCAGTCTGCCTCCTTATAGCCTCTCCCATTGGTGAACGACAGCAGTGATGCTTAGTCCCTTGCTCAAAACAAAGAGCATCTTTTAAAAGCGATTAAGTAGAGGACACAAGTTGAGTTAGCAATTCATTGTGACATTAGTCACCTGAGAGAGCAGATCTTTCTTCTAGGAGTGTTGGGGCTCTAACCTTATACAGGGGAACTTAAGAAGAAGTAACTCTCAAATTAGAAAAATAAAAAGTACATGGAAAACCATTTCCTGAGCAACAGTGTTGACCTCTGAGCAGTCTGCCCGCATTCGCCCTAGCCATACATCTTAAATGACACCTAGCAGTTGACAACTCTTGCTTATTTCCTGACAAACATTAACTGCTTGGCAAAACTTTAGCTATCTCTAAACCTTCTTATGGACCCATCTATAAATTTCATTGTAAAACCCACAGTATATTGAATAGCCTTACCAGAGCCTCCTATTCTCCATATCTGACCAACAGACACCTAACAAGGGTCTCTACTCTTTGATCCTCCTCAAGTGTTGCACAGTCACTTCCAGGCATTGTCGGCAAGAATCCTGTTAGGTTGATTTAGCTAGAAATTATTCACCTTCTTGCCCTCCTACCGCTCTTTCTTGTAGAATTTTCCAACCCTTCACTACCACCCAGCTTCTGTGCCACAATTAATTAATCTATCCTGTATGCAGAGTCAAACACAATTGTTTCCCTCTATTGAGAAGATTCTGCTACAGTGATCTCTGTTTCTGTTGTACTGGGATGGAATAGAATTTTCAGACTTTGGAACTAGTCTAAGCACAGAGAACACGAGACTGCAGAATGCTGAGCCTTAAACAGGTCACCTATCTTAACCCTGTCCTCCCAAGGCGCAGAGATCATTGTGATAGAGGGAGAAGAAATAGTGTAAGAGCCAAAGGCAGCATATAACCACAAAGAAACCGTGTTTTCCAGACACAGCAGGGCAGTGGCATATATATATTAGTGGTTGTGACAGCACACACAAGACCTGCATGAACTCAAGACAGACAAAAGCCAAGTATAGAAGGAGGAAGTAGGCAGGAATTCCCACCCCAATCTAAAGAGCTATTGGTAGTTGATAGGTTCTGGGAGAGGGAGTTTTCTTTATGGCTAAGAATCCCAGTAGGTTGATAATGCTCCAGTGATGGCCACACATCCAAGAGTATATAGTCAGCACCTGATAGATATAAAATTGTACTTGATAGGTTTTAAAAGAAAAGACACAGTGGGTAGGTAAAGAAGGGGAATGGAGGCAAAGTGTAAAAACTATCAAAATGCATTGAACAATATTCTCAAAGAACTAATAAAAAGACAAAAATAAAAGCAAAACAGCAACAATAAGAAAAACCAAACAGGTTTAAATTAAAAACAGGAACGGGTCGCATTCTCAGAGAGATTTGGGTCCATATCAGTTACTTTAAAAAAGAAGTAAAAAAAACCTTAAATGACAACTGTTAAAACCAAGCAATGTTTTTTTTTAACTATAAACACCTTCTTTCAAAATAACTGAGATGAAAAAAAAATCAATAGACAGTTTGTATACTAAATTAATGCTTTGTTCTTAAATATAAAATAGGTAAGCCTATAAGGCATAAAATGAATAAGAATTTGAAAAATATGAATCTGATATGGTAATTAATTGATAGGCCAATTCAGTAACTTTTATATTTTTATAGTTTTTGAAAAAATGTAGACAAAAGGAAACATACAAGTAAATTAATATTTAAAAACATTAAAATTCTTATTAATTGAAGAATGGCAGAGCAAGGCTTTAGACTTATAGAGCCAAGAAATTGGTGAAATTTGGAACTCAAAGAAAATCACAGATTTGCAAATGTTTCCAGAGCAAAATGAAAACAAGCTAGTAGAGGGTACTAATTAGCAATTTAGCAATAATAGCCAAAGAAAGGAAAACAGTGGTTCTTGACTGTGAGGATTGAGGAAAATATACTCTATAAGCAAAGCATTGCAGTAAATCAAAGACTGGCTTAAGTGAAAAATGCTGCCTGAGCACTGTGCAGCCAGGCATGTGCTCTCCTGCAGAGGCACAGCCCTAGACCACAGCTGGGAGGGCTCTGTCTGTACATGTTAGGCAAGTACTCTCACCACTGAGCCACACCACTAGCCCACAGCTGCTGGCACACAGGGACTCAGAAGAGTCTCTACAGGTGTGATGGGGTCCTCTAATCCCTTTGTTGATGCATCAATATAAATTTGCTTTGCATGTTGGAAAATCAGAGACAGCCATGTATGCTAACACATGCCTAAGACTCAAGCATTCGGGAGGCCGAGGCAAGAGAACCGTAATCTGAGGCTAAGATGAGATACAAAGCAAGTTTGAAAACAGCCCGCAGTACACAGTGACATCTGATTCCAAATAAATAAATAAATAAATAAATAAATAAATAAATAAATAAATACAAAATGAAACCAAATAAACCTAAATACCCATTTTAGTTAACCTGAGGTTTTCCATTCTTTGGTTATTGTTTCAGGTTTTTTTTCCCCCATTTTTTCCCATTGTTTTATTTGTTCTGAGCACTTTCTCTAGTGTGAGATGTCAAACTCCCTGCACTTTACAGATCGTTGAATGTGATTAAGCAGATAAATATATTTAGCTCCTCAGCAAAAATAGAAACCATAGTAGATGGCATGTTTTTCAGATAACTAAATAAATATAATGCTTTGCGCCCCACCAGCTTTTATATGACAGGCTAGTCACTTCTGAGCAGAACCTTTTAGCCTCGAATTTTAATAATTTGATGTTTAAATGGAAGGATGATATTTATGGAGAAATGTGACCAACTAAGTCCTCATGAAAGAATGAAGCCTTTACTATAAGCTTTCTAGTCACACCCAGAGAGAAATGCTAAGCAGAGATTACAAGGGGACAGCTTATGGAAGGAATCCATAAGGACCTCACTGACAATTACAGTGGCTTCATTTGCCACTTGCATGTTTATACAAGTGAACAGGGTGGTGGATTCTGAAACAATATGCTATGCCTTTTCATTTCCCTCTCAAGGCCCATGCTTGGACATGAATTATTTTTAGAAGAAGATGCTTTAGACTGATGACGCAAAGCCATGGCAAATCTGTGAGTCAGAAAGTGGATGAGCAAGCTTTCAGGAGCATGCTGTGCTGCAGGACTCCTGGCTGGCTATTTTTGGCATGGTGTTGTCAGGATTCGTGCTTATGGTAATCTTGAGTAGTAAACAAGTGAAAGTGTTTCCAAAACAGGGCCTCTTTCAACATTTTTCTGTTAAGAATTCCTTTCAAGTTCTTATTCTATTAGAATATTCTACTAGAAAATTGTGCTGTGGTTTTAAAATACAATTTGCATTTATGTCAGAAAAAGTAATTTTTAAATACTTCTGATTCTCTCTATACATTCACACATATCCATACATATTTATATGTCTAGATACAAAATTTGGAGTGAAATAGATTATTTACGGCCTTCTGTACATAGATACCTTGAATTGGGCTTGTTAAAATAAAGTATCACCGTCCTCTTCTTTGGTGACATAAACTTGGCCGTGATCACTGAAAAAGGATGAGCAGATCTGAGAAATGGCTAGTGGGTAAAGTGCGCACCTCACAAGAATGGCGCGGGAGTTCCCATCCCCAGGACCCTTGTAAAGCCTCGCCCCACTGTATGCATCTCTAGTTCCAATGCTCCTATGGTGAGATGAGGACTGGAGACCCTGAAAAACTGTAGAGCCTTGAAAGCCTGTTTGCCAGCCACCTGGCCGATCTAGTGATGAAGAATAGAGCCCCTGTCGTGAACAAAGTAGAAGGTGTGGGATGATGTCTGGAGATGTCCTTTCACTTCTACATCATAAGCACATAGCTGGTCTTTCTTGCTGTCTCTTTCTGTCCCTGTCTCCGTCTCTCTCTGTCCCATTCTCTCTCTCTCTCTCTCTCTCTCTCTCTCTCTCTCTCTCTCTCTCTCTCTCCCTCTTTCTCTCTCTTTCACACACACATAAACACACACACACACACACACACATCACAATCATGTACATACATAATGAAAAATAAAGTGTTTTGTAACAGAAGTACAGTGCAATCTTTATTTTGGAAGTGAAGAATGCTATCATGTAAACCCTGACCATAAAGAAACATTGAAAGTCAGTCAAGGTGCTGTTTTCTGTATATTTGACAACAACAACAACAACACCACAAAAACCCAGAGCAGTTAGTTAGGGCAACAGTAAAAGGTTCCCATAAAATGTCTGATTCTGAAATTGATAGAATAACTCAGCCGGTTTTGTTTTGTTTAGCAGTTTCAGTCCATTATTTGGATAGAGTTGACCACTTATTTGTGAGACAAGGCTGGTCAAAGCCAGGAGGTGAATGTGGGGGATAGACTTACTGATGGGATTAAATGCCCAGTTGTGTCTGGTCAGAACAGAGAGGTAGAGGGTTAGACAGGAATTTCCCCCAAATCATCTAGTGGCTAATGGCCAGACAGGAAAGCATAGCAAGAGTTGGAGTAGCAACCACATCCACAGTGAAGGTCCAGTGGCCTCTTTATCTAGTGAGTTTTACTGTACCTAATTAATGCAGGGAGGAGGTTTTAAAGGTTAGACTAAATAAGAAATGACATGATTAGCTCAGCTTGCCTTAGATGACCAGCACTTGAAGAAATATATAACTTGGCATCTGTGCAGGAAGCAGGTTATCTTTGAGATAACACTAGTTTGCTCCAAATTCCCTGCATACATGGGCAGGAGTCCATGGGCCTCCAGATAGCCTTTATCTTGCATTCTGTTTGTATGCTTTCAGTTGTCCTCTCGATTTAGCAAGCTTCTTGGGAATGAAAAGGTGGGGGGGCTTCAGAGACATTACTTTAAATGTCTTAAGATATTTTATTTTATATATGTGTATCTATCTGTCAGAGGGTATGCATGTGCCTAAGGTACATGAAGGTCCCTATGGAGACCACAAGACGATGCCATATTGCCTGGAAGAATTGTGAGCTGTCTGTTACAGGTGGCAGCAATTGAAACTGAGTCCTCTTAAAGAGCCAGCAAGTGTTGTTAACAGCTAAACCAGCTCTCCAAATCTTCTACATTTCCTTTTCTTAGTCATCATACAAGGTTGCGAATTTGTCTAATTGTTTAAAAAAAGAAAGTCTAATCTTTTACTTAAAGCAGTAAGTAAATCCAACCTTTATTAAAAGGAATCGGACCTCTTCCACAAACAGAAGCATGCACTATGGTATCCTGGTCCTCTGTTGGCTTCTGTTGAGATTTCCTTTTCATCACCATCATCACCACCACTACCACAACCATCATCATCATCATCATTATTAATTCACATTACATCTGGATTGTAATCCCCCCTCTTGTTCCCACCCTTCCCCATTCGATCTATTCCCCTCCCCTAGACCTCTGACAAGTGGGCTCCTCCGTCCCCACCATATGATCACAGCCTATCAGGTCTCATCTAGACAGTCTGCATCCCCTTCCTCAGTGTTCCCACAGGGCCTCTCTGCCAAGGGGCAGTGATGAAATCCCCAGCACCAGAGGTCTGTCAGAGGCAGGCCTGCACACCCCCTTCCCCACATGGAGTATGAACTGTGCATTGACTACACCCAAACAAGGGGTCTAGGTCCTCTGGTTGCACTGCTCTTGGTTGGTGCATCAGTCCCTGTAGCCCCACCCCCTGGGTCCAGATCTTTCAGCCTTGATAGTTTCCTTGTGCAGCTCGTGACAACCCCCCAAGTCCTTCCGTTCCTCCAACTCTTCCACACAACTCTCAGCTGTTCGCCCAGAGTCTAGCTGCACGTCCTAGTATCTGTCCTGATGCCCCACTGGGTGGAGTCATTATGTTGAGCTAATATTCACTTATAAGTGATTATATACCATGCACAGTTTTCTTTTTAGAAGCAAGGAGGCTTCCAACCTTACAGGTCTCCAAGCCACTGCCACCTCTACTGGCCCAAAGGCTTTCCATTTCACTTTTAATTTCATTTCCCCTGCAACACCCGTAGTTACTAACCTTTCGAGATGTTATGTATTCTTCATTGATCTGCATTTGCACAGCTGTCTAAATGCCTATATACGTATCTGTGTCCCTACCATCTAATTTATAGTCCTACACCTGGGGCAGCAAGGACCAAATCTTCTTTGATCCTACTGCTCAACCCACTGAAACACATGTAAAAGGAACAGAAACACATAGGTGTGCTCATGGTGTGGAGTCATTTCCAAGTTCAGAAAGACTTAATGGTGCTCCTGGCTGTGACTGAGAGAATCCCTGCAAGTAAATGGGACTGGATGCTGAAGAACGAGATAGTTATTTCAAACTATGATTTCCATTTTCTTAGACTTTACAGCGTCTCAGTGTTTTACGCACATATGCCAAAGTAAAGGAAGGAGTGTGTAAATCTTCTACCTACTAATGTATTCTGGATTTATGTCATTTGCTGTTTTTCCAAAGAGTCTGAAATTTTCCAGGGGTAGAGCCATTCACTGGCATCTGAAGAGACAGATGTGCTAAAGAAAAGAGAAAACGCTATACAGTTTTCCTCCACTAACTTCCAGAGAAGTGGAGGCTGAGGCATGCAGGGAAGACCCAGAAATGAGGACATGTTTGTTCACATTGCGTGTGTGTGTGTGTGTGTGTGTAAACAAGAGGATGCAGTACTCCTTTGAAAGAATAAATTGTTTGAGGGGCTTGTGACTGCTGCTCTTGAAACAGACTTAAAAATCCCTTGAGTGGCGCTGTGCTCAGAGGATTGCTCTGTAGATGTTGTGCTAAAATACCATGAGAAAAATTAGGTAAAAAGGACAACCTTCTTTCCCAGTTGTAAGACTCTGACTCCTCTCTATGTAAACAATATGGCTTCATCAGTATCAGACTAATAATGTAACTATGACCGTACTAAAGAGATACTTGTAAGGAAGGTAGCTGCCACCTCATTTGAAAGGTAATTCAGGTATCTAACTCTTGTTGCTGTCATCTAAATAGTTAGCTATTATCAATTGCATCAGGTTTGGGCAATCTTTCTCTATTTCCTATATGGACCATTTCCAGTCTAGGATGTTTTGCAGTCACTTGGCAATTACATATCCTTGAAGTATCTTTTATTTCTCCCTATCTCAATGAGATTATCTTGTTACCTGTCTATCCTAAACATCCTGAGAACACAGCACGGTATGTTCACTTGGTACTCAGAATATGGCCCTTTCCTGGGAGGATGTGTAATACACGGGGGTGTAAATGATAACCTGGGAAAATGACTAATTCTACATGCTACCTCTTCAATTACATAATTTGATGTAACATTTTTTTACTAGAATGTTCTTACAAATTATATCCTGGGTTGCTTTCTGCGTATTTTCTGGTTTTTTTAAAACAGTATTTTGAGTCATTCACAGGAATGAACTAGTTAATCCTATTTATAAAGATTCAAAGTATCATCTAAAGGAAACAGTTGAGTTTTAAAAAAATTAACAAGAAGCTCTGTTTAACATCTATACATATCCCACCACTGATCAGTACAGTAACTTTTATATCTCAAATGTGAATATAATCTTAATAAATGTCTCAGCTTCCACTGTTCTGAGGGTCAGCATCTTTGGTTTCTTCCCTCTGGCCACAGGGCAGATCTTTTGTGTTAGTCTCAGGCGTCAGTTTATGACAGTTTCAGCCGTCAACTTTTTGTAGAAGCAATTTGTTATCACCCCCTTTGAGTGCTTTAGTGACACCCTCAGAAATCGAAACGGTCAGAAAAACAAATAATCGCCAGCTTACAGTGTGCGCTGCAAGTACATGTGCGCCACTCCCTGGCTTGGTTTACACTTCTGTCATCCCAGTCTTCTGTTCCACGTATACTAAGCTTAGGTGTGGATGGGCTTATTTTGTAATATGATTGTCCTGTTGCATGGCTGTACCAATTTTCAAGCCAACTGAGAAGGAGAATAGACTTAGCCAGATTGGTTACTTTTTTTTTTTTTTTTTTTTTTTTTTGTGAATGGAAAAATGGATGAATGGGAATATTTTCGAGATTTGGTTTCAAAAGCAGAAGGAAAGTAGGTGAGTTGATCCTCATCATGACCCAGTAATGGAAGCATTCCAGATTCCTCAAAGGTAGCCAAATATTGATTGGGAATTTTCTTTTGAATGATGAAATTATTCTACAATGTTTAAAGAAGATCTTTGTGTGCTAAATCTTAATGCTAAGAACGGATAATTTCATTTAATATTTACAGCAGATATCTTCCGGAATGTGGGACGGAGCTTTAAGAAGTTATATTAACATTTGGGGAAATTTTAGAATTTTCACATTCTGTTCTACTGTTGAAATCAATTAGCTTTGAAGGCCACAGCTTTTTTTTTTTTTTAAACCAGGGACCAGTAGGTCCCTGTGCAAATGCATCACTAGGCCTCTGAGTAGAATGTGAGGATGTGTTTTTCGGCTGATGGTAACGCCCTGGAGTCAGCCTCATTCAGGGCGTCCCTTTAGCAATCAGCTCTTCCCCAGCTTCTCCATTACTCTGCAAAACAAGGTCTAGGTGAGGGGGGTGGCTTTTAGGGAATTAGTGAAATAATTTATTTTCTAGTCTATCCTCACTTTTACCATATCTGACCACTGTCATTTTAACCTTTATAGCAATCAGACAAACCAACAAACAGGACTAGTATTTTAACAGGCTGGTGAGCCAGACCTAGCAATGCTTAGTGGCTGATTCCCGCCTTCGTGGCATTCATTGACATAAGTATTAATTCTGAGCAATTATTTATTTATTTATTTATTTATTTATTTATCTATTTAGGCTTAAATGCCAACTTTCACAGGAATTCATTGGAACCCTGCTCCCTCATCAGTTATGTTTTTTAAGGCCTATATAACTGCATAAAATTGACAAATTTTAAGTGATATTTTAAATGCATTTTAAAAATAATTGCTTTTATTTTATTTTACTTATTTTATTTGCATTGGTATTTTGCTTCTGTGTCTGTGTGAGGGTGTTGGTTCCCCTGAAACTGGAGTTCCAGATAGTCATGAACTGCCATGTGGATGCTGGGAATTGAGGCCAGGTCATCTGCAAGAACAGCCAGTGCTCCTAACCACTTACACGTCTCTCCACTCCTAAAAGTGTACTTTGTTAGCGTGTGGCAGATATTGTATTAGGTGATCCTGACAAAGGTGTGTAAAAGATAAAGGTGTGCTCCCTGCATAGAACTTATGAGTTGGACAGGGGAGGAGAGAAACGTACTGGAAGACAGAGCAAGGAGCCGCTGGCAGAACCTGCAAATACACTTCTGAGTTAACACTTAACGTCAATGCCAGCAGTTTCAGCCATGTGTAGAGATACACACAGACCACTGTAAGCAGAAAGAAAAACATCTGTGAAATAATCTGCCTATGGATGATCTAGACGCACCTGAGGAACTGAAAGGGGCCAGTTTGATTAGGAAGAATAGGTAGCCCAAGATGAAAGGACCCCAGAGGACACATAAGATGTTTTAGAGTTGATACAGGAGGGCTTCCTTTGTCCATCTAGCTGTGGTATGAGACCAAGATTGCAGGGAAACAAGAGAAATAAGCAAAAACCAACAGTGAGTGTGAGTAGTCAACGGCAAGGAGTCCATCTGTGATTCTGGTGTGGCCCAGGACAGTTGGTAGAGAAAGAGACAAGGCAGAGGCATCATTTGCTGATTAACTATGAAGAGAGTAAGACATGGGGGTATCTACTGGCTAGTAGCCTTGAACCACTGTGCCCCAGGGAGGGACAGAACTGAGGGTGACAATCCAAGTGAACTTTGGCATATGTTCAATTTGAGATTCACTTCATACATTCAGGAAGACACAGGTCTTGAGCTTATTGGAGAAATATTGGCCCACAGGGAATATTTGGATGGTTTCTATTTCAAGTGAATACTGTTCCCCACAGAAAGAGGATAGAGTGAGAAAGGAGGACCGAGTACAGGCACCTTGTTCTCCCATTCAGTCGGGGAATCCTGCTACTTCTCCAAATATAATAATACAATTTAGTCTTGACATACAATGCTTTAAAATATGTGTATACTACAGAATATACACATTGTGGTTGCTTTATGGTGCAACTGTACACAACTTATTCTTTTTACCGTTGTCTATTTTTTAAACACATGTCTTCCCAATCTCTATGCTGCTAATTGGCATCTGTTACCTAGCACTTTACTTTCTACTCTTGAGTCTGACTTGTTTTTAAAAAAATTAAACATACATGTATCCATGCAAAGTTTTTATTTCTGTTCCTGACATATTTCTTCTAACATGCATGCTGTTATAAATGGGTTTTTGTTTGTTTGTTGCATTGGTTTGTTTTGTTTTTTGTTTTTGTATGTGTGTGAGAGTTTTTGAGACAGGGTTCTGCATAGCCTAGTGTCCTAGTCTGTTGTTATTTTGGTTTCTAATTCTGTGATAAAGACCATGGCCCAAAGCAATGATCCATCATAACAGGAAGTCAGGAGAAGAAATTGAGGCCAGAAACATGGACACAGAAACTGAAGCTGAAGCCATGGAGGAACACTGCTTGCTAGATTGTTCTTTATGACTTGCTCAGCTTGCTTTTTCACACAGCCCAGTACCATTTGGCCAGTGACTAGAACTGCCCATCATGAGCTGGGCCTTTACTCACCAGTCGTTAATCAGGAAAAAGCCTCCATGACCTTGCCTCCAAGCCAATTTATGGAGGCATTTCCCCCATTTCAGGTTTCCTCTTCCCTAAATAACTCTGTGTCAAACCAACAATAACGAAGCAAACTGCCCTTTGGCTCTGATACTCCTTCCTCCTTTAACTGGGCCTAG
Organism: Acomys minous; assembly: GCF_964271855.1. Lineage (NCBI taxonomy): Eukaryota > Metazoa > Chordata > Mammalia > Rodentia > Muridae > Acomys > Acomys minous. Next base: position 36,179,277 of record NC_140495.1, read on the forward strand.
TACTGAGACACAGGCATGTCCCTCCTAGTTGGCTTCATTTATTTTCCATTCTTTCTTCCCTCATTCCTTCTCTCTCCCTGCACCCCCCCTCCCCCAGTCTCTCTGTCTCCCTGTCTCTCTGTCTCTCTTTCTCCCCCCCCCTCACTCCTTTCTTTCTTGGTGGAATGGTGTTACTCAGTGTATATGAATAACACGTACATTCATTTTTACCCTACTTATCTTCCACTGGACTAGGTATTAAGAACAACGCTATAGTAAACATGCAACTGTGTAGCATTTCATTGATACAGTGTTTATTTTTTCTTCTGGATATATACCTAGGAGAAGGATTCCTGAACTACATGGTAGTTCCACTTTTAATTTTTAATTGCAGCGCATAATGGCTTTAGTAGTGTACGTTCTGATCAGCACTGCACAATGAATTTACTTTTCCTTTATATCATTACTGATGCTTGTCTCTTTTCTGGTGACAGAAATTCTGTCAGGTATAAAGTGATATGCCATTATGATTTTAATATGCATTTTCCTAATGACTAGTGATATTCAGTATTTTGAATACATCATTTGGTTATTAGGGTGCTGCATTTAGAAAAATGTTTATCTAAATTCTTCTTTAACCTATTTCTTATGCTCTTATTTTTTCTTCTCCAATTTTCTCTCTCATTTCTTTTTCGGTATGAAGTTGATCCCTTATACATTTTGGGCATTAACTCTTTGGGTATGGTTTGAAAATATTTTCTCCACTTTTAAAAATTACTTAGATGTTTTTACATTTTATTATCATATATTAGTATAGAAAATAACTTTTTTCATTATGTTTTCACAGTTGCATATAAATGACCTGGATTACATCCACCCCACTCTAATTTTTCCTTTTAAGAGTACTTTCTATTCCTTTATAAAAGCATTTTTGTTTCATATAATTTCATTAAACAATTTTGGTTTTATTATAAGTGCTTTTAGGGTCACTTCCAAAATATTATTGTCAAGACAAATGTCATATGGGTTTTTTGTTTGTTTGTTTGTTTTATGTGTTTTGTCCAGATAGTTTCACAGCATTAAATATTAGGTAGAAGAAAACTGTAATTTTAGTCAAGTCACAGAAAGAAAGAATTGTTCCTACATAATATGAAAGTAATATTTAGAGAATGGATGAATAGCAGAAGAACTTATGATGTAGACGATGTTTGTTGATATGTATAAATCATAGTTAGGTCTCATCCAGCTTCAGGGTCTGGTTCTTTTGTTCTAAAAACACAAAGTCACATAAGCATTATACAGTCCTAAAATTATTAATATATGAGATGTACATGATGCATAAAAGAATTAAGGCTTGTTCTCTGATCTTAGTATGAGCAGAACAAAGACATCTGCTAATCTTTATTCACACCATATTAACAATGGCATCTAATAATAAGCCAGATGGATTCTGTGACCAATAAGAAGCCTTGTCTATGCATAGACATTCATGTCTCAGGCAGCTGCAGAGCTACTTCCATGGAGTGGGCTTAGCAATATAAATCACCTGCTTATTTTGCAGTTTGAATTCTTTTTGTTTGTTTGTTTGTTTGCTTGTTACATATCCTTTTCTTACATATATTTTATTAATTTATTCATATTACATCTCAATTGTTATCCCATCCCTTCTATCCTCCCATTCCTCCCTCCTTCCCATTTTCCCCTTACTCCCCTCCTCTATGACTGTGACTGAGGGGGACCTCCTCCCACTGTATATGCTCATAGGGTATCAAGTCTCTTCTTGGTAGCCTGCTGTCTTTCCTCTGAGTGTCACCAGGTCTCCCCATCAAGGGGAGCAGTTTGAATTCTGTATATCCCAATTGTAGTCCCCTCCCTCATCAACTCACTATCTGTCCCTCCCTCCCTCTTTCCCTCCCTCCCTCCCTCTCCCTCCCTCCCTCCCTCCCTCCCCTAGTCATCCGAAAGGGAGCCCTCCTCCCCTAATAATGTGACCTCTGCCTATCAAGTCTCATCTGTACTATCTTCAATTGCTGCGATGAAACACCATGACAAAAGCAAGTTTGGGAGGAAAGGGTTTATTTCGCTTACCCTTCTACATGGTGGTGCATCATTGAAAGAATTCAGGAAAGAAACTCCAAGGGCCAGAACCTGAAGGAAAAAGCTAATGCAGAGGGCATGGAAGGGTGCTGCTTATTGGCTTGCTCTTTTGTGGCTTGCTCATTCTTATTTCTTATAGAACCCAAGACCAACAGTTGAGGAATGACAAAAATCAACCAATAATTAAGAAAATGTTCTATAGGCTTACCTACAGACCAGTCTTATGGATATATTTCCTTAGTTGAGGTTCCTTCCTCTCAAATGACTTCAGCCTATGTCAAATAGACATAAAACCATCCAGTGAGTATATAAGCAGGAAGGTGCTCTTTGGGCATGGACAAAGAAAAATGATATGGTTTGGGTTAGTATTCTCACAGACCCACATGTTAAAAGCTTGAATATCAGTCTATGGTATTACTGAAAAAAATGGCAGAACCTTCAGAAAGTGGGGACTAGTGGAAAAAAGTGAAGTCATTGGCAGCATGCAGTTGAGAATGCTATTGCAGCCTGGCCCACTTCTGTCCCTGTCTTTGCTTCCTGGATGCTGTATGTAGAATATTCTTTTCCTTGCATGTTATCCTACCATTAGTGGTAGTACCATGTAAAATGCCCAAAGGCATATGGAAGACTATGTGACTGTGGGTGGAATCTTCTGATCTATAGAATAATATGAACTTTTATTCTTGTAGAAATTGATTTATCCAAGGCATTTTTGTCATAATGACTGAAAGCTGACTAACACAAAGGATGTGGACATCCCCAGTAAGCATGGTTTAGTTTGGGTTGCCTGACTGAAACAAAAAACAAGACTACTGTGGGAAAGTGAGTGGAAGCCAAAATGGAGAGAAAGGCTTTGAAGAAAAAGTGATCCACTAATCTAAATAAAAAATTGAAAGAACCTGAGGGAAAAAAATTTCCTTGATTCATTCAAGCAGTAAAAGTGTAAAACATTGGTTTATGCTGACAGGATGGACATAACATTGAAGACAGTTGCAGTTTAACTGAGAGAGAGAACAGTTTCCCCGTGTACCTCAAGGATCACGTTTGACAGGCCACAGTTTGCTTTACAGACAAAAATCCTTTAATGTTTAACTCCCAGATAAGTACGGTGACTGGAAAGACAGTGCTGGCAAGAGGACAGATTTTTATCAGTTTGCAAACATAGAACTTCTACTGGCACATGACTGCTTTGGTAAGGCATTCTTCAACGGAAACGTTATGAAAGACCCCTCGGAGCCAATCACGTATAGCTTAATGTATAAACAGGGTCCCATCCCAGTGCTAATACAAATCAGTTCAAAACAAGTTATGCAACTGGGTAAATGAAGTTGTTCAAATAAGTTACTTCACTTCTTTGTCTTCCCATCATCAGCCTTTCCTGCTGAAAAACTCAACCGTTCTTGCCCATGGAAGGATGCTTAATTGTTGTCCAGCTGGACATAAGGCGCTAAACCTTTCCATTTGTTTTGTACTTGAATTAAAGCCACTTTGCTCTTATTCTATGCTTCTTTACAAACTTGAAAGACACAGCATGGAAAGACAGAATAATCTTGCCTTGGAGCAGGGCTGCTGGAAGAAAAGTTGAGAAGGAGTTAGAAAAGTAGGTGAGGAGATTTAGAATGTTTGACCAAGGAAATGACATTTCACTCAAGCTTTTTTTTTTTAACCTACGGTTTTATCTTGGCTGACTATTATGATTTTTAATCAGTGGACAGACTCCTTGCTTCTCCAAAGCATCTGACTGCATATGCTTTCCACCGAGCATTAGACCCCGAATATGTTTGCTCGAATAATAAATAAATGTGCACCTCAGCATGAAAAAGTACATGCTCACATGCAAACATGCCTGGAAGAAAAAGTACTTTGTCTTGGAAGAAAAAGTACTTTGTCTTTCATTACTGTCACTCAATGTGCAAAACTTCTGTGGCCACAGTTGTGTGGGCTGTTTTTCCACATTAGTCGGTTTTCCAAAGCCAGGTGAGGTGAATGTTCAATAAGGAAATTCAGATATGATGATGTCTACCTGGGATCAGAGTTAGCTTCCACAGGGGAAGGGCCCAGTGCCACACAACTGTGCCCCACTTCAGATTCAGGCTTGAGAGCCTCTCATAAACCACTGATTTCCACTCTGTCGCCTAGCACCGCAGTGACTCACGGAACTTGGGGAAATACCCAGCTTGCCACCAGTGTAGTACGGATGGATACTGACAAGGATTCTGATGAATTGCTAAAGGGACAGGAGCCTCTGTCTCCATGGAGCTGGATGTTCCATTGTAACATGATGATTGTCTGAAGTCTATCACGTGGGTATCTATAGAGGCTTCAGGATTGGCTTTATTATGTTGCTATGATTAATTACATTATTGACCATTGAAATCAGCCCTGCTATTTTCCTTGAAGGTAAATAGATGGGAGTTTGAACGGGACCCCTGGGCCCAAATCTGCCTGTCATAATGTTCTACTTGTAGGTTTCTAGGACCCTCTGGATCTTTCTACTTTGCTATTCTCCCGTGCTTCTCTCATCTAGAGTCCCAATAGGATGTCCTCCCCTCTGTCTCAGTTTCCTGGTAAGTGAAGGCTTTCGTGGGACATGCCCCTTGGGCCAATATGTAGATATAAGTGAGTATATACCATTTGAGTCTTTCTCCTTTTGGGTTAACTCACTCATTATGATCATTTCTAGGCACCAGCCAAGGACAATACAGGCCGTAAACTTTAAACCCCTACCCAGATCTAGCCAAGGGTCAGAACATTCTCCACAGTAAAGTGGAGAGTGGGATATGACTTTCTCACATACTCTGGTGCCTCACCTTTGACCATGTCTTCTGGAGGGGGAGACCTGGTGGCACTCAGAGGAAGAACAGCAGGTTACCAAGAAGAGACTTGATACCCTATGAACATATACAGGGTGAGGAAATCCCCCTCAGGAACAGTCATAGGGGAGGGGAATAAGGGGAAAATAGAAGGGAGGGAAGAATGGGAGGATACAAGGGATGGGATAACCATTGAGATGTAATAAGAATAAATTAATAAAAAATTTTAAAAAATAGATGGGAATTAAATTCTACCTTTTTAAGCAAATTGCTATTTTCCCTGGCAACCATAGCCTCTCTCTGTATGTTGCCATGGGACCCCAAGCAATCCTTCCCATGTAATAAAACACCTAGCAGTTACAGAAGTCTCAAGATCCCAGCTGTTGTGCACCAGCAACTGGCTTTATAAGGCAAGCACATGTTTCCATCAGGTCACATCAAGTTATTTTTAAGCATTTTTGTTTTTTGTTTTTTGTTTTCAAGACAGGGTTTCTCTGCGTAGCCTTGGCTGTCCTGGAGTCACTTTGTAGACCAGGCTGGCCTTGAACTCACAGTGATCCACCTGCCTCTGCCTGCCAAGTGCTGAGATATTTAAAGCATTTCTAGTCTACCATTTTTATATTCCTCAAAATCTCCAGGAACATAATTGCTTATACTTCTATTCATTTTAAGATTCAGACATACTCATGAGCATTACTATTCAGAAATAAAGCAGATTTTGTTTTTTACTAGAAACAAAGATATACTTTTGAGGACTTTTTTTGTTTTTTGTTTTTGTTTTTAAATGTTTAAAAGCAATTGAGCTTTTAGTAAACACTCACTAGTTTCTTTCTGTGTGCAAGGCATCATGATAAACCATGTAAAAGATCTATAAACAATTCCTCACTTACATTTATGGCCAATAATCAGAATTGCTTGGTATTGAATAGCATACACTCCTCACTTCTCTCAGTCCTGACTTCTAATAGCCTTCTTTTCTCTTTATTCATACTCATCACTTATTTTATTGTTTAATTGCTGTACTTTAAGTAGACATATTGTTAGTACATCGTAGAATAAATGATTATATGGCTCCGCAATTTAAAATCAATATATGATTAAATTAAGATGCCTATTTTCTAATGATTAGATTTAATTTGAGAGTAAGGACTTTAATGTTGGGATGGAGAGTAGGTCACATTGATAGCTATGACATGTGACATGTGATTATTTAACAATTGTACAGTTTTTAAAAAGCAGGCAATTGGACAAACAGATTACAATGCCATTTGTAGGACCAGAAATGCAGACTAAGTTTATAGCAAGTTAAAGCAAGTGGATTGCAACTGAAGAATTTTAATATGTTTCTGTATAAAAGGAACAGGGACCTCATGCCCTTGGTTTTGTGTTCTAAGAAGCTTAATAAAGTGGTAGTTAGTGCCTGCGTAAGAGGGAGTGAGGTGGAGCAAGGAATCTAATTATGTTCATTTTCATTATTAAGTCAATGGCTCAGATCTGCGTCTGCAAATACAAGGGCTATTGAGATGCTGGAATCGAAGAAAATTTAGGACTTGAGTAGGCATAAAAGGAAAAAAATTTTTTTCAAGAGATTTCAACCTGGATGACTAAAAAGAGTGATATGGTATTAGAGAGCCCTCAGGAAAATGATCTGGAGAAGCAGCATGCTCATCCTCAATTCAAACTGTTAGAGTGCCTGGTGTCCACCAGATACAGTAGGTCAGGAGCTGACAGACAGCACACAGTATGATAAGAGGGCAGCGGTTGGAGGCCATGAATTTTGAAATCTTTGTACAAAACTCTGAAAAACAAGCAAAGATTAGAATTATGAGGAAAGTACAATTCTCAGAAGACTGAAAATGAAGAGAACAGTGAATAAATTCATTGTTCAGTTACATTTACCCCTTTTAGAATTGTGAAAATTAACATCATATGTAAGGCTGATTATCAGGAAAGCTGAGTCTATAAATGGGTGGAGCTCATAGAAATGGCCAGAAATTCAGACAACTATATAACTGTGACAACCTGAAAAAAAAAATGAAGTTTAAAAGACAGCAGTTGCTTTAAAGGATATTTTGTAGAAATACTTATAAAATGAGTAACTTTTTGAGTATGAGTTGTGGGCTTCGAGATGCACTACATAAAAAAAAATGGCTTGTTAAGACCTGAAAAGAAACAGGTTTCTTACTAATAGATCCTAAAATGGGAGTGAGGAGAAGCTGAGCAGCTGGGAAGCAGATGAGATGAACATGAGTGAGTCAAAACACCCATGACAAAAGAGAACTGTTTCATCTTCCATTTGACTTGCTGGCTTTACTGTGGACTTTTGAGCACTTTTCAGCATCTAAAGGAGCTTGTACTTTGTTGTAAAATAAGGGAGTGATACATTGTGATTTGGTAGAAAATGATGGTGCATTTCCTACTATGAATTATATTCATTAGAACATCTGTTACTAAGTTTTGCAGATGTATCAGATTCAATAAAATATCGTGTTAACTTCCTCGTGGCTGGAACAAAATGCCTACAGGGAGAAGCTTTTTGGTTGAAGGGTTTACTTCGGCTCGCATTTAAAGAAACATAGCCCATCACGGCAGGGAAGGCGTAGAGGATGAAGTGGCTGAGTCTCTGCTGGTTAGCTTATGTCCAGCAATTTCCTTACACAAACAGGATGCAATAAGTTAGATGGGAAACAAGTACAGCATAAAACCCTCAAATCCTGCCCCTATGCTACTACCACATATAAGAGCTAGACCCCGTATCTGAAACTTACTACAATCTTCCTAAAGAGCATCATCAGCTGGGTACCAAGTATGCAGACACATGAGCCTATGGGTGGAGTTCACATCAAAACGTCAGCACTCCTCTTATAGGCAGCATCTCCTAATCTGCATTAAGTCCAAATTCAACAGCCCCATATGGTCTCCCAGTTCTAACACTGTCCAAACGCCAAGTTTATTCTGAGACTCAAGGTAGTCTCTCAACTGTGAACCTTTGTAATATCAGAAAGCAAATGATGTACTCTCAATAAACAATGGCACACAGTAATTATTCCTACCCCTGAAGGTAAGGACAGAAAAATATGGGGTAATTAAAGCAAGATTGAAACTCAAAAAAAAAAAAAGCATTGAACTTTGCATCTCTTTGTTCAACATCTGTGGCTTGTGGTGGCATCATATGGGCTCCAATAGGTATCTCACCCCTCCAGCTTTGCCATCTACAGCACAGTTGACTTTCTCTTGAGCAGATGCATTCCATCTGAAGATGTCTCATGTTCTTGGCATCAAGTCCACAACAACTTATTCTTTATCCTCACACTATATCCAGATCATTCAGTAGCTCCATGTGAGGAATACTATCCACCTTATGTCTCAGGGGCTTTATAGGACTTTTGGTGTGCACTTTCTTGAATTCAGCAAGCCCATGAAACCAGCACTGTATGAATAATGATGTCAGATTCTTAAGTCAACTGAAACTACAGTCTGATCCTGAGGAGAAAATGCTCCTTGGCTGGCCTCTGACTACTAGCTAGGCTTTGTTCATTCATTTTTTCTTCTTTTATTCTTTTTTTAATTTTATTTAATTAATGTATTCATATTACATCTCAGTTGTTAGCCCATCCCTAGTATCCTCCCATTCCTCCCTCCCTCCTGCTTCCCCCTACTCCCCTCCCCTATGACTGTGACTGAGGGGGACCTCCCCCGCCCTGTATATGCTCATAGGGTAAATACAGGTTTGGAGCTCCCAATGGGTGGGTTTTTCTTTTAAGGTACCCTCCCTATAGCCCAGATGAAAGTTCACTGCTTCTTTTTAAATAACATTAGTCTCTTTAACAATTAATGCCTTCCCCCACAACTGTATATGTTTTTCTTGTCCAAGATCACAGTTTATATAACTGTAAACCTGGTTCAGAGTGTGAGCAGTGACTATGCCTAGCCTCAATGTTAGATTGTCTTAAAATTTCTTCTGTTGAAAGCTAAGTGGATAATTTTTACATTTCAGCTTCATTTGAAATGCTAAGACATAAGCAGAAGGTAGAAGGTACCCAGATTCTTTTTCCAGAATGTAGCATAAATGACTCTATATCTATCTTACAAACAAACAAACAAACAAACAAACAAATCCTTGTTCTCCTCTGAAACGTCATTTAACTTGTCTTTATTAGCATATTCTAGTTGTGACTGTAGACTACCTAACTCTGACCACAATGCCCAGTTAAGCTCTGCTCATGTCATTCTAGAGCCCTGCTTAACACATACTACAAAGTTTTCTCCAATGTCTCCATGAATCAGTGCCAAAGGCCTACATTATATGTGGTGAAGGTTATTGCATCTTAGTTTTTGACCCTAATTTTTGTTACCACTGATATATATTACTTAGTTTTTTTCATTGTAGTGGCAAAATATCTATGGAAGAAATTTAAAGGAGAATTTTAGCATGGATTTGTGTAATGCTTCGAAGCACTAAAGTCCATCTTGGTGGGAAAGACAAAATGCCTGAAAGGAGGTATCACTGGTGCAAAGGCTTCTGGTAGCTGGTTACATCATGGAAACAGAGGTGTCCCTGGTGCAAAGGCTTCTGGTAGCTGGTTACATCATGGAAACTGACATGATGCACAAAGCCTCACAGTAGAGCCAATTTATTGCTCTAAAAGTTAATCTCAACAGTGCTGTAACTCCCAACTGTGCCTTAATTCTCAGCATTTCCACAATCTCTCAAAAAAAGTCCACCAGATAGACCCATGTAGTCAAACTTATAAGCCTATGGAGTACATCTAACATACAATGTAAAACAGATGACAAAACATTTGGATGTATTACCTCTGGGCCTTTAAAAGGTAACGCTATGTATATTTCATAAGGTATCCTTATGTCAGCTCTTCTGTGGGCTCTGCCATCTTTGTTTTATTCATTATCTACTTACCAATCATTATATTACACTTGAGTTCATTCATTTCCTCTATTTTTTCAAATATACAGTTACTATGGTAGGTACCTGGAGGTATGTACCTACCTACTATGGAGTAGGTACCTACCTACTATGGTAGGTACTATGGTAGGTACACATATATATATGTGTGTGTGTGTGTGTGTGTGTGTGTGTGTGTGTGTGTGTGTGTGTGTGTTTTGAATTGAATAACATTCTGTATTTTATAAATTGAGACTTTTCAAAAATTGATTCTTATATATAGCTGAAGCAGATATGGAAAAATAAACTATGGCAATTAACAACAAGAACAAAAACCATCTTCTGGGCTAGTAAGATGGCTCAATAGGTAAAGGAATTTGCTACAATACCTTATGACCTGAGTGTGATCCCAGCATCACACACAGTGGAAGAAGAGAAGCAACTTCAATAAATTATCAGAGATCTCAGCCTTGATGCTGTGGCACACCTGTATCCATGCACATGTATACATACACAGAGACAGATGTAGCAATAACAATAAATTATCACTAACAATACAACCATTTCCTTTCTTCTCTCATACCAAAGATCCTATAAAGCCACATCATGTTTTCATTCACTAAACCAGCAAAGCTAACCTACATCTCCTAGTAAAACATTTCCCATTGAGAAGAATGCATTTTGTCATATGAAATGGTAATTTTGTATCTTAAGAGAATCACAGTAAACTTATTTAAATCATAGATACATATAATTAATTTTTCTATTTCAGTATTTTTGCTTTAGAGAGATTTATTTTTTGCATTCTATTTGTTACTATTTAACTAGTTTCATGTTTTTGTGGATTTTAAAGCACTTTCATGTACATATATTAATGATAAAGCATGCCCTTATGTAGAATAAAATTGATATAGGAATATTTTCAAGGGCAAGCCAACGAAAGGTTATGGAGAGAAATGGTAATGTATGTGAGTGTGGTAGAGAATATTTTTTGCAATGATGAATGAGGAAAGTTGAAGTTGTGTATGGACATATTTGCTTACATACACACATTCGTATATCCATGATGTTACAAGCCTGCAGATGTGCATGTAGAAAGCTCTTAGGTTTGGTACTACCTTGACCAAATGGATGGGATTTTTTTTTCACTTAGGGCCTTTAGCAAAAGTTTATTGAAATGTACTAAGTAATGCTGTACTTGTATTTATATATTTGTCCCTGAAGATTAATTTTTGATGTAGTTATTAAAAAATTTTTGAGTTTAAAAAAATCTCTTAATTAGTATGAATGGATTATATTATTGATAACTATGAATGCTAATTCTTTTGAAGTTAAATATTAAAGTTACAAATATGAGAGAATTTTTCTATAACTTTTCTACATAAAGAGAACATGATCTTTTGCCTTTGCCCTGACAGAAAATTAAATTTTCTTAAAATTTAGTGTTCTATCCTGTTTGTATTATGATATAACTACTTTTACCTAAAACTTTAGATCTAAAAATTATTCCAATCCTTATGGTTAGAGAAATAAAATGTCCAGATATGCGTGATTTTTTTTTGTTCTTAATTTCTTTGTTCATCTCAATGTCCGATCTTTATACTATAATACTATCAGAGCTATATTGCTTTAATAACTGTTTAATGTTCTATTCTTCATTCTATCTTTAATTGTAGATTTTTCATTGTTATTTGTTGTTGTTGTTGTTGTTGTTGGTGTTGTTGTTTATTCTTGACAAATTCTAACTGTAGAAATCAGATGTTAGAGTGGTACCCTTCTCAGGAGAAGCTGTCGAATAGTATGTTTGATGTCAAAGCATGTGTCTGGGGAAGCATTTGGAAAATGCACTATTTTTGAGTGGATAACATTAGAAGTGTCTGCTGAGAGTGTGATACAAATGTAGCCTGGCCAGGAAATTGTGTTTTCAGCCTGTCATGCTTCCTCTGACTCACTTCACTGTTGGATTTAAGTCATATTGTTTTGGCATGAGTTAAGTGACCTTCTTTAAGATATTCACTCTGTTCTTGTCTTCTAGGTCATCGTGTTCCTATTCACATGCAAATACACTGTTTATTAATTGTATAATGTGTTTTAATAGAGTCTTTGATGCACAAATGAATTCAGGATTATTAGCCAGGCATTCCCAGGAGAACCAGAAAAGAGTTAGCTCAGTTCCCCCAGCTAATGAGTGCCTGGCTGTGCCTCTGAGGTCTCTGGAGTGGGTTGTCTGAGAGTGTTTTAAGTCTCTTTAGCCCTTGGAGATATGATGGTGGTGAGGTACACAACAGAATTCATTCTTGGCACCAGAGCAGGTTCTACTAGGAAGAACTAGTACATACTGATCTGAGGAGAGGTTAGATTAGAATTACAGAATTAGAATTAGAATTAGAGTTACAGAGAGATATGATCAAATTAGTTCTGCAGCAGGATGAATCTCACTCCCTCACATGGAGGGAGAAACTTTATAGAGACAGGGAGTCAAGTTACAAAAGTGGCCCTTTCCTTTTATAAAGCCTGTAATCGCTAATACATAGAAGGAGACTCTTAAAGGAACACACGGAAGATATACACTTATTCACAACAGAGAGTGCAGATAACCTAAGTAATGGAGAATGTCTGTTGATGCCGGCATAAACTGAAAGTCAGTAGTAACAGCTGTGCTTCAGCATGCATTCCTATTTTAATTATTTTCTTTGGATGTGTGTGCACACACATGCACATGTATGCACCACAAGTGTGTGCAAGTGTGTGCCTATGTGTATGGTGCATGCATGTGTGAAAATGAATGTGTGATTGCACTCTGCTGTGAGGATACTTTTGGAGGCTGGAATTTATGGGATTTATGGTGTGATGATTTCCTTATTCCTTTTCACCTTATATTTCGAGAAAGAATGTCTTGATGTACATGCCCTGGAAGCATTTTTACCAATTAAGCTATCTAATCAACACTGATTGATTTTATTTTTTTAATTTTGTGGCATTTTTTTCCTTTATTAATTTATTCTTGTTACATCTCAATGGTTATCCCATCCCTTGTATCCTCCCATTCTTCCCTCCCTCCCATTTTCCCCTTATTCCCCTCCCCTATGACTGTTCCTGAGGGGGATTACCTCCCCCTGTATATGCTCACACTGATGGATTTTAATTTATTACAAATACTTTTTAAAAATATATATTCTGATCATGGTTTCCCTTTCACCAACCCCTCCCAGTTACTCATAACCTACCCTTCCTTCAAGTTCCATTCCAAAGAGACCATTTCTGTGTCTTTTTAGAAAAAAACAGGCATCTAAAAGAACAAAGTACAATAATATAAAACAAAACCAAACAAATCAGAATAGAAGAAAACAAACAAACTGAAGAAAAAGTTGAAGAAATGTTGCAAGAAACACATATAGATAGAGATACACACATTTGTACATACTCAACAAAAACAAAAAAACAACTGGAAGCCTACAAGTTCATGGATAACTGAACAACACCCTACTCAATGACATCTGAGTAAGAGATGAAATAAAAAGAGAAACTAAAAGCTCCCTAGAATTTATGAAACTGAAGGTACAACATACCCGAATTTATGGGAAACAATGAAAGCTGTGCGAAGAGGAAGGTTCATAGCATGCATTGTTTTTATAAAGAAACTGGAGAGATCCCATACTAGCAACTTAACAGCAAACCTGAAAGTTCTAGAACAAGGAGAAGCAGACACACCCAAGAGGAGTAGATGGCTGGAAATCATCAAACTTGGAAACAAAAATAATAATAATAATTCAAAGAATCAATTAAACCAAGGCCTGGTTCTTTGAGAAAATCAACAAGATTGACAAACCTTTAGCCAAACTAACTAACAGCATAGGGAATATTCAAATCAACAAAATCAGAAATGAAAGGGAGACATAATAAGAGACACTGAGGAAATCCAAAGAATCATCAGGTCTTACTTCAAAATTCTATATGCCACAAATTCAAAAACCTAAATGAAATGGGCAATTTTCTTGATAGCTACCAACTACCCAAATTGAATCAAGATCATGTAAACAAATTGAATAGTCATATAACATGTAACGAAATAGAGGCAATCATCAAAAGTCTCCCAACAACAACAAAAAACTCCCAGGACCAGATGGATTCAGTGAAGAATTCTATCAGACATTCAGAGAAGAGATAATAAGAATTTTCTTCAAACTATTCCATATAATAGAAACAGAAGCAACTTTACTAAACTCATGCTATGAGGCTACAGTTACCTTAATATCTAAACCATAAAAAGACTTAAAGAGAGAGAGAGAGAGAGAGAGAGAGAGAGAGAGAGAGAGAGAGAGAGAGAGAGAACGAGAATTCCAGGCCAATTCCTCTTATGAACATTGATGTGAAAATACTCAAAGTGCTCACAAAGCAAATTGAAGAACACATTAAAACACCATGGCCAAGTAGGCGTCACCTCAGGCATGGAGGAGTGGATCAATATATGGAAATCCATCAACGTAATTCATTATATAAAAAACTTAAAGAAAGGAAAACCACATCTGATCATCTCCTTAGATGCCAGAAAAGCATTTGACAAACCCAACACCCATTTATATTAAAAGTCTTGGAGAATAAAATTACATTTAAATTCTATATCACTGTATCTAGAATTAAACTTATTTTGCATCTACAAACAAAATTCTATACTAGGGGATTAAAAATAACCTTGTGAGTTACAATTGAGGCATTAAGTTGAGGAGTAGATTCACTAATCTACCTTTTGTTCTATTTTCCCTATATATTTCTGTATTACCTCCTTCTTTTTTTAAAACTCCTATCTCCAAACCTAAGAATGTAAGATAAGGGAAAATGGAGACATTGTTGAATCTAACCTTGTTTTCTCTCTAAAAAAGACCAATAATAACTTGTAACCAACTTCCTTCCATAACAACCCTCTGTAGCCCAAGAAAGAAACCAAAAACTATTCCACCCCCTTAAAGGAAACATGGCATCTTTCTCTTAAGGTTTCTTCCAGCTGATTTGGGATGAATAATACCTAGTAGGGGCACAAATAAAATTGTGGACATGGGTAAACAAGCTAGGAATCACATTTGTGGTCCAGTTTCTAGATGTTGAGGAATTTCGGGCTTAATTAGACTCCTGTGGGGGACAGTCTTAAATGCTGGACCTGTTGGGATTGTGAGCTTTCTTTGAAATTGTCCTGGGAGCTGTCTTGTTCTGATGAGGAACAGCAACTGAAGCACTTGTTGCTGGAACAAGAAGGATACAGGATGTAAGTGGATGGCATGCTGAGAGAAATGCATGCTGTGAGGTCTGATCCAATGTCAGTGTCCAGTTCTTTTGTAGGTCTAGATAGATATTTTAAATTGATAGTGAGAAGAAGTGATAGAGATTGATTTACATTCATAATTTTAGATGAACCAAGATAGGAAAGATATTTTCTTAAAGGTTGTCAAATACAAATAGCCAAAACACTAAGAATGTAACATTTATATAATTCCTGATTGTGTCATGGTTCTTCTAGCTATAGGTAGTTTATTGTATAATAATATATGTGTAATAATATAAAGTACATGTAAAAAATAAAAAATATTTAATTAATAAAAATTTTTAAAGTCCTAGAGAGAACAGGGATACAAGGCACATATCTAAACATAATAAAGGCAATATAAAACAACACTATAGCCAACATCAAACTAAATGGAAAGAAACTTAAATCAATTCCACTGAAATCAGGGACAAGATAAGTCTGTCCACTTTCTCCTTATCTCTTCAATATAGGACTCAAAGTCCTAGGTAGAACATTAAGACTACTAAAGGAGATCAAAGGGGTACAAATCAGAAAAGAAGAAGTCAAATTATCACTATTCCAGATGATCTGATAGTATACAAAAGTGATACCAAAAATTCTATCAAAGAATTCCTACAGTTGATAAACACCTTGAGCAAAGTGGATGGATATGAAATCAACTAAAAAAAATCAGTAGCCCTCCTGTATATAAAGGACAGATCAGCTGAGAAAAAAGTTAGGGAAACTACATCCTTCACAATAGCAACAAATAATATAAAGTATCTTAGTGTAATTATAACCAAGAAAGTGAAAATTTGTATGAAAAAAGCTCAAATCTCTGAAAAAAGAATCTGAAGATTTCAGAAGATGGAAAGATCTCCCATGCTTGTGGATCAGGAGAGCCAACATAGTACAAATGGTCATCTCACCAAAAGCAATCTACAGAGTCAATGAAATTTCTATCAGAATATCCACACAATTCTTTACCAACTTTGAAAGATAAATTCTCAACTTCAAATGGAAAAACAAAAAACCCAGAATAGCTCAAACAATCCTGTACAATAAAAGATCTTCTGGAGGAATCTCCATCCTGGATCTCAAGCTGTACTCTAGAATATCAGTAATAAAAACAGCATGGAACTGACACAGAAATAGGCTGGGTGATCAATGGAATCAAATAAAAGATCCAGAAATAAATCCACATATCTATGGCCACTTGATTTTTGACAAAGAAGCCAAATCCATACAGTAGAAAAAAGATAGCATCTTCAACAAATGGTGCTTATGTAACCGGATGGGTACATGTAGAAAAATGCAAACAGATGCATTTTGATTACCATGTACAAAACTAAAGTCCAAATGCATCAACATAAAACCAGACATAGTAAATCTGTTAGAAGAAAAAGTGAGGAAGAGCCTTGAGCTCATTGGTACAGGAGACAACTTCCTGAACAGAACACGAACAGCTCATGCCTTAAGATCAACTATTAATAAATGGGAAGTTATGAAACTGATAAGCTTCTGTAAAGTGAAGAACATTATCAACAGAGCAAAATGATGGCCTAGAGACTAAGAAAGACCTCCACAAATCCTATATCTGACAAAGAGCTAATACCTAAAATATATAAAGAACTCAAGAAATTATACACCACCAAACCAAATAATCCCATTAAAATGGGGTACAGTACTAAACAGAATTCTCAACAGTGGAATGTCAAATGGCTGAGAAACACTTAAAGAAATGCTCAACATCCCTAGTTATCAGGGATATGCAATTCAAAACAACTCTGAGATTCCATCTTACACCTATCTGAATGGCTAAGATCAAAAATTCTGGTGACAGCACATGATTGCAAGGATATCAAGAAAGGGGAACACTCCTCCATTGGTGGTGCAAACTTGTACAACCACTTTGGAAATCAATCTTGTGCTTTCTCAGGAAATTGTGACTAACTCTTCTTCAGGACCCACCCGTATCATTCCTGGGAATATTCTTGAAAGATGATCTATCATACATCAAGGACATTTGTTCAACTATGTTCATAGCAACTTTATTCATAATAGCCAGAATCTGGAAACAACCTAGGTGTGCTTCAACCAAAGAGTGGGTTAAAGAAAATGTGGTGCATTTACACAATGGAATACTATTCAGCTATTAAAAACAAGAAAACCTTGAAATTTGCAGGCAAATGGATGGAAGTAGAAAAAGATCATCCTGAGTGAGGTAATCCAGACCCAGAAAGACATGCATGGTATATAATCACTCATAAATGGATATTAGCTACATAATACAGGATAACTACACAACAACACAGAGACTGAAACATCAACAAAGGACCACTTATAATGTGGACCTAGGACGTCTGCTCAGATGTAGCAGTACAGTCTCCTTGTGAATCCCAAATGAGGAGAGGAGGGACTACTTCAGACATATACCCTGGCCACCAAACTTAGACCACTTCCCTTTGGAAGGATGGCCTTGCCAGGCTACAGAGGAAGAGGCTACAGGTAGTATGGATTAGACTTGCTAGGCTGACGTCAGATGTTAGGGGAGGAGGGCATCTCTTTCTTAGGACTAAGGGAGGGAGAGCAAAGGCATGAGTGAGAGAGGGAGACAGGAAAAGGAGGAGGGAGGAAGATACAATTGGGATGTGAAGAATTTAAACTGCAGAACAAGCAGGTAATTTATATTGCTAATCCCACTATATGGGAATAGATCTGAGTCTAGATGAGACACCAATATCTAGGTATAGAGAATATTTCATATTGGCTACAGAACCCCTATGCATTACCATTAGATGCCTTTCTTCATATGGCATGAATAAAGATGTTAAGATGTCCTTTTTTTCTACTCATACAAAGAACAAAAAACCAACCTTAATTGTTTTGTTCACCTTATACATTATGCACACCTTATACATTTAGAATTTTAGGACTGTATAATGCTTGTGAGAAATTATATGCTTTCAGAAAAAAAGCACCAGACACTGATTTTGGATCAGATCTGACAGAATGTTGGTCACTGATATCCTTTATCCCTCATGTTCCAGCACCAAGTGCTTCAATTGCTGTTCCTGATCAGAACAGACAGCTCCCAGGAAATTTTCAAAGAAAGCTTCCAATCCAATTCATCAAGCATTTCAGACTGTCCCACACAGGACTCTAATTAAACCTGGAATTTCTCAACATTTAGAAACTGGGCCCCGAATGCTGAACCACCAATTCTCCGATTTTATTTGGAGCTTTAAAATGGTACTGTTCATCCCAAATCATCCAGAAGAAAGCTTAAAAGAATGACAACCCCTTTCCTTTAAGGGGATTGGGTAGTCTTTTGCTTGCTTTCTTTGACTATGGAGGGTTATTATCAATGGAAGTTGGTTACAGATTATTATAAGTCTTATTTAGAGAGAAAACAAGGTTAGACTCAGTGATGTTTCTCTTTTCCTTTATCTTACATTCTTAGTTTTGGATATAAGGGTTGAAAAGAAAGAAGGGGGCAATATAGAAATATATAGGGACATGGAACAAAAAGTTGATTAGCAAATCTACTCCTCAACTTAGTGGCCCAATTGTCACTCACAAGTTTATTTTTAATTCACTGGTATAGAACTTTGTCTATAAGTGCAAAATAAGTTTAATTCTAGATACAGTGATATGGAATTCAAATGCAAGATTGTTCTTCACACACATTATATGTATATATTTCTACTCTAATATGAGGTATTGTACCCCTATAACTCAATTATAATACAAGGTTTAATTCCAGTGCTTTGAAGGTGATATTGCAGGCTGTTTAGGATAAATAAGTTATGCAAGTTGGTTGGTGATTAGTCAAATCATGGTCATGTCTATTACTAGTCTATTTTTGTCGGAAGAATATACATCTTAGGTGCATCAGAAAGATATGATTCTAAAGAAAGATATAGTAGATGAAGTTAGATAAGGTCTTCAAAAACCTCAGAGACATGCAGAATACGGCATTTAAAATATGTTTTTATTATTTTAAAGATTCACTGAAAATGAGATAGGTTATCTCCTGGCAACATCCAGCCTACATCAAAGAAGATGATGAGCATCAAAGAACCTCTTTATGGAGATGGCTTAAAATGTGGCAAACAAGCCACTGGGGAAAAATGTCTTCATTTCTACCATAGACAGAATTCTGCCTAAAAGGGGGCAATCATCGATGCAGGCAGAGTTGCTGACCAAACTCTGCCAAGACAGGGTAAGCAAGTCCTCAAAAGTTCTTGTCTCACAAATATATCTGTCAGATATATTGGGCCAGAAAGCTAAAGAAGATGCTCCAACATTATAGAGAGTTTTGGGTGACTATTTAGGTAGCAAAGGAATACTATTTAGGTATTCCTTCTCAAGTCTCTGATGAAGTTGAAGACTAGGTGGCTTAGTTGTTCATGGCTAAGATACTTTTAGGTCTAGATAGATGTTTTAAGTTGATAAATAAATATGTTATGGAAATTGATTTACATTCAGAATTTTAGATGCAGCAAGATAGGAAAGATGTTTTCTTCTGGGCTGTCAAGTACAAATAGCCAAAACACTAAGAATGTAAAATTTATATAATTCAGGATTGTGTCATGCTTCTTCTTGATATAGGTCATCTATTGTATATATGTGTAGTAATATAAATGCATATGTGAAAATTAAAATGTTTAATTAATAAAAAATAGTGAACAAAAGGAACATTAAGTCAAAAATAATCCCATAAAAACACAAAACTAGAAGCCCCATATATATGAAAAGAATCGGTGAGTTAAAAAAGAAAGATAATAAAACAAACCAAAAGCAACAATATCTTGGCACAACATTTGGAGACAAAGAGCCTCCTGAGATGCCATTGAGTTCATCTTGTGTTGGTGGCCATCTACAGCCTACCTTTGAGAGTGGTTGGTTTCCCTAGTGAGATTCCTATGGAGAAAACTAATTTTCCATTTGCAAGTTGTTATCAGTTGAAGGTGGCTTTAGTGTTAGAGATGTGGGCTGTGTGTCCACATTTTCTCTCTGCTCTAGGACCCCATCTGGTGCAAATCCATTGCACGCCTTGTGCATGACACCAAAGTCACTGTGAGTTCATATGTGTATCAGTCTTGCTGTGTATCAGAAGGTTGTGTTTTCTTAGTGTCCTTCCTCCATTTCCTCTTTCTCTAAAAGTCTTTCTTACACTATTACACTCTTTCTTTTCCATGTTCTGCAGAGTTCCTTGAGCCCTGAGGGGAGATATTTGATTGAAACATCCTACTCTCTCTCTCTCACTCTCTGCACATTTGCACATTGTCTGACTCTGGAAATCTGTACTTGTTTCCATTTGCTGCAGGAAGAAACTTCTCTGATGATGACTAAGCAAGATACCAATCTATTATTATAGCATAATGTAGTTTAGAGTCATTGTATGGCTAAGTTGCTTTAGCAGAATGGTAGTCTTTGGTTTTCCATGAAATTTCTGACTTATCTAATCTTATGTTTTGACCACCCAAACTCTGTTGGGTATGTGTTACATTTTGTGGACTGAGACTTGAAACAAATTAGATCATGGTTGGTTACAACCACAAGCATTGTGCCATGATTTTACCAGCATATGGTGCATGCGGATCACCATTGTACATTGAAGGACTTGCAGTTTGGTTGGTATTTACCTTTTTCTTTTGGTTGTATGCAGAGTACTTCCTAGTACCATGAACACAAGGCAGTAGTGGTGAAGTCTTTATGTAGGGACCATTCCAGCTGTTTTATGTTCAATTTGTTTTGAAGGTGGTATCTTCAGCAATGAAGCCTCGTGATCAGTTTCTAGAGAAAAAAAAAACTATAGTCTTGGCAAACAGCCGGGGCTGCTTGATCCAGTTTCCTTATTGATAACTCATGAGAACTGGACTAGTTTAACTAAACAGAAAGTATGATAGATGCACTTTCCACTAAATAAAGTAGGTATTTATTAATTTTAATTATTAATATATTTTATTAATTTATTCATATTACATCTCAATTGTTATATCATCCCTTGTATCTTCCCATTTCTCCCTCCCTCCCATTTTCCCCTTCCTCCCCTCCCCTATGATTGTCACTGAGGGGGACCTCCTCCCCTGTGTATGTTCATAGGGTATCAAGTCTCTTCTTGGTAGCCTGCTATCCTTTCTCTGAGTCCCACCAGGTAGGGACTCTGGGCCTGAAACTCACACCAAGCTCATCTAGAGTCTCTGGGCACCAAGTGCCTGCCAAGTTCAGCTAGGGTCTCTGGGCCCAAATTGCCTGACAAGTTCAGATAGGGACTCTGGACCCAGACTACACACCAAGTCCAGACAGAGTCTCAGAAGCCAAACCGTGTGCAAAGCTCAGCTAGAGTCTCTGGACCCAAACTGCCCACCAAGCTCAGCTAGGTCTCAGGCGCTGAACCGTGCACCAAGCTCAGCTAGAGTCTCTGGGACCAAACCGTGCACCGAGCTCAGCTAGAGTCTCTGGGCCCAAACTGCCTGCCGAGTTCAACTAGAGTCTCACAGGCTGAACCACTCACTGAGTCTAGTTTGGGTTTCAGGGCAGGAACCACATGCAGAGTTGAGCTTGGGTCACGGGGCCCAAATCTTGCAGAGTCCCCTCTCTCACAGCAATTCCCACCAGTTAATACACCGATCGCCTCTGTCAGAGGGTTCCCAGCTGCTGCTGCTGCCGCTGCCGCAGCTGCCACTCTGGTCTGAGAAAATCCGCACTCCTCCTGTGTGCAAGGGTATCCTTTTTATCCTTTTGAACTGTGGAGTATTCCCGCTGTAGTGGGGTTGGGAGCTTGGTGTTCCTGTTTGAGAATTCCGTGCAATTCCCTGAATCATTTACTGGAGCTTCTAAACATGGTCCACACTGCTTGCCACCATCTTGGATCTTGCCTAAAGAAGGTATTTTAAAATGACCTTTTCAGGCTATTTAGGTATTTGACTTACTCCATTGGTTTAATGTTTTCATTTTGAAGATTTCTATTGAATGTGCTGGACACTTCATTGTAGCATCCACATTTATGATTTATGTGTGTTTTTCTAAGCTGTTCTTATTGTTTTGCTTTGTCATTTTTCTTTTCTTTAATTTGCTTAAATGTACAGTCTTCCTAGTTTTGTCATTTTTAAAAACACACTTCAGTTTTTCCTTTCCTTCTATTAGTTCTTCCGTAAGATCCTTTTAAACTTGGTTTTAAATTGTGTTATTTATTTTGGTCTCTACTGTTTTCACTTGCACTGTTATCTGGAATTTTTTTTTTCTTTTTCTTTTTCTTTCTTTTTTTTTTTTTTTTTGCTGCACACAGTTGAGTGGTGAGTCTCCATTACTTGTGGGTATAGTACTTTGAATATTAAGTGTCTTTTTTTCACAGTGTCTTTCATTTAGATGTCCAGTTATTTCTGTCTTAATGGAACGTTACTCAGGTCCACTACAAGAAAAGAAAGTACCCATAACTGCTGGGACATCTCTTGAGGCCCCATTTCATTGCTATGTAAAGACAATGTTCGATATTCATTTTTGAGAAACTGGCACATAACAATATTTCTTCAGAGCTGCCATATAATGTTATATTTTGATAATATCAGTAATGTATAGCTGTAGAATCAACACAATTTTAATGAGTCAAATGCACAGGTTTATAAACTTCTTATAATTACTCTTAGAAGCAAGGCTTTGAATGATTAATCTCATTTCTGTGAGTTTTGGCTACTCTACTACATGTCTAGCAGTTGGTGGGCTGTTGATAGTTTCCTCTAATGTTACAAATGATACTGTCTTGTAACTACTAATTATTCCAATGTGAATGCTAATTTAGTAAACAGAAATAATGTGTTCAAAGGCCAATATAAGAGTTTTCTCTTAAATTATATCATCTATCAACCTATCTACTCTCTATGTACCTGCCTTTTTTTTATGTGCAGTTTTTTCATAGTGAAACTCATTTAATATTTTGTCCTCAATATGAATAGAAAAATAATTGCATTGATAGGAGACTTCAGCATTTACTGTCTTAAGTATCAAACTTCCTGGGAACTGTCAAGATTTTGATGCTGACATTTGATTATAAATATAAACATCCAATTTCATGGCAGTTGCCAATTAAGTTTTAAGGAAGAAAACAGTAAGATCCAAACTAATTAAACGCTCTGTTTCCAAACAAAAAGTGCTTTGTTGTACAAATTTCAAGGGATATCTTCTGGGTGACTATAATCCAGTCATGTGCTAAATTTATTTTAATTAATTAATTAATTAAGCAAGTGTCCTTGTGGTATGATGGTGAATCTTTTAGGTATATGCCCAAGAGTGAAATAGCTGGATTTAGCTGAGGAAGAACTATTCCCAATTTTCTGAGAAATCACTAGATTGATTTCCACAGTTTTAAAAGTTTGCATTCAGACCAGCAATGGAGGAGTGTTCCCCTTTCTCTACAACCTCACCACCATGACCTTTGTTTAATCTTAGCTTTCTGATGAGTTTAAGATGGAATCTCAGGGTCGTTTTGATTTGCATTTCCCCGATGACTAAGGTTCTACACTATCCTTAGCCATCTGGATGTCTCCAGATATTCCTTGATACCTGATTTAGCAGGTATCTAGTAGGCAGACCTATCCAGATGTTCTTCATGCAACAAGCCTCTGGTGGGAAATTTGGGGCTAGAAATTCTATAGGAAGCAGGCCTGGTGAAGGCTGGTGGAGTGGTGGCCAGACAGTGGGGCTCATGATGGGGAGAGACAGTACACAGCAGCTCAGTGCAGCTGGGCATGTGCCAAGGGACTCAGTGAACAGGGAAATGGGATGGGAGCAATATAATCTGGATGTTCCTGGTGCTGAAGGCCTGGTGAAGATTGTCAGAGCTGTGGCCAGGCAATCATGTGTCACATTACTACCCTTATCCTTTGGCACAATTTTGCTTTCTCATTTGTTTTTCAGTTCCACGAAGTAAAATAGTTATAATAAAATATTTTGAGACATTTCAACTTCATGTATTTTCAACATGTCCTATTAAAAAAAGGTAATATTGAAATTTCCTCAGATATAATTGATACTATAATTTCAATGAATAAGAATTAAACTCACTTTAAATACATGCTAAAACTCTTTCAGCAACATTAAGAGGTTGTACATGTCAAAATATCTTGTTAATAATGAATGAAACAGATTACAGCAACATACCTATATGAGCAAGTTTGCCAAAGCCCAGGTCTGTGCCATAAAAGGTTCTCACATGCCCCTATTTGCTTAGCTACCTATAGTTCTTTATTCCTGAGTATATATTTATACCCCTTTAATATCTTTTTCCACAATAAATCACTACTAAATTTGCCTTTTCTCTGTTTCTTTACTTCTTTATATCTATATTTGATCATTAACAAAACAGTAGTGATGTCCAGAGTGCAATGGAATTCAGCAAGCTTGTATTAGACACTTTTGGGAGGTAGATCTGCAAGACTCAAGTTATGACCACTAAAGAATAAGAGAATGAAGGACGAGAGAGATGTTTACATATGAGAGAGGTGTTGTACTATTTTACTCTGTCATCCTAGCTGATATATATGTAGGAAGTGGGCCTGTTTTCCATCTCCAAAAGAAAAAATAATTTCAATATTGAACATGTCCTGACAGTATGAATTATAAAATAGTGAAAACAACAATATTAACATTAGGCTTAAATTTTCATGGTGTTACTCACATATAAAATGTAAACTTGTTACGAATATTATTTGTCACCACTTTAAGTTTCCATGGGGTTACAGAAATGAAAACTAAAGGGCAAAAACCCACGAGTTAGTAAGCTTATAAATCCCTTAACTATTTGAACCAAGAAAGCAAAAATGACAAATTTCTATTTCATACAGTTGTTTTGATTTTTTGGGATAACATTTATATAAACTTCTTTGGATGTGCTAAGGGGTTTGCACAGCTGTTAAATATTAGTCTGATGACATCCCATTTGGAATCAATAGTGCCCTTAATCTTGATCTATGAATTTTTGTCATTTGAATTCTTTGCATCTTCAAACATGTGTGATTATTCTATGAAGATAGCTTTTTACGGGGAAGTCATTTCTTTAGTCATTACTTTAATTTTGCCTGTCCTTTGGAGTGCCTAAGCTCAAATATTTATCTTGGTTGAATCTTGGTTCCACTGAATCCCAGTGGGTATTGCCTTAGGTACCCATTCTGCTCATTCTGAGACCTTCAACTTTTGAAAAATGAAAATAATACTCTGACAGCTTTGTTGTCATTTATGGGTAAACTGATGTATGGAGACCAGTTGTTAAAGAACTAATTTGTAAGCCCCACACTATATTCAGAACAATTCTCATTATCCCCTACAAGAAAAACAAGTGCTTATGTCCTTCTTAGAAGTTGAAACTATTATCATCTTTAGTATCCTTCCTTCTTTTCCCTTCTATCAAACCTCATTTAGAAAAATCACACGCCATCATAATTATTACTTAGTACTTTCTCCCACCCGAATACAGTCTGATAAATACCAATGTAATTACATAATTTCCAAAATTGGCCGTATAAAATTTATGATCTCAACTTGAGTGGTGTTCAGTGTCTAAGATTTGCTCATCAATGTCCTCTCCTGCCATGTAGCAGCAACTGAAAACATTTTCAGTCTTCAATAATTCTATTGCTTCATGTCAACTCTCACACCCAGTGTCTGTAACAAAGAAGCTTTTTGATAAAAAGTAACAATAATAGCTACATCAAAACCCTTCCCTGTTCCTTCTATTTGTACTGGCCCTGCAAACACACCACAGGTGTTTGTCCACTCTATTGCTGTAGAGAGAGACCACTCTCTCTCTAAGGCTTACCTTTTATTTGTGGATTTGAATTTCAATCTATTCTGAATAATTGAAATGAGATACAACCATTTTATTTTTACTTTTTTTCCTGAGGAAGAGAGACTTTTATTTGCTTATAAATATCACCTAAGTAGCAATATAGAGGAGAAATCCAAGGAATAGTGTTTTCTTTGGAATATCTAACAAACATAAACTGGCTGAAATTCTGTCAAGAGAAATCACAATTTAGAAAGACCAGGGTCCCCACTGCTGTTGCTGCCTGGCATTCTTTTTGACACTTTCTGAAGTGATGCTCAAATCATTTGCTTTTTTTTTTTTGCTCGATCTGGCTTGAGAACTGGAAGGTATTTCTTGGTGTTCTTCTATTAAAAGCCCCGGGTCCACTTCAATAGCTCCAAAATGAATGAGGTTGACTCACAGCTAAGAATGATTCATTGGATCTTAACATACTCATGCTGAGTGCTTTGGTTCTCACGTCACCAATATAAGGATTTCAAATACTGCATCCAGATGTTCCTTTGGGATAAGCAGGACAGGATGAACCCAGGTGTGCTTAAGGAGAAAGCTTAAATTATTTTGATTTTTAATTTAAAATACATATTTAGGTGTAAAGTCAGACTCTGCTAAAGAAAGAAAAGCAGTGGTGCACACAGCCCTGTTCTCCCCAGCAGCAACAGTGTGCGGAATTTTGCATATTCCTTTTTAACCCTGCATTGTGTAGGTAATAAGTAAGCTAGCAGGTTAGCAAGTCCGCAGTCTTACCAAGACAGCCATCATTTAGAATTTGACCTTCCACTTGTCTTAAGTTTCAGAAAAGATTGAGAAGTCCCTGCCCCTAGAAGTTAATAAGAATACCAAACAGCGTTAAATAAAAAGTAGTCATTTTATTCCATATTGAGAGTTCATTTATGCTTACTGATTCAGAATTACATGTAAGCACTCCCAAGGACCATGACTTTATTTTATTTTATTTTATTTTTTATTAAACATTTTTTATTTTTTACACATACATTTATATATTACACACATATATAATAGATTGCCTATAGCAAGAAGAACCATGACACAATCAGGAATTACATAAATGGTACATTCTTAGTGTTTTGGCCTTTTGTATTTGACAGTGTTGAAGAAAACATCTTTTCTATCTTAATGAGTCTAAAATTCTGAATGTAAATCAATCTCCACCACATATTGTCATTATCAACTTAGAACACCTATCTAGACCTAAAAACGTCTTAACCCCTAAACAACTAAGCTTCATTGTAAAGCTAAGCTACCTGGTCTTTAGCCCCATCAGAGACTTGAGAAGGAATAAACTTGATTACCTAATATGCTGGGAGCTTTTGAAATCAGAAGATAACAGAGACAATTTGCTATCTGAATAGTCACCTAAAACTCTATATAATGTTGGAACATCATCTTCAGCTTCTGGCCCACTATATCCGACAGACATATTTGTGAGGCAGGAACTATTGAGGATTTGCTAACTCTGTCTTAGCAGAGTTTGGCTGTGGACTCTACCTGCATCTAAGATTGCTCTTTTTTTAGGCAGAATTCCGTCTGTGGTATAAATGAGGACACTTTGCCCAGTGTCTTGTTTGACACATTTGAAGCCCTCTCCATAAGGAGGTTATCTGATGATCATCATGTTCTTTGAGGTAGGCTGGGTATTTCCAGAGGCTAACATATCTCATTTTCAATGAATCTTCAGAATAATAAAAATATTTTAAGATGCCATATTCTGCATGTTTCCAAGGTTTTTGAATTCCTTATCTAACTGTCCTACCTTATCTTTCTATAGAATCATATCTATTTGCTATACTTAAGTTGTATACTTTCATGAAAAAAAGTAGATTAGTAATTGATATGATCATGATTTGATCAACTAACAATTAACTTGTATAACTTATTTATGCTAAGCAGCCTGCAATAATA
Organism: Acomys minous; assembly: GCF_964271855.1. Classification (NCBI taxonomy): domain Eukaryota; kingdom Metazoa; phylum Chordata; class Mammalia; order Rodentia; family Muridae; genus Acomys; species Acomys minous. The sequence continues at coordinate 36,207,095 of NC_140495.1, forward strand.
GCATTTTCAAAGTACTGGAAGTAAACCTTATATTATAATTGAATTATAAAGGTATGATACCTCATATTAGAGTAGAAATATATGTGAAGAACAATCTTACATTTGAATTCCATATAATTTTATCTAGAATTAAACTTATTTTGCATATATATACAAAATTCTATACCATTGAATTAAAAATAACCTTGTGAGTGATAATTGAGTCATTAAGTTGAGAAGTAGATTCACTAATCAACTTTTTGTTCTATCTTTCCTATATATTTCTTTATTTCCTCTTCTTTATTTTCAATCCCTATCCCAAACCTAAGAGTGTAAGATAAAGGAAAAGAGAGTCATCACTGAATTTAACTTGTTTCCTCTCCAAATAAGACCAATAATAACCTGTAACCAACTTCCACTGATAATAACCCTCTATAGTCCAAGAAAGCAACCAAAACTTACCGCACCCCCTTAAAGGAAATGACACATCGTTCTCTTAAGGTATCTTCCAGCTGACTTGGGATGAATAGTACTTTTGTAGGGACCCAAAAAAATTTGCAGAAACGGCTAAACCAGCTTGGAATAGGGTTTGTGGTCCAGTTTCTAAATGTTGAGAAATTCTAGGCTTAATCAGAGTCCTGTGTGGGACAGTCTGAAACGCTAGATGTATTGGGATTGGAAGCTTTTTTTGAAAGTGTCCTGAGTGCTGTGTTGTTCTGATGAGGAACAGCAACTGAAGCACTTGGTGATGGAACATGAAGGATACAGGATGTCAGTGGCCAGCATGCTGAGAGGAACATATCCTGTCCGGTCTGATCCAATGTCAGTGTCTGGTTCTTTTGTTTTGAATGCATCTAATTTCTCACAAGCATAATGCAGTCCTAAAATCATAAGTGTATAAGATGTGTGTGCTGCACAGACCAATTACATCTGTAAATCTTCATTCATGCCTTATGAAGAATGGCATCTAATAGTAATTCATAGAGGCTCTATAGCCACCAAGAAACATTGTCTATGCCTAGACATCCATGTCTAAATGTAGTTTCTAAATGTACCATGTCTCAGGTAGTTTCTGAGCTATTTTTATATAGTGGGATTAGCAGTATGAGTTACCTACTTGTTCTGCAGTTTAAAGTCTTCACATACTTATTGTATCCCCCTCCCTCATTTCCTCCCAATATCCCCTCCCTCCATCATTCTCTCTCCCTTCCTCTCTTAGTCCTCATAAAGGGGACTCCTCCTCCACTAACATCTGACCTCAGCCTATCAAGTCTCATCTGTGCTACCTGTAACCTCTTCCTCTGTGGCCTGGCAAGGCCATCCTGTCACAGGGAAGTGATCTAATTTGGGTGGTCAGAGTATGTCTGAAATAGTCTCTACTCTCCACATTTTGGGATCCACAAGGAGACTGTGCTGCTACATCTGAGCAGATGGTCTAGGTCCACATCCTACATGGTCCTTGGTTGACATTTCAATCTCTGTGTTGCAGAGTAGTTATCCTGTATCATGTATCTTTCAAGGCCAGTAAAGAGTTGTGTGGGTATTCTGATGAGATTTGCATCGACTCTGTAGATTGCTGTTGGTAACATGGCCATTTTTACTATGTTGTTTCTCCTGATCTACAAGCATGGGAGATCTTTCCATCTTTAAAATATTCAAATTCTTTTTTCAGAGATTGGAAGGTTTTTTTTTTTTTTCATTACAGATCTTTCACTTTCTTGGTCAGAATTACACAAAGATACTTTACATTATTTGTGGCTATTGTGAAAGATATAGTTTCCTTATTTCTTTCTCTGCTTGTTTGTCACTTGTATACAGGAGGGCTACTGATCTTTTTTCAGTTGATTTTGTGTCCAGCCATTTTGCTGAAAGTTTTTATCAGCTGTATGAGTTGCTTGATATATTTTTTGGTGTCACTTATGTATACTATCAGATCATCTGAAACAGTGATAGTTTGACTTCTTCTTTTCTGATTTGTACCCCCTTGATCTCCTTTACTTGTCTTACTCCTCTAGCTAGGTCTTTGAGTACTATACTGAAGAGATAAGGAGAGAGTGGACAGCCTTGTCTTGTCCCTGATTTCAGTAGAATTGATTTATATTTCCCTCCATTTAGTTTGATGTTGGCTTTAGGCTTGTTGTATATTGCCTTTATTATGTTTAGGTATGTGTCTTGTATCCCTGTTCTCTCCAGGACTTTTAACATGAATGGGTATTGGATTTTGTCAAATGCTTTTTGGCTTCTAAGGAGATAATCATGTGTTTTTTTCTTTCAGTTTGTTTATATGATGAGTTACATTGATGGATTTCCATATATTGAATCACCCTGCATGCCTGGGATGAAGCCTACTTGGTCATGGTGAATGATAGTTTTGATGTGTTCTTGAATGCTGTTTGAAAGTATTTTATTGAGCATTTTCATATCAATGTTCATAAGAGAAATTGGTCTGAAATTCTCTTTCTTTGTTGAGTCTTTCTGTGCCTTAGTTATTTAGGTGACTATGGACTCATACAATGAGTTTGGTAATGTTCCTTCTGTTTCTATTTTATGGAATAGTTTGAAGATAATTGGTATTAGCTCTCCTCTGAAGGTCTGGTAGAATTCTACACTGAATCCATCTGGTCCTGGGCTTTTTTTGTTGGGAGACTTTTGATGACCACCTCTATTTCCTTAAGTGTGATAGGAATATTCAATTAGTTTACCTGATCTTGATTCAATTTTGGTAGTTGGCGGCTATCAAGAAAATTGTCCATTTCATTTAGGTTTTTGAGTTTTGTAACATATACACTTTTGAAGTAAGACCTGATGATTCTTTGGATTTCCTCAGTTTCTGTCATTTTGCCTCCCTTTTTATTTCTGATTTTGTTGATTTGTATACTCCCCCTCTGCCTTTTAGTTAGTTCGGCTAAAGGTTTGTCAATCTTCTTGATTTTCTCAGAGAACCAGCTCTTGGTTTCATTGATTCTTTGAACTATTTTCTATCTTTCCAATTAATTGATTTCAGTCCTGAGTTTGATGATTTCCAGCCATCTACTCCTTTTGGGTATGTCTGCTTCTCCTTGTTCTAGAACTTTCAGGTGTGCTGTTAAGTTGCTAGTATGGGATTTCTCCAGTTTTCCTTATAAAGGCACTTGGTGCTATTAACTTTCCTCTTAACACTGCTTTTATTGTTTCCCATAAGTTTGGGTGTGTTTTGCCTTCAGTTTCATTGAATTCTAGGGGGTTTTTAATTTCTCTTTTTATTTTCTTTCTTACCCAGATGTCATTGAGAAGAGAGATGTTCAGTTTCCATGAGTTTGTGTCTGTTGTTGTTGAGTTCTGTCCTCAATCCCTGATGGTCTGACAAGATGCAAGGGATTATTTCAATTTTCTAATATCTGTTGAGGTTTGCTTTGTGACTAAGTTTGTGGTTAATTTTGGAGAAGGTCCCATGAGGCACTGAAAAGAAGGTGTATTTTTTTGTGTTTGGTAAAGTGTTCTATAGATATCAGTTAGGTCCATTTGTTTCATGATGTCTATTAGTTTCCTTGCTTCTCCATTTAGTTTCTGTCTTGATGATCTGTTTATTGGGGAGAGAAGTGTTTTGAAGTTGCCACTATTAAGGTGTGGGGTTTGATGTGTGGCTTAAGCTGTAGTAACGTGTCTTTTACAAATGTGGGTGCTTTTGCATTTGGAAAATGGATGGTCAGAATTGAGACATCATTTTGGCATATTTTTCATTTGATGAGGATATAGTAACCTTCTCCATCTCTTTTGATTGGTTTTAGTTCAAAGTCTATTTTATCAGCTACTAGGATGGCTATACCAACTTGCTTCTTGGGTCCAGTTGCTTGGAACAATTTTTCAACTCTTTACTCTGAGGTAATGATTATCTTTATTGCTGAGGTGTGTTCTTGTATGCAGCAGAATAGTGGATCATGTTTTCGCATCCATTCTCACAGTCTGTATCTTTTTACTGGGGAGTTGAGACCATTGATGTTAAGTGATATTAATAACCAGTGGCTGTTAGTTCCCTTTGTCTTAATGTTGTTGGTGGTAGAGTGTGTGTTTCTGTGTTTTGGGTTTGTGGATGTGGAGTTATTTACTTCCTGTGTTTTCCCAGGTGTATCTATCCTTCTTGAGTTGGAGTTTTCCTTCTTGTACCTTCTGTAGGGCTGGATTTGTGGTTAGGTTGTGATTAAACTTGGTTTTGTCATGGAATATCTTGTTTTCTTCATCTACAGTGATTAAAAGCTTTGCTGGGTATAGTAGTCTGGGTTGGCTTCTATGGTCTCTTCATGTTTGCATGACTTCTGCCCAGGACCTTCTAACTTTCATAGTTTCTGTTGAGAAGTCAGGTGTAATTCTGATGGGTTTGCCTTCATACGTATCTTGACCTTTTTCTCTTGCAGCTTTTAATATTCTTTCTTTGATCTGTGCATTTGATGTTTGGATTATTATGTGGTAGGAAGATTTTATTTTCTGGTCAAACTACTTGGAGTTCTGAACATTTCTTGTATTTTTATTGATATTTCCTTCATTAGGTTGGGGAAGTTTTCTTCTATGATTTTGTTGAATAAGTTTTCTGTGACTTGGAGCTTGGAGTCTTCTCCTTCTTCTATTCCTATTATTCTTAGATTTGGTCTTTTTATAGTGTCCCAGATTTCTTGGGTGTTTTGTGCCGGGAACTTTTTAGTTTTAATGTTTTCTTTGATTGATGTATCGATAACTTCGATCATATCTTCCATATTTGAAATTCTCTCTTTCATCTCTTGTATTTGGTTGGCATGAATTATGTCTGCCGAACCTGTTCTCTTCCCTATGTTTTCCAGCTCTAAGATTGCCTCAGCTTGTGTTTTCTTGCTTCTAATTCCCTCTTTAGATCATTTCTTTCTCCTCTTTGAATTTTCCTGTAATTCTTTAAAGGATTTATTCAATTCCTTCATCTGTTTGAATGTATTTTCCTATGTTTCTTTAAGGGATTTATTTTCTTCTTTCAAAGCTTCTATCATTTGCATGCCCTTAGATTTAAAGTCTTCTCCTTGTGCTTCAAGATGTTCATACCTCCAGGGCTTGCTGTGTTAGGATCACTGCTTTCCGGTATTGTTCTATGGCTCTGAGTTTTGTTGCTAGTCCTCTTGTACTGTCCTCTAGGCATCTGGTTGTCTCTGGTGTTAGCAGGCCTAGAGGTTCCTCCAGTGAGATTGGTGTCTGTGTCCCACATCGGCCAGGCAGGTTGGGAGCTGGTAAAGAGAACTCCAATTCAAAAGTTGTTTGCTAGGGCTTCCCAGAGGCCTCTGCAGGATGTTGGACCATGGCTGTTAGAGCCTATAGCCAGCTCAGCTCAGCTGGGTTGGTTCCCTGACTTTATCCCACTTGGATCAGGCAGGAGAGGAGTGGGCTGATAGATTGCCATGCCCAAAGTTACTCAGGTGCCCTACAGTCCTTATCAAGATGGCAGGGTTCTGTCTATCTCCTGTGTTCCAGATGGGCTAGGTCAGTAAGCAGCTGAGGGTATGGGGGAGACTCTCGAAGCTTCTTATGTGTTCCACAGACCTTTTAGAAATGGCAGCAAATGTGAGTCTTCGTCTGTGCCAGACTCAGTTCTGTCTAACTGCTCTGTATCCCAGATGGGTCAGGATGGTAACCAGCTGCAGTGCTGAGAGTGACTGAAGCCCAAAGCTGCTAGTGTGTTCTACAGGCCTTCTTGATATGACAGGTCTCTGCTTCTTATTTCTGTGCCCCAGTTGGGCTAGGCCAGTTAGCTATTGGCCAGTGGATGAAAGAGATTAGATTTTAAAGCTGTGCACAAAACAGCAGCTAATGCGGGGTATGGCCCACTCAGGTCTCTGCTCTGTGACCTAGGTGGATCAGGCCAATAGGCTGTAGGTGGGCAGGGTGACATCAGAGCTAGCAGGATAGCAGCTAATGAGGCTTGTGGGGGCTCACACAGGTCTCTGTTCAGCATGTTTCCTTTGTGTCTTAGCTGTATCTGAGTGGTATGTTTCAGGTGGGTGGGAAGACACAGACCAAGGCCTGAAGTTGCTTACAGGATGGCAGCTAATATGACTTGAGGCAAGCACCTGGATTCAGCTCTCCTGGCCATAAGGTATGTTGCCAGATGGTAAGTAGCTGTGAGGTCTATGAGAGATTGGAACTCCTAGCTGATCAGAGGTTTCACAGGCCCTTTTGAGATGTCAGGGGTATGCTTATCTGCTCTGTGATCCAGGTAGGCTAGGGCAACAAGCAGCTGGGGGACTGAGAGAGATCAGAGCTCAAAGGTGCCTGGGTGCCCCGCACTCTTTCTCAGGAGGCAGCTAATGTGGATTGTGTCTGGTGCTGGGACTTAAATCTGCCTCTTAGCCTCCTATCCTGGATCCCACAAGCAGTAGACTGGGGGTGAGAGCCTAAAGCTGCAGGAACATCCCACAGTCCTTCCCAAGATGGCAGCTAATGTGGATTTTCTCCTAGGATTTTTATGTGAGTTATCTGGGTGGCCAGGGGTCAGACCCACCCGTCCCCCACACAATATGGATCCCTCTCACCTGGGAATAAGCAGCACTTGTTTTTTTTTTGAGCTCTTAGTTTGGTTTTTAGGTCACTGTGCAGTCCTGGGTTTGCTGCCAATCAGACACTGTGGCTATCTTTGGATCCTCCCGTATTTTACTTTTAATTAACAAATATATATATGCATTTAGGAACTACCACGGCGTATATTGATACAGCTACACATTGTGTATAAACAGTCCAGGCAGATTAGTGTATTTATTACTGGATTTTTTTGAATTGGGACACTTAAAAATCACTCTTCTTGGAATTTAAGATATACAATATCATATTATTAAATAAATGCTAGAATTATTCTCATTGTCTAATTTTTAACCTTTGGATCAATTATACCTTCTCCTTTGCCTATCCTCCAGAGCTAGCTCCTGTGAAGCACAGTTCTGTACTCTTTCTATGGGTTTGACTCTTTTGTATTTCATGTGTAAGTGAGATCATGAGCTATTTGTCTTTCTGTGTCTACCTTATTTCATTTATCACAGTATAGACTAGACTCATGCATAGAAATGACATTATTTTCTGTATATTTTAGGACTGAGTAGTATCACATCTTTATATAGTACACACTTGTTGACTTTAATCTATGGTTATTTAATTTGCTTAAGCATCCTGACTGTCACAAATAATCTTATCATGACAATGGGAATGTGACCATTTCTTCAGCATTGAGGCTTTGAATTCATTCAAGGTATTTTTCAAAAGTTGGTACCTGGGTACTATGATAATACATGACTTTTCCAGGTAAGAGGGAAATATTATTGCTCCAGACATGCGCAACAATGATAAACTAAAACCAGGGTTCTGTCAAACTCCAGCTTGATGTGGTAATGCTTTCATTGGCTTGGCTTATGTGAACATGAGTGGGAGATTAGAACGCATGGATTGATACTTCTAAGCTAAGTGGTTAAATGGCTGGCTTCTGGTCTCCACATAAAAATGTACACACGTGCAGAAGGAAAAATGTAGGCACATTTACAAACATGGATATATTTGTGTATATTGACATTTTTTACATGTACATATACATAAGAACACAAAAGTGATTTTAAAATATGAAAAATGGCAATAGAGAGAAAGGTTGTCATGCATTAGTTAACTGCCTCAGTGGCACTGATTGCTTAAGACTGATGCCAGATGTGCTTTAAATTTTTCAAGTGGTAGAAATGACACAAAGCAGAGTGCTTCCATTCTGAGTTTAGGATTTCTTAAACTGTACTTTCACTGCATGTTTTAAAGAAAACTGCTTACAATGATATGCTTTTTATTATGTAAATATTTTAAAATCATGGGCTTAGAGAAAAAAAGGTGAGAATTGGAAAGCCCCAAGCTGTTATAATGACTGCATGCATCATAGTTAATCTCAAAATAAGTCCAAGATGTGTGTGGCATAGTGTTTTATGAATGGTTGGCAAAGAATTCCCATTTACTATACCAGCGGGAAGGGTAAAACCAAAAGCAATTTTGTACCTTGTGGCTTCCTACAAATACAGTGCCACATTGTTATTGTTCAGAGTGATCCAGACGCTGCTGTGGAGAGACTAGCTACCAGTGATATTCTCCATTGCAGGGTCTGACCTCTGTGTTACAGAAAACTGGCTGATTGGCTGGCTTGACGGTGAATTCTTCAGAGCAAATTAAATGTTCATGAATACCCACATTAGGTCTATGCTAATGGTTTAAGAACACTCTCATTCAGCACTGGGAACATGGTTCTTCTGCACAGCACTTTCTTATTACACTGTCAAAGCATTGTTACTGCATTCAATTTACTGGTCTCTAACTCCACAAAAGCATTTACACCTTTAATGTGTTTATCTCCACAGCAACCTAAAGAGGTGGGCTAGGAGGTGGCTTCCATATGAAATGGGATAATGTCTGGGAAAGTTATTTGTTAGCTACAAAGCCATATAAATGACACCAGTAGAATTCTTGTTTGATGAATAAGAAATGAGGCCAGGATGGCATACAATCTTTCTCAGGTCACAAAGCACTGAAGTAAGGGAGGTGGGGTCAATTGACTTGTGCTCAGAACCATTGATATGTTTTGGCTTGTTTGTTTTGGTTGTGTGTGTGTGTGTGTGTGTGTGTGTGTGTGTGTGTGTGTGTGTATGTGTGTGTGTGTATTTGTGTGTGTGTATTTGTGTGTGTGTGTGTGTGTGTGTGTGTGTGTGTGTGTGTGTGTGTGTGTTTGTGTGTTTGATTGGGTATTTATGAACACACCCTTTACTGGTTAAGCTGTAACTAGGCATCAGCTTTATAGATAATAATGACCAAACACTGGGCTGCATCACTCTGAAAAGCATACTCAGATTTTCACCCATAGTCACTTATACATACATACTAGATTTGTAAAAATGAATTTTGGACTGTTCTGCCTAATAACCATGAGTGCAAAGTTCCTCTGGATAAAATCAATCTGATGGAAGTATTGTGAAGTAATTCAAAGGGGGTATGCTTCTGCATTTTGTTAGTAAATTCTGGCTCACCTTCCATTCATTAATCTGGTTTCAAATAACTTCTGCATTCATGTCCATTATCCATTTGTTTTTCTTTGGTTTCATAGGGCTTACTAATTGTAATAGAGGACTTAAATTTACAGGAAAGTGTGCCTATGTCTCCCTATTTTTTAAACATCAAGCCACCTTCCATTCCTGCGTGCTTTCTTCTCTTGATAAGCAATTATAATAAGACTTCTGGAGAAAAGAAAGAACTCTTGTCTCTGGTCTTAGATTTTTAATGTACCTAACTTTTATGTCCCCTTGTCTCTTATTGACATCAGTTCAGAACACAGGATTAGGAGGGTACATTGGAGGAACACAATAATGATGGGTGGTAATTACAAAATAATAACCTCACTGTATTTAGTGCTTACTGAAAACTTATGTTTTAAAATCACTTTTCAGAGTTTGATGAGAACTTTATGTACACAACCTCATGGAGAGATGTTAAGTGAATAGACCCAAGTTAGTTATATCCTCCATAGTGCTGGTGCCAGGACTTGAGTTCACATTTGTCCAGACCAACACTATTAACTGTTAGGTTCCTCATCTGCCTGCTCCAAAAGTCAAGACAGTGAGGATAAATATGTAGATAACGTGGGACCCACTGAGTCATTGAATCTAGAAAATTCTAATTTTAATAGCCAAGATTTATTTAAAGAACAAACCAATCAACCAACCAGCCAGCCAAATGACTAGTTCTTTGTACAGTGTAAAATAAAACAAGGCAAAGATTAAGGCAGACATATACCCAGTGATGATGTTATTGTGTAGAGTTCTACTGTTAACACTGTGAGAGCTATTTCTGAGGAGTCAGTAATAGTACCACCTATTGACTGATTATTTGGATGTTTCTCTGGCACATTTTATATATGACTTCTGAGCTTCACTTTTTTGTTCTATTTTTTAATGTGTAAGATGGTGTTAATAATCCCATTATAATAGACTTTTGTTAAAAATTAAACACACATTACTAGTGTCTATTGTATCCCTAAAACTAAGTATAAATCTCTAAACATTGGCTTTTTGTATCTGCATACACCACTAATCCATTCTTTAAAAAGAGGCAGATGTGTGGCATTGGGACCAACCATAACAAGCAAGCCACAAGGAAACTTTTGATAGAAGAGTTGACATTTTGACTGTAAATTGAGTGTGTCAAGCCAGTCTTGATTTGACATACATCAACAGGTACCTCATTTATGTCACCAAAGCAATAGAATTAAACTTGTTCATTAAAAAAGCAATCACTCAATGGGTATTGTCAATCAAGGTGGTAATGCTTTCAGGCAGCTCTCATAGTTCAAAATTCTATATGCTGACATGTCAAGGTAAGAAACCTAGGCAATTTCAGATTATAGATTTGTGGTACCAGCCACATGGGTATTTTAGTGCCAAAATATCTTGAATGTCTGAACCCACTTTTTGCCCAAAGTCTAATCAGCCCAAAAGTGTATTGGGAAATTAAATGGGCATGTTTTGCTGGAGCACAATAAAACAGAAAGTTGTGGGATGTATGGATAACAGTTGTGTTGTAGTCTAGGACTACTACAGAGCCTAAAATGGGTTGTAGAAGTCTATGTTGTCTTCTGAATGTGAGGAAGATTCTTTCATCTTCATGTGCTCAGACATCCCAGATGGATAGCCATTGGTTTGACTATCATTCTGCCTTTATTAAATACCAGAATATAAAAAATGCTTCCTAGAGCTGTATGTTTATTTAGACACCAGAAATACATTAAAAGTGATCTGGCACCATAGTGCATGCCTATAATCCCAGCACTCTGGAAGGCAGAGGCAGGCAGATCTCTGTGAGTTTGAGGCCATCCTGGTCTACAAAGTGAATCCAGGCCAGCCCAGGGTATACAGAGAAACCCTGTCTCAAAAATGCCAGAAATAGTGTGATTTTTTGTAAAGTCTTGGGTAACAAGTTCAGAATTTAGTCATCATTCTCCATTTAAAGAATAGAAATTAAGTCATAAACAAGCTAGCTTGTTTATTTTTCTCTATAGAGCTTAATTTAAGTTTTTCAGATAAAAATATGGAAGTTAACATTTGAACTTAATAAGTCCAACTTCAGAAATACATTCAGAAATATTTTAACTCTGAGTGACTTTTCCAATTATTATCAAAATTACCAGGAAAACAAATATAGGAAAAGTATGCTCCTTCCTTCTCTTTTTGGTACTTCTGCTTCTACTTCCTAATTCTTATAAATGTATTCTGCCGTCCATTCCTGAAATTCCTATTATTGAGGGCATAGATCATGTAATAATTTTTAATTATCTTTGGAAAGATAATTGTTCAAAGATGAAAATTGAAGCTATTAGTTTATTAAACATTTTAGGACCCATAAGTGAGAAGTAATAAATATTGACAAAGATTATTTTAGGTTGTTATAATATCTTCTGGACTATGCTGTCTTTCTCTAAAGAACAGAAACTGCTCAAACCAACTCACATGAAATTTGAGTCTTGATAGGCCACTTCCTGGTATCCCAACGTGTGGCGTGCTTGCCATGTAAGCCTGAAAACCTGAGTTAGATCTACAGAGACCAAGTGGAGGTGGGGGAAGAGAAGCAACTCAGCAACTCTTTGAAGTTGTCATCTGACTTCTACAAGTGTGCCGTGGCATGTGAGTGTCCACATCACATCCTGTGCACACACATTAGCAGCAGCTATTAAGTATCCATCTATCAAGTAGACCTGAGCTCAAGAAAGTTTGTTTTTAGTTATCTATCCTAGGCTTAACCTTGAACACATAAAACAAGATACTAGGTAAAGCTCAGTATTGTAGTTAACTGCATCAGTTCGCAGCAGGACTTCAAATATATTTCTGAACTAGTGTCAAAGTGTGGTCCTACCACACTCTCCCACAAATGAGATGGCTGCCAGTCATGTGAGTGTCCTACTTAAGATGTCAATGATGCCTTGGCTCCTCTCCCTTTATCCCAAAATCGACATGGAGGTAAGCCAAGTGTTGTAAGTGGCTGGCAGCAGGCAACTTAAAAGTTCCACTGCTGGTGCCATGGGGTCATCGCCCTCTGAATCATACATGGACGGGAGGGGTAGAATAGAGCAAGGGAGAGAAGGGAGTCTCAAAGAACGTGTACAGAAAGCACCTGCAAGAAGTGAAAGGGGGAGGTGTGAGAGTGAGCTTCCCCCAAAGCTGGACAGATATAGTTTGGAGAAATTCGCACAGACATTGAATGGCAGCCATCTGTCCCAGCTTTTCTCAGAACTCCAAGATTATTGAAGTGGTCTCAAATCAATAATAATGTGGAATCTGATGGTTTTGGGCAGGGATAATCTAAGACAGACATCTCTGAACTCCAGGCCCACCCCCCCAGAACAAAAAGTTCTGTATCGAGTAGCTCTCCCATGTTCACTGCTTCACAGAAGGAAACCGAGGTGTCCTGGACCCTAAAGAGGTGCCTGATGCCTCTTGTCAGAAGCCTGCAGACAGGTCGCTCACCAAGTGCAAAGTTAGATCAGATGGAGAGGGAGGTAGGGGGAGAGAAGTGGTCCTCACATTGCCCCTAGTTGCTGGGTTTGGTACTCAGCTTCTCCCGGGTTTAAAGATGATCAAACAGAGAAGGTGAAGAATAATGAGATATAGGGAGTGGCCCCACCAGCCCCGCAAGGATGGGTGGGGCTCTACTTCCCCTGAGTCACGACACTAGATATTGATTTTAAAATGTATGTTTATTGGGGGCAGAGGGGAAGGAGAGAGAGAGAGAGAGAGAGAGAGAGAGAGAGAGAGAGAGAGAGAGAGAGAGAGAGAGACAGAGAGACGGAGAGAGGGAGAGAGACAGAGAGAGACAGAGAGGAACAGAGAGAGAGACAGAGACAGAGAGAGACAGAGACAGAGAGAGACAGAGACAGAGAGAGACAGAGAGAGAGAGAGACAGAGACAGAGAGGAACAGAGAGAGAGAGACAGAGAGACAGACACACACACACACACACACACACAGACACAGAGAGAGAGAGAGAGAGAGAGAGAGAGAGAGAGAGAGAGAGAGAGAGAGACAGAGACAGAGAGAGACAGAGACAGACAGAGAGAGAGAGACAGAGAGAGACAGAGAGGAACAGAGAGAGAGAGACAGAGACAGAGACACAGAGAGACACAGAGAGAGAGAAAGAGAGAGGCAGAGAGACAGAGACAGAAAGACAGAGACAGACAGAGACAGAGGCAGACACAGAGAGAGACAGAGAGAGAGAGACACAGAGAGAAGAAAGTGAGGAGGGAAGGGAAGGAAAGAGAATGCGAAGGGGAAAAGTGAGCCACAGGAACCAAAATGTCTGGGTATATAGTGAATGGTCTCGGGGAGAGGGGAACCTCAGTCCTAGGTAGAAATCAAGTTATACCTGCCCGGTCCTGAAGCTAGTAGGGGACTAACAAGGCGTGGCGGTGCACATCTTTAATTACAGCATTTGGGAGGCAGAAGCAGGTGGATCTTTGTGATTTCAAGGCCAACATGATCTACATAGCAGATTCCAGGCTATCCAGAGATAATATACTATTTATTCAAAGGAACAAACTCTACTTAAGAACAAGAAAGACTCTGGGTTTCTCATATTTGAATAATCTTGAACTGTGTTCTTATAGAAAAATAAAAAATAAGAAAATATCTTGAAATACTTTTGTGGGGATAAAAACGATTCTGATGCCTGGACCTGATAGTACAGTCCTTGTTTGGTTGCCCAGAAGGCATGCATTTACTTTTCATGCAATTCAATCTCCTCCATAGTAAAAGTGCTGAGAGTTCTTTTTAAAGAGCCACTTTGGGCAAATTAGCTTCAAAGTTTGTTATACATGACTTTTGACCTCTAATAGAATTTTCAATAGAAGCTTAGTGAATAAATATGTTCTAAACAAATATATTGTTTTGGAAAGAGGGTGTGAGTGTGTGTGTGTGTGTGTGCGTGCGTGCATGTGTTGTCTGCGGTCTTTGATTCCTTTGGCTTCTCCACAGAGTTGCCTGTTCATCACCACTGTGCCTCTCTTACACTTGAGGTTTCCTAGTAGAGATCATAAAAACGTTTCAATGGAGATCCTTAGAGATGTTTGCAATGAAGATGAGTGGAAATAGCCTTAGTTATATGGTCATTTTTAATGAAATTTAAGGATCCATTTAAACCCATAATTACAAAGTACTATTTTAAAATAAGGAGCATGAAGAAATTATTTTTAGGACTGTGAAGTTATCTGATTCCTTCTGTGTGTTATTAGAAAAAAAGAAATGAAAGTTAGAAGGTATCTTCATGTGTCATGTACAGTCTAGGTGGTGTTTGAATCTTTCAAAAATATTTAAAGACTTTCATCTCAGCAGCTAGAACAGTGGGGACAGAGTGAGGGACCCACTTTAATGGACAGAACGCCACCAAGGTGTGCCCCAACTCTATTGTTAGCAAGACCCAGGATCTTGAGGGCAAAATTGTTTGACTCTGACATGAGATGAAAACAACTGCCAATGTTCTTGAAAATCTGGAATCATCATATTCACCATGAGTTCAGGGCCTGTCAAAGCAGCCCATATTTGCATTTTGAAGCCTAGGATTTCTTCCTTCTGTTTGTCCAATGGAGAGCTCTCTCTCATCAGAACCTTTTTCAGGAGCCACCAGAGATGCCTCACTGGCATGAGGAAATTAGCCAGAGTCAACTTATAGCATTTTTCTACTTGTAGACTACTGGGACCTGTAGAACCAGTAGAGGAGGAGGAGTGTAGAGAAATTGGGGAGCAGATTTTGGGGACACCAATTAAATGGGGTGGTGAAACATGACATTGGTTTAGAGATAGCTCATTACTGTGTGCCTTAGCTCACTTTTTGGTGCTGTGATAAATACTTAAGCAACTTGGGGAGAAAAGTGTTGTTTGGGCTTATGTGTTTCAGTCACAGTCCTTCTCTGAGAGAAGCCAGGGCCAGAACTTAAGCAGGAACATAGAGGCAGGAATTAAAGCAGAAACCATGGAGGAATGCTGCTTCTCTGTTGGTTTACTTAAATCCAGGCTCATGTTCAACTATCTTTCTTAAATAATGCAGGAATACCTGTCTAGGAATAGTAATAGCCACAATGGGCTGGACCCTCTTTGATCAGTTAGAAGTCAATAAAATCCCCCCCCCCCCAGGCATGCTTGCAGGCCAATTGGATGGAGGCAATCCATCTATTCAGGATCTCTTTTCCTAGGTGTCTCTGATTTGTGATATGTTGATTAAAAACTAGCCAGCACAGTATGAGAGCACTCAATCACAATGTGCTGTGTGGATTTCTGTCTGAACACCACCTTAGGAAATAGGAAAACCATTCCACCATTGTAGGATTTGAACTTCATCGGTTGGCAAGAGCAGTTCCTCATCTAGTAGACAAACATCACCTGTTCTCTCACCAGTGTGTTTCCAGAGGAAAAACACAGCACACACACCCTCACACAAGTCCATTTCACATCCCACACTTGGGATCAAAACAGCAACGTATTTACATCCACTACACACCATTTCTTACAATCTTAAAAGTAGTGGACCCTGGGGCTCAAGAGATGAGTTAGAGCATAAGAGGTTAAGGTTAGCTTCCCTTAGGATCAGAGTTCAATTCTCACAGCCACCTATAACTCCTTTTCCTGGGGATCTGATGCCCTCTTCTGACCTCTAAAGGGACAAGGTAGATATATGACAAACAGACCCAATTATATTCATACAATAAAAGTTAAAAAAATGTTTAGTTAAAAAATCCATAGTGAGACCTAATACAAGAGTCAAAGATGCTAAAACTGCTGGGGCAGGTTGAAGTTAGTAGAAGGTCATCATTTGAGGCTAGATTCCAGCTCATCCTGGATGGTCTCCACCTACAAAACGGGCGAGACGTGCTCTATGACAGGCATGAATACATCTGAATACATCAGCAATAGATACACACCTTACAAGCCAGCAGCTGGGTAGTAGACACTTTACATCAGGGAATTGTATGAGTGAAGATAAAACATTTCAGAATATGAGATGTCAGGTATTATCAGGGCTAATACAGGGATAGGGATCAAAGTTAGCTGCACGTTCTGAGGGGCAGACTTTATTACACAGCCTACAGGGAACTACAGAGAGTTCAGAGAACATGGTGTTCCTAGGTATAAATTAAATGGGGGAACCAACTAGAGTATCTCTCAGTTTATAAGTATATGAAGACAAAAGAAGAAAGATTTACCGGAAAGTCACTTCAATAAAAAAGTTATGACACTTTGTTTAACTGTCAGAGTTTGTTTTCCGATCCTGAGCCACTTTCTTAAGGAAAGATGGGCCATTCGTGAGGAAACACCTTTAGAACCGTGGCAGATATTTCTAATGTTCTCAAGGCAATCTATACTTTTCTGTAAGTGAGGAGACTTATGTTATGTGAAGCCTGTTAGACATGGGGTTAGGTGGGGATTGGATACTTTGACATCTAAGATACCCCAAACATTTTGATAGGAGAAAGAAGTATGTAGATTAAACTAAACACAAAATCTGCTATCCGAGTCTGTCAGTGGTTCTCAGCCTACGTAAATGCTGTGACCCATTAATAGAGTCCCTTATGCTGTGTTGACCCCCAACCATAAGATTATTTTTGTTGCTACTTTGTAACTGTAATTTTGCTACTGTTATGAATCAATGTATAGCCGGGCATGGTGGCGCACGCCTTTAATCCTAGCACTCAATAGGCAGAGGCAGGCGGACACTGAGTTTGAGGCCAGCCTGGTCTACGAAGTGAGTCCAGGACAGCCAAGGCTAACACAGAAAGACCCTGTCTCAAAAAACAACAACAAAAAAATGAATCAATGTGTGTGTGTATATATATATATATATATATATATATATATATATATATATATATATATGATATGGAGGATATACGAAAAGCAACCACTGTGAAAACGTTACTTAACTCCCAAAGGGGTTGCAACTTACAGGTTGAGAACCACTGGTCTGAGCCAATATATGGTAGTTACCTCTGTTCCAGTCCCTACCTGCCCTGCAGATTGAGTGGTATTTCTCTTTCACATGCCCCCATCTTGATATGCAGTCTAACCATAAACCTAATAGCACTGGGACTGACCAATCATGGAACGGTTCTTCAAACACTGTAAGCCATAACAAGCCAATTATCTTCAAAAGTTTATTATCTCAGGTGTATGCTACAAAATTGGACACAAATTAATACACTTTACACTGAAATATGATGGTAAGGAAATCTAAATGGAAGCTCTGTAATGAGCAAATTCTCCATCCTCTATATTAATATAAAGCCTACATAATAACAATGACTATTTTAAGGTCATATATCAAAAACAAGATCTGAGAAGAATAGTAGCCTTAAAAACTTCAAAAATGCCATTATCTTCACTTGTTGCACTACCGTATTCTATGTAAAGCAGATGGATCCTTAAAGCTTAAAACCACACACACACACAGATGTGGGTGAAATTTTTGAGCATTTGCATCTGCTGTTATGTATGGCATTTCTTACTAAAGTCAATACTGCCTTGGTTACAGTGGTCTGATGAGGGAAGAAAGAGGAAATCAAACAACGTGAATTCACAAGTGACAGCCATGACGTTACCCTTTTATATTTGCTGAAGGGCTATGTTAGTTCTTGATCATTTCAGGGGACAATTTGAAAGGATTTGAATCACTTACATATTGCAAACAGGTTCCATTCATCTGATAAGTTAGCAGTGGTATAGGCATTGGCTAGAGACATTAGATAAACTGAGAATATTGGTCTTCTCTTTTGACCTGAATTAGCCATCTATTTTCTTGGGAAGTTAGGTAACATATGGTAAAAACGGGCATGCATTCACTGGTTTTGGTGAACAGATTGACTATTTTTAGGGTCCTGGGAAAAAATAACCTTTGGGACCAGGTAGCACAGTGAAGAAACTCATGGAGGTGCAGCATTCATATCTTATTTGCACTTTACATTTTTAAACACACAGTGCTTCTGGCCTAAAAGGAGTATTCTCTATAAAGATAGCTCATTGTAAGTGATGAGAAAGGACTTACTTGTGAAATTTTAATATGCGAACCCACAGCCATGATTCTTGCTGGAGCTACAACTTTATGAACCTTTTACACTCTTTTTGTACCTGAGAGGAGTAATCCATGTATTTTTTTTTCATCCAGGTAGAACAGATAATTGGCAGTGGATGTGTACCAGGCAACCAGGAATAGTCCCTGTATTGTAAAATACAGCAGAACCTTCTCCAAGGCTAGTGTCTAACCTACTAATCTTGCCTCACTTATCCTGTTCATGGGCATCACATTCATAACTCATGCCATGGTTTCCTCCTCTCCTCCTTCCACCTGGCTGACCTCAGCACTTCTTTGTGTGGACCTCTGTGACTATGACTTTTGACTCCTTTCTCTTGGAAACTATGAGCATAATATGTTTTCAGTGGTAAATATCTTCCATCGCTTGGGCTCTCCAAATCTGAACAATAATCTCTCTATTTATAATCATGTCGTAAACTGAGTTTATCTAAACCCTTACATTCTTGTATTGAAATTTTGTCCCTCAGTGTGACATTGCTATGAAGAGAGGCCTCTGAATAATGAACAGGCTATGGAGAGAGAATCCTCATGAATGGGACTGGCACTCTTAGAAAAAGTAACCCAGAGGAGCTCTTTCCCCTCTTGTTCTATGTGGAGACACATTAAGAGGATGAGGATTTGTGAATCTGGAAAATGTCCTTACCGGACACCAACACTGCTGGCACTTGGATCTCTTTTAGTCACCAGACTAAAAATTAAATCTTTGCTGTTTATAAGCCGTCTTGTTATGTACCAGCCTGAATTTACTGAAGAAAAAAAAAAGACTGACCCCCAGGAATTTGCATAAAATATGATTATCTTGTTACATGGTACAAGGAAATATCTACCTAAAAACAGGCACAGGCAAGTAGTGACCAGGGAGACAGAATGACTCAGCTCTCAGATGATGCTCAGCTAACATCATCTTTGATAAGTTTAATCCAAGCTCAATAAGCTCCCATGCACATAAATCACAATGGAGAGTGTACAACTGTACATGTGCCCAACACACCCAGATCAGCTAAGACTGGTCCAGGCACCATACTTGGGGACATTCAGCCTTCTAGAAATTGAAGCCAAATGCTCACTCCCTGGTACAACACCCTGATGAAAGTATCTTGGAAAGAGATAAATTCTATATTCTATCAGCACATATTATAGGTTTAAACCTCATTTTTCTACCAGTTAGGGCTCAGCTTTTGATATTAGACAAGGAATTTTATATTGTTTGAACTGACAATTAAATGTATTATATAATACTACCTCAGATTAAAGTAAGGGGGAAGAGAGGTGATAGTAATTATGTGACCACAGGGCTTTCCTGTTTTATCCCATAAGCACTTTCTAGAAATTGCTGATAAGCTACATAGATGGAACAGCTTTCTGAGGGTACAGCATAGGTTTCAGATGGAAGAAAATACTGTTGGAAAATGAGATACCATTTTCCAGAAAGCAATATACAACATAAATTGGGGCCATTATATGATGTGTGATAAAAAAAAATATATGGTAAAAGAACCAACAAGAAAGTCTAGTGATCCCCTGGGAAGCTCCTCAAACCCATGAATTCAGATGTCTTAATTTCTACAGATAATGCTTGCACCAAGTAGCATATACAGTCCCATTACTATTAAAACACAGTCACTACCTCAGTATTCCAGGTGCAGTCAATAAGCAGGTAAGAATCCATCAATCAAAGCCATCACATCAAAGAGGTTATCCCTGAGCATTCACAGTAGGCCTAGCACCCAGATGACTCAGTATTTAATTTATTTCTGTCCCTGTTTTCTTTTCTATGATAAATGGACATGAAAGAAGAGTAAATGAGAAGGAATCTAGAGTCACTGGGCATGAGGTTTTACGTCAGTGGTTCTCAACCATCCTAATATTCCTCATGTTGTGGTGACCGCCCCCAACCAAAAAATCATGTCATGTCTACTTCATAACTGTAATTTTGCTACTATTATCAATCATAATGTAAAGTATCCTATATGCAAGATATGGAATTCCTCAAAGGGGTCTCAAGCCACAGGTTGAGAGCCACTGGTTTAGGCGCTACCACTAGGAAGTCCTCCTATCCCCACACATAAGAGACACACAGATGAGAAGAGCCTGAAATGGTAAGGAGCGGAAGAAAAAAGGGATTCGCAGCTGTACTCGAGTCCAGTGGCAGTGTTGACAGTCTACAGCTCATTCTTGGACCTCTTCTAAATGTCTCCAGGAAAGTAAATAACCACAAGTTATGTAAGTCTATGGTACCTGAGGGATTTGAAACACAGACTGTGCAAGACACACATATATGCCAGTTAGGCACCATTGATGTCATTCATTAAGCTGCAGAGAGCAGTTGCTGCTGTGCTCCTAAGTGAAACCATCTATGGGGATTCCCTTAGACCGAAGGTTCTGCCTTCACATGGATGCACCCACTTTCTAGCAGTGGCTGATATTTAATGATTAGTCAGAGTCAGATACAATGACCTTCAGTTTATCTCACTTTAGAAAAAATATGAAGGACAATCCAAACTCTCAATGTGAACAATTTCACTTACTTTTCTTTGCCTTATAGTGCCAATAAACTCACTTTCTAATAGGCTTTGACTACTCACTCCCTAGCCTACCTCAGTCCTGTCACAAGCTTAAGGACCTTCACCAGTGTAAACGTACATATCCCCTAAACATACTGTACCTCTAGATTCTGAACTTATTCCTCCATACTTTGTCTCTACTATCATTCATTTCCTTCAGTGTTTTAATTCATGGAAATACCTTTTCCCCCTTCTTAATATTTCACCTGATAGCATGCATTGATCCTCCCTCAAATATACCTTCATGATGACAGAACTCCAGTCCACTCACAAGGAAGACAGTCACAATTTTGGTTCAGCTTGATGATATACTTCATGATAACATGTGCCATCAAAACTCAGTTCTAAGCCAGGCATGGTGCCTGTGTTTCATCCCAGCACTCAAGGAGGCAGAGGCAGGCAGGTAGCAGTGAATTCAAGGCCAGCCTGGTCTATAAAGTGAGTCCAGGATAGCCAAGGCTACACAGAGGAAAGCCTGTCTCAAAACATAAAACTACACTTTTCAGTACTTTCATTTTTAATTTCTATGTCACTATAGAAAATATTCAAGACAAACCAGTGGAGGCAATACTTAGTTCAGTGTCAGTTCATGGTTGGCTGGCTCTGTTGCTTTTGACCTGTGTTGTGGCAGAACATCATAGGCAGGAGCCTTCTGTGAGCAAAGCTGCTCACCTCCTGGCAGCTAGGAGTTCCAAGGAGTGAGATAGTGAGCTGTTGGTAGGCTTCTTCCTTCTGCTTTGTACCATCCAGGTGCCCATACTACTGATCTGTGTTGCCAAATTTAAGTCACCTCTTCCCTGACCAATTGCTATCCTAGGTGCTAATATGCCTTATATACATCTTTCATGAATCTCAACATAAAAAAGTCTATAAACAAGATTATCACACTTGATAGCAACACCTTTTTATTAATGATTTCACTGGTTCTTTCAAGACCTCATAGTTCTTAACCTTTATGGGTTTCCACTGAGAGAGCACCTATTCTCACTTTCCATAGACTTTTCTTTCCATGCCCTCCTTTAACCAGTTTTTATCAAATATTTTATCTTTTACATATACATTTATATTATGCAACAACCTACCTATAACAAGAAGAACCATGACACAATCAGGAACTATATACATGTTACATTCTTCGTGTTTTGGTTATTTGTATTTAACAGCCTTGAAGAAAACATCTCTCCTATCTTCGTGCATCTAAAATTCTGAATATAAATCAACATCTATCATAACTCATCATTATCAACTTAAAAACCTTAAAACATCGTAACTCCTAAAAACTAAGCTTAATTGTAAAACTAAACCATCTGGTTTTCAACTCCATCAGAGATGTGAAAGGTATAAAATTAATTACCTGAGTACTTAGGGAGCACAGGTTAGTAGCTTTCCCAAATAGTCACCCAAAACTTTCTGTAATGTTGGGGCATCATCTTCAGCCTTCTGGCCCAATATATCTGACAGATATATTTTATTGTTAGTTGGTCAAATCATGGTCATATCAACTACTAGTCTATTTTTATCACAAGAATATACACATTAGTTGTATACTCTATAGAAAGATAAGGTAAAATAGTTAGATAATATCTTAAAACCCTCAGAGACATGCAGACTATACATTTAAAAAGGTTTTTATTATTTTAAAGATTCACCGACAAGGAGACTGGTTAACTCCTGGCAATACTCAGCCTACCTCAAAGAGGATGATGAGCATCAAAGAACCTCCTTATGGAGATGGCTTCAAATGTGGCAAAACAGCTTCTGGCAAAATGTCCTCGTTTCTACCACAAACAGAATTCTGCCTAAAAAGGTGCAAGCTTGGATGCAGGCAGAGTCGATGGCCAAACTGTCAAGACAGGCTAAGCAAGTCCTCAATAGTTCCTGCCTCACAAATATACCTGTCCTTTATTTAACCAATCTATGAAGAATGGTTAATCCTCCCCCGTCCCCAGGAACTACCTCCTATTCCTTTTACTTGTATTCAGCATAGGTGAGTAGTAATGATTCTTATCCCTATCCTTATTACAAAGATTACATTTTAAAATTAAAATCATCACTGATTTTTAAAATGCCCTGATTCTCTTATCACATGGTTATAGACAGTCTAAATAGAACAAAAGAAAAGGACTTAGACATGTTTACTGAATTAAACTTTACAATTTTAGCTCACTAAGGTTGGGGATATTCTCTCTCTCTCTCTCTCTCTCTCTCTCTCTCTCTCTCTCTCTCTCTCTCTCTCTCACACACACACACACACACACACACACACACACCCCACATCCAAAATGAAATAAATTACCCATGAGAAGAGGAACTTTACTAACACTTATGGATGCTTATAATGAACATTGGTTCAAAAGTCAAACTATTTATAAAATATAGAGATGGCTTAAATAGTGACAGTGATGGCTGCCATGTGCTGATAAGGGCACTACTGCCACTACGTGAAGCTTACCATTCCCTTCTATAGGCCTTTCATGCTTTATACCCAGAGCTTATTGTCATCAGGGTTTTGTGTTTTTCAATATTTTTCCTTAAATTATTTGTTAAAGAATATATGCTGTTTCAATTTGCATAGTTGTGAGATATATATGTGTATATATGTATACATATATGTATACATAATATATATATATATATATTATGATAGACTATTATACATATATGCCACCAATTATTTTATATGATTTCACTATATGATATATATATATATATATATATATATATACATTTAAAATATTCTGCTGTTAATGACAATTAGTATTTTCAGTTTGCTTCCTTTTGTCTGAGGTTCTCTTACAAAAGTCACTGTAAAAATATTCCCAAAGGGACATATGATGGACTGAGGTGAATGGCTTGACTACATGCCTTCATATAACTTCATGTCTTCTTAGGAATCTGTGTTTCCTAGTAATGGGCATCTGAAATATGGGAAAAAATGCAAAACTAAAATCAGCTTTAGGATTAAGCATGCAACTGTTAGCCAAGTTATTTAATGAAATAACTAAAACTAGTGGCGTCAAAATGATTGAAAATACAACTTTGGGTTCTCACTGCATATAGAAAAGGAGATGAGGGACTGCAACATGGGTCAGATGTTAGAATGTTTGCGAATAATGAAGTCACATGTGTGACCCTTAGCATTGCATAAACTGAGTGGAGTGGTGCCTGGCTACCCTGTGAGCATTTAGGGGAGGCAGAGACAAGAGACCAGTGTCGTCATTAGACCCACAGCGAATCCGGGATCAAGGATAAAGAATGGAGACTGCAAAGGAATACACAGGCAAAATGACCACACAGAGGTAAATGACTGTTATCTTCATAATCTTATTTTCCTTTTGTTTTAACTTTAACAGTAAATCTCACCGATTAATGCACCTTTTGCTTTTAATCCAAGATTTTTTTTTTTAACTAAATGGAAAAGTAATTTACAGGGACCTTTACAAAGAAATGTCATGCTGATAATTACATTTTCAAAGCTCATTTTTTTTTATTTGATCTTTTAAATGCTGACATGGGCTGATTTTCCCAAGATTTCTTGATTACTTGATTTCTCCTCAAGGCTTTCATGAAAATCTTAATCATTGAGATTGATATTTATTTGAATTGATTTTGCACTTAACTTGAGATCTAATACTACTTGGTTTTCATCTCTCTTATTCCAATGCCAAACAAATTTCACAAATGTTTTGCTGCATTTTTTGGATATATTTAGTATATGATTTCCAGAATTAGCAAAACAAAACCAAAGAGGGATGGTGGTTGCGGGGGGAGGGGCAGAAAAGACAAAAGAGCAAGACAAAACCAAAAATGACCAGTTAAATTTAAATACCAGATAACAAAAATATTTTCATAGTATAGGCATGTCCCAATTTATTCTCTTTTTGAAATTCAAATATGGCTGGAAGTTGTTAATTTTATCTGGGAAGCTCATTTGCTGAAATATGAAGTAGACTTGAGAAGTAATGACGTAGTTTTGGGGAAAGGCGAGTATGCAGAGAAGGGCAATTGTTTAGGGAACACAGTTGAGAGAGTGGGGTTAGTAAGTTTGGTTTGACCAGGAGGAAAGTGCCAAATCCCTGCTGAGGATGAAATGTACATGTTGACAAGCTGATTATTATGTTTGTCCTGTTGAAACTGGGAGAGTGGGCATTGTAAGTGGCACGAACCCAATCCCCCTAGCTGCCATCATAGATACTTTCTTCAGCTTTGCCAGAGGCTTTGTCTGGAAAACTTATATACTTCCTGAGGCTGGGTAGAATGAATAAAACATCACGAAACACAAATTAGTGAAAATAAGATTGATAGTTGATACACTTGAATTCTTAGGCTCGTAGGTGGCTCCGATGCCTTGTAATCATGTTGTTATTTTCCTTTCTTCTGTTTGGCCCATAAGTTAATGCCTGAGTTTCTCTTGCCTTGTCTCACTTTGTTGCTCACGTTTAAGATAGCAGTTCCCTGAGACACTTCGTTTTGTTAAAGGCCTGGATAAGCTAAGATGATATGTTATTCCTGGGAACTCAAATTTTCCATCACTCTATAATTCCCTGAAGAGTTTAGAAAGTATCCACTTCCTGGCTCTGTCTCTGGAGACTGAATCAGGTTTGCAAAGTAGGGTCTCATATGAGGCATTTAAAAACTTCATCAAGTGACTAGTGTGCAGTCACAAGGGCACATTAGTTTATTGCACCAGTGGATGGAGTATTTGTGGGAAGAGGGGTAAAAATAAATTATTTGGTGATGTCCAGAGGCTAAGAATGACTAAGTTGAGGCATACTCATGGCAAGGCCACTAAGATCCTACCATTCTACAGAAGGTCTACTGAAAGTCTTTTAAAACTTCTTTTTTTAAACAACAATACCCTATGAGCATATACAGGGGGAGGTAATCCACCTCAGGAACAGTCATAGGGGAGGGGAATAAAGGGAAATTGGGAGGGAGGGAAGAATGGGAGGATACAAGGGAAGGGATAACCATTGAGATGTAACAAGAATAAATTAATAAAGGAGAAAAAAATTAAAAAAATATGTTCTTTCACTTCATACGCGCATATAATTCATTCTGATCACTCACATCCCGACCCTTTCTTATCCTCTTCTCACCCCTGTCAGCACCCACCTCCTTCCTACAAGCCCCTTTTCAACATTCATGTGGTTTTGGTTTTTGTTTTCTGATCCATTGACTTTAACCGGAGCCCTCTACGAGACCATGGCTTTGGAACTTTCCATGAGAATTTGATGGGCTTTAACGATGGGCACCCAAAGGAAGACAACTCCTGTCCTTTCTCCTGTATACTGGCAAAGCTGATAGTTCACCAAAGCGGACCTCTTTAAGGCTATCCCTGCTCCATGTCTGACGACTGAGAAGTCCAGTCTAATGAGGCTGTGCAGCTACTGTGAGACAACGGTGGCTAATTCCTGCATCATGCCTGGGAAAGCACTTCCTAACCTTGCTCCTTGTCTCCTGGGTCTTCTGCTCATTCTAGCTCATATTCCACTGTGTTTTATGGGGTTTAGAGGAATTTTTTTCTCCCTTAGCAGACACACAAACACCCAGTATCCCACTATCGAAAGAGCAGTGTTTATCTTTCCCTAAATGTGCTCTGAAAGACTCTTTTTCTAGTGAAAGAACGTAGAGTTTGCTAAGTTCTTATCAATTCGTGTTTTTTTTTAAATAAATATTCTTATTAATTCCCCAGTTCCTTTATACAATGTATTTGACTATATTCACTTCCCCTCCTCAATCTCCTCCCAGATCCACCCCCACCCCCTTACTCACCCAACATTGTGTTCACTATCTATCTCTTTTTTAAACCATCAAAGCCTACTTCATATGATTGGTCATGAAGCTTAGACTGGAGGGTGGTCAAATTATCAGGGGTCACACCCTTAATGAAAATTGAGTTTCCTTCTCTCAGAAGCTACCAGTTGTCAATAGGCCATCATTTAGCAGTGAAAATTCACGCCTACCATCCATCCATCTGGTACTTTGCTGGCTTGAGCTTGTACAGGTCCTGTGCATGTTCTGCAAGCACTGAGAGTTTATATTTACAATTGCCATGTTTTATTTATAAAACTTTACAAGGCATTGCCACTGCTTCTAGTTACATTCTTGAACTTAGTAAGGAATTGTTTCTGAAGATGCTGTATACCTGAGTCAAAGAACATAGAGAAATCAAACTTTTACTGCTTTAGTAGCCTCAGACCTACTGCCTAGATTGCATATTGCAGGAAGTCCTATGTATAATACCGGAGGAGAAAAGTAACCATAAACTCTACAAGCTACCATAACAATTACCATGGCAAGATATCACCACTGTGACAATAATGTCACAAATATTATGGAAGTAACCAAATCCATTATGAATGGATCTTAGGACTGTTCTACTCAGTGGAATCCATATACAGGTATTAGGGCAGAGAACCTGTGGTTACACTGTAGTAAGGAAGAACTTACTACTACTATTCTCCTAAATGGATAAAGAATTATACTGACCCCCAATGACTTACCACTCTCTCCATAGGGAACTGCATGCACCAGCCTTCCACAGAGAAACATCTTGTTGCAGTAAACAGCAATTAACACAGAGAGCCACAATTTATCATAAAATGAGAGACTGCTGATTGGTTAGCCCTAATTGGGGCATGTATATAATACCTCAAGGATCAATATGGAGAAGGAGAAGGAAAGGCTGTGAGATCCAGAGGTGATAGGTGAATATAAAGAAGGCAGTGTTTACCAGACATTTGTTTGTTCATGTGTGCATATTCAGGGAAACTGAAGACTAAAGATGAGTATTGTAAACTTGATCTCTCAGATAGTGTATGTCCTATCTTACTGAAGGAATCCTTAGTACAGGACTAGGATTTTGAGAAGAAATTGAAAACAATGAATACAAAGATGTATTAGAAGCTTTTATAATTTTATAAATACTCTGTCACAGTGTGGGGTTATTTGTCTCATTAGGTCTTATTTGATCATAGATCACACAGTTAAGTGATATATTTAAAAATTGTTAAGTGACTTGCTTCACATCATATTGTATGAATTTATGTGTATATACATATATAAATATTCATATTAATTATAAACATTGTATATGTTTCTTACAGATTTACATGTTCATCTGTAATGAAGATGATTGTTTAACTATTTCTTGGGGGGGAAACACTGTGATTCTAAAGGGTAAATTTACCAGTGCCTTGGTTATCAATATTTGATAGTTTTTGAAGTTGGAATATACAAATTTCCTTTGGGTATTTCAAAGAGCTAAAGCTATTGTGTATACACACAGATAGGTAGATAAAGATAGAGTAAATTAAAACAAATTACATGAATAATTTTAATATAAATTTCAGAAAGGAATATATGTGATATATGCTATTTCACTTAAAAGATTTTCCTTATTATAACAGCAAATCATGTTAATAAAATAAAATGCAGAATACATCATAAAGAAAACAAATATAAGAAGACATAATTTATCACAACAACAGTAAACATACTAGATCACCTTTTCCAACCAGTTTTAACCTATCAGTGTTATGGATATATTTATATGTATTTTTCACAATCTTATAGAACTATAATGTTATAATTTACCATTTCCTGGTATTCCATGATTTTCCATGTAATTAAAAATTCCTTTAGATACACTATAAGGTTAAATATTATCTGTTCTAATATTTAGTTGTTATAAGTAACTACCACTATAGTAGTATCATTTATTAAATAGCTTTTGAAACATTTTGGTTTTGCCTTTATCAGCATAGCATTTTTTCCTAAATACTTGCTTATGAAAGTGTGGTCTGGGACTTTGATTTGATTCCATTGATTAACCAGCCTATTTCTATACCAGTACCATGATTTTTAATTTCTCTGGAAGATCTCATATTATATGGGATTGTTTTAGCTATTCTGGGTTTTTTGATTTTCCATATGAAGTTGAGAATTTATCTTTCAAGGTCTTTAAATAATTGGGTAGATATTTTGATAGTGATTGCACTGACTCTGTAAATCGCTTTTGGTAAGATGGCTGTTTTTACTGTGTTGATTCTCTATATCCATAATCATGGGAGATCTTCCCATCTTCTGGTATCTTCTTCAAATTCCTTTCTCAGAGACCCAGAAATAAATCTGAACACCTATAGACACTTGTTTTTTTAAGTCATAAGCCAAATCCACACAGTGTAAAAAAGATAGTATCTCCAACAAATGGTTCTGCTCTAACTGGATGTCTAGATGTAGAAAAATGCAAGTAGATTCATACTTATCCTGCTGCAGAAAAACGAAGTCTAAGTGGATTAAAGACTTTAACAAAAAGCCAGACACACTAAATTTGTTAAAAAAAAAAAAACGTGAGGAAGAACCTTGAACTCTTTGGCACAGGAGACAACTTCCTAAACAGAATACCAATAGCTCAAGCTATAAGATTAATAACTAATATGTGGAATCTCATGAAACTGAAAAGCTTCTGTACGGCACTGTCAACAGGAGAAAACAACAGCCTACACACTTGGAGAAGATCTTCATCAACCGGTCATCTGACAAAGGTCTAATATCCAAAATATATGAAGAACTCAAGAAAGGAAACATGACCAAACCAAATAACCCAGTTAAGAAATGGGATACAAAGCTCAAGATCTTAACAGAGAAATATCAAGTGGCTGAGAAACACTTAAAGAAATGCTCAATGTCCTTAGTCATCAGGGAAATGAAAATCAAAAAAATCTGAGATTCCATCTTATACCCACTCATCAGAATGTCTAAGATCAAAATCTCAATGATAGCACATGTTAGAGAGGCTGTGGAGAAAAGGGAACACTCCTCCATTGCTGCTGGGAGTGCAAACTTGTACAACTGCTTTGGAAATCAATCTGGTGATTTCTCAGAAAATTGGGAATAGTCCTACCTCAAGACCCAGCTATAACACTCTTGGGCATATACCCAAAATAAGCTCCTCCTTACCACAAGGACATTTGTTCAACAATATTCATAGCAGCCTTATTTGTAATAGGCAGAACCTGAAAACAACCTAGATATCCCTCAACAGAAGGATGGTGGTGCATTTACACAATGGGATACTATTCAGCCATTAAAAACAAGGAAATCTTGAAATTTGTAGGCAAATGGATGGAACTAGAAGAGTTCACCCTGAGTGAGGTAACGCAGACCCAGAAAGACATGCATGGTATATACACAGTTATAAATGGATTTTAGCACAACATAGATGTCCCCTGAGAGTCTCCACTCAGCGGGGCATCAGGAAAGATGCTGAGACTCACTGTTGGACACCATGTTAGAATGGTATGGAAGAATGGGGGGGATGGAAGGACCCAGCGGGTTCAGGAACCGTACAAGAAGACCATCAGGTGTGGCAGATCTGGACCCAGGAGGCCTGCACAAACTGTTGTACCAATCAAGGACAATGCATGCAGTAAACTTAGACCAACTGTTGAGATCTAGCCAATGGACAGCTTGTTCTCTATGGTTGTTTGGAGAGAGGGGATTGCCTCTAACATAGCTCTGGTGTCCCAATTTGATCATTTTTCCTTGGTGGGGAGGCTTTGTGACACACAACAGAAGGGGTAGCAGGCTATTTGCATGAGACCTGATAAGGTGTAGTCATATGGTGGAGGAGGAGATCCTCTTCTGTCACAGGTCTAGGGTAGGGGAATAGGGTGAAAGAGTGAGAGAGGGTAGGAACAGGAAAATACAAGTGAGGGGATAACAACTGTGGTGTAATTGGAGTAAAGTATAATTTTATAATGTGAAAAAAAAAAGAAAGTGTGGTCTATAGACTACAAATACATCATTCCTCATAAACTGACTCAAAATTGAAAATCTCAGGTTCTGTTCAGAATCACTACATTTTGGCAAAAATACCAAATCGTTACTGTGTTGAGTCAGGTTGGGAAAGCATTGTCTTCCTGGTCACTGAAAGGACACTTACACCATCTGACTGGTGATTGAGAAGCCAGTCCAGTCAGGTTTAAACTCCCTATTCCAACTCCCAGTAAAGGAATACTTCCCAATTTTGTTTGGACATTAAAATTACTTGAGTAGTTTCTGAGAAAAACTTTTAAATCAGAGCCTCTAGAAGCAATATTTGTCATGGGCTTTTCAGGTGCTTCTAATGAACAGTCAAGGTTCACAAACTCAGATGAACCAAGTGAAGAGATGAAAATAATTAGCACATGATTGAATATGAGCTTTCTTAGCCATCTGTGAAAAGTTGAAATGTTGACTGTCAATTGGCTCCAAATCATAGTGTTGTAGAGAAAGAGTGAGGAGAGGAAACAAGGCTTCTCTCACCAGTGTTTAGAGCTTGAAGGAATTAGTTTAATGAAATTTCCAGTTGAGGGATTGTACTCTGCAGGACGTAGGGCTAAGTGTAAAACCCTATCACATGGCTGTTGTGCGTACTTTGTTTTCTAATTGAAAGGCAGGCATGCAGGTTGAAGGGACTGAAACCACTTAAGTCTTTACCAGATTACTTGGGCTGAAATAAAGCAATCAAATGCTTTCATTTTCTGGAAGTAATGCAACTAATTTTATTTGTACTGATTGGCATTTCAAGGTCTTTAGTATTAATTAGATTATTTGAAAGCCAAAATATTTGTTAATAATTTCAATTTAATTATAAGCCAGGAAATAAAATAGCTGGATCCATCAGTGTATCTCAAGCCATCGAATTTTCAACACCAGTGCTTTCTTTTTAATGGAATTTAAACCTCAGTACTGGCAAGTCTTTCAGTTTCTGCTTGCTTTGGCCTCTATTCACAATAAGACTGTGTGAAATGCCTAAAGTGTTATATTATTTCCAGCAACCAAAATATCTGTTTTGGTTATAGCAAAAATAAGAAGAAATTAAAATGTTAATCCTCATGCTAGTATCAGTAAAACGTATTTTTTTCTTTTGAAAAGTTTTTTCTATAGTGTATTTTGATTGTGATTTCCCCTTCCCCAACTTCTCTCAGATTTTCCCCATCCCTTCAATCCTTATTTTTCTCTCTCATTAGAAAAAGAACTGGCATCTAAAAATAATATAAAATAAAATAAGAACAAATAAACCAGAGTAGAAAACAACAACCAAAAACAGGAGAAAAAAAAGGAGCCAAAGAAAAAGCACAAGAAACACATAAAGGTGTACACAAAGAAATACCTATAAAAACAAAATCAGTATATATGTGTGTGTGTACATATATATTATTTTGCATATATATGTATATATATTCAAGAGAGATATAAAAAAGGGGGAAATGAAAAAATGTTGATACAAAGCATTATGAGGCAAAACAACAACCTCTAAAAATGTTTTATAAATATTTGCTAGACTCATTTGATTTATGACATCCATTGAGTTCCAGGATTTTTCTATTTAGATTTTATCTAGATGACCTGTCTATTAGCAATATTGGATTATTAAAATGACCCACTATCATTGTGTGAGGAATAATATGGGATTTTAGCTGTAGTGGTGTTTTTTGTTTTTTGTTTTTTAAATAAACTTGGCTGTCCTGGTGTTTGGTGTGTAGATGTTAAGAATTAATGTGTCCTTTGGGTATAATTTCTGCTTGATGAGTATGTCTTCAGTATCTTTTCTTATATGTTTTGTTTAGTTTCAGTTTGAAGTCTATTTCATCAGCTATCAAAACGGCTACACGGATATACTTCTTGGGTCGATTAGCTTGGATATTTTTTTTTCATCCTTTTACCTTGAGGTGATGCCTTTCCTTGATATTAATATGTGTTTCTTAGATGAGCAAAAGGATAGATCCTGTTTGCAAATTGAATCTGTTAAGTCTCTTTTTTATGGAAGAATTGAAACAATTAATGTTGACAGTTACCAATGAGCAGTTTTGATTACCAATGAATATTGTCTTTATTCTGGTGTTTTTTCCCCCTATCTTTTTATTTACCGGTCTGGGATTATTTATTCACTTTGTTTTCTTGGATATGCTTAATCTCTTCAGGTTGAAATGTTTTAGTGGAAACTTCTAGAGCCTTCTGTGGAACTGGATTTGTAGATAAATTCTGCTTAAATTTGATTTTAACATAATAATTTTCTTTCTTGATCTATTGTGACAGGAAGTGTTGCTGGGTATAGTAGTCGAGGCTGGTATCTTTGATCTTTCAGTTTGTAGAGCATCTCTCTAAGCCTTGGCTTTTAAAGTCTCCATGTAGAAGTCAGGTGTAAGTCTAATAGGTCTACCATTATATATTATTTGGTGTTTTCCCCTTGCAGATTTTAATATTGATTTTCTTCGTTCACATTTGTAGTTTTGATCGTTATGTATCATGGGGAATTTGTTTTGTGATCTATTCTATTTGGTGTTCTGTATTGTTTTTATGTCTTGATAGGCGCTTCCTTCTTTATATTAGGGAAGTTTTCTTCTATGATTTTGTTGGAAATACTTTTTTGTGCCTTTAACCTGGGTTTCTTCTTTTTCCTCTCCATTCCTTTTCTTCTCAAATTTGTCTGCTCTTGTCTCAAATTTTCTCTATGTTTTGTCCTTGCAATTTTTTAGATTTAATATTTTTTGACTGAAGTATCCATATATATATCTTTTCTCCAATCCCTGAGATTCTCTCTTCCATCTCTTACACTCTGTTGATGAGGCTTACTGCTGAGGTTTTGTTCAACTACTGGGTTTTGAGTTTTCTTTAGTTGTACTCATTCCACTTTCATGTCTTGAACTATTTCATCGTTTCACTCCACTGTTTGTGTTTTCACAGAGCTTTTAAGGGATTTGTTTATATTTCCCTGAACATATTCAAAGTAGCTATGTTGAAGTCTTTGTCTTGTATTTCAGCTATGTTGCATTTCTCAGGGCCCACTGCAGTAGGGTTGATGGGTTCTGGAGGAGACATATTGGCTTGGGTGTTAATACCTGTGGCTTTATACTAGTGTGTATAGATCTGGTATGGTGATGATTATAGTTGTAGGTGATACCTAGTCTTGTCTTCGTTGGGTGGGTGTTCCTTTCCTTGGTTTCTGTTGCCCTCTTTGGATCTTAAAAGAGAATGATGACTGAAGCTTGCCTGACAGGGAACGCTTCTGAGTTCCCATCAGGTGTGGCCAATGGGAGTCCTGGGTATAGAATAGCAGCATACAATGTTAAAATCTGAGCCATCTCTTCAGCCCAATTTATTTCATGTTTAATATAGCTTTTACAGATGAAAATTAGTGCCTTGCAAAAATGTGCACATTTGCACAAACCTGTAATAGATGTCCATTTATCAATTATGTCACTGTTTTAAATATTCAACTGTAGCCTTCAATTTAAATACCTATTTAAATTTTGTCTATCCTTTTATTTGGCATTAGTGCTATAATCCGCAGACCCAAAGAAGCCGGGGAGGGCCAAGACAGGAAGCTTGAATCTCACTCACAAGAGGAAAGAGAAATCTAAAGTAGATGGAGGAAGGAAACTGTGTGGGAGAGGGTGTGGGGAGGGTAACTGGTGTGGGGGATCAGGTGTGGGAAAAACAGGAGTGGGAGTGGGGGCTGAGAGAAGGAGCAGGGGAGAGAATGGATATTGTCGGGGGCCATCTCCGGACGACTCCAAGAGTCTCTAGGGTGACCCTAGATGAGACTTTTTAACAACAGGGCTTAAGGAGCCTGAAGTTGCCACCTCCTGTAGCCAGGTGGGACTTCCAGTGGGGGAGGGGGACACCAACCCACTCATATATCCTTCTACCCATAATTTGTCTCACCTATAAGAAGTATAGGGATAAAGATGAGAAAGAGATTGAGGGAATAGCAAACCAATGGCTGTCCCAGTGTGAGACCTACCTCATGGAGCCACTGTCACTATTAAAGATTCTCTGCTATGCTTAAGACAGGAGCCTAGAATAACTGTCTTCTGAGAGGCTTCATCCAGCAGCTGATGGGAATAGATACAGAGAGCCACAACCAAACAATAGGCTGAGCTCAGGGAGTTCTGTGTAAGAATGGGAGGAAGGATAGATAGAGCAGGAGGGTTCAAGCAAACCACCGGAAGATCTACAAAGTAACCTGAGCCCACTGGGGGCTCCAAGAGACTGAGCCAACCCAAGAGCACACATGGGTTGGACCTAGATCCCTTACACATATGTAACAGATGTGCTGCATGGTCAACATTTGGGTCTTCTAAAAATGGAAACAAAGGTTGTCTCTGACTCTGGATCCTTTTCTCCAAGTTGGGCTACTGTGTCTGGCCCCAGCAGCAGAGAATGCTCTTAGTCCTACTGTGACTTGAGGTACCAGGGTGAGGTGGTACCCTTTGGGGCCTCCCCTTCTCTGAGAAAGAGACAGGGAGGGTTCATGAGGGTAGGACTGGGAAGAGAGTGTAGAGCGGCCTGTGATGAGGCTGTAAAGAGATTAAATGAACAAATAAATAAATGACAAAAGAGGAAAAATTAAAAATGTATATATTTATCTTGTGACCTCTCTACTATAATTTTATAAACTCACAATATTTCAATAACAAAGTCCAATCACACTATAGATTTTTTATTACAAAATTGAATTCATACATGTCCACTTATTCTAAATTATAGATCTGCAAAAATAATATATTTACTATCTACAGAAAGAACTTATTTAAGCCATTAAAACATAAGGAGTTATTCAGAAGTTGTCCTTAGTACAAGATTAATTGTTGTAGATTGGATGTGAACCTTTCTTTTATGGGAGCTTTACCTTAGAAACCTTTAATAATACATTCATAGTGTACTCATTATTTGTATTTGTCAGCCTTAAAGAAAATATCCCTTCTGTCTTGGTGAGTCTAAAATTCTGAATGTAAATTAATATCTTTCATATTTCATCATTATCAACTCTGAATGTAATATCTATATAATTCCTGATTGTTTCATGGTTCTTCTCAGTTTAGGTAGTTTGTTGTAAATAAGTATAATAATATAAATGCATATGTAAAAATTATTTAATAAAATTTTTTTGAAAAAGAAACCTTTAATGAGATTTTTAATTTGAGATGCATTGTTTTTCAATCATTACTTGGACCCTATGCTCAAATATAAGGAGCAGCCCCTTTCCCCACAATTTTTTGGTGGGGGAATAATGTCTCACTATAGTATTGCTTGTCCTGGAAGTTGTTATATAGATCAGACTGGACCAACACTCACAAAGATGTACATGGCTACACCCCCCAGGTATTAAGATAAAA
Organism: Acomys minous; assembly: GCF_964271855.1. NCBI lineage: Eukaryota > Metazoa > Chordata > Mammalia > Rodentia > Muridae > Acomys > Acomys minous. Next base: position 36,242,930 of record NC_140495.1, read on the forward strand.
GGTGTATACTCCTTTACTGGGCCCATTAACTTTTTAAAAATTCCATTTCTCAAATAAATTCCATTTCTCTAAATTACTAGCCAATTTAGGGCATAGCATTATAGATTATATTTAAAAGGAATCTGGAGTAAATAAACAGAAATTATACTTTTTGTTTTTGAAGGATCTTCATGAAAAAACCCTGACTTTAGAATTAAATTTATTTGTTTGACACTGTATTCTACTTTCTGGTCTGATGTCGTTTGTATTTGTCTTGGAGGATGCTCTCTCTCTCTCTCTCTCTCTCTCTCTCTCTCTCTCTCTCTCTCTCTCTCTCTGTGTGTGTGTGTGTGTGTGTGTGTGTGTGTGTGTGTGGTGTTTGTTGATTACAAAAGTGTGGAGGAGATATTTTCTTTTTTATTATGATACCTAAAGATATTAGAGGCAGTGGAGAAATGATGTTACCAAATTCTTACCAAAGCAATCTGTTTATAGTTGTTTCAGAGCCTCCAAATGCACCCATGAAGCTGGAGTGACATTTTCTTCAACTGTTCTTACTTAGATTGTTTTGTTTTTCCTTCCATAGATTTTCTTTTCCTGTTGGAGCTGTCATAACAGAATACCATAAACCAGGCAGGCTGTTAAATAAATGGGACTTTAGAGATCACAGTGCAAGCCGACTTAATATCTCCTATTGGCTTTCTTTCCGCTTCAGTGGGGCACCTTTTCCTCTACGAGCACTCTTGGGGGCTTTAGCCTCATAATCTAACCATCTCCCCAAAGCCCTATCCATTTTTATAATTAATTACCTTGGCTGTAAAGATTTTAATAGAATTTGCAAAGAAAACCATGTTGACTGCTTTTTATTATTATTTTTTTTATAGTATTCTAAGAAGGGCCAAGTTGCAAAGATTCTCCTAGCTAGACAGAAATTTCCTGTGTATTTGCCAGGAGTTGAACTGATAGCATGTTCCAGGAAAGCATGTTGTCCTTAAAATCTTTAGATTAAGCAATTATGAAAATGTCTTTCATCCTTACTTTTATAAACAATACTAAGAACCTTAAAATTGTTTCAAAATCATGGGAAAATGACAAAATTTTCATTGAGTGAGATGACAAAATATGATTAGATAATCCTACTGAACCGAATTCATCCAAGCCTAATGATTTGTTCAAAACAATTTGATGTTTCACCAAGAAAATGTGATTATTTTTTACAGAAGAATTCCATGGGTTTCTAAAGAATTTTAGTTTATAACTTTACTTTAGCAAAAAGTTCTATCCTTTAAAAACAAGCAGCTGTACAAACTGAAACTGAAGACATGTATGTTTCCATGTTTAAATCATTGGTTCTTTTTTCTACTATCTTATTTAATTCTAGTTTTTAACCTGCCATATCCTTTAGTTTGTTAAGAAGTAAGCCTTGTGAGAACAGAGGAATAAACAATGTGTTTTTTATTTTCCCTCAATTATACTCTTCATTGTTTTTCTCTGCATATTTTAATTTTATTCTTAGTCTTTCAGGAAGCAACTATAATGTCAGATGACACAAAGTTGACGCCAATCTGCTTCTTTCTGTAAAGTCAGGTGACTGGTACCACATCTTTCATCCATTATAGAGATGGGTTGGAACCATGAGTCTAGAAGCCTTGTGCATGCTCATAAAGTAGATCAAATATCTCCCTGAATATCACTTTTTCTCACAGTTCAGAGATTAATTTAAATTTTTTAATTTATTTCTTATACTTATTTTGTTGTTAAAAATTTATTATCTGATCCTCTCTTTTGATAATAGCTACTTTGTTGTTCTTAGTTTCATCTGGTATAACACTAAATACATTTTTCTCAGGGATTCTCTCATATTACACAAAAGTCTTAACTGAAAACAGATATTAGCTACTATTATGGACGGCCTTGATTCTCTATGGAGTTCAGACTCTCTACATTTTTTATTTTTTATATAACTAAAATGTAATTACACCATTCCGTCCTTCTCCATCCAACCTCTCCCATGTCATCCATGCCAGCCCTTCTCAAATTCATACCCTTATTTTTCTTAATTATTATTTTTACATATATTATTTGTATATAGGCATAAGGCTGTTGTTTCATTAAAATGCTGATTTCTGCCCCTCATATCTGGTTCCAATCCTTGTTCTGAGAATCTCCTGTCTCAGTATTGTATAGGTACTGCTCCCCAACTGTCCCCTGATATACCAATAAAGCAGCTTACAGCCAATCACCAAGCAGAAAGGAGAATAGGGCTGGACTTTGTGCCAGCCAAGGGAAAAGGAGTTAGAGAAGGAAGTAGTGAATTGGGGATTCAGCCATCGGCAGTGGTCCAAGAGACATCAAGAGAAGAGCTGGAGCAACGAAACTTACAAAGTGCCATTATCTCTGAGATGTATGATGGGAGGAAACCAAACTGGCTTAGCGGATTAAGAATAGAGAACTGCTCAGTTATTATATTGTGAGGCTTAACATTAAACAAATATAAAAGACTCAATTATTTGCTTGGCAGCTGGGTTCAGAGAGAAACTGAGAAACAAACAGTTTTATAAAAATAACTTCAATATTTTTGATTCCCCACATCGTGTGCCACCTGTAGGCTTTAGTTTTTAAAAAAACCTATTTTATCTGGGCTTCCTTTCTGCCTCCAACTCCTTTCTAGGCCGCTGAAATATACCATTTTAGACTTAGTTCCTTGGGAAATTTTCACCCTGTGTTATCAGGGTTCCAGTAGTTAGAAGTAGCAAACAACAGACAGCAAACAGCAGTAGCCACAGCAGACTGAATCAGCAGCACCCTTCTCGAAGCATTCTTCTGAGTGTTTCATTCTAGGGACATCTCGAAGTGATCTTTCTTTCTCTTTCTCTCTGTGGGCTCCTATTTCCACCCTCTCAGAGTCCTCACAAGGATATTTCCCAGCAGGCAAAGACCACACCTCCTGCACAAAGCCGTTCCCAGCTGACAAAGATCTCAAGCTCTCCCAGGAGGTTGTTATCAGATAATGCATCTAAATGCAGTTTTACACCCCGTACGTGAGATCATGACAAAATCATGTTTATATAACATAATCCAAACTTTCACTGCATTTACTGGCCTGGTAGCTATTCCAATCTTTCTACCTGTTCTTCTGGGATGTGCCTCAAGTATTAGGAGTATGGATTGTGTTGTAGTTTTAACAATAAGAATTGCCTACCCCATAGTCAAGCATCCTCTGAATTTTAGTCAGATGTAACTTTCTGTAATATTCTTCATCTGATGCAAATGGTAATTTCTTTGATGAGGTGAAACCTACACTTATTTTTGAATATGTGAGTTAATATTTACATACTGGCCTAGGAAAGCGGCATTAGTAGGTTCTCCTCTAAGCTACATGACCTTAATAACCATGGGTAGTTGGCTAGGTTCAATATCAGCCATAATTTCTCTCCTGTTAAGCAGGCCTTAAATCCAACTAGAAAGCTGTTGCCTACAGCCAAGACTTATGCACCACTGTTACACTTTTAAGTTCACAGATATCACAGCTGAGAAAGGCTACTGACTGCTTTCCTTCATTGGAAGCTTGCATATCACCTTAATCTCCATTTTTTGTTGATTCTTGAAAGGTAGCTCAACTTATTGTAGAGTAGCTGGACTTTAATCACATTTTAGAATCTCAGTGTTAATTAGCATGGTTTTTTGTCATGAGATCATGACACACACAAAATAACCCATGAAGAAAACTTCTCATCACAAGGAAAGGAACCACGATATTCAAGATTCCTAAATTTTGTGATTTCCCCTGACTCTGGGGATTTACCTGACTATATAAACCTTTGATTTATTACTGGGAAAAAAAAGAATAAAGAAGTTTTGGTGGTAAAAAATTAGATGAACTTCCAGACAGGAAAATCCAATAAACTTAATTGGGGTAGTTAATGTAGCATATATGGGAACTAATCTTGTTGCTTATTCCACTAATAATTATCAATTTTGTCATCACAAGGTTCATTACTAAAATCCAAAGCATGGTAATGGCTGGGCTTCTAGCTAGTGTCGACATTGTCTAAAAATTGAGTATTAAGCAATAATAAAACTTAACAAGAGTCTTGATCATATCTATTGTAATGTCATCAGCTTAGGTCATTCTCTTTTCTGTTATGGATGTGTTGAAATGGAAGCAAACTAAGGATGAATGAGCCGCCAAAGTGTAGGTCTGTAGGTATTATTCTGAGCCGTCCCAATTACATTGATATGAGGAAATTTCAGGCCTAGTGAGTGATAAACAAGGAAAAAGTAGAATTTCAGAATTCTTGACTAAAGAGAAAGTCAGCAGCAGGTATACATTAGGACAGCACAACTAACCAACCATGTACAGGCCTGAATCGGAGTTCACACATGGCTCACCCTGTAGAAGGATGAGAAAGGATGCAAGTATACCTCAACTCTTTTTGGGTCTGGGAGGTAATTTGGGTGCTCAAACCTGCAAAAGGCCTCACAAAGCAATATCTATAATTTAATAACAGACTATTGCCTACATTTGGATAATATGGAAGCATAGAGTGATACTGCTTTTTAAAAAACTTGAAAAGAGGTTAGATTCATTTCTTTTGTGCTACCATCCAAATGTCTAATAACCTAAAGAGGAATGGGGTAACTCACGGTTTCAAAGACTCAGGTCCATCATTCCTTGACCCCATTACTGAGCAAATCATTATGGTGTCAGGAGGATGTGGCACAGAAAGAAAGTGACAAGAGCAGGGACCATATATAACCTTCAAAGTCCCACTTTGAGTGTCTTATTTCTAGGCTCCAGAGCCCCACAAAGTAGTTCCACCAGCTGGAGAAAGTGTGCTAAGCACAAACTTGGCAGGGACATTGCATATTACAATCATAACACAGTCTTTCTAGGCTGAAATCCTGAGGCCATACTCTGGATATCTTTGTGATTTGGGGACAAATTACTTTGCCTATAAAAAGCTTTAATTATCCCAGCCGTGTAATAAGAGTGCTAATAGGACTGACTTTACAAGGCTGTTTTGAGAATTAAATACATAACTCATGAGTGAACATGTAACTTGCATGCATGTTTTAAATTATCACCATAAAGAGAACTTTCTAGAACCCAGAAAAATATTAATCTATTGAGAGATGATAGACTGGAAATTGTAAGGATTTTACCTCTTTTAATATCATGTGCTATTTTCAAAACAAAAGCAAAGAGGTGACAAGGCATGGCTACCTTACCAAAGCAATCATTTTCAATCATCAATGTGCCTTATCTGAGTTAATTGTTGCTGAAGAGACTTCCCAATACTACTGGAAGGTAGGACTAACATTGGTTATTTTGTGAGACATAGAAGAAGATTATAATTTTATGACTAATCTCAGAGAGATAAGTTATAAATGTGAGCATAATAGCATGTGCCTGGGAGAAGGAAGCGGTTTTATGAAGGAATGAATCATTTGGATCCATTTCAGTTTAGGCTGAACATCTCTGTAATTAGTTCAATCAACATTCCAGTTCTAGTTTCTACATTATGGAAAGGTTGGTGAGACCTGAGCAACTACATAAAGCAATTCTCTGGAGCCCAGGTGGTTCCTATCAGTTGACGGAGGGATCTGTTGGGGCCTTCATACCATATTTCTCAGGTTTCACTCAGAAATGAAGAATTATCATCATTATTTTCCAATAAGATTGTCTTTGCGAGAAGGGTTAGTATCAACCCATATACAAATAAAATGGCTTCTTTGATATCAAACATAGATTGAGCATTTCAGATATCAGATGGCTCTGTGTGTGTGTGTGTGTGTGTGTGTGTGTGTGTGTGTGTGTGTGGTTTGCTTGTTATTTTTCCTCTGTTCATCTGTTTGATTTATCACATGAAGTTGGATGTGCAATTTGTCACTTGGCATAATGTAAAACACTTTCAAAGCTTTAGATTTGGGTTTTTTTTTTTGGTTCAACTTTATCTTTTTAAAAATGATTTCTGCACTCATTTACATTACGCACACTTGGGGTGTATGACTTAGAAACTCTGACCTCAAGATAACCTATCTAGAACGCTGGAACAATTGCCAGGCATTTGATTATGGGAATGAGTGAAATAACAGACACCAAACACAGAATTCAGGGACTACTGCTCGCTCACTCTCTACTACTCTCTGCATATCTCCCAGAGAGGAGTGCATAAACTCTGAGACTCTTTAGATGTAAATAGCCAGTCGTTACTAGCCGGAAGTCTACAGTTGACTTCATTTGTTTGGTGAGAATTTTGTCTGAAAGAATGACAAGGAGCATCTTTTACCATGGGTGATGTGTTAAGTTGAATTGTGTAATTTGATAAACAATTATTTGCCAGAATATCCCTGAAAGCAAGTATATTGATAGGGTTTAAAAGACAGAAGCTATGTCTATAACTTCCCTTTTGCATGGTTCGTAGGCAATGATCACCAATTATGAATTGTCTACTGGTAGAGGAGTGTTCATGTGTAGGATTGCATAGTTGGGCACTGCTGTAAGGGGGAAAATAGTGAGAGCATAGAATTTCACAGCAAAATCCTCAAAATACATGTAATGAAAAGGGACAGGAAAGGCATCAAGTGTTATTGCGACGGGTAAAGAACATGCCAGAATAACTTAGCTGAAGATATTTAATGAAGGACCTGAGATTACTTTTTTAGAATCTCTTGACTCCTAAGCGACTGAAAAACGTAGAGTATTTTTCCATGTTCAGTCATTTTAAGTCTCTCCTCTTCCTCAAAGATGTCCCTTGGTCCCTTCTTTCAGGAAAGATTCTCCTTCCTTGCCATCTCTGGTACATTTCTTCTCACCTTCTGAGTCACATCCCTCATGAAACCTGCATGAGCTTCACTACTCTACCTGAAAGGATGCTCCTCTTATGTACTGCATTTTGGGTGCCCAAGCAATATGTGTCTATATGTGTCCTCATGTGAACTGAGAGGGTCTCGGTGCTGGCTGAACTTTATTCATTTTTGTTGTACCTCCCTTCACCAACCCAGCCCTCTGGCACCCATGCTTAATGCAGTGCTCACGATGCAATTGTTGAACTTATGAGGAATTATGAACAATAGTTCATGTTGACTGAGCACTGCCAAATTTTTTAATTCACTTACTTAGTCTTCTTTAGTTTGTGTTGTACTAGCTGGTGTTTGGGTCCTCTCCTTCCTTCTCAGTATCTAGGAGAATCTCTCCTGAATGGAGTTGAACCAATGTATTTCCTTTTTCACATCCTTATTGTGTCTTTCTCTCTGACATTCTTCTTTCCTTTTCCCTCTTCTTTTCTTTCTTTCTTGATTTCAATATAAAAACATTTTCTATGCGTGCTAGATATATCCTAGATCTAAAAACAGAGATAAGACTGATACAATTCTCACACTCAAAAAGATAATATTTCACTTAGAATTTTAAAAAAGCAAAAAAAAAGTAGGTTCTATATGGAGAAAGATTAGGTGATCTACAGGATTGGAATAGAACCAGTAGAGTCCAAGAATGAGTTCAAAGAGGAAACAATGATTGAAGCTGTTGAGATATAAAAAAAAAATCCACTATAGACTAAAAGGATAATAATGATAACATAACTGTAACTAGAGGGATATAACTCACAAAAATACGGAGAGTAGAGCAAGTATATCTCATTCCAGGAAATGAGAAGCTTACAAATGTGCCTGGAGTGAACAGTGCAAGTTTCCCATGGAAAGGACTAAAGAGAAGGCAGCAACCCATATTCATACATCCTTGGTGCTAATAAGTCCTCCTAGCCTTCACTGTGGACATTCTGTGGGACTGCTCAAGTTCTTGAGTACCAAGTTGGCTTCTGGGTAGATATGAAATAGAAAGATAACTGAGGCAGTAGGACTAGTTAGGATACTTTTCAATGCCCCAGACAGGATAATAAGATGGTCTAAAACAACAAGAGCTTGCAGAAAAAGAGACAGGTTTATGGGGTTATTCAAATATATTTTCAACATCCTGGAGACAGCCAATGGAAAAAATGTTTTAAAGAATTAAAGCTATAAAAGCTAAAGGCATTCTACCAGGGAGATGGAAAAATGGAAAGGGAAGCACTTCAACAATTATCCAAACTATCTTGGTAAGGCTGGAGTTATAAAGGCCCTTTAAAAATCATTTTTTAAATTTCTTCTGGCACCTGATAGTCATGGGCTTCTTTGAGTTTCACATATTGGAGGGAGTTATTTATGGCGCTGGGGTGGGGGGAGCATTAGGAGTCTTACCCAGCTTTGCACACTAAAACCACAATAAAAAACTTTCCAGACAAGAAACACCTGATTACGCAATAGTGGCACAACTGGGAGTAGTAACCATTCCCTGTTTGGATCTGAGAACTAATTCAAAGGAAGAAGTTTACGCCTGGCACTGTAAAGTTGATTTTAAAGAATGTGTGTTTATATATGGGAGCTACTTACTACTATAATTTTGCCAAACCAACGTGCATCAGACTAATTGATAAATATTTATTTATGTACCTATAAACAAATACTGCTCTGAGTCTAAATCGGGGAATATTCTCGCTAAAGTGAATACAGTTAAACAGAGTCACATAGTTATTCAAAATGTTGGAAATAAGGAATGACTGAGTGTTCATCCTTAAAGATGACATTTAGGGCATCCTTTCTGAAGTTCATGGAAGGTTATGGAAGTGACAGAAGACATGTAAGAGTGGAAAGATCCAGAGAAGCGCTGCGAATGTCTTCTTGGCTCCACACAACTGCTGCAATCTTAAACTCATAGCAACTACAGTTGTTTGCACTGTGTCCTCTCAATGTTGGGCCTGTTAATAGAAATACTTGGAGGGAGGAGAGGATCATGGGGTCCTGCCAATACCTACTGAAATATTGTGCACTGATGGATTCCACATAAGGGAGGGTCCTGGTATATACACTGGTGAATCTACTGTGTTCCATTGGATAACTCCAAACCCATAGAGTCACAGTCAAGATAGTTTTGGTTTGGGCCACAAAACATAAGAAAAATACATAGATATAGGAAGGGTACTTGTTAAGAGGAGGATAGAAAGGTGTCAAGATATATTGTTTGTTGTTGTTGTTGTTGTTGTAAACTTGGCAAAAGGTAGAAGTCATCTGAAAAGAGAGAACCTCATTTGAGAAAATGCCCTCATCAGATTAGCCTGTAGGCAAAATCGTGGAGCACTTTCTTGATCGATGATTAAAGACCAAGACCATTATGGGCCTTTGGGCAGGTGGTCTTGAGGTGTATAAGAAAGCAAACTACAAGCTGGGGTGGTGGGGTTAGCAGGAAAGTAGCATTCCTCCATGTCCTCTTCCTCAGTTTCTGCCTCTGGGTTCCTGCCCTGACTTCCATTTATGCTGAACTGCAAGATGTAAAAAGAAATAAACCCTTTCCTCTCCAAGATGTCTTTGATCATAATGTTTGTCACAGCAATATAAGGTACTACAACGTAGGTTGAAATGAGACATTACAAGGCCAATGTGAGAGTAATCAGAATGCACTTGACTAAAATTGTCAAAGAACAAATTAACTAAAAATTAAAGTCAAAGTTTGAAAGATCATGGCCATTCAGTATCTTATGTTCTCTTCCTCTTAGATCACTTTTCATGTACTCATAGGATAAAGCATGTACTTGCTTAGTAGTACAGTCCCACAGGAAGGTTGTTTACTGTTTTTTCCAGCTCTCAGTTTTGCACCCCCATTCCCACAGCTTTGCAATTCTCCATTGCATTCTGAAGCATTAAGGATTGTTCTACAAATTACTGCTGCACTGATTTTATTCCTTGTTCTTCAGAAAATCAGTCCAAATTCTCTTGATCGAAACCCTTTTTTTTTCTCTGTCCTACAGTTAGATTTCTACCTAGGTGCATCAAATGTAGTTGCAGTAGGCCAGACAAACCCAGATAAAATTGAGCATGGATTTTATTCCCGAATTGCGTTGAAATTAGATGGACAGGGCCACTTAACTAGTTTCACATATCTTTAGTCCTGTCTATTCATTCAGTCCCACACAATGAGGGTGAGTCATCCCCGGCAAAGGCTGTTTTGATCATCTCCTTCTCTGAACCTTGCAGGATGTCTGAATTTCTGCTTACGTCAAATCAAACCGATCATGAGTCACTCTATCTAACTGTCCTCTCCACTTTCATCATAGGCTGATTGTTCTGCTTAATTCAAGCTGGCTGTCTCTTATTCAGGCACACGCATTCCGACTCACTTTTGGCCATCAGCAGAGCCTTCCGCCCACCTGGCATGTTTTCCGCCTCTCTGTGTCCTGCTGGTCCACTGGCTGTTTGATGCAGGACCCAGAACTATCTCTCTATCTTTCCCCAAAGGACTCTCCAGCTTTGACCATGGTGGTAATCATCATCACTCAGAACAATTTCCTGCTATCTTCATTTTTACATTACTACCACTGAGTACATTTATTAATCTATGCACTCATGTGTTGATGAATACGTTTGTTTATTTATTGAAAACAATGATTCTCAGGTCTTTGCTAGGCCTGACAAGAAATTGGAGATACAGTTATGGAAATTCAAACCTTGTCCTAGCTCAAACAGACTTACTCCCCAGTATAAAAGATGCTGCTAAAAGGATCAGAAGAAATAAACACAGACATGATATTATTACCAAATACAGTGGGGTGTGGAAAGAGCTTGCAATACAGAACTTGACTTTGTTTCATTGCACTAGGAAAGCTTTCATGAGAAAAATCACAAAGAATGTCAGTATTTGAAGAACTAGAGAATGACTCTGCCAGAGTGGCAAAGACCAGGTGTGAAGTCTGTCTTGTGGAAACAGAATAGGGTTGGTCAGATGTCAGTGAAGAGCCTGGGAAATGCTGTGGGGAATGGAAGGAGGGCCTCACACTTTTCTGCCTTTGGACGGGTGCTTGGGCCCCATCTGCCTCAGATAATATCAAAATCCAACTGCATCTTCAGACTCAAGTTTTGCCAAAGGAAATGACTCCTGTATGAGCGTTTACTCCAGCTTTAGCATTTCTCTTTGGAAACTAGGACCACGGTTGGGTCCTGGAATGTATGTAGGTCAGACAGAACTAGTGTGTGTGTGTGTGTGTGTGTGTGTGTGTGTGTGTGTGTGTGTGTACACACAGATGTTTAGAGTTCACTGGTTGATTCAGTCATTGGATATTTCTGACTTGATATAAAGATCAGAAGATGAAATTGACAAATGATAACAAAATAGAATTTCCTAGATGGGAATTTTATCTTAGCTAAAAGTAAACATTTCTGGCTGCACAGCAACCTGCCTTTGGATGGTGATCTCATAAATTTTGCTTGCCGCAGAGCAGTGAAGTGTCTCAGAGTCCCTCTGTAACTTAGCATAGCAGTGGAATAGTCGGGGTCTCTATTTTGTTAAAGCCCCTTGCAGGGCATTGGTCTGCAGCCAGCAGTGTCTACAGCTGTTCATGGATATGGACAGATGAAGCAGTGTGCCTGTTTTCTTTATGGCTTCTCTAGTACCCGCCATCAGTCCTTCAGATAAATGTAGGCTAAGGAATTTAGTTGAGACTCTGTCCCATTCTTATTCCCTCATGTAGGATTATACACTTATACAGTACATGCCGTCAGTTATCATCCCCTTTTATACTGTAAATAAGGATGGGCCACTATACTACAATGCAGAGACTGAAAGTATGACTAACAGAAGCCACATGCCAACAGCTGCTGTGGGCTTCTCTGATTTATCTACTGGAGAGTTGAGTATATCTGCTTACATGTCTCAGTCGTTTTGTTTTGTTTCTCTGTGTAGCCTTGGCTGTGCTGGACTCACCTTGTAGACCAGGCTAGTCTCGAACGCAGAGAGATCAGCCTGCCTCTGCCTCCCTGAGTGCTGGGATCACAGACATGTGCCACCACTCATGGCTTCGATAAAAATGTAAAGGCCAGCACACATACAATAAAGAATAAAAGACTAAAACCAGCTTTGAAATAAAGAGCACACCACATTGGCCACCGTGTGTGTGTGTGTGTGTGTGTGTGTGTGTGTGTGTGTGTGTGTGTGTATTAATGGAAGGCTGTGTCATCCGTCTGTTCCTATCTAAGAAAGACCCTCTTAATTGTGGCAGGTTAAAGGCAACAAGATCTTGTATTAGACTCAATTAACTATGAAAATTCCAGGAAAAGGACATATCATCAGGAGGAAAATGTATCTCAGGGCCAAATTATGGTCATAATGACCAATAAGTATGGATAATTGTGGATAATCAATAAATGAGCAAAGGAAAGATAACGGGCTGTGGCATTCAGGGGTGGCAAGAGCAGTCGGTACCAAGAAAATCTTGAGTCACACAGCATGATATTGACAACTGGACTACACATTAGGGAAAATCCAAGTGTGTGCCAGCTCCATTCTGGTGGTTTGGAACATAAGACAGATCACGGTAGCATGGTAATCTGAAAACTGACACTAGCCATGGAACAAGGCAGGTCCATGTTTCCATAATTGAGACCTAATACTTGGGAGTCCGGTGGTAAACCCCACATTAAGAGTCACATTTTGCTTATTTTACAAATGGCCAGTGTTTATTCATAAACTGGAAATGTAACCTGATACAAGTCCCGGTGCTTTGGGTTTAAGTTCCCTAACTCTCTGTTGCTCAAATTAAGAACTGAGATCTGAGCATGTATTTGATTGCTTAGTGCTTTTGCTGTTGGAGAAGAAGACATGAGCAACCAGGGTAGAGCAAAAAGATTGCAGAGGGCTAGGCTGAATCTCTGAAGTCTTTTTTGTTCTTCTGACTTCTCACAACAATTTGCTAATGCCTTGTAGAGGCATCCACTGTACCCTGGAATACTATGGCCTATTGTTTATCAATACTCTGAACTCCCACCCTGTTAAAGATTTTGATCAAGTAGTTTTCTATATGGAAAGTTCTCGAGTGATAAGCCCAAATCTTATATGTTTCTTTGAAACTCAGATTTTTTTCACTCCGTCTTAAAAAACACTATCATTTGCCAATTTTCTGAGTCTCTGTTTCTTCGCTGATACATTCATACATAATACATTCATAAAAATATGTTAGCAAAGGGAAGGTATTGGAAGTCAAACAACAGGCTCAAATGTCTAGGCAAATGTGTCAGATATATCATATATGGTAAAAAAAATCTAAATATTCTCACCATTGGTCTGAGTTGACATAAGCAATATTCTCCAGACATTGCTGTCTTCTTAATGCCTATGTACAAGATCTATTGCCTTAATTTTGTAAGACATTTGCTTTCAGTGTGCTATGCCGTTACTGGATTTCATTAAAGGTGAGACCAATCATTTTAAATTTGGTTTCTATTTTTTCTTGTCAATTACTATGAAAGAACAATTCATCACTTCTAATAAAAGTCATCACTTTTAATAAAAGATGTAAGAACTCTAGCATTTGTTATGTGATCAAAATACTGGTTCTTTGTTTGGAAGCCTGAATTCTAGGCACTGTATTATATATGGAAATTAGAAAACAAAGGTTGAAAAGGTGATGGGTACATGAAATTTGAGACCTTTCTCTATTTAATATATAATATCTATTTTGGTTTTATATTCAGAAATGATAGCTGACAGCTATATCCTGACATGTGACTAAGTGATACAGCTGTTTTGTGTCATTCTTGAATGCATTATCTACTTTGGCAGGTTTTGGAGTCCTTGTGTCTATCATAACACTTAGCATGCTTACCTATGAGAAGCAGCCACACTTTCATTGATAAAGGATCGAATTGTTTTATAAATATACTGTTGGGAGCATTATCTTCTTATAAGTTAAAAATAGCACAAATGTCTAGACAAGAACCCAGATGTTCTGGGTATGCATGAAGCCTTGAGCAGAACACAAGACACTGAAATTGTAAACTAAAGAAAACAGAGGAGCCGGGCGGTGGTGGCGCACGCCTTTAATCCCAACACTTGGGAGGCAGAGGCAGGCGGATCGCTGTGAGTTCGAGGCCAGCTATGTCTACAAAGTGAGTCTAGGTCAGCCAAGGCTACACAGAGAGACCCTGTCTCGAAAAGCCAAAAAAAAAATTGAAAAAAGAAAACAGAGGAAGAGACAAGGCCACTTTCCCATTCATGTGAATTAATAAGTAGGAAGCTAGTACCTACACTCAAACTTTCAGTATTTTTCATTAAAGAGGGTTTTCATTGTAACTCATTGAAAGTATATGTGTGTCTATAAGCAGTTCTTATTTCATGTCCAAATTGTGGTAAGTTAACAACTTTTTTCTCTTTTTAAAAAATTAATTTAAAAAATTTTTACATATACTTTTATATTATTATGCATATATACAATAACCTACCTACAGCAAGAAGAACCATGAAACAATCAGGAATTATATAAATGTTACATTCTTAGTGTTTGGGCTATTTGCATTAGGCAGTCTTGAAGAAAACATTTTTTCCTATCTTGGTGGGTCTAAAATTCTGAATGTAAATCAATATCTATCATATCTCATCATTACTAACTTAAAACATCTATCTAGACCTTAACCTCTAAAAAACTAAGCTTAATTGTAAAACTAAACTATCTGGTCTTCTACTCCATCAGAGACTTGAGAAGGAAAAATTGATTATTCAAGTATATAGGGAGTGCAGGTTAGTAGCTTTACAAATGAGAGGTGACAGAGACAGTTTTCTACCTGACTGGTCACCCAAAACTTTCTATAATGTTGGAGCATCATCTCCAGCCTTCAGACCCAATATATCTGACAGACATATTTGTGAAGCAGGAACTATTGAGGACTTGTTTACCCTGTTTTGTCAGAGTTTGGCTGTCGACTCTACCTGTATCCAAGCTTGCCCAGTTTTTAGGCAGAATTCTGTCTGTGGTAGAAACCAGGACATGTCACCCAATGGCTTGTTTGCCACATCTGAAGCCATCTACATAAGGAGGTTCTTTGAGGTTCATCATCTTCTTTGAGGTAGGCTGGATATTGCCAGGAGTTAACTTGTCTCACTGATGTTAGGTACCGTTTTTGAACTCTCTCCCATCCCATAATTCTCAGAATTCTTAGAATCCATTCAGAAATGCAGAGCAATACATGTTAAGTATTTGCTGCCAGAGTCTTTGAATTCATGCAGAAAGACTGAATTAGGACAAGAGAGAGAGAAGTGGCCTAAGAGAGAGTGGTCACAGCACTTGCTTAAATATAAATTCATGATGAGAACTAAGCAAGACAAAGAGCTGTGTCCACACCAGTTCATATGGATTGGTGGGAATTTAGCATGGAACAAAGTGAAATGAGCGGGTTAGAAATCTAACACTTTCTCATGGGGCAGGGGCAGGGAATAGTCAGTGAAACTTGCTGTTATAACAACTCCAAGACTCAAACATTGGTCTTACATAGATTTACAATTGTTTTCCTTTTTTATCAGGAAGGAGTTTAATCTTTTTATTGGTTTTCATGGAGTTTTGAAGAAAAAAAAAAAAGAACAGTAGTTTCTCAAATCACTGGGTAACTACAAAGTGATACATGAGTCCTGGAATTGTTTGTTTCTCTATATGTATTGAGGATAAACCATGGGAACTGATGCCAAAATATGTAAGTCTTGATAGGGGACGAAAGCTTCTAGGGTCTCTCAAATTTCTCTCTTGTGAATATCTGCACCTAAGTAAGCACAACTCTCAGATACAATTATTTCTCCCCAAACATGGAGCTATTCCAAGGCCCATACTTTTTAGCCACTGTTTTAATGAGGGTGTTTATCGTAGTTTATTCTATTAAAGTGGATATTTATCAATATTATAATAATATTGGATTATTATCACAGTATCCATGTGATGATAGATTTGCTTGTATATGTATATACATATATGTATATGAAAGATAGCAAGATTTATCTAATCTACACAGTCTTGCCAATTTGATGACATCAAATGTAGGCGCATGTATTCTGTTTTTATTTTATAACTTCTCTGGAGTCAGGCTAATCTAGAACATTACATAGCCTAGGTTGGCAGTGAGCCTTTGGTACTTCTCCTGCTTCAGCTCCTAGAATATTGCAATAAAAGAACTGAACCATTGTGTCCTGTACCAAATATCAATTTCTTAAATGATCTTTGTCTTTTTAATTTTTTTTTTAAATTAGTTGGTTCATTTCATGTTCCGATTGTAGCCCCCTCCCAGTCCCACCCTTCCTCCTTCAGACCTCCTCCCCCCTCCTCTAGTCCTCAGAAAGGGGGAGCCCTCCTTCCCTATCATCTGACCTCAGCCTATCAAATCTCATCTCGACTGCCTGTATCCTCTTCCTGTGTGGACTGGCAAGGCCTCCCCAGCAGGAAGAAGTGATCTAAGAGTGGGCATCACAGTCCATATTGGAGGTAGACCCTACTCCCCATATTATGGGAACCACAAGGAGACTGTGCTGTCTATTGCCTATACCTGAGCAGTGGGTCTAGATCCTCACCATGCGTGGTCCTTGGTTGGTGCATCAGTCTCTGCCACACCCTCCTCAACCACCCAGCCCTGGATTTGTTGGCTTCATTGGTCTCCTTGTGGATTCCTGTCCTTCTATCCCCCAACTCTTCCATAAGATTCCCTGAACTCCACTCCAAAGTAGAGCTGTGAGTCTCAGCCTCTGCTTTGATTTCGCCACTGGGTGGCATCCTTCAGAAGGCCTGTATGATAGGTTTCTGTCCTGTTCTTTCTCTTCAACCACTCCTGGTATCTATTCTATTCATCCTGCTGGATGAGAGGTAAGTATTCTTCCTAGGGTCCTCCATGGTATTTAGCTTCTTTAGGTCTGTGTATTATAGTGTGTCTATTCTGTATTGTGTGGTAAATGTCCACTTTTAAGTGAGTATATACCATTCATGTCTTTCTGGGTCTGGGTTACCTCTCTCGGGATGATCATTTCTAGCTCTGTCCATTTGCCTGCCAATCAAGATTTCCCATTTCATTGTGTAAATGTACCACAGTTTTTTTATTCATTCTTCAGTTGTTTCCAGATATCTAGGTTGTTTTCAGATTCTGGCTATTAAGAATTATGCTGCTATGAGCATAGTTGAGCAAATGTCCTTGTATGGTGGGGCATCATTAAGATATATGCCAAAGAGTCATATAGCTGGATCTTGAGGTAGAACTATTCCCAATTTTCTGAGAAATCATCCGATTGTTTTCCAAAGTAGTTGTACAAGTTTGCACTCCCACCAGAAATAGAGGAGTGTTTCCCTTTCTCCACATCCTTGCCAGCATGTGCTGTCACCTGAGTATTTGATCTTAGCCATTTGGATAGGTGAGTGTAAGGTGGATTCTCAGAGGTGTTTTGGTTTGTACTTTCCTGATGACAAGGGGCATAGAGAATTCCTTTTTCTTTTTCTTTTTTCTTCATGAGTATATACATTTACATTTTAACTTTATTATAATTTATTCAGATTACATCCCGGTTTTTATCCTTAGCTTGTATCTTCTTATTCCTACCTTATCTCCCTCTTGTGCTGTATTACTCTCCCCTATACCTCTGACAGAAAAGGTCCCCTTCTGTCACTGAAGATTTCTTTAAGTGTTTCTTGAACATTCAATAGTCCTCTGTTGAGAATTCTCTGTTTAGTTTTGTACCCCATTTTCAAATTGGATTATTTGGCTTGTTGTTGTTTAGTTTCTTAAGTTCTTTATATATTTTGGGTATTAGCCTTTTGTCAGATGTAGGTTCAGTGAAGATCTTTTCCCAGTTTGTAGGCTGTCTGTTTTGTGGTTTTGACAGTGGCCTTTGCCTAAAAGAAGTTTTCAGTTTCTTGAGGTCTCATTTTTTAATTGTTGATCTTAAAGCCTAAACTGTTGATCTTCTGCTCAGGAAGTTGTATCCTGTGCCAATGAACTCAAGGGTTTTCCACATTTTTTTTTCTTCTAACATTTTTAGTGTGTCTAGTTTTATATTGAATTCTTTGATCCATTTGGACTTTAGTTCTGAGCATGTGATAAATAAGGGTCTATTTGTATCTTCCTACATGTAGACATCCAGTTAGACCAGCACCATTTGTTGAGTATGCTATTTTTTCCATCGTATGGTTTTAGGTTCTTTGTCAAAAAGCAAGTGTCCATAGAGGAGTGGGTTTACTTTTGGGTATTTGATTCAATAATCAAAAGTCTCTCAACCAAAAAAAAAAATCTCAGGACCAGATGGATTCAACCCAGAATTCCACCAGATCTTCAAAGAAGAGCTAATACCAATATTCTTCAAACTATTCCACAAAATAGAAACAGAAGGAACATTACCAAACTCATTGTATAAGACCACAGTTACCTTGGTATCTAAACCATACAAATTCCCAAGAAAGAAAGAGAATTTCTGACCAATTTCCTTTATGAACATTAATGCAAAAATACTGAATAAAATATCATTCACTACGACCAGGTAGGCTTCATCTCAGGCATGTAAGAGTGGTACTATATATGACAATCAATCAATGTAATCTGCCATATAAACAAACTGAATAAAAACAACAACAACAAACACATGCTCATCTTAGATGCTGAAAAGGCATTTGACAAAATCCAACACCCATTGTAGTTAAAAGTCTTGGAGAGATCAGGGTACAAAGCGCGTACCTAAGCATATACAGCAAGCCTATAGCCAACGTCAAACTAAATAGAGAGAAACTTACATCAACTCCACTGAAATCAGGGACACAACAAGGCTGTCCACTCTTCAATATAGTATTTGAGGTTATAGCTAGACAATAAGACAGGTAAAGGAGATCAAAGGGATACAAATTGGAAAGGAAGACATCAAAGTATAACTATTTGCAGATATGATATTATACATAAGTGACCCCAAAAATTCCACCAAGAAACTCCTAAAGCTGATAAACACCTTCAGCAAAGTGGCTGGATACAAAATTAACAAAAATCAGTATCCCTTCTTTATACAAAAGACAACAGGCTCAGAAAGAAATTACAGAAACAATACTCTTCACAATACCCACCCCCCCACACACACACAAAAACACATAAAGTATCTTCGTGTAAGTCTAACCAAGCAAGTGAAACATTTATATGAAAAAAAAAACCTTCAAGTCTATGAAGAAATAAACTAAAGAAGATATCAGAAGATGGAAAGATCTACCATGCTCATGAATTGGTAGGATTAACATAGTAAAAATGGCCATCTTAGCAAAAGCAATCTACAGATTCAATCCAATTCCCATCAAAATGTCAACACAATTCTTTACAGATCTTGAAAGAAAAATTCTCAACTTCATATGGAAAAAAAACAGGAACAGCTAACACAATCCTATAAAAGACTTTCTGGAGATATCTCCATCTCTGATTTCAAGCTGTACTCTAGAGCCATAGTAAAAAAAAAACAAAAAAAAAAACAAAAAAAAACAAACTGCATGGTATGGGGATAGAAATAATTTTCTTCTTCTACTCAGAGATTTTTGTTTATGTTCTGAATTTGAGAATATCTTAGAAAAGATGATCCTGAAATAGAAATATTTTAGCATTAAAAGGAAAATTCTACAGGCAAAGAAATCACTCCCAAGTCCATATTTTGGGGTCAGCAGTTAAGAACTCATGCTGTCCATCCAGTGTGGTTCCGGGCACCTATATGGGTTAGCTTACAACTATTTGTAACTCCAGCTTCTGTGGATCCAGCTCTCTCTTCTGGCCTCCAAGGGTAACTGCGTGCGTGTAAACAAATACGACAAAAACAAGACATGAATTTAGATGCTTTGAAGAAAAGGTTTGGCTACCAAAGGCTCAAGGGGAATAAATGTGACCATATGTGTGAGGGAACCAAGGAAACACCTCCCTTAGGAGGAAGTGAGACTTGTTGTTGCTAACTAATCGTAATTAGCCTAGAGGAACTCTGGATTTGCCTTTCTCTTGTGAGCAAGTTTATTCCCTGTATATCTTCTATAAAGGGAGTCCCATTTCCTGGCATAGAGGGTTTCTGCCCTTCTTTTGTTAATGAGGGCATCTCTTAGTTGAGACCAGTACAACTACTTAGAGGAACACGTGGTTTAGAGAACTTCACTGTCTTCCCTTGTCTTGTCTTTCCTTTCCTCTCTTGTTGGAAACCAGTTGTAAATAAGATTTTCAGTATAGCTTTTATCCTGAAAGACTGGCTCATTGTGTAGTAAGAAAAGCTTCCACATAAGAGCATGCTACAGTTACCATAGAGACGGTCAACATCCTGCAACAGCTGGCTTCCAATGTAAAGAAATTTGAAAATCAAAACCACAATGACCTAATGAGAGCAAGCCTAGTCTGTGATGAAACATACTAAATCACTAGCCACAGAACAGATGAATTGGATTCTCTTTGGTTTTGAGGGCCTGTAGTTTCTTGATGAGACTATTGTACATAAATACCGGTCCTAAAACATCTAAACATTTTTAGCTTGACTTATATGTATTTAGTGTTAAAACAAAATAAAGCAGAGAGTAGCTAATTGGAAGACATGAGTAACAGTATTGATTCAAACATATCAGAATTACAACATACTCATTGA
Organism: Acomys minous; assembly: GCF_964271855.1. NCBI lineage: Eukaryota > Metazoa > Chordata > Mammalia > Rodentia > Muridae > Acomys > Acomys minous. Next base: position 36,263,373 of record NC_140495.1, read on the forward strand.
TCTCACTCATTTGAAAATTATTTGCTCAATGCAGCATGTGTTATCCTCACAGTAAATTTATGGCTTCTGCTGAGAGAGTAAAATTCAGCCCTAAATAAATCACCAATGTTCTCTCTGACAGCCCCTGAAAACAACAAGTAAGAAAGCACCATAAGCTTGGTAAGTTCATGTTTTTAACATGAATTTCTGGGTTCTGAGTTCAACCATAGATTTTTTTAAAATCTAAATTTTTGTTCAATTGGGTTTAATTACGGCAAGTGTGGACCTATGCTATTTTTTTGGCCAACAATCTGTGATTGATTTTGTAAAGACCCTCTCTATTTTTCTTGGTATGTTGCTTGCCAGATTCATATTAAAACCACATTTGCCTGCTTCTTCACATGATTTGCTATTCTAATACTCAAAAGTTTACCAGGGGAATTAAGAAAATTACTTGACAAAAATGGGTGAGTGGGTTTGGGCAGTGTGTACAGGAGCTGGGTGGGGATTTGGTGGCATGGGATCTCCTCAGCTCTCTTTCTTACTGGTACAGGGTGATAGAATATTAAACCTGGGTGTGGTGTATGTTTACTGCGTTATCTTGAAAGAAAGTAAAATGACGTCAGCACAGTATTTGCTCTTGTGCTGATATGCAAACACTCAAGTTTTCAGTGATTTCTAGGGACTGCCACAAATGACTTTACTAGGATCGGCCATAGAGTACAGACTTACCCTACTGCCAAGAAGGCTTCCTAAGGAAACATGAAAAGGAAATGTCTAGATTAACAGACAAAAGAAAAGAAATGTTTTAGTTGTCTGGTCAAATCCCCTACAACTTACATACTTACTTCTGCTTATGTAGATCTTGACAAAGTGCAAAGTCCATCCATTAATGTGCCAGGCTATGGCTGTATGACTGTTCATGAGGCTCACTGGAGGCTCATTCTTTTCTTCAGAGAATTATACTTTAAAAATATCATCTATTTACAGGTCTCAGCATCCATAATCTAAAAAATCCTAAAGCCCAAATATTCCAAAAGCTGTTCAATATGTGTTTAGATAGGATCCTATCCCTGAGAGATCATCATATGTATATTAAAACATTTCAAGATCCCAAATAAATGGGAAATATAATAGACTTCTAATTCCATGAGTTTTTGATGATATACTCAATTTGTACTTCTTACTCATTTTTATACATTTATTATATTAATTTTTTACACTGTTTCAGTCATTTTCTAAGTTATCAAATGTTGACAACAAAATTAGGCATATTCATAGTCTAATTTTAGTATGACTTGGATTCTATTGCTTATGATACAATTTAATAAGTTAATAATTTTATTAAGTATAAAATGTTCATGACTTTCATTTTGTTTATAAACATTGGCAACTTGATCTTTCTACCAATGACAGGAAGTTGAAAGTGTTTATATTTGTCTTATTTAAATTATTCATTATTTTGTCTTGAGACAATTTCTTAACATATGAGGGTAAACTTGGAAGACATTCTCTTGGTTCATGGAACCAAACATGCAAATATGGAAATGTAAAGCACAAGATCAATCCAGTGTAATACTTTGTTGATCCTGACAATGGATATAATTACTTAGTCAGAAAATACATAATTCACATTCAGCTCATAAAATTTCCCCTAAACTACTAAATAGGTTATTATAAAAATTAAAAGCAGAAGTAATATGTGATTTAGCAATTCCCTTACCCCCCCCCACACACATTCTTGAGAAGTGTAATTCACATAAATAAAGAGATACCTGAACTTCCATGTTACTGTTGCACCACTGTTTATAATAACAGAGATACAACATTTGACAAAGACTGCACAGAAGATACACATATGGAGGATATCTATGACATTAAAACAAAAATAGTACTCAGCTCTCCACCACACACAAAAGAATGAAATTTTGTTATTTGTGACAACATGGATGGAAACAGATTAAATGAAATAATCCAGGCAGAGCATAACAAACAAGCAAATTGTTACTCCAGTGGAAGCTGAGAAAGTTGACTATAGACCTAAAGTTTATTCCTAGAGGTTAACATAGGTAGAAGGAAGGAAGATGGAGAGAGGGATACAATCATATACTGAAAATAAGTTCCAATATTCTACAGCACTGGAGCATGGCTGTAGTGCAAAAGAGTTTGCTGTATATTTTGTAAAGAAATAGAAGTAAAGAGTTTGACTAACATAATCAGAAGAAAATGATTAATAATATATAATATTTTTTGCTATATATATGGTAATAGCTTGATTATATTGAGACAAGTTTCTTATCTATGGGAGTTAAAATACATATACATCATATGTACATATATGTTAATTGCCTGTTTTGATCTGCACATATTGTGTATATGTGTGGACTTAACAGACTATACCCTATATCTATGTATAATTATGAATCAATTAAAATGAAAAAGAATTATTTTCAAAATGCTTTCATTAATTTAATTTCAGCTTCTTTGGGGGGAAAATAAAATCAATTTTAAGGAAATTTTGATAGACCTACAATTTGTAGTAAATTTGAGGTAAAATATGAATTTTATGTATGTATGAGGTAATGAACAACTTAGAAATAAACATCCTCTCTATTAATTTAAGCTCATATAATTTCTCTTTGGTATTAAAAATCCTGTCTTCTGACTACTTGAGATCCAAGCATCATTGCCATTACCTGTATTCATTCTGAGCACATTAGAGTGCAGAATTCCAGCCCCCTATTTAACATCTACCTTTGGGGTAGCAGTCATCGTCCTGTCACTCTCCTTATCTTCTCCTGACCTTTGTCCCCTGTCTCTGGAAAATATTACCTAACTTGGATTTATGTTGTAGCAATAGTTTTAGACTTCACATAGGAACAAGTTCACAGCATCAGGTCCTTGTAATTGACACCTGTGTTCACAAATGATGCATTCCTTTATATCTGAGTAGCATTCCATTGTCTAAATAAACCACACATTTAGCCACTTAGTCATTTTTCTGTTGTTGAATATTTACTTTGATTCCATTTCATGAGCATCGTGTACTGCAGAGAAGATGAGAATACTAATTTTTTCCACATGTTTATTTTCTTTTCTTTGGAAATACACCAAAGATGGGATTCCTTGATCATAAGATAATTCTCCTTCTAGGATTTGGTGGAATTTCATGCAGTATTTTAATAATGGCTGTGCTAGTCTCATTCCAAGCAATAGTATATAAGACATTTTCTTTTCTGGAAAGATTTATAGCTTACCTGCCCTGGGGTTTTCCTTTTAAATTCTAATAAAACTGTCCTCTTTGAATAAATATTGGCTTTGCGTGCTTCATTTTTCTCCACAACCTCACTAGCATTTGTTTATTTAAAGTTGGGTGGGGTAGTGTAATGGCTAATCTTGATTGTCAAAATGATTGTTCTTAGAGCAGCTATGGAAACCAGCTCCTGGTTGTATCTGGGGCAAGTTTTCCAGACTATCTTAGTTTGGTGGGAAGAGATGACCTGAACGTAGACAACACTGCTCTGTGATCTGGCAACCTGGACTGACTAAAAAGGAGGCAGCGATCTAAGCACCAGCTTTATCTTCCTAAAGGCAGCTGTAAGCTGTAGGCTGCCTAACACTCTTCTTCCCACCTGCCCTGTCTTGATAGCCTACATTCTCAAAGTGCAAACACAAACGAACTCCTCCTTGTTTAATTTACTTTCCTTAAGACATAACTTCCCACCTCTTGTCTCTATAAGTTTATGGACCTCTCATAATGCAAGAAGCATTACATCCAACCTCAAAAGTTCCCAGAAATTTTAAGTTAAGGGTCTATACGAAAGTAAAATGGAAAAAGATACTTGATACCCTATGAGCATATACAGGGGGAGGAAATCCCCCTCAGGAACAGTCATAGGGGAGGGGAATAAGAGGAAAATGGGAGGGAGGGAAGAATGGGAGGAAACAAGAGAGGGGATAACCATTGAAATGTAACAAGAAGAAATTAATAAAAATTTAAAAAAAAGAAAGTAAAACGAAGAGTCTCTCAATGATGAGCCCTTGTACGATTTAAAAAGTTACAAAGTTTCCACTAAGTAAAACTTTCATAAAGGAAGGACGTGGGCATATCCAAGAAAGATTAGACTGAGGCAAACCCAAACACAAGCAGGACAAACACCAAATAATACTAAATCTGGCATTTCTGTGTCCGGCATCTGACATATAAACAGGATCATCTGGGATTCTAAGGCCTTGGATGATGGTGCACATTCATTTTTGTTAGTTGCAGCATGCGTAACCATTTTTCTTAGTCTAGCTCGATTCTTCCGGAAGCCTTCTTCTTCAGGCAATCCATGGTTCTTATATTTTTAACACCTAAGAGCCTCTACTTGACTTTACTCTCAGAGCACTTGGACCACATTGTGCGCCTCCAGTTGCTTCCCAGAACCATGGTATAAGACTTTATCACTCCCTCAATCCTGAATCTTTCATGCCTGTAGAACTGTTACCACATGGATACTACCGAGCTTTGGATGGAATTGGCCCCTTGGATCAAAGAGGCATCAGCTTCAGTATTCTGACCCTGCAGGAAGAGTTCCCTGGGAAACTGTTTTGAGGTGCAGGGAGCCCCTTTGGTGTCATTCTCAGTTTAGATTTCCTCCTTTGTATTAAATTCATATTTATAAAGGTGTAAAGTTTATTGGATAGGGTTGCTAAAACCATGGGAAAGCTGTAGGCACCAAATAAAACAGATAAAAGAAAAAGGCTGCAATGTGGATTTCCCAAGCTTTTGGGGTCCAGATAATTCTATCATGGTCTCAGAAAGCTAGCCATCAAAGTGTAGAACTTGATTTTTTTTTCTTGCTTGTTTTTATCTTTCTGTGATCTCATTTTAATTTGTTATATGCCCTATCTCTCCCCTTTGGATTAACAATATTGATTCTGTATTATATGTTCTAAGTGCGAAAGTTTGTTTTTGTTTTTGCATGACAGGGTTTCTCTGTTTAGCCTTGACTCTCCTGGGACTCACTTTGCAAAGCAGGCTGGTGAAACTTGTGTTCTTGATTGTTTAGGGGGTTCACAGTTGAGAGATTGTCTGAGTCTCTGCATTTACACTGTTGAACAGTGCCAGAAACTGTTAAATACTAATGGAAATTTTGATGTTGGGCAGGATACATTTTGCGCTGGACATGGCCATAAGCTTATGTTGACAGGGAGTTGAAATTATGACTTAAAATCTAAGTGATTGCGTATCAAATTGACAGGGTGGAGTTGTGATGGTTAAACTTGATTGTCAATTTGATGAGGCTTAGAATCACCATGGAAACCAGCCTCTGAGCACGTCTGTAAGGGATCTTTTTAGAGTGGTTCATTGAAGTGTGATGTCAACCTTAAATATGAGTGTCAAGATTCCATGGGATAGGGTGTAAGACTGAGTACACAAACAAACGTGATCTGAGCAGCGTTCCTCTGCTTCATGAGTGCAGCTTGAATGAGGCAGCTGCCTCCTACTCCTGTTGCCACACCCTCCATTCCATTAAGCATTTTCTCACAACAAGACATGTGACTAATATAGGATGTACCACAGGTTTTGATTTGTACTTCTCTGATTAGCAACGTTGAGCAACTTCATGAGATGAGCATGTATATCTCAAAAGTATATATATATATATACAAATTGCCAAAGAATAGAGAGTTTTATTTGTTTTTCTGATTAGTTTCTGAATTCAAATTTTATTGTTGCAATAAATACACATTTTTATAAAATCTACAAGACATAAAAAGTTAGAGGAGTAAAGTTTAATGAAAACTCTCAAACTACTGGAAAACTCGTGATCAAACAGTAAGTAAAGATTTTTCATACTAATATAAAATAAACAAAATTAGTGCAATGCAAAAATCCTGTAACGTAATTATATAAAGGAATTTGAATTGTGCCTTTGATTCCGTTTTGCACCATAACTGCCGTTTGTTTTCAATGTTCCTCATCTTGCCGGGTGACTGGTAGATCTAAGCAGTGTGGATGGTGTTAGATCACCTGATCAGTTTCAGTTCACCCATGAAAACTATTTCTGCTGCTACCAGGAGGAGTAACCTGAGAATGCTGCTTAATTCGAATGAGGTCAAGTCACAAACATTTAGCCCTATGAAAGTGCTTTGAGGTCACTGGAGGTCTACTGCAGTGGCTTGCTCCAAAGGCCAGCAGGATAAATGTTCCTTCCCGCCCCCCCCAATAAATTAAAATTAGTGTTTAGAGTTAAATGATTGCAAGGAGGAAATAATAATAGTCTTATTCTTAAATTTGTAGAGGAAGAAGAAATGATGAAGAAGTGATGAAAGGGGCTTTCTCAATGAGTAGAAACTGTAATCTTGGGGAGATATGTTGAGGTAGCATAGTCTGTCTTTTTTTACCTTGCCTTGTATCTCAAGGGACATGTCATGCCCACAAGAAGTTACCAGAATTCTACATCACCTTTGAAAATTAGTTCAGAAGAAAGCAAACACCTCATATTTCATCTCAGAGAAAAACAAGTAAGACCCTTCATTTCATAGGAAACCGAATCGTATATTAAAAAAAAAAAAGGTTAGGTCTGAATTCTTAATGTTCTATGAAACTTTCTGAAGTGACATGACAATTAGTTCTATTGAAAACCAGCATTGCAGTTCCTTCACAGGGAAACCCTGTTGTAGACACAAACACTGACTACTTGGCCTCTTGCTTCCAAGGCGGTTTATTCCACATAAAAACTGTCTGTGGGTCAAGGCAATTGCTGCCTTAGTGCTTCAAGTCAAACAAACCCTGAGGCTTAGAGAGGAAAAAAAATAAATATTTGCAAATAGTGGTTGAAATGAGGAGAGTGTTCACTCTGGTTTTCTTTGAGGATTTTCACATCTACTTTATTACTATTTCTGAATTTATCCTAAAAAACAGTCGCCTTTGTCACCAAAAGGTGACTTTAGGGGAAGTTGTTATTCAGTTCCATGAATGTTGTAGGAAATACAAAAGTCTGAGTGGGTCTTTCTAAGGCTCTGTAGCTTAACATGCACAGACTGTTTACAATTGGCTTTCAGACACCAGAAAGATTATTACTTCTGTTGTCATGCAGAAAAGGTATGCTCCAGAAAAGAAAAGTCCCTAAAAGTTCTTAGTACAATTTACACTTGGTTTCTACTCCCAAGGTTGTATTATCCAGAATTTGGGAAAACTTAAATTTATGTAAATTTGTTATGTGATGTTTTAATTCTCTTGCTAATGTATTTATTTGATTTGGTTTGATTCCCTATGCCCTATTTATTATTCTTACTATAATTTTTTTGGTTAATATGTTTCTTTACAACAGATGAGACCAGAACACACACACAGACATACATACACACCACACACACACACACACACACACACACACACACACATACACACACACACACACACACACACACACACACACACACACACACTTTTCCACTTGTATTTATTGTAAGTAGAAATTTGTAGTAAGTAATGATTTAATCACCTGTGCAGACTGAGTAGGAAAGAATTTAAACCTCAAAGCTGATGATCGAGGAGGACTAATAGTGTACGTTTCAGTCCTATCCCAGACTCCAAGGAAGGAGAACAATGGCCCAGCTCAAGGACATTCAAGCAGAGCGTAATTCCTGTGCCTTATTTAACATATTACTCTGTCCAGGTCTTCCATGGATGGGATAGCATGACCTGTCCATATTGCTGAGGGAACTTGCTATACTCAGTCCATGTCCAAATGTTAATATCATCCTATATCACTCACTTGTATTCATCAAAATAATATGCAATCTAACATTTGGACAACTTATCCTACAAATTGCATTATAGCCAACCAAACCATGATCTTCATTACTTATTTCAAGTATTTGGTTAACCAGGCCACTTGTCTTCATATTTATTTTATCCTATTTTAATATACATGGAGACTGGAGATTATATGTGACTTATTTATTATTTTATCTTTTTATTTTTGTATTATTCTTTTTCCTATGTGAAGACTATATAAGCCTTTAAGGGGTTATTTTGTTTTGTTTTATTAAAATATAAGTACATCTGTTCTCCCTTTACCTTCCCTTCCTACAACGCTTCCCAGATCCTAGGTATGTCCCTCTCTTCCTCTCAAACTGATGGCATCTTTTTAATTTTTTAAACACACACACACACACACACACACACACACACACACACACACACACTTCTAATACCTGCTGAGTTTGTTTAGTGTGGTGTGACTGTGTATCATTTCAGGACTGAACACTTTGAGTTAATTAATCTATTGAGGCTCATCACTTGAAGATGGCAATTATTTCTCTCTCAGCGTTAATTAGTTATCATTAGGTCTTTGTCTAGGGCTGAGATTTCTGTGAGACTTCTTCCTTTCAATTTTGCATGTATATTTGTGTGGTACTTGTTCAAGCCTTGCCTAGGCAGCCATATTCCTGTAGCTTCTCTGTCATTCCTAGGAGGCATTTTCCTCTTCTGCAAATTTTCCTGAGCCTTAAGTACAGGTATTGTCCATAAGTGTGTCTATCCATTAGGGCTGAGATTCCCATCATCCACTGGTCTCTATGCTAAAACCTGTTTTTTTTAATCATCTCTGTTTAGTGTAAAGAAGATCTTTGACGAAGAGTAAGAGCTACATTTACCCATTGGATGTGAAAGCCTGATGATCCAGGAGCATGCTACAAAATGCAAACTTCTGTACCTGACATCACCATCCCATGCATGAACTCACACAGTCTGTGATTATTTCATGATACCTGCACAAGATCAACCCAGACAAAACTCTGGCACATGTGGGAGGGCATTTTTAGGCCTCCTTTGTCACTGAGGTGTTATCGATAATTGATAGTTGCTGGAAGGCAAATCATTTTATTTATTTTTAATTTGAAGCAAATGATAGATTTCCTATGATTCTGTGAATGTTCCAACACCCACACCCTATGAATGTTATCAGTTGGACTTAGTGGTTTATTAAAAGAAAAAAATAAATAAAAGGGAACATGGAATTGGAAGGGAAGTCCAGATGGGAGAGAGTTAAGGTAGAAGCAGGAGGAAGAAGGTAGGTTTGGATATTATCATGTTTCATTGCATGTATAAAATGCTCAAGATTAAAGAAAATGTCTTTTTAATGATTTGCTGATTCTCTGATTGTTTTAGTTCTACAATCCCTTTGAACTACAATTCCTTTGGACCTAACTCCAGCCCAACGTCATTTCCTTACCCGCTGGCAGGTCCCTCCAGTGACATCTAGGTTGCACCCCTGCTCTGTGCGTCTGCAGAGACTATGTTCTGGCTTGCTCCTTCATATGGCAGCTCTCCCTGTCCAACTCTGCTGCACACCTTTTCCTTTCTAGTATCCCTCCTCCTCCTCCAAAACCAAGAACAAACAAACAAGCAAAAACCCGAAAATAAGAAGCAAAAACAAAACGATGCTACTAAATCCTCCGTCTTTAATGTTCCTTTCTCAAAGGATATAAGCAGCACTCTTTTTGCCAAGCATTCTCACAATCTTAATTAGCAACAATTTATTTAAAAGTTTATATAATTGATACTCCTCCTGGGTTTTAGGTTCCATGGCAATAATCTATAGGTGTACCATTGTGCCAGCAACTAACCAGTGAGCTAACAAAATACAAATCAAATACATGTTATCCAAAAAGGCCTAGGGTAATATTTCAAATTCTACATTCTTTTTTAGAAGTTGAAATATTGGGAAGTTCATAATAAGATAATTACGAGAGAGAAAGTACTTAACTATACATGAGAGTTATTATTGTATGTACCTTAGATATACAGATTATAGGTAATTTATACAATTTTTAAAATGTGCAAGAAATAAAGTTTTATGGTGGGGAATTTTCTACCTGTGGTATCACATTGGTGCTCAAAGTTTTAAATTTTAGAACATCTTAGATTTTTAATTTATGGACTAGCATTATTATATTTATATAGTTATATACATGCATACACACTTATGTAGATGTTTCGTTGTATATATGTGTACATATATATATTCAATATAGAGAGAAAATATTGAGCACAAATGTGGCCTTAGGAAAATCCTCTTTTAATATTTTCACATGTTGCCCATATTTTCTTTCAAGCCACTTCAAGCTCAAACATATTCTAGAATATGTTGAGTTTTTGCTTTCTCTGTTGAGGAAAAATGTGGACCATGCATTTCTGAACTAGTTGGCACTTTTAAAAAAATCTATTTTATTTGGGTTTCTTATATCTTTTCCTCCCTTCCAACCTTCTCCACCCTAATCCTCTCCTACATCCCAACACCAGGTAGGAGACAAAGAAGTTTAGTGTGTGTGTGTGGCGGGGTGGGTAAGTAATTCTCTTTAGCTACTCCTGCTGGTTAGGGTTGCTGGGTTCCCAGGGGCAAGTCTAATCTTTGTTTCAGGACATCTCTGAGTTGTTCTCCTCAAACCCCAACAACAGTAACGAGGAGCAGCAGTTGGCTTCTTCCTGCAAGCGCCGCCATTCTTCTCTGGGCTCAGGCATTTATATCGTCTCAGACTCCCTAGAATTAAGCTATCCTCAGCTTACTTACTTATTTATAATACTCCTCTAAGAGCCTGCACAAGGCAAATAGTCTGCTGCTTTGGAAACAAAAACAAGTTTACATAACATAACTGAGTTTTTAAAGAACCCAAAACTTCCACTGTGTACACAGAAGCAAACTTTTTGTTTATTCTTGCTAAAGCAAACTGATCATCGCATACTCATATATATTTCCTAAATATCCATTAGCAAAGTTTTATCCTGCCTTTTGCATTGTTCATTGTATGAATGGCTTATTTTGATAATAGAAAATATTGAAATTTTTTATTAATGACTTGCTGCTGAACTTTCTAAAGAATTTGAAGTGTTTTTTTTTCTTTCTGTTTTTAAAATCTGGTTCCTTAAGTTTCTTTCTATGTATCAACAGGGTGAGTTATTTTCAAATATTATAAGCTGAAGGAACCCAATGAGAATAGGCACCGACCTTCAATATTGTGCTGTAGTTCAGCAATAACGGCCGAGCAGTACCTGCAGAAGTAACAAGGCAGCTGTATTCAGAAGAGACAGGATCTGGCCAGGGAAATAGGGCTGGAGACAGCATAGGAGTGTTATGAAAGAAAGCAATGGGAGAGAGCTTCAGAGAGAGTTCAGGAGCTTCAAGTGAGAAGCACATTTCTAGGGTAAAGAGAAGGTAGGAGGGTTAAAACTTCGCTATTTACTCAAATGAGTAAAACCGTCTTTAGGGACTGAACAAACTAAAGGAGTTGTGAGCAAGCCCAAGAAGCAACCACCTGGCACCTAGCACCACTAGGCTGGCAAGTCCTGCAAGACCACAGAGGGTCACGAGGTTCCTTCTCAAACTGTGCTCACTAACACTGCCCTTTGCCCCGTATCTGGCTCCCCCAAAGAAACCAAGGTTGTCCTTGGATGTGATGCTTGTGTGTTCTATGGTCACACAGGGCAGACTTTTTTTTATTAATTTATTCTTGTTACATCTCAATCGTTATCCCATCCCTTGTATCCTCCCATTCTTCTCTCCCTCCCATTTTCCCCTTATTCTCCTCCCCTATGACTGTTCCTGAGGGGGATTACCTCCCCCTGTATATGCTCATAGGGTATCAAGTCTCTTCTTGGTAAGCTGCTGTCCCTCCTCTGAGTGCCACCAGGTCTCCCCCTCCAGGGGACATGGTCAAATGTGAGGCAGCAGAGTACGTGAGAAAGTCATATCCCACTCTCCACTCAACTGTGGAGAATGTTCTGCCCATTGGCTAGATCTGGGTAGGGGTTTAAAGTTTACCGCCCGTATCGCCCTTTGGCTGGTGCATTAGTTTGAGCGGGATGCCTGGGCCCAAATCTGCCTATCATAATGTTATATACTCACTTATATCTGCATACTAGCCCAAGGAGCATGTCCCATGAAAGCCTTCACTTACCAGGAAACAGGGACAGAGGGGAGGACATTCTAATGGGACTCTAGATGAGAGAAGCATGGGAGAATAGCAAAATAGAAGGTTCCAGAGGGCCCTAGAAATGGGCAGACTTTTCTTACCAAGCACTATCTCTACACATGAGGCCCTCAACAAATCGTCTGCAATGCAACCTCCATTGCTCCCTACCTCTCCCTCTACTTTGCTGATTTTAAAGCTGGACAAGTTAAAAGTTACATTCCTCTAGTCCTTGGCTACCTTGCTTACTACAGTGAAAAATTCAGCAAATTCAAAGTCAATATTACTGTCTTCACTGTGACATCTCTACCACCCCCACCCCAGGGGACAAGATGGTACTGCAGTCAATTTTTTCGATTTAGCAAACAAATAGAGGGCATACAAGCACTCTCAACAAGGGGACAGCCAAGATGTCATATAATTATAAGAGGTCTTTTTATTAATAAGAGGCCTGTGTACGCTGGGGATTACTCAGTTGGTGGAGCACATGCCTACCCTCCACGAAGCCCTGGGCTCCATATTCAGCGTCAATCAGGCATGGTGGTGCAAATCTGCATCCCAGCACTGGCCAGAGTTGGAGAAAAGAGAATTTGAAGCTGAAGGTTATTTCCTCTGTAGAGAGAGTTTGAAGCTAGCCTGAGTTTATGACTCCACATCTCAAATAGCAGCAGCAACAAGAACATCAACATCAACATCAGCAACAGCAGCAGCAGCAACAACAACAAACAACAACAACAACAAATATCTCTTCATTAGTAGTCAATGCCGAGCACTTGAGACAGGGGCATGTAGACCCTGAGTTCTGGACCAGCCTGTTCTACGTAATGAGACCATGTATCAACAACAAGGAAACAGAAAAATATTACAATATTATTAAATAAGATTTGGTCTATGTGCACAGCATGTGCTGGGTGGATTTTTTAAAATAAACTGTTAGAATATACTCTCATATAGTAAGTCAACAATTCATATTGAGAAGAAACAATACATAGTCACACCATATTAATTTTAAAAATCCTATTTTGAATGCAATTTACTAGAACAGTATTTTACTTAAAATTTCTCATCTATATTCATGAGCCTATTGGTTTGTAATTTAAATATTATCCTGTCTTTATTAAACCAGGGCTATTTTAGCTACAAAATATATTGCTAAGCTTCCTGTCTTGTTTAATGCTTTTAAAACGGGGTTTTAAAATTGCATTTTTATCAAAGTAATATAAATTCACAGACACAAATTTAAATTATAAGAAAGGCTTAAAAAAAAAAAAACAACTCCAGCCTTATCCTTTCCAAGTCTTCATTCTGCCTTCGTACCTAGAGCTACCTTCTTTAATTTTTCTTTTGTTTCCAAGTTTCACTCATATTTATACAAATTTTACATTTATTAATTTACATGTTATCTATTGACATTTTATATACTATGTCATGTTTATAACCATCTATTTCCAAGCATCCTTGCCTCCTGGTATACTTTGATATTTTCTTCATTCCAGGGCACATATGCATTTTAAAGCCACCTCTGTTTCTTATTTTATTATCCAGGAAGAGCATCTACAGGTTGAAGCCTTACACAAAGTGTGTATGAAAGTTTTAAAGATTGAGAACAAGAAAAAAAAACCCAACAAATATATGTCATGCATGTACCCTTGTACTACATGTTAACGCAGCCGACTTTGCTCATACCTCTATATTACTCTACTTCCTCTTCTCCTCCACTCCCTATTTCCCCTCACCTTCCACATCTTCTGTAGACCCCTTTTTACTTTCATACTTTCCTAGGTTCCACATATCAGAGAAAATATGTGTCTTTTGTTTTTGTGGAGCTGGCTTATTTAACTTAAGACAATCTTCCTATTCACAAGGAGCACATGTTGGAATCAACCCAATGCTCGTCAGAAGACGAACGGATAGAGAAAACACGGCCTATACAATGGAGATTTACTCAGCCAAAACCAGAGATATAGTTATGTAGTTAACAGAAATGTGCATGGAACTGGCTTTGCTATGTATTCTCCCTCTGTGAGCCAGCATACATTGCCTTTTCCTATACTGTCTACATCCCAATATCCATCTTCTATTAAATTTATTTGGATTGTTGATTCAAAAAACATAGATCTCATCTCTTGGCTGTCCTGCCTCGCTTTGTAGACAGGCAGGCCTCGAACTCAAGGACATCCGTCTGCCTCTGCCTCCCAGAGTTCTGGGATTACAGGTGTGCACCACCTCACCAGGCTCATAGGTCTCATCTTAAAGGGAATAATAGTGTATTCTGGAGCCATGTTGGGCGACCTGAGCTTGAGAAGCAATTTCGTGAAATGTTTATAATTTAGAGAACAAATAGATTCAGGAGTCAAGACACACTTAAAATACTTTGGTGGGTACATCAGAAAGGTGGCTACAGCAAGATGGGAAAAGTTAATCTATAGGTACAAGATGCTGTCTGATGACATTGTTAGCTGTTTGATTGGTGGAAGCTAGTGATCTACTAAGTGAATAGTTTCCAATTATAGAAATGTCACTGCCTTTCACTGCTGTCATGAAACACTATTATCCAAAAGGCAAGTTGGAGTGAAAAGGATTTAGTCAGCTTAGACTTCAAAGGCAGTCAGAACAGGAACTCAAGCATGGCAGGATCCTGGAAGCAGAAGCTAAGGCAGAGGTCATTGTGAAGTGTAGGTCACTGGCTTGCTCATCATGGCTTGCTCAGTCAGCTTTCTTCTAGAATTCAGGCCCAGCAGGGCAGGTACAGCACCCCTCACAATAAGCTGGGCCTTCTCCATCAATTACTACTGTAAGAAAAATGCTCGACAGCTGGATTTTATAGAGGCATTTTCTCAACTGAGGTTCTCTTCTTTCAGATGACTCTAAGCTTGTGCCAAGTTGATGTAGGACAGTCACATTATGTTAGTTAAGACACAGAAGTAGCAAAGAATGTCTGTTCTAGAGGACCAGAACTCGCCCAAGATAAGGTAATGAGCTTTGGGACTGGCAACATTCGCTTCTGCCCACCATAACACAGTTCTACTCAGTCAGACACAGTTTCATTCCGGTAGCTCTTGTTCATGGAATCTTTGTACTGCTTATACATACAGAAATTTGGAAAGCAAAAGCCACGGATGACTAAAAGAAAATGATGTTTTCCAGACGCAATGGGACAGCTGCACATGTGAACTCAGACTTTACGGATACCAGCATGTGTGTGAAGACCTGTGCAAATTCAAGGTAGATGAAATCCCACTATGGGGGAAGGTACAATGCCTCGCCCCTGCCTGAGGAACTATTGATGATTCTTAGCTCCTAGGAGAGGGAGAATTAGTTTTCCTTAGGTGTGTGGACCCGGCTGGATTGACCAAGTTCCAGTGAATTTACTTGTGATATGTTACTTTTGTTGAATCTGCCATTCATATTCCTGCACTAGCAATCCATAATGCTTTCCCAATCCAGGGTAGACATCCTGGGATAATTTGTTTTTTTTTTTTTTCAGAATGGCTTCTTGTCTTTTTCTTTTTCCTCTTCCTAAAACTATTGCTCTTTCTTTTTTTTTTTAATCATTTTTTTTTCAGTTAGTGCTTTAATCTTTTCTCTCTAGAAGCTTACTTCCTTCAAACATCGATTGGCTTTAAGACTAAAATGTCTATTGGCCTTTAAGACTAAAAAAAAATCAGTCTGGATGTTTCCTGGGCGCTAGTGTACTGGGTGGGTTGTCAGTGGTGTTAACTGCTTCTGTTGTGGGCAGATGAAGCTTGTGACACTGTGTTGAAGCAGGACCATCAATACCTTCCACCAGGCGACACTCATGTCCACACCCTGCACCCATCCATACACACACACACGGGGCGGGGAAGGGGTGGAATTCTTCCAGAACCCACAGCTTTAGCCTGGTTATTGGCTCTCCTGTGTCTAGAAGTGATGGAATATGTGTGTAGTGAAATGTGCTTGTCCTTTGGATTTTCTCTGAGTCATACTATTAAAGACTCAAACATCTTTCCACATGGAGCCCTCTAATACCCTTACTTACCATGAGGCTGTACCTACTGAATTTGTTTGAACAGATGGTCCCTCTTCTGCCAGCTCCTCCAGTCAGTTTGCTAAACTGCTTCACCAATCCACTCACAATGTAGCTCTTTCTTCTAAAAATACCTTCTGTAAAAAAAACGGTGTCATTTATCTTTCACTTTCCCATTATTTGTTGTCTGCTTTAGGTATGTCATCACTTCATTCCCCTTTTACCATTTAACTCAGTTCCTGGATTGAGAGTAACATCCTTAATGTCCTATAAGGTAGACTTATAATAATTTGGGTGAATTCAGTGATAGTATTTGCAGGTCTCTTTTACGGTGTGGTTCATTTTCCAGTGTGTCCTAATAATGTTTATCATTAGGCTTATAATTATTATTATGGCAGTATTTTCTAACCTGCTAGCAATCAATCAACATAGACAGCTGTTATATTTTAAAATAGCTTTAGTTAACCTGGGGCAGGGCAGATATTAATCCCTTAAACTCTCTCCCACAGTGGGGCAGGTATGGAATACCAGTCTCATTCCCGAGCCATCTGCTCTAACAATTTCTATCCGTAATCCCAAATACTTGCTAATTATCATTATCTGGGCCAAGTCTCCATCCATGCTGGCCATGTGCTTCTCCTCCACCTAACCCATGATGGCACAACTTTCTTCTCCTCTCCTCTCCTCTCCTCCAGTTTCTCTTCCTCGCAAGATTCTCTTTGTCTCCTCAAGCCCAGGAACCTTAGCCATGGTTATCCGATTTGCCCAGGTGTGATGGCCTTTTATTGATCAAAGAGGTTAGGCTCTTAGTCAAGGTACAGGTGGGGCAGAGAGAGCAAGCAGTAATTAGAATCAAAATACAACAGACCAACCTCCCACACTTTTACTTACTTTACCTATAGTTTATATTTTACTTACTCTTTGAAAATTTCCTATATGTATACAATGTATTTGATCATACCCAACCACCCTCAACCGAGACACTCTGACAATTCATATTTCAACTTCATATTCTCTCCTCTTTTTTTTTTTTTAACTCACTGAGTCTGAAGTTGCCCTAATGCACTTGGTTGTGTGGACATCCACTGAACTATAGGCAACCTACCATTGTCAGTGCCCCCAAAGAAAACTTACTCTCCCCTTGACCCAGACAGAATCCATCAACTACCAAGAGCTCCTCACCTACAAGTGTAGCCTCACGAATCTCTCCACCTGGCTTGATCTTGTGTGGATCTGGTGAAGGTAAACACTAGAGATGTGAATTCATGAGGGCAACTTCCACATCATGTCCAGAAGACAGCATTTCATACCACTCATGCCTATCCTTTGGCTCTTACAAACTTTCTGCAACTTACCCCATGACATTACCTGGCCTTCAGTGTGTGAGGAGGGGTATTAGTACAAATGTCCCATTTAAAACTGAGCACTCAACAGTGTCTAAGACTTTGAGAGGTAAGAGAAATTAAATTAATTTATATAGATAAAGAAGTTAGCAGAGTAAGAACTCAAACAGTAGCATCTATTTTATTCACTTCCTTGTCTGTCTTGGGTTTATTTTCTAATTCTAGTCCTACTTTAGATACTTATTTTTATTCCTTCCTGTTGAACCATTAAAGTAATAAAAGTTATTTCTTCTCAGAGTGCAATTTTGGCAGCATGTCACCATTTTTAAGAGAAAAAAATCATTATTGTTATTTTCTAAATATTCTTTGATTATACGTTTTGGGTTTTCTGTTTTTGGAAACATCTTTACCCAACCAAAAACAAAATAATCATCCTTTAAACAAACCAGCAAGGTGCAGGCTTTTCTTTGGGCACCGCTGGACTTGCTTGGATCTTCCTCACTCATCTCGGTGTTACAGTACTGTCAGGGGTTTCCCTTTCCTCTGAGGGTCTTTGATCTGTGTTTCTCAAATGCAGGAAATTATCATGGAAATTCTCTAGTCTCTCTGTTGCTTTCTTATAATGCTGTGTAACACTGCTGTTGAGAAAAGGACATTTTAAACCATTTATCCCAAAATGTCTCCAATTCTCCTAGTTCTCTGTTCTACTTGATGTAACACCCTAGAGAAGTTACCGTGCCTAGTTCTCAGGGCCAGTGGAGGTTGTCTTTTGAGTGTTTTCATTCTTAAAATATATGATTAAGGTTATACTTTTATCATTTTGACTTTATAAATATATCAGAAGGAAAATGGAATATTTGTGCTCATTTTTATCTTGTTTTCAAGGAATCTGAATAGAGACTTTTAAAATGGATTTACTTCTATTAATATTATGTATGCAGTTATATAAGGTCTCATCTTTTAATTAAAACAATGCTTTAAGGTGCTTGGAAAAACATGCTTCCAATAACTGTGCAAACTCTTTTTATCGACACTGCATAGACTCAAGATTGGACTAGAAAAATCTATCTTTATGTGTACGGCTAAGATTTCTATCAATGATGCTCATTGTACAGCAGCTATACCCAGGGTTTAATGGTTGGAACAACCATTTGCACGGGAAAGCTAGGCAACTATCTAGTAATCAAACCCTTGCAATTGGCTTACAGCCCAAACAAAACCTTTTGCATAAAATGCTTTAAAATAAAAACAATTAATTCAGGCTCCTGCACATAATGACCAGGAAACTAATAGCTCAGAAGTTTTATTTCTTTCAACAAAAAGCTTACTAGGTTTCTTTACAGAATTTCTTGGTTACCCTGTGAATTTTTTTTTCTTCGTGTGTCCCCAACATCAGCAGTGCACTGGTGACTTTTACATAGTAGAAGGTCTTCTTGTGTGTGTTTATTGTTCTGTCTGGCCACTGTTGTTTTTATATTTTCCCCAACATCTTACCTTTTCAGAAAGAAAAAATTCAGTTTCAAAAGATCAGAATCCCCAAATACCACTAAGCAACATTTAAGAACAACTTTCAATAACAACTTTTAAAAAACCAGGAAGATTATCTGAAATACGTGTTCCTATGTCCCTTTCAATGGGGACTGGCTATGCCTGACTCTAGGGTGTGATTTTGGGACCCCTATTTTTCAAAGTCTTCTGAGCAAGTCTAAGGTGTCCATTCTGCATATCTCAAATAAGCACAGTACCTGAAAGGAAGGGGGAGAGGAAAAGGGAGCCAGTTCATTATGCCAGGAACTTCAAGTGCCTGGGTGACAGCAGCTTCAAAGAGACTTTGGTAGTTGGTTTCAAAAAGCCCTGGAGATCGGCTTGTTCAATTTTTTCCCTACCCCCCCCCCAAAAAAAAAAGTAATATTTAAATCTATCTGAAGAAAATAAAAAACAAGCAAGCAAACAAACAAAAAACAAAATGAAAATTCTGACCAAATATTGGAGGGAATTTATGATAGGGTTTCTCACAAAAGGTTGAATGAGCAAGCAGTTAAATGTCCAATGCTTAAGTTTCACCTTTCTAAGAGCTGAGGATGTTAACAGTGAAGTTTTTAACCTTTACAGGATTTTGCTGCAAGCAGCTGAGAAGTAATCTGGAAACATTTCTTTCCTGTGATAGAACTTAACCCAGAGCGAGCAGAGAGAAATAGATATTTAATACACATACCCTTTATGCCAACCCTTTAAATATCATATGTTCCAAGCAAGTTTTCAACAAACACCTGAGAACTGTTCGTAGCCTCTTCCCAGAGCCATGGCTACTGCTGTTCTCTCCTGGATGAAGGAAAGTGCTGTAGGCCTTGGATCCCGGAAACACACATGCTAAGTGGATGAGGACACTTAGAAGAACGGTTTTGGGCCAGTCCTGCCTTTTACTGTCCTCTGTTTTGTAGCCTTTTCGACTCTTAAGCTCATTTTCTTGTGTTCAGTTGTGTTGGGGACTATTCCTCTCCAGGGGCTCGGGACAGCTCCTCACTGTGAAGAGTTACAGAAGGGAGGGCGGCGCGCAGGTCACCTTTTCACCTCTTGATCTTCACTTTCCAGTTAGGGCCTTAAGTTCGCGTAAGTGATGTTGATAGAAATCTTAGATTTCAGTAGAAAAATACATTTTTTTCTAATACAATTGTTGAGTGCTGGGTACCTGGAAGGACTAGGGTCTCTGCTGACAGGATTCTCACAGACTCCATAGGCCAAACCATGTGCCCCAGCTCACTTTGAATTCCAGCGAACCTTCAGCATTACCATCAGCTCTTTAGTTTCTGTGCGCGCCTTCTAACCTCATGCTTCGTGCAACCGGAGCGCGCAAAAGAACTTATTAGATAACGATAAAAAAAGAACGTGGTCCTGAGCTCGGTAAAGAAAGTGGGCCACTTCACTGGCTGTGTCTATGATCTATTCAGTGAATTAAAGACTCCTCTCAGTGGAAAGACAACAGGCAGTCCTGCACTGGGGGCGGGTATCATCCATTCTCCAAAAGCCAATGGGAAGACAGATTGGTAAGGAGGCTAAAGCACTAGCCGGCTGCCTTTTGTGCCTTATAAATTTAAAATTATAAATTCTTTAAGATCTTATAAAAATGTCGAAGGAGCCTGTAGAAAGTTTATATGATTGGCCCAGGTTTTTTTGTGCCACTCACTAACTGGGAGGTGCGGGGGGGGGGGGGGGGGGGGCGGGGCGCGGGCGGGTATGCTTCATTGCAAGAACCTGTTGCCAGTTTAAAGAGCTCTTTTCTAAAAATTGAGGAAAGGTTATGATTGGGTTGTTTAATGTTTGTTTTATTTCCCAGTTATTTTTACCATTGAAAGCATTTTTACCATTGAATATAGAAGGCATGACATTTCCTTATGATTTCATATCACGAAGGGGATGCATCTTTACAGTCGTGATTTAATTTTATTTTTTTCCTAATTTTTCTTTTACTGCCAGAAGTTGAAGTATAGCTTTTTTTTTTTTTTTTTTTTTTTACAGTCACTGAGGATTTTTCTTTGATTTAAAAGCCAAATTACCTGTTTTTAAAGGAACCCAACAAAAATGTTTCTTCTAGCCTTTCTTTGAAGTTCATGAAAGCTGGAAGTCTTCGAAAGGTAATTTTAGAAACCGAGTAGATAACACCCCTGTCTGGCCATGCATGTGCTATAAAAGGACAAATGAGTCATGCAAATACATTCCATTAGTGACCTTGTCAGAAATTCCATTTTACCACACTCACGAGAAAGCCCTAATTTTAAAATGCCTTAAAATGGCTGCTACCCTCAAAAAATGCACCCGGAAGTCGCACAGTTGCGCAGGATCTGATGCCTACGCGATTATTTGGTTCAAGTGCGAGCTTTCCCTGTCGGTTTTCAAAGCGAATCAAGCGGAATAGCAAAACCAGGCGTTTGCTCAGCCGCCAAATTCCCTTTCCAGCAATGCAGATTATCTGAGCAGTTTCTCTCCAGCTTCAAGCTGCTGGGCTTGACTGTTAAATTGATACTTAGCATCATTTTCAGATGCTGGGCCCGGGTCCTTTCTTTCTCGCTAGCTTTTCAAGTGGCCCATTATTCCATTCCAAAGGCTGTTTTATGGTCTGTTAAATCTGATGGCCATACCTGCCAGAGTGCAGATGCAAATCTGTTGTGTCAGCTAGCACTGATGACCTAGGCCTTAGCCTAGTTTGGGAACCTGCTGATTTAAAATGTAGCAGATAACAATTAGCTGACAATGCTGTAAACAAATTCTAAGCTTAATTAATTTTCCCTTTCAAAAACCGAGTGGATTTTTTTTTTAGAAAACCTTTCTTTTACCGACTTATAAAACATTTTATTAATAGGTTAAAGTTCTTTATCAGTGCTTTTGGATTATGAAAGTTTCATTTTTCAATTGTGAACAAACAAACACCTGCCATAGGGGTTGATGGCCGTTTCATAGAGGCATGGGTGCCATCTGAAGCATTTGCAAACCTTTTACCTTGGCTCTTGCAAAACAAGAAGGCAGGTAGAACACTCAGTCCCAGAGCAGTAGTGTCCTCACTATGGCACTCAGCCCTGTAGGTTGTATGCTCCATCAAATGGCTTCTACCTGCTCTCTTATTTTTTAAATTTTTTAATTTTTTGTTTAATTAATTTATTCAGATTACATCTAAATTGTTATCCCATCTCGTGTATCCTCCCATTCCTCCCTCTCTTCTGCTTTCACCCTATTCCCCTATGTCTGTGACCAAGGGCAACCTACACACACACACACACACACACACACACACACACATATACATACACACACACATACACACACACACACACACACATACACACACACACACACATACATACACACACACACACACACACACACACACACACACACACACACACACACACACACACACACTGGGCCTGTGCTAAACATGCCTGGAGGGAAGCAGCACCAGGCAAGTACCAACACATCAGAATCCATGTTGTTCCAACCAAACCAACAAGTTATGAGTGTGGCTTCTATAGAATTTTTGGCATTTGGGTAGAAGTTGTTTCTTTGTCTTTCCTGATTGAAGTTTTTTTTAATTTCTCACCAAGATCCCTGGTTTGGGGCACTAGCTTCTTATTTTCCCCTGTCCTAATGTGAGCCATTGCTTGAGTTACAGCAACTCACAGAAGTAGGTGTGGAGGCTAGAGACAGACAGCATGGAAGGGTAGGAAAATCTCTCCCTAACCTCAGGAGCTAAGAGGTGTGGCATTATGGTCCTTCTTATTTTTTTTCAAAGATTTATACAAGTTCATTGTTAGTGGATCAAATCATGGTCATGTTAACTACTAGTCTATTTTTATCACAAGAATATACATCCTAGGTTTAACAGATAGATATGATTCTATAGAAAGACAAGGTAAAATAGTTAGGTAAGGTCTTCAAAAACTTCAGAGTCCTAAGAATATGGCATTTAAAGATGTTTTTATTGTTTTAAGGAGTCTTTGACAATAAGACAGGACAACTCCTGGCAACATCCAGCCTACCTCAAAGAAGATGATGAACATCAAAGAACCTCCTTATAGACATGACTTCAAATGTAGGAAACCAGCCACTAAGCAAAATGTCCTCATTTCAGCTACAGACAGAATTCTGCCTAAAAATGAGCAAGCTATGATGCAGGCAGAGGTGATGGCCAAACTCTACCAAGACAGGGTAAGCAAATCCTCAATAGTTCCTGTCTCACAAAAATGTCTGTCAGCTATATTGGGATGCTGAAGATGATGCTCCAAAGTTATAGAAAGTCTTGGATGACTGTTCAGGCAACAAACTGTCTCTGTCATTTTTTTTTCACTTTGGAAGCTGCTAACCTGCACTTCCTGTCTACTCAGATAATTAATTTTATTCCTTCTCAAATCTCTGATGGGGTTGAAGTCCAGATAGTTAAGTTTTACAATTAAGCTTAGTTGTTTAGGGGTTAAGATGCTTTTAGGTCTAGATAGATGTTTTAGGTTGATAGAAATGAGATATGATAAATATTGATTTACATTCAGAATTTTAGACTCACCAAGATAGGAAAGATATTTCTTCAAGGTTGTCAAATACAAATGGCCAAAGCATTATGAACGTAACATTAATATAATTCCCGATAGCTTCATGGTTCTTCTTGCTGTACGTAGTTTATTTTAAATATGTGCAATACTACAAATGTATATGTAAAAAAGAAAAAAATACTAAAAAAAGAATCAAGCTCTGATTACCATCATCCATAACTGAAGTGGCCAAAGATTTCTAGTCTGTTTTGCCTTTTACAAAAGCAAACAGAATCCTTAAAGAAAATTCTCTTTTGCACGGGACAGTCGATGTTCCTGTGAAATGCAAACATGTTCCTAAAAATAAGGCCCACACACAACAGAAGTAAGTAGGCTGGTGAAGGCACTTGCAAAAGGGGAGAAATATCTTAAAATTAATAAAACTGAAAGAAAAATAGATAAATAAGTGAAGCCGTAGGACCAGAGAGGCAATAGTGGAGAGTCTATCCCTCAGGAGAGCTCTGAGACCGACTGTAGACTTCCTTCTGTCTTATCTTAGAATATGAGCTACGTAGAGGCAATCTGTTTTTCCTTTGGAAAACATGGTTCTCACGGTGTAAAGTGAATACAAGTCCAGTGCCTTCATCAAACTGTCGTTTCTATTAATCAGAGCTTAAAATTTTTCTAATAAAATGATATTGTAAAGTGGTTGTGGTTTCTTTTATTTCTTAACAAATTATTTGGGGAAAACCTTCTCTGTTGGCCTCATTTTAACAATGAACAGCTGTGGAGACAGATGGGCTGGGGGTTTATGGTGACCTTGGAGAATCAATAAGGGTAAATAATACTTTTGAAATTCTGTACCAGACCTAAAAACATCTTAACCCCTAAACAACTAAGCTTCATTGTAAAATTAAACTATTTGGTCTTCAACCCCATCAGAGACTTGAGAAGTAATAAAAATAGTTACCTGAGTATACAAGGAGTTCAGGTTAGCAGCTTCCCAAATGATATTACAGACACAGTTTGCTGCCTGAACAGTCACCCAAAATTCTCTATAATGTTGGAGCATAATCATCAGCCTTCTGGCCCAGGATATCTGACAGACATATGATAGATATTGATTTACATTCAGAATTTTAAACTCACCAAGATAGGAAAGATGTTTTCTTCAAGGCTGCCTAATACAAAGAGCCAAAATAGTATGAATGTAATATATACATAGTCCCTTATTGTTTTGTGGTTCTTTCTGCTGTAGGTAGTTTATTGTATATATATGTGTGTGTATGATAATATAAATGTATATGTAAAAAATTAATACAAAATTTAAAACACTCATTACCAGACACTGTTCTGTGTTTGGCATTCAGCTCCCCCACCCTGTTCATTTCTTGCAACGACGTAATAAATTAGACAATATTATTTTCCTCCTGTTTGATTTACTGACAAAATGAGTGTCTTAGTTAGGGTTTCTATTGTTGTGAAGAGATGGGATTTTATAAAATAAAGAGTTAAAATGGGCCAGACTTTCAGTTCAGAGATTTAGTCCATTGCCATCATAGCAGGAAACACGGCAGCATGCAGGCAGACATGTTGGGGAGAGGTAGCTAAGAGGTCTACATCTGGCTTGGCAGCCAGCAGGAAGAGAGAGTGAGACGCTAGGCCTGGGTTGAGCTACTGAAACCGCAAAGCCTATCCCCAGGGACACACTTACTACAACAAGGCCACACCCCCAATAATGCTTCCTTCTATAAGTCATGGGGGGGGGGGTCTTTCCCATTCAGCCCGTAACAATGAGACACTGAAAAAGGTGAAATATTACTGTCCACATAAGGGAAATAAGCTAGCAAATGGCAATCGTGAGCTTACTGGCTGTGGTAGAGTGATGGAAGAAGGGCGCATGAAGGAACCAAAGTTCTAGGACCCAGAGGATGCCGCCCTTTGACTGTACTAGGACCGTTGATACTGTTATGGAGCATCCCCTGCCCCCTTGTGCACACACCTTATTCGAACTCAGGATTAAAGGTTAAAAGCTTTGTTACTGGCAAATGAGAGTCCAAGCCAAGGCAGGATTCACAGAAAAACAGACTCTCCTTTTGTGGATGTGATGCTGTGTTCCTAAAAATTCCAGAATAAACTCAGATTTTTTTTTAAGCAAAACATCATATGCACATGCAGCAATTATAGTTCAGCTAAGCGTACTCAAGTAGTATAATTTAGTTTCATTCTTTTATAAATGCCTTTTAATTAAACTACAGTTACGTCATTTTCTGCATCTTCTCTCCTCCCTCAGTTCCTCCAAGTGCCCTCCATCCAACTCGTTTTCAAATCTCCTTCACTCTCAACCTGATAGCATTTCTTCTTCCATTCTTACTGTTACATATATATGCTTATAGAAAAGTATATGTTTTGTTGATTGTCAGACTTTACTCCTTTAGAAAATAAACAATCTGCTTATTGTTGCCTATCTTCTAAAAATTTTAAGAGGCACATACAGTGGTATTTATAAGGTAGCATAGCAGCTCAAGCCCAAGCCTTTAGAGTAAGGCCAATTATATTTATATAGATATTTTATATATTTATATATGAAGTATTATATATAAAGTATATAAATCTTGATATATTTTTTATTAATACATTAAGTATATTTAATAACTATTAATATTCTTCCCGTAGTAAAAAAGAAATGTGTAGTCAGCAGAAAATATTGCTTAGTGAAGAAATTCTGCATGTGGCATTAAAATTTCCTATTATTCATCTTTCTTCCTAGAAATAAAATCTAACATAAGTATATACTATTATCTCATTCTTTCAGTTATTCATGTATCCCTCTCAATACTTTTTGAAGCAGCAGTAGCAACAGCCTTTGTACTGAAATACACGGGCTGGAAATGGATAAATACTCCTTATTAGTAATGTCTGAGGAAAAGCACAAAGGGAAGGTAGATTCTGCACTCTCCACTAAGCTTAATGATAAAGCAGGTGTGTCCTATGTCTAGATCTAGTTAGAAACTATTGGCTTAAAATGGATTTTGTGCCATTTATGAAAGAAGAGGGAGTGTGAAATTTATAAAGGAAAATGTGTTTTGACCTTGGAGACTAACGGGAACAATTGCCCCCAAGCCATTAAATAGTGAGCTACTCAAAAATAAAAAATAAAAAATAAAATAAAATAAAGGACAATGTGAACAACAGCATCTGTTTGATCATTCCAAGCTCAGTATCTGGAACATGAAATTATGAATAGATATTAATTGTGACATTTAAGAGATTATAGCACACCTTACCGTCGTCCTCATGCACTGTTTTGGCAAGGCCACCTGCAACTGCACATTTCTTTTCTTTTTTTCTTTTTTTGTTTTGTTTTGTTTTTTGAAACAGGGTTTCCTTGTGTAGCAATGACTGTCCTGGCCTCCCTAGGCTGGCCTCGACTCTCAGATGTGACCTGCCTCTGTCTCTCTAAGTGCTGGGATTAAAATCATGTGCTACCACGCCTGGCTTGGAAATTTAAGATGGTTGACTCAGATCTTCTAATATCTGTTTTTGAACCTTTGTCAAAAGAGCGTTTAGGATATATACTTTACACGCACGTACGCATGCACACGTGTGCACACACACATGCACACTATATATATGCATATACAAATACATCATATACATCTTTCATACAGATCTACAAAACATTAAGTTAGAAACTCAGAGTATTGAAGATTGTGTTTTCAGTAGAGTCGGCACTAAAATTGTCCAAGAAAAAGAATTTCTCTTCCACTAAATGTGTCATAATCTGTTATTTAGAACCATGTATCAATTAATCATAAATATGCAACAGCCCTCCCCCCCCCCACACACACACACAAGGAGCCTGGGAAAATTTAGTACTTTATCTTAGAATACTGTGGGGTTTTTGTTTTGTTTTGGATTTTTATCTTTTGTTTTGTCTTGTTTTTAACATTTATTTTTAATTTATATATTCACTTTACATCCTGGTCATAGCCCCCCATCCCTCCTCTCCTCTTCCTCACCTCTCAACTCCATTCCCATATCCTGCTCCCCTTTTCCTCAGCAAAGGCGAACCCCGCCCCCCCCCCCCACTATCCCACCCCAGCACATCAAGTTGCATCAGGACTGAGCTCATCTTCATCCACTGAGGCCGGGCAAGGCAGCACCATCAGGGGGTAGTGATAAAAAAAAAAAGCCGGCAACAGAGTCCATGTAATAGACACCGACCACTCAACTTACTAGGGCACCTACATGAAGATCAGACTGCCCATCAGTTATATATGTGCAGGAGACCTAGATCCAGTTTATGTATACTCTTTTGTTGCTGCTTCCCTCTCTCTAAGCCCCCATGGGCCTAGTTTAGTTGACTCTATTGGTCGCCTTATGGCATTCTTGCTCCCCTTTGGGTCCTTCTATTCCCACCCCCCCCCCATACTCTTCCACTTATTCTCTCATGGGACTCCTCAGCTCTACCTAATGCTGAGGGGAGCCTCTCAAAGGACAATTATTCTAATTACTCATCTGTAAACATAGCAGAGTATCCTTAATGGTGTCAAAGGTTAGCTCCCTCCTATGGAGCGGGTCTCAGGTTGGGCCAGGCTTTGGTTGGACATTCCCTCAGTTTCTGTTCTGTATCTGCACATTGCGTAGGCAGGGTGAATTTTGGATCAAAGGTTCTGCAAGTGGATTGGTGTTCCCCTCCCACTATCATCAGTTCTGCTTGGCTAGAAGGCAGCCTCCTCAGTGTCTATGTATCCTGCGGCTAGGAGGCTCAGCTAGAGTCATCGCCATAGCCTAGGGGGATGTCCCAGGTCTCCAGCTTTTCCCAGAGATGCCTCTGCTCTTGGTTTCCCTTTTAAGGACTCTGTGCTGTCTTTGAAATTTTTCTATAAATATTACAGTAGATATAATACTTTTGTATTTATAGGAAAATTTCTAAGACTGCACAGAGTCTCCGTAAGCCCTCCAGCAAACTTCCCCGGTGTTACCATTTAATGTCAATCATATCAGATTTCTCTAAACTTAAAATATAGCATTCGTACGATACCATGGACCAAACCACAGTATTCCTAGGGTTGCATTCATTTTCATTAAATCCTTCCATCTTAGAATTTAATCCAAACTTAGGCTGGGAAATTGTGTTTACTCTTCATAACTGTTTTATCCTTAACATTTTTGACAATTTCTAAGTCTTTCAATTTGTTTTATTATTTTGGTAGTTTTGATTAACAGTGGGAGGAGTTACTTTACACAATTTCCCAAAATTTATTTGCCTGATTAACTTCATTATTAAACTGTGCTTACCTGTATGGCAGAGAAGAGGAAGGAGCTAATACGCCTTTCTCAGTTCGTTGTCTCAGAGGTTCATGTCAACAAAAAGACTTGAAACTTTAACTTTGACTACCTAGGTTTCTTCATTGTAAATGTACACTATTTTCCCCTGAATATTTAGAAGTCAGCTCATCTTATGTCTTACTCTCAGAAATCATACGGGACGAGGAGCCTTAGCTTTGCCTGTGTACATCTTATAACTTACCTACAAGTTACCTACATATTTCTACTCTAAATTTTTATTTATAACATACCCCTGATAATAATAATAATAATCACTTCATTATTTCTTTTTGGCTTATTTTGTATGTTATAAAATTGTGCATATATAACTGTATTATATTGAGACACACATATGATTGTGTATGTAATATATGTGTGTAAGTGTTTGAGTTTCAGATAAGAGAATAGCAATCATGTTCAATTTTTGATATCTTTAAATTAATTCTGAGTTATGTAAGTCAATAGATAACAGCTATGAGATTGTTTTGACATAGTTGTAGTGCATCTATCTATCTATCTATCTATCTATCTATCTATCTAGATTATGTGTGTGCATGCATGTGTGTGTGTGTGTGTGTGTGTACACATTATGGCATGCTTGTGGAAGTCAGAAGACAACTTTCTGAGGGTAGATTCATTCCTTCCACCATTTGGGTTCCATAGCTGAACTCAAAGGATCAAGCATGGCAGTGAGCTGCTTTAGTGGGTAAACCATCTCGATGACTCTGTTATGACATATTTTACTGAGGTACATCACAAAATCTTGTTCATTTTTAATCAGTTAATTAAAATGTAATGGTTTGTTTGTATTGTATTAGTCAGCTTGCCTATCTTCAAATCCACAGAGAAAAGAATTTATCTAAAATATCTGAAAACTTAAAAAGATTAATAACAACAAGTAATTGATGTTCTTATTTATTTAATATAATCTCCTAGATTTCTTGGAAACATATGATGGAATGGCATGTACTTGGAATTTGAATCTAGTACTGGGAAGATGTGGGACCCAGCCTGGATTGAATCAGTATTGAATTTGTCTGGTTGAGGTCACCAAATGTGCCCAATATATCAAGTATTATTGTAACCTCAGATGACAACTTAAAGCCACAGAAAATGTTGCATTTGTGAAAATTGGGATTAAAAGAAAGGGTTGATATAAACTTGCCAAATTTCTCACTCTACAAAATCAAAATATGAGAACAAATGATGTGCATGATTGAAGATGATACAACTCTCATTTTATTCAAACAAATGAACTTTGCCCGATTCTCTATAAAAGAAGGATGAATCTGCTCCAAATGCCATAGATAAGGGGGGGACTAAATGGAGAAAAATGGAAAGGAAAGTGAAAGAAAGGGCAATTACTACCTTCCATGAGCCATGCTGTGGGCTTCATTTTTATAAAGTTTCAAGTCAGTAACTACCTATGTCCAACATAGTCATGTGGATATGTTAATTCCCATTAGGTAGGCGAGGAAAAGAGACTGAGGTTGACTATGGAAATACATTACTCTTCAGTCCTGAAATATGCCTTATCAGCAACATCAAGACATTTGTACCCAAACCCTGCCAAGAGCTTTTTACGTTAAAGCCAAAGATTGGCTGTGTACTTTTATGTGTGTCTAGAATCTCAGTAAATGGAAAGTGTAGGAAGGAAGATAGGGAGTTTGAAGTGTGCACAGCAAGACCCTGTCTTGAAAGTAAACAAGACAAAGAGAAAATGATTGTTTTCCAAGTATTGTTTCTTTTGTAGTACATCAGTAAGTGTCAAGTGCAACTACAGGCTCATGATCGTTATAACACCTTAAACCCCTACCCAGATCTAGACAATGGACAGAACACTCTCCACAGTACAGTGGAGAGTGGGATATTACTTTCTCACATACTCTGGTGCCTCACCTTTGACCATGTCCCCTGGAGGGGGAGACCTGGTGGCACTCAGAGGAAGGACAGCAGGTTACCAAGAAGAGACTTGATACCCTATGAACATATACATGGGGAGGTAATCCCCCCCCAGGAACAATCATAGGGGAAGGGAAAAGGGGAAAATGGGAGGAAGGGAAGAATGGGAGGATACAAGGGATGAGATAACCATTGAGATGTAACAAGAATAAATTAATAAAGGAGAAAAAAACAAATGACATTATTAGTTTCTCTACTCATGGAAAAATCTATATATAAAACAACTCTTCTAATTCCTTAGTGAGTTCATAGCACGCACAGACACACACAAGAGAGTGTTGAGTTGTTGAGTTCTGGAAAGCAATAAGCAAATTGGCCTACCACATACAGCAGAAGAAATCTAAGTGGTAAGGAGCTAATGTTATAGTCTTATGTCTATGAATTACACACCTGCCTGAAAAATTCAAATTCAAGTTACATGTTAATATCATGTGAATTCACTATTTTATTTATGACAATGTCTAAAGTAAAAATTATTGATGAAAGATTTAATACATGACTAATATTACATTGTCCAATGTACTTGGAAACAAACTTCTTGGTCTTTCAGAAGAGAAGATCTAACAAATAACATATTTTAGGAGATATAACAAATACATGAAATGCAATTTCAATGCAAGGATGTTTAAAAGAAATGAAGTTAAGGAAAAGAGCCACTTCAGAGTGTACTTTTCAGAGAGTGTCATTATTCTGCATTGAATTGAATTACATTGAAAAAGTAATTTAGGCAAAGACCAAAACAATTTGACAAAGTAACTCTGTACATATATGGGAAAAGACTAGTTTCCTGATAGAAAGAATAACAAGCGCACAGGCCTGTGAGTATACTGCTCTTGGTGTAATAGAGGCACAGTGAAGACAATGTGCGTGGAACACAGTAGCATGTTAACACATAAGGGGACCGATATGGAACCATTTAAATAACATGAAAACTACTTTTGATAAGAAAACACCGGCTACTATGTTGAGAATGGAGAAGAGAGGAGCCGGTGTAGAAACACAAAAGGAAGGCAGGAAACAGAAAGAATCCTGAAGATCCTAAAACTTCTATCAGCCACCAATTGAAAAATGAGTCACGGGCAAACCGGTGTTCTAAATCATCCAGACTCATTTATCCTTGCCCATTTGTAAAGATTTGAAATACACTTTAAACATCTCTATATATTTTATGTAGAGCAAAGAATTTATAAAGTACAGGGGACACGGTGAGGTATTAAAATAGTTTTTCATAGTTCTTACTAGCAAAGGGCTGTCACAACTGTCTTTTATACACAAGAATTCTTAATGAGAAATATTTAGAGAAAGAGAAGATGAAATATTTTTGAGGCCTTGGAATTTACCTATGGGAAATTGGAAAAGCATTCATTCTCTGTAGTCTTCTCAAGACAGACCTCTCCCAAGCTATTACTGGTGTGTGTTTCCTAGCTGAGTCATTAATATATGGATGAAAGTGACACTATCTTAAGGAACCACCATGTTATCAGATGTACAAACTGGCATTTATATGTGTCATAGTGACTATGTGGACTAGAGGCTCTGAAGAAATGCCTGTGACCTCTAGGCCACACAATGGTTGGCCCATTTTAAAGAACACAGGAGGACAGAAACTTAGGAAGAGTTGAACTTAAAAATTTAAGGCCATGGGAAATCTGAGTGACCCACGTAGTAGGTAACATTTCATCTGTAGTGTCATCAAAATTAAAGTTATGCAACTGGACGCTAGAGTGGGAGAAAGAGAAGAAATGGCTAATAAACCCACAGTTCTTTGTTCAGTTAAAGAGGCCATGACAGTTCTTCAGGATGTGGATTGTGCACTACAGGTCAGCAAAATGAAACACACAGATGAAAGATTGTGAAATAACAAACACAAGGCTTAGTGTCCGTCCCATGACTCCATGGAGCCGAAACACCTTGGAATGTCAACTTAGATGGCTGATCCTTGAGTTTTCCTTCATGTTTCTCCTGCCCAGACTCATGGAGGAGCAGTCCAGGAGGCTGCATGCTTTCAGCAGTATTTCTAAGCAACCAAAATCCCCCTACTCCAGTAACCCCTCCATACCTGCTCTGCCTATTGTAATAAAGTTATTAATTTCCATACATTTTTACTGACATCTGATGAAGCAATGGACAACCCAAGAAGCACTATCTCTACCTTAATATTTGTTCCTTTATTGTTTTTTATCCTATAGCCCCCCAAAATATAATAAGTTATATTTTTATTGATTTTCCTATAATCTTTATTATAATTTCTACTCTCTTAACTAAAAAGCCACTGTAAAGTCCTTCCTTTGGTGAGGAGAAGAAGATACTGCCTCATTAATGAGGAGACCTACTACATCTATAAAGGACATCCTCTAGTTCCATGAGTTTGGGTCTGGAAGATACCACAAGAGATAGAACAATGATTCTAGTGTTCTTTCTTCATCTTTTCACTTTGGTTTATTCTATTTGATGCAATGTGTTCATAGAAGTCCTGGAGAGTATGCTTTTTAATGCAATAATAAAGAGAGAAGTATCATAGAGAAAAATAAGAATTCACTCATTTGTGCATTTCAATAGTAGGCTTGCTTGTTTAGTAGTAAACTTCACCTAAGAGAATTATGAAATACAAAAGGTTATATAGATGTAGGTCAGGTCAACACTGTAAAATCATACAAATGTGATGTGTCTCAATCAAGGCTAAGCTTTAATAATCTGTTTCTTTTGTTTTTTGGTTTTGGTTTTTTTGTTTTTGTTTTTGTTTTGTTTTGTTTTTTTGTTCATTTGTTTTGGTTTGGTTTTTTTGGTTTGGTTTTATTTTGCTCACAGGGATGCTGTTGCTGATTTTCTCTACTGGGCTCATGACTAAGAAACAGTAGTTAGGATATTTATCAGTGTTTGTGGTAAGCAATGGGACTTGTAATACAAACACACACTGATTAATCACATTAGTGATCTCTGGATGCCTAGTTCTAAACAATGTGTTAGGTGGGTCTCAAGATCAAGGAGAAACATATTCTTTGGGTATGTTGAAGGCAATGCACTGTTTTTATCCACCCAAATTCTCTCCCAATTGGTAATTGTATTTTAAAATAGTTTTAAAGATTAAATTCTTTTGTATGTGTATGAATGTTTTG
The DNA here is from genome assembly GCF_964271855.1 of Acomys minous. Taxonomy (NCBI): domain Eukaryota; kingdom Metazoa; phylum Chordata; class Mammalia; order Rodentia; family Muridae; genus Acomys; species Acomys minous. The sequence goes on from NC_140495.1 coordinate 36,297,097, forward strand.
TTCACATGTGTATACATGCACCAAACATGTGCCTGGTGCTGGAGAGGTCAGGAGAAGGCATTGGATCCCCTGGAACTGGAGATAAGGTTTGTGAGTCACTATGTGGGTGCTAGAACATTACTCACATCCTCCATAAGAGTAGCACCTGACCTTAACCACTGAGTCATCTCTAGTCCCTATAAACAACATTTTAAAATTACCTTTATTCTTAAAAAAGATATATTTGGGATATGGCTTCCTCATATTTATTTTGGTTCTTGACATCTAAGTCCATTTCTCCTGCTATGCGTTTCTGGCCAAGGTCAGTGTCTAAGCCAGCAGGCTAGGCAGCTTAGGGGGGCAGAGATCTCTCTCTCTCTCTCTCTCTCTCTCTCTCTCCCCCTTAAGCTGGCTTCTTGGGAAACTAGCCCTATGTTCTAAATCTTAAGTTTGGTTGCAGGTTAAATGCCTCCTTGTCTGTTGGAATTTATTTCCTGTGAGAAGAAATATTTCAAACCCAATAAAAACCATTAACCTGTCCACCTTAAATATACAGCTGTGATTCTTTTCTTTTTATTGAAACTATCTGTCACCAGTATCGACTTAAACACAGAAAATACCTCGTGATTTTCACATGCAAAGAGGATTTTTTACAAAGAAGAGAAAGAAATAAAGACCTAACCAGAAGCACTGCCTCCTACCCGGGATCCAAGAAACCTAGCGACTGAATCAAAGAACATCTCAAGTCCAAGGATGGTCTGGATTCTGTTGTTGAGATCTGTTTTTCAAAAATAAGAATATAAACAATACACATTAGTTTAATTATAAAATAAAAGGCTCTCTCTCTAGGTCAGCTTTGAGCACAGTGGAGTAGAAGCAGACAACATGAAGGATGGGTGCTAAGCATGGGCAAGACGGAGTTTTTTAAATTTCTGATTATTAGTGAGATATATTGCCAACATGAGATCATGACACTAAAGAGATAAATGCAAAAACAAGAAAATAACCTCTCATGATATTTTGATTACATTTCTCGTGATTTATTCCACTAGAAAAGATAATATTCTGGCATAGCTTCCCTTTTGGGGGTTTTCATGAATAAGTCCCATGAAATGTAATCAAAATGCGAAATGATTTCTTCTTACTGAGAATACACAAACTCCATGCAAACAGATGTTGAAAATATATGCGGTTTTCCTAAATGTGGTTCATAAACACCAGAAAGTCTTTTCTGCGTTTGAAGTGCTTACAAAATCTGCAAAACTACACATTCTGCTATGTGTTTAGAAGATAGAGTGATCTAAATGTCACATAATGTAAGGTAAAAATCCTCTGTTAAAAGCCTTAAACACTATGTACCTCAATAGAACACTGAGGACTCTTGAAGAGTATTTTCCAATAGGAGAGACAAAAGAGACAAATGAGCAAAAACAGTTACGATATCACTCCATTGCAATTCTTTCCTCCTAAAATATTGGGCTCCTAAGGTCCAGGGACTAAAATTGAAGGGCTCTAAGTTCAGATTCTACTTTGCTTATGCGATTTACTGAGTTGAAGGAAGCTCAAATAGAGCACCTGCCTAGCATGTGCATGTGTAAGGCCCAGGAGTTTATTGAGACAATTAGCAATAATAGCCCATAGACCACATGCATTGCAGTATCTTAATTTCATAATGGGTAATATTTCAAGCAGTTTTGGTACCTTTGTCATATAAGATATTGTTTCTTCACTGTGAGTTTACATAGAATTATATTTACATGAAAATTCATTGTCATACACAAGAAAGTACTGTACACATTTTCAGTAAGGAGAATTGTGATTATTCATTTTTAAATCAGTAACAGGTTACTTAGAAATCAATAATTTCTGGAAGAATGATAAGAGATGGAACAAAATTCTTCTTTGAGGGATATGCTGAAAAGTAAAAAGGCAGCATCAGTGATTTTCTGGTTTGTCTTTATGCAGTGGCCCTAGGATCACGGAGGAACATATATTAAACTTGCAGACACAAGGAACCACAGATCGCCTCCTCCACTACAAGGCCAGTGTGTACCCTTCTTCACTGGAAAAATTTGAACTGTGAAATATGGTGGCTGAATTATTAAATTCTCTGAGGTTAAGTCACACATTCCCTGGGAAGTTGCAATTTCTTAACCCCAAAGGGGTAAAAATATGTTTATTTTGAGTCATTTGAGAGTGTTTTATAAGTTTCTTCATGTTTCTTCAAATCATATCTTTACCCTAAATATCCCTAGACATGAGAGTGCTAAACACTTATTTTTTTCTCAGTACAAAACAAAACAAAACAAAAAACCCTAAAACCAGGAAAATGTGATTTTTTTCTCTCTAATTTTTGATGGAAATAACATAATTGCGCTTCTTTTAATAGAATCTAAACCAATCTCATTGAAAGAAAAAGTGAAACTAGCTTAATCTATTTTATTCTACTCCACTGATGAAAGTAACTGGCTCTGGCTTCCTTCATGTTGTTTGCTGCTACTAATCATTATGAAGACAATATTTACACCAAACACTTGCTTCTCCTAGGATAGTGCAGCCCAGACTGAAATCTGGAATGCATGGAGTAGTTATTTATGAAGTTTCTAGAAGAGGCTATGTGCATAGAGTTTTCTTGTCTTTTAAGTTGGTTGTACAGACACGGATATGGGAGATTTCGTGGATAAGCCATAGCTGTTGTTTAACATGAGATTAATTCCTTGTTAGTCTCTTAAAGAGGTTCAAATTCAGTGTTTGCTTTGAACCAGCTGAGCTGGCTACTGGTAAATGGCGCCCCCTCACCTCACCCCCACGCCTCCTGCCTGTGCAGCTGTCTCATTGGAAAAGAGCAAAATTTCTAGAGATTCCAGTATCATTCTTCAGCTCAGAGTCCCAAATGGTTAATCATCCCCAAGATTCATTGATCTGCCTGGCTCCATTTAGACACCAATTATAAATCTGTTTCATTCATGCTTTGGGAGTTCTTCCTGCTGGCCGTTACCAAGTAGCACATCCTCCTCTTAGACGAGCTCGATAAGCAATGCCACTGTTAGCTATGTTTAGATGCCATTTGCAAACCCAGCTGCATCGTATTCCACGAGCTATCGTACCCAGCATTGTCCCAGCTAGCCTGTTACAGATGATTTGATTAGCTTGATGAACTACGTATGGCTGTATTTCTCTCCTTCTCATAAAATGAAGTGTTTATACAGAAATAAATCAGAAGCCCTAGTAGCCACGGTGCGTTCATTAGCCGGAGAGAGACTACACCCTGCCATAATTCCAAGGACCCACCGGTCCAGCATTCTCGCTTTGGCTTAAGTGTGTCTCCAATGACACTCGCCTTGATGTTTCTCTGCAGTATGGCCAATTACCCACAGTTCTGTCAGTGAGTTGTCTATTTTCAGTATTTCTGTGAATAACCAGGCTTTTAGATCCCAACTGAATGTCAGGTCTTTTTTTTTTTTGTTCCTCCTGCTTGAAAAAGTGTCCTGGCTCCAGCTAGCAAACTACGATACAGACTTGGAACTTCTTCCATTCCTTGCCAAAATTCTGGAATTATCTGCCTTTCACAAGTACTCATTATCGACACACTGTCAACTTGGGTTCTTTTGTTTTGTTTTGTTTTGGGTTTGAGTTTTTATTTTTATTTTTTGAATTATTTTTTGAACTTTAATTTTTTATTTGTTCACTTCACATCCTGATTGTAATACCCTCCCTTATTGCCTCCAGGTCTCACCCTCCTTCCCTCATACTCCACCTCCCCTGATCCTCAGAAAGGGGGAGCCTTCCTCCCCTATCATCTGACCTCAGCCTATCAAGTGTCATCTGGACTACCTGCATCCTCTTCCTCTGTGTCCTGGCAAGGCCACCCACCAAGAAAAAGTGGACAACAAATGGGCACCAGAGTTATGTTTGAAGTAGCTCCTGCTACTTATATTATGGGACCCACAAGGAAACTGCTGCCTATCAACTACATCTGAGCAGAGAGTCAAGGTCCTCACCATGCACTGTCCTTGGTTGGATGCATTAGTCTCTGCAGCCCCCCACTCCCAACCTGGATTGTTGGCTCCATTGGTTTCCTTGTGGGGCTCCTGTCCCTCTGCTTGTCCCTAAAGCTTGATCCTGGTCTGTTTCTGCATGGTTCAAATGTTCAAAATTGTCTGATTTTTGGATTTTCCTCAAACTTCATAATACTCAAAAACTTTCCCATTTTTTTCCATAAATAAAGCTAAACAACAGGATGCGTAATACTCTGTAACTTGGAGGTTTTCTTCTGTCCCTTGTTGGAAACTCAAGTAGGATCAGCCTTGCCGTTGTCAAATGCCTTGACCCTGTGCAAAATTAGAATCTATGACAAAGCATTGATATTAACGGAGGAAATAGGAAGACTAAATTTTATCTACTGACTTGAGGTCTGTTTTACTGCCAAGCCCATTATTCTGTGAGTTGGGCTTTATTTACATTTCAGCATCCTTATTTTAAGCGAGCTGGGAAATGGTTTAGAATTTATTTGTTTTTCACCATTTTTACCTATTTGGTTTTACTTTTCCTCACGCTGAAGAACTTCTTGATACCCATTCTCGCCCGGCTATTGATGCTATTGTCCAGATTGTTCATCTACGCTAGCACACTGAACAGAGAGTGCAATCATGTTCATCAATCCAGATAGATGGACTTGGATAATATTTTTCTTTCATTTTATGTAATTGGGGACAATGTCTGTTTCAGGCAGCCAAGTGCTGGTTTTGAGAAATTCCAGCAAACTGGTACTGCTCAGAGCCTGGAAATTCCTAGTAAACCTAATACCATCAAAAGACGTAACCATGAACACAAAATTGCACAGTACTCTTTGCAGACTTTGTAATGTGTTTCCTAAATTGATATCATTTTGCAAAGGCTAAAAATTTATGACAGACCAAAAGGGGTAAGAATTATGAACTATGAGTTTGTTCCTAAGGAGTCAACAAAAAATGAAGATTCAGAACCCAATTCAATGCAAAAGAAAAATTTTAACCATCATTTTCTCCATATTTCAGACAAAATGCATTGTGTCAAGACTTTATAATAATGGGGTTTTAAGTCTTACTCAAAGAGCCACAAATGTCTATGAACAACTGTTTAATTCCAAATAGCTATTATAAACTATCATAGTCATGGAATTGACTTCTTTTATTTGTAGTGAATACTTATATGGGGATTAATTTTTTTTAAACAATCATGCCAAACCAAATCATCCATCCCATCTCTCTTCCTTTTTTATTCTATGACCAAACTCATTACACTCAAGGTACAGATGTATTTGTTTGAAAACACGCTCTTCTTTTGTCTTTAGCATTAGGATGTAAATTATATGCTTCTGAAGTCAGATACTATGACTATTTTATACACAAATATGTTTAATAGAAGTAGTTACTGCATTGATGGGAGGTGCACATATATCTGTTAAATGTTTTAACTATCTATGCTTAACAATTGTCTCAGTATGGTAGAATAAATAGGATTATGTACACTTTTCTCAGGTACAACTGAAGAGATTGAAGGCTAATCAAAATTAAAATCATGTATAAAACACACATACAATATATTTAAAATAAACAGAATTGATTTGGAACAGCATCCTGATCTAATTTTTGGTAAGTGAATCCTAAAGTGTGACAAGTTACTCTTAGTGCCTGTAATAATGTTTCAATTATACTGATAATCTAATAAATTTTAGGAGGCTGTGGTGCTTGGGAGGGGAGTTAGACATCAGGTAACAGAATCAGCTTTAATTTTGTGACTCAGACACTTGAAAATCAAACAAGATAAAATTTTGTCACAGGTGTATTTGGTTATATATTTATATGTGTTTTGACTATCAAAAAGTAATACTATAGAATATGAGTGTTTTGCTGCATGGAGCCATATGGAGGCATGTGGTAAAACACAAAGGCTTTTACAGTTCCAGTATGTTAAATTTATGTGAATATCATGTTGGGCAGAGAGCTGAGATAATCATAGCTGGTGCTATAAAAATATATTCAGGAAATATGGCACAATAAAATTACCTTCCAGCCAAGCCAGTGATGGTCTGTTCAGTTCCGGTCTTGGGTGCTCAGAGAGACACAGGTATACAAACACGCACGTTTGTATTTGTAGAGGTGCACGATGAAGGCACCACATCGTGAACAGACTTTGGAAAGGAGCAAAGGATGCTGCTGAACTTCTAAATGGTGCAGCAGGACCACTGTGCTCACTCTGTATAAGGTTGACCTCATGATCTTCAAACCAGAGTTGACAGTTGGGCACTATAGAGTGGATACATGAAACCCACAAAATTGGAAGAATTTAGCTAAAGATTGGGGTGTGTTTTCTTGCCAGATAAAGTTTCTCCACACCACTTCCAATGAGCTATTATTGAAGACTCTCCCTCACAGTAAGCTGTGTAGCTGAAGCTCCACCTCACAGATGCATAGACTGCATGGAAAAAACGCAGCTAGTGATCTAAGCGAAGGTGATAACCTTTGTGTTCCTTTGTTATCTCTCTTTGAACTGAGAGCCCATTACACGGGGAAAGGTCTATGGCAAATGTAAGACTCTGTGTCTCGCAGCATGTAAAGCGGGCTTTAAGCTTCAGAAATATGTTTTATATTTGTAATTGTAGTGTAGATAAAAAGTTGTGACATGGTGACAAACAGGAAAAGGAGAATAATGCTGAGCTTCAATGCTCATGCTTAAAATCACTTGATAGTTGAAAAGTTTCTAAGTTTGCTTAAGCCATAGGCATCAAGCCTCTATATAATAATACATAGCAAGAGAGGACACACAATTTGCTTAGGGGTTGACATCGATTAGCCTGACATGAAATGACAGGCTAATGTTCTTGCTATTTCAGTGCCAACCTTAACAGAGCAAGGGGACTCTCTGCTACTCAGAGTACTGCTCCAGTGGTAAACGGTGAGCTTAGGACCCAGAAGGCATAAGAAGGAAAACCATCCGAGAGTGTTCGGTGCAGCCTTTCGCACTGATGACCCCGCAGACTACGATGTCTGATGATTCACTTCCTCTCAACCTTTGCTTCAGTTTTACTTGTAGGAAGTCGAGTAATACAAGTTTATTCGAGGTGTTTACCTCTTTTTCCCGTCACACCCGAATGAAAATGCCATTGTCAGAACCGCAGACAACATCATTAGATTGTTCACACTCCTGCTTTCTTATGTGACAAGTAGCTGTGAAAACTTCAGTGGGTTTTGCGTCACTTAAAGGGAATCTTGATGCCAAGAAACATAACGAATAGTATAGGAGCGCCCTGGAGTCACGGCGAGGCGTGTCTCCGTGCTGTGTGACTGCAGCTCCAGGTTTACAGGCATGGAACAAAGGCTTAGACACCGAAGGAACCCAATGAAACAACTCTTAGTAAGGCTATTTTTATCAGATTCAACTTAACAAGCACCATTTGACAATAAAGTGTTTATGGAATATTTCAGAATGAGTATGTGCGACCTAATGAAGAATTCCTATAGCGATTCTTAAGCACGGTGAGCAATTCAGAAGTAATTCAATTCTTTAATTTTTTTTTCATTTGTTATGCAGAAGTTCTTGTTGCTATCTGCAGCCGACACAGTTCAATAGGTAGGCTGATGTGTGTGGATACAAACAGGCCTTTTGCTAGAATACAACTCCTTACCTCTTGTCCTTGAAACTTTTTTACCTTTTTCATTAGTATTGTGTACTTTATAGGCAGAAGAAGTCTAAAATTATTTAATGTCTTATGTCAAGTTAGGGACTGAGATGTGGCTCTTGGAGGCAAGGGACTTACTTTTTCTGCTCAGGACCCTGGTTTTGATCCTCAGCAACACACATATCCGCATGCATAGCTATATGTGTCATATATATATATATATATATATATATATATATATTATTGATTATCATATATACAATTATAAACAATTTAAGCCAGACCTTAAACAAAGAAAAATGATTTTACTGGACTAAAAAACCTATGCAGAACAAGTGACTTTTTCTATGTTCAAAGAGCAGCATAAGTTTCTCCAGGCTACAAATTCCTACTATAAAGGAGGTGGTCTCACGAGCACATTTGTCATGATGGACTCAAGTCCATTCCCCAGAATAGGCTTCCCGTCAGGCCATTTCCATTTCGATTAAAAGGCCATCTCCAACTCTATTCCAGATGATTTCAACTTTCATTATGTATTGGAAAGTATTATTTTAACCAATAAAATTTTTGAATTCTTGTCAGGACTTTCTGAGGAATAGAATGACATTTTTAAAATATTCAAAGCTTCATTGGGATCAGCTGAGTAAGATAGCGCCTCTCATAGGGAACACAAAAAATTGCTACAGCTGTGTCCAATTTGAGATAATCTTTAGACCTCTGTCTGGACAATTACTTATAAACTATTAAAGTTGGTGTTATAAGGGAAGTTAAAAAATAGTTTATTAAAGATTTTAAAGGTTAAAGATAGGAATCCTTAGACACATAAAAATTTCCATTCATCTTATCACATAAAGCACACTAAATGCTACCAGTGTCATTTATAAGTTCAGTGTGTGTAATAATATAGTGTAAAGTTACTCACTAAAAACATAGTTTTGATAAAATAATTATTTAAAGCCCTGCAATTCCTTTCTATATGTTTCACTATAAAAATATTAGTAGGAACATATTTCAATCCAAGTTCAAAAAAAATCACAGAATATCTTTCAGATTGGTGGAAATTGAATTGGGTAGAGCTGTCATATTTTTAAAGGAACAAATGCAGTTCAAGATGATGATGTACTAGCACCAGTCTGTATGTGGAGGGATCTATTGTCTTTTAACTGGAAACACATAGGTAGAAATGTGTCTTCATACCACTTTTCAACTAGTATAACTGTGTCACATGTATGGATTATCAAACTGGCAGTTTTTCATGAAGAAACTTTATGATATCAGAAGAATTTGGTCAGACACTAACTTTTTTATCCACATAAGAAAATGAAAAAGCAAGCAAATAAACAAACAGAAACAAAAACACAACTAAGACCCAGAGTAATAACTCTCACTTACAAAGATGTAATTAGCTGTTACTTGAGTTTCATTATTGGATCTTCCAACCTATTATGGTTGTTACCGGTATCATCCCTGTTAGTTTTACTACTGTGGTCACACACGCACGCGCATGCGCACGCGCACGCGCACGCGCGCACAAAGTGATCAGAAGATATTAGCAATAGAAGGAACTTTGGAGATAAATAGTTAATGCCATCATCTATCTCTTGAGCTAGTGAGAAGTGAGTGATCTGCCAAATATTCCAAAACTTTCAGTATCAGGAACCTGAGATTTCTGATCCTCTGTACAATGTTCTTCTTCTTCATCTTACTGTTTTCCCATTCATCAGGAGCTTTCTTGAGAAACTCGCTTTGAAGATAAGAAGTCGTATCACCTAAGTGAGCCCAGTTATGTTTTGATAGCATTTAACTCATTACATAAACAAACAATGTCCACTCTGATTCTGCCTAAGCAATGAAGATAAGTTATAGTTTGATAATTTCCCCTCAAACTCGTCCCAGTTTATAATCAAAAGGGACGAAGTGATGTGGGATCTGTCTTCTGGACATGCCATGGCTGTCATAGTCATGAACTCACAGCAGCTGTGTTTAGCTCCACAAGACCTGGACAAGATCAAATTATCAGAATTCCAACATGGATAAGGTAGATGATCACCAGTTACACTCTTTTCTGGGGAGCTAGTGGCAGTGGATAACTGCTGGGGGAGGTGGAATCCATCTTTACTTAGGGCATGGCCACTGATAATATTCCTCACTTCAGAGAACAGTCGCACATTCATGAGCACAAGGCAGGACTAAAGGGAATTAGTTGGTTATCTAAAGAGTAGACATGGTGTTGGGCTGTGTGTAGAGACTTGAAGGGAAGGATGGGACCAGGTTAGGTCATATTTCTACTGTACCTATGTATGGATTTCTTAAAAATAAAGAAAAAATGTTTTAAAAGACTAGAGCCATTTCAAGACATATATTTCAAATCAGACCTACATTGTAACTTTTTAGGACAATTTACTTTACACCTGTTGCTTAGAGCATAGGGCATTTTTTTCAATTGTAGGATGAATGAATTATTGCTCCAGGGTAGCACGTGCTCCAACTCTATGTCCATTTATTTTCTACAGTCTTAAACTTCAGCCATACCAATCCTCTGAAGGGAAAGATGTATAGCATATGTAGAAGATTTTCCTTCATGCTTAAAGATGCTGGCCTTCTGACTCACCCAAGATTTGTGCTTTCTGTAGTAAGTTGACTCTGAAACCACCATCAGCCCCTCTTAATAGCTCTCAGCACTACAAAATTTGCAGAAAAGGAGGAAATATGATGCCTTCTCTGGGCTTGACTACCAAAAGGAAAATTCATAAAGTAAAAATAACATTACAAATTGGCTCCTTGAATAAATGTAAGAAATGCATACTTACTTTGTAGTTAGAATACTGTCTGTCATTTGGGGTATTTAAAATGTTAGACAATTTATATCCATTTTCTTCCCATTAATAATAAAGTATTTTCAATTAGGAATGAATATGGTTATAACTTTTGCTTGATTTTTCTTAGAACTTCAGGAACTAATACTTTTTCCTCTGGCTCTCTATGCATTTGTAGCATAAATTTGGTGTGCTATTTTTCTTTCTGCTTTGAAAAAAAGTTACTTATATCTTTTAAACATTACATATATGTGTGTGTATACAGTGTATATTTTTCTAGAATGGTATGCAAAGCATAGGAGAAGTAAATTTAACCGTAATAATTTTGAGAAGGTTAAAACATTAAAAGAATAAATGACATATATGAGAGACAAAAATTTATGTTACACTTACCCAAATATTTGTTAGTGCTACACTGACTGGTGACTATTGGTTGAAGTTCTGGATAGCCCTGGACCTCCATGCCATATTTCCTCAAGAGCACTGGAAGACATGATCAAGAAAGGTGGTTCTACTCCTCCACTACAGGGCTCTTACCTCCATAGGGCCTCATTGCAATGCATGGGATAGATTCCTCAGAGTTTCCATGACTTCATACTATTGAGCTTTCTGAAAAAATAAATCATGAACCTGACTGAACACAATGTCCTAGGAAAGGTTTCTCATCTCTGAAGGAAGTTAAATGGCTTCCTTTTTCTTAATGCCTTTTCCTGTCAGCACAGTGTAAGACTGTGCATCCCATGGAAAAGTAATGAAACCTTGAAATTGTGGCCAGGAAAATAAAGCTATGTACGTGTGTGTGTGTGTGTGTGTGTGTGTGTGTGTGTGTGTGTGTGTGTCTGTGTGTGTGTGTGTGTGTGTGTGTGTGTGTGTGTGTGTGTGTGTGTGTGAAGAGAAGGTATGGAGAGTCTTTTTAACCTTCCTTTTTGCTTTTACTCTTTTTGTTAAATTATTACTTAAAAGGGGTATATCTGTTGCCCTGAGTTTCTAATTTGTAACAAAAATTTGTCCTGTAGGTTTTATGTAATGATTTTTTATTAGATGTGCAATCCAGCTAAGCTTATCTGAATCATTATTTGTTTATATAGAATGAGATTAATGTTTATATTGTGACAAAATAAAATGTTTAATGTATTTGTATTACATTTTATAATAAAAATACTTGAAAACTAGTAACAGCAATTATATGATAGATTTTTGTATTCCCATTGAAATTGTGAGTTTATGTAGTCTTTGTATTCAGTATTCTGAGAATTAAGACCTAGTAGGAAATTATGTCATTTTTATAAACATTTTGAAGAGATATGAATAAAATGCTTCTTTTACTGCGAATATTGCTACAAAGAGTTGAAGTTAGCCTGTCTCACTCATACATTTTCCTGTGAAATGTATACCTCCTAGAATTTAACATCTTTCTTTACTTGTTTAGAATGTGGTCAAGGGAAGAAGAAGAGTGTACTAAATCTACAACAAAAAGAGAGGACATAAAGTTGTGTGGGTGGGGAAAGGGATGTTCTGTGTAGGATGTGGAGAAGGGGTGAATATGGTAAAAATGCATCATATGAAATTCTCAAGGAGCTAATAAAATGAAGACAAAAGAAACAGAGTTACAGTAAAGAAGGAAAGACACACACACACATGGAGAAAGAGAGAGAGAGAGAGAGAGAGAGAGAGAGAGAGAGAGAGAGAGAGAGAGAAGCAGACAGACAGAGAGACAGAGAGACAGAAATTAAATCAAAGCACCAAATTACTGTTTTTAAAACTTAATAGGGTACCAGTCTTTACAATTAACTTCTAGATCTCAGCCCTGACACTTCTAGAAGCGTCTATTGCTGTTCAGCTGACCATGGAGAGCCCAGCAGAGCAAGAGCAGTCTATCTCTAAGCTTCTTGAGTCTGATCAAACCACAGTTTCTCTGAGACAAAAAATCAGACATTTTCATCTGTTTTGTAGCATGGCTTGGATGCAGTGACTGTGGTTTTTTTGATGACACACTTCTGTAACTTTCCAATTTTGTTTGCACATGCTCAGTGGTTAGATTTGCAACCACAGCTTTCTAATCCTAGAATACCAAGAGCAAATCCTTCTCTGCCTTCTAAAAGGATAATGCTAAAAACATTGGGTTTTTTTCTATTTTTCTTTAATATATGTCATTAATTGTTTTGAAAATGTCTTAGCCTAGTATTGTATTTATGTCATTTCCATTTCACCCTCTCCTCCTTCTGTCATCTCTACTTTCTTTTGACTTCATGATCTCTTCTTTAATATCATTGTTAGTGTGTGTGTGTGTGTGTGTGTGTGTGTGTGTGTGTGTGTGTGTGTGTGACATACGGTGGGTTCAGGTGCCTGCAGACAGAGACCAGATGTATCAGAACTACTGGAGAAGAAAGTACAGGCAGTTGTGAGCTGGCCAAGTTGGGTGCTACAAACCTAATTCCACTTCTTTGGAAATGCAGTTAGTACTTGTTACAGCCATCTCTCTAGCTCTTAATCTGTTCTTTTTTTTTTTTTCATAGTCTATGTTAAAAAAAGATTTAGGTGGATTCCATACTACTGCTTTATAGATCAGTCTTAAGTATATAAGTTATAAGTGCGAGACTGACTATCCAAAGGGACATTGGCCAACCTTGTGTAAAATAATACCTCTCAAATGCAGTGAGCAGTCACATCTCCTAAAAGTCATTTTTTATCTACAGTAAATCTACATCCCAACAGTCCTTGTAAGAACTCTTATTTTCAGTAGCTATAATTCAGAAAACACTCAGTGACTTGTAGAAACACTCAGTGACTTGTAGAGTAATCTGACCTAAATGACATGACATGGTTACTAAGTGAAGGTCTCAACTTAATACCTATCAAAGAACGTTGAATATGCATCTGCCATTAAGCACAGAGGGTGCCCTAAGTTTAGATTGCCCCCTACCAACTTCTCTAGGCCAAAGACTCCTCCTTGAGTGTGCACTTGAATCTTTTGTATTCTTTCACTAACAAACTTTTTCGCCCCTTTATGTGCTTTTGAAAGTCTCTCAGACCCTCTGGCTCTTGTAAGCTCTGGATAAATTGTACTTCTTGAATCTCATTTAGCTGTTCTCTACTGTCACACAAATGACATCTGTTTTCATAAATAATCAGTTGTGACCATAGGACACTGAGGATATAAGATATGATATTCCTTCATCACACATCTTCCAGCCCTCACCCTCTGCCTGCTTCATCCCCCATCCTCCAGCCTCACGCTCTGCCTGCTCTGCTGGCATGGCTGGTTTCTAGGTCTTACTGAAGTTCACATTCTATATCCTCCTTTCCAGGACAAAATATTTTTTTCTGGATGAAAAGGAACCAGCCTAATTTTACTTTTTCCTTTTCTTCTCCATCTTATGTCTTCATTTAAATGTCAAATAAATCTAGACAATTACCACCTAACTTCTTTCTCTGCTCTTTAAGAGCTCTGATAATAGCTTTTTTCCCCACTGAGAGGGAAGCCAGGTCACTTGTTATTAGTTAACTGTCACTGTCACTTCAGTAGCAACTATCCCATATGGTAAATGTCAGATTTATTTTTCAGCTTAGGGAAAGAGGGAGGGAAGATCCTAGGCCCAAATCATACATTCAATTCCAGTGATACCTACCTTTGGGTATAAAATGACTTTTTCCAAAATCTTCAGTGACATGGGGAATTATTTCTCATTGTATCTTATTTGTATCTCCCCGAGGAACATGCTTGGATAAACGGCTGGGGTCAGGCATGACTGGGGCTATTTTCAATCTTTTCTATCTTCGACTTACTCCACCACATGCCAAGCTCACATCTCTCTTCCTACTAATGATTTTGCATATAACATGAGTACCCTAGAGGTATTTGGATAAAAGGGATATGCTACCTTCCATTCCAAAGAAGACGAGAGAGACAAAGGTGGCTCAGATATATGTCTAAGCCCAAAGGCACATGCTATTATATAAAACTGTTTACACTGTGGGAATCAGACAGATAAACAGATAGATGAGCTTCGGAGATGGAAGTGCATTTCCCTTTAAACACTTGGAGATGGGGTGTGGAAACTTAGTGCAGGGGACACTTCCTGGAATGGATGAAGATGGTGCATGAGGATCCTGAGAATGCCTTACACAGAGTCTCAACTGGCCATCTCTTGTTATCAGGCAAGGGTTCCAGGGGCAGGACTGTTGTTTATGCCCAGTGGGGTCCAATGGAAATCCATAAACAGCACAAGCTGCTGTTAAGATAAAGTATTGCTCTTTGCATGCTGTAGGGATCCGTTGCCAACACTATCACTCACACAACTCATTGAATATGGATAAGTTAAACTGGTATCTACATGGAGCCGTCACCTTATGTTCTGCTCTCTTTAGTGCAGGAAGATGCTCTGCTTGCAAGCTACCAAAAGAGAAATGTGAATGCACACTCAGCCACAAAACCTTTGACCTACAACAATTCCTGCCTACAAAATAGGCTACGGCCATGGTGGCGCAGAACTTGTGGGAGTAGCCAAGCAACGTCTAATTTAACTTAAATCTCACTTCTTGAGAAATAATCTATATCCCATACTGCTTGATTAACCCAGAAGCAGACACTCAATAACCCAGTGACGTACAGTAAAAATTCAACCTCCTAGCCTAATAATTGGATCAATATAATGCCTTCTAAAGATACCCTGATATACTCATAGGTCATCAACATATGAGCACAAAAACAGAGACCTACAGCCAGACTTTATGCTGAGACACACACACACACACACACACACACACACACACACACACACACAGAGAGAGAGAGAGAGAGAGAGAGAGAGAGAGAGAGAGAGAGAGAGAGATACACCTTGGAAGACAGTTTGAACAAGGTGTCTACATCTTAGAGTCCATGGAATCACATGGAAGAGAACTTGGGCAGATTGTAAGACTCACAGCCAGACAAAGAAAGAAAGAAAGTCTAAATGGGAGGATTCCATCAAATGTAGGCCCTGCAGAGCTCAGAGAATCTTTTGAAAGAGGAGGTGGACAGATTGTAAGATCCAGAGAGGATGGGGATGTAAGGAGAACCAGACCCTCGGAATCAACTACACAAGGTGAATATGAGCCCCTAGATACTGAAGCAGCAAGCACAGGGCCAACAAGTCTTCACCAGGCCCACTGCATATATGTTACAGCTTTTAGCTTACTACATTTATGATGCTCCTGGCTGGGTAAATGAATTGGTTTCTGATTCTAGTACCTGTTCTTGAGACTTTTTCCTCCTGTTGGGTTGCTGTGTCCAACTTCAGTGTGATCGTTTTGGCTTCATCTTATCACACTTTGTTTTTCATGTTTGGTTATTATCTCTTACAAGCCTGATATTTTCTAGTGAGGGACAGAAAGGGAGTGGATCTGGAGGGTAAAGGAAGTGGGGAAGGGCTAGGAGGAGTAGAGGGAGGAGAAACTATAATCAGGGTATACTGTGTGAGGAACTTTATTTTAAGTAAAAGGGCAAAAATGAAAAGAAAAAGAGGGCAACATGTGACAACCTTTGTTTTTCTCAATAACTTTCCCATATAGATGAATTACATGAGCTCAATCTTTTGGAATCCTTTTATCTTTTTTTCTTTTGTAAAATGTGAAGTAGGGTCTCATTATGTATCCCTAACTTGCCTGTTATGCCCTATGTAGGTCTGGCTGGCCTCAAACTCGGGTGATCCTTCAGCCTCTGCCTTCCAAGTGTTTTGATTACAAGTGTGAGCCACAATATCTAGATTTTACTTTGCTTTTTAAAAAATCTAATCATAATTTTGATAGCTCCATGTGTTTGTCTCATGGATTCTTTATAAGTCAACTTGATTTCCTGTGTGGTATTAAAAAATAGCAGAGAAACAGAGATTTTGCTAATGAGTATCTCATTTTTTAAAAAAAAAACTTATACCAGGCAACCAAAAAATGTTTTACTTGAGACCCAGGTTCACAAGAGGACTGAAGAACTTCCCAAAGTGCCATTAAATGGGAATGGCTGTAAACTGACACTGACTCACACTCTGAGCCATAAGACCCTTGAACCTGGGTGTCTGAAAATCTCTCTGACTCCAGTGCTGACAAAGTTTGCTTTGAGGGGCACAACGACACCATTGCCAACGGGCATGGTTAGAGTGTTTGTTTGGGAAAATTATACAGCCCATTGCAAAGCAGAGAAAATCAGTTCAGTATCTTTACCTGAAGGTCTACCCTGTGTCAAGCAATTCTGATACAAAAGTGAGTACCATGGGGTTCTTGTATCCATGTCCTTGATTGACTCAGAGATTAGAAAAGAAGGAGGAAGAGGATGGGGGGGTAAGAAGAGGGATGGCGGAAGGAGAAATTAGTGCAAATTTGAGAAATGGCATGTGCTGATGGCACAGATGTGAAACCTCTCTGGCAATCAGTCACAATGATGAGAACATGTAAGATAAGAATGTGATTTAAACCATTACTATAGTACACATTCTTGTAAAAACAAAAATCCGAAGTCATTCAGTGGGAATTAAGCTGGACGTATGCAAATGTCACTGACAGGCATTGTTGTAGTTCATGGAGCATAAGACAAAGCGCACGTCTCACCGAGGAGGACTAGAGGCATGATGTACCTACATAAGCGCTCTGCATGCTTGGCACACTGGTGTACACAAAGCAAATTTTAAGACTTAGCCTGGATTAATATACATGGTTTTGTCAAAGATAATTCTATCCCCATTTAAATATGTCATGTTGGGCAAATGCATTTCCCCCTTTTTATAAGCCTATCTTCTCTTATCTGTAATAGAGCCAAAGGTATTATAAGTAGGGGGATTTTCAGGATTAAGAAAATAATTGTGCTCTCTTAAATGTTATATTAGTAGATTCTGCAGCATAAGAGTAAAATGCACCTGAGGATCTTCATTGCTACCACTATTAGGAAGCTTAGAAAACAGAATGAGTTTAATATGCGGTGTTTCTAAATACATGAAGAGACAGTAGATTGTGTAAGAGTTATACTTAAGAATTAAGTATTCTCAAATAATTTTCTCCCTCAGACAAAGAATTCTAAGCAGACATGTAATTCTTTGTGTAGTATTTATGTTTGCATTATTTAGTGAAACATTGACCTCAAACCAATAAATCAAGGTGTAAATGGGAAGAAAAATACACTACAAATCAATGAATTTATAGTGTATAAAACCATATAGAATTCATGATTCTTTTTCTACCTTTCGTCAGGCATACATTTTCAAGATGCTTGAATGTTATCAATTATTTTATGGAGGCATGAGAAATAAATGTTTCTATAGTCAGCACTAACTGTACAGAATTATTCAGTAGAAAATATCTTTGTTGCATATATTTGAATAAATTTATTTTAATATTGTAACCACAGTGAATTATGTATTTTTTGTGTATTATTGAATTATGGTGATGATCAAATTGGCTAAATAGAACTATATATTACCTTAAAGAAAGCCCAGAGACACAAATTTTCTTCCATTCATTTTACAAAGTATATGAGCCACACCAGTGGAAATATAGGAAAGTATATTATGGCAGATTAGAGGGACCATGTTTCTGTCTCCTGAGTCAACAGTTGTGGATTAATCTTCACCACCTTTTTCAGTCTTTCTCTCTCTCTCTTTTTTTTCTCATCATTTTTCTATTTATATTCTAATGACAGATTGTCCAACTTGAGCATTTTCCCTAAATGTTTATCAATATGAAATAAAAGTATGTTTTAAATGGAACCAAAGAACACTACCAACCCTGTGAGTATTATACCAGGGAGCAGCAAATTCAGTGCCATTTTTGTCTCCTTGGATTGACAGTTTTAGTGTTGGGCCTTAGCTTGTTGTATATACAGAACTTAGTACTTATATATTGGGGGAGAAGTCAATCAATGAGATGTGATAGAAGCACAAGATTCTAAAGTATTGAAATCAGTTGCAAATTTGCAAGTTAGCTGCCCTAATTAATTTCACTTAGTGCTACATTTGAAAATTGAAGAAAAAAAAAAAAAGAGCTCTCTACAGTATGGCAGGTACTACGCCCTTAAAACACTTCCAGGGCTTAAGAGACATTTAAATCTAGGATTTCTGTATATAATTTTGCATGTTCAAGTCAATCAGATTTTTTTTCTCTATTTCATCATCTAACCTGATCCTTCTTTTTCCCCTCTACTTACTACATTAATGAATGCACTATTGAAAGTCTGGTGACTGAAGACAGAAATGAAGATGTCACTGAAATTCCTTTTCTCCCTTACTGTCATGTAGTTTATCAGAAAATGCAGTTGAATAGGTCTCTGTCATCTCTTGTGACTTCACCCCTTACCACGCATTCATATATGCTAGGCTAATACAAGCCTGTATTTCATTTGTAGACCATTTGAGCAACGTACTATCCAGTCCTCTCCCATAAGGATCATCAAATCGAAGACATCCTTCGTCTGCTTTCTGTAAGGCCAACCCAGGAACTTGAAGGCTGCTCAGTGTTTTCCCTTACATCCACTCAGTTCTTCTTCTTGCCAGTTTTATTTTTTCTCCCTGTTTCTCTGTATGTCCTTGCTCGGGCTGTTTCTTTTAGAGGCTACACTCTGAGAAGTTTGTTGTGTAGCAATTTCTTCTGAATTGAAATATTCCATCAGGAATCAGGCTCCTGAAGACTCAGGAAGTAAAGAAAACTTACAAGGATTAAGGAAGAATTCCCGAATCCCAGGAAATCCTTTACAAGATTCACAGGACCCTTCCTCAAAGTCATATGTGCAATGAAGATACCTCCAATGAGCAGTCTTTCTTGCTTGTCTGGCTGCCTGCAATTGTCCAAGGGAACTCTGCAGTTGCGTCTCTATTTTTTTTTCCATTTATCTTGGCTTCTGTCATTAATATCTTAACACATCCCTCTAAGTAATCCCAATAAGCTCAATGATTTACCAACTTAAACTTTTCTGCCACCAGTTCCCTAACTAGATTGATTGTATCTCCTTCAAAAAAAAAAAAAAAGTCACACACAGTAAGGTTCCTGGGTCTTTCATTCCTTCTCAGTCTGTCTTCCCCTTTATGACTTAAAAAAATCAAAAAACATTCTGGCTTTTAGAAATTCAGTTCAAAGATGTGTCCCACAAAACGCCGTTCTTGATGCTTCGATTGAACTTATACCTTTCATCTTCTTCTTCTTCAGTTGACTTCTGTATACAAATTTGTTGCTTTTATTAACTTGAAAATACTTTATCTTCTCTACTAGACTGAGACCAAGGCAAGAATCAGTATTTGCCTCTAATTTTTCATCATTCTAGTCCTTCTTTCATATTCTTTAGATACCTAAAAGCGTTTGTAATGTCCCTCTTGGTTATGTGAAGTAAAAACTACCTGGCATACTGACAGTGCTGTGCATGCTTATCTAGGCTGACCACACCACTCCTGAATAAACCATTGTAGATTATGCTTCTATTATATATTTTTCTTTCTGAAAAATGTTTTATGTTTCCTTTTTAGATAATTCCTTCCCTGTTCTTATTTGAACATGACATGGCACACATGTTCTTGGAATCCATCCCAGAACTCTGGTGAAGGCATAGCTAGCTGCCTTTCAATTCCAGAACCTGGTCTGAAGAGAGCACACAGCACTCCTCGGAATAGTGTGACAGAAGCACAGATCTAGTAGTCAGTCCTCTATTCAATTGCTGGCACACTGAACAGAATGATTGATTTAAAAGGAAGGTAAGTGGCTGTCGGTCCTCTCTTTAAAATTCTTCTCTGGTTTTCCGGCCCGCGCAAGTGGAGACAAGACATGTGTCATGTGGCTTCAAACGCTTTCCTGACTTTGCCTCATGAGCCTCATTTTGTCACTTCGTTTCAGCTACAGCGGCTGGCGAGAGCTAGTTAGAGAAAGTAACAGACTGAGAAGATTGCATCGTGGTAAGAGAACCATGGTAGTTTGAAGAATCTCGTCTTTACATTTTTTATTCTTTAAAGTAGATGCAGTAACTGAAGTTTCTTTATGAGTAGCAGGTGGGAAGAGATTAAAATCACAGAGACATGAAGGAGGATAATTAACCAGGGTTCTGATAAGTTTTTTTCAAGTTCAGGCAATATTCAGTGTCCGATGAAAAAGGTCGTTTACTGCGGCGTACTTCAGAGTAGCCTCATCTCTCTGTTCCGGTCTTACTGAATGGAACCCTGCTTTCCATTGCCGCCCCTCCCCCCTCCCCCCCCCCCCCAGGAAGCTCCTGGTCTCAAACACTTGAACTTTCCTTTTTCTTACTGAGAACTCTCATCTTTAAATAGGCACATGGCAGGTTCCTTCTTCCCAGTTAGACTTTCACTTAAACGTTACGTTCTCACCGAGCCTTTTCCTAGTCTCCCGTTTAACATATTCTCAGTTCTTTTCCAGCCCATGCAATCTAGCCTGACTCATGTCTTTTAGCGTATACTTTCACATTTAGTATTTTTTGTTTTAGCACTTATTTTGTTGTTGTTCTTGTTGTTTTTTTATAAGTCACTCATATGGAGACAGTGTATATGCCTCAGTACCATGAGTTCCCTTATGAGTGACTACTGGCACATAATCATGAAATCCTTTGTAGCTTTTAATGAAGACATGAATGCATGTTCCAACTCTTGGATATAATGTAGACATTAAGATTAAAAGGTGATTCATTTACTGGGATTCTGCCATCTGCATATAGTTATCTGAGCAGTTTTTTTTTTTATAAAACATGAATAGAAAAATAGCCAAATGTTGTCATTGAATAATGAGTGAAATCTTTCATTTATGAAATAGTGTTGGAACTCAATCAACTACAATAGTCAACTGGTTTTAAATATTCTTTTCTATTTTACTGTTCAACAATTTCATTTTTACACACTGTTAAAGACTGCACTGATTTTTTCAACGTATGTCAAGTTAACATAATGGGGACATTTTTAAGAATTATAGTGCCCAACTTAGAAGCAGAACTTTTGATTTAGTTGGTGTGTATTTTGCTGGCTGATATTTTTAAGAATCTCAGAAATGGGAATATGAAACATGAAACAAGAGCAGGAATCAGTTTAGGGACAATTGTGTATACAGTATACTGAATTTCTGTTGGGTACCACATTATTTCCTAGCTCCTCTATGACTTGCTGCATTCAGAGAGCATCTTGCACGGTCACAGTAGGAAAGGCATACCACTTAATCATCTTTGATAATTCAAAAAGCCCATTTTTTCTGGTATGGGTGGTAGGTGGTTTAGTGCTTTTCAAAGTTATTTTTGTAAGCTTATTACATAATCTATATAAGATGTGTCTTTTGAAATCTTAGTTACTAGATTTACTGGGGGATGAGAAAAACAGATATCCAAATGGACAAAATTATTATTCTCCTTAGCACGCTGCTATTTTAGATTTACTTTACAGTTTGAGTCTCAAAGTCCTGCTGATGGACTTGTTATCCAAATCAGACTCAACTTAAGAAGGAAGCTACCATGAGCTTTTATCCTGAATTTTGAATGATGTTAGAAAGAAGCTTTCATTTTCCACCCACTCATTTTTCACCTGACAGTGAAAAATTGGTGGTACTAATTTCTTAAATAGCATGAAATAAACTCCTATGTTTGTGTATTGATTTTAAAGCTTTCTCTGTGGGTATTGAGGTTCTTTATAACTTACTAAGTAAATGTGAGAAGAAAACTCATTTTGCACCATTGTATCATAATTTACATTCCTTAGACAGAATGAGTTGGAGATGTACACTTGCCATTTTTTAAAATAAAAATATAATCATCTCACTGTGGCTATATAGATAGTTAATAGTAGCTATAGTTTAAACATGGCTGTTTTGCTTTCTTTGGAAGCTCAAATAATAGAGAAGAATAAGAGAACAGTAGAATTCATTCACAGAGTTGCACTGTTTGTGTTTCAGCAACAGATGTGCATATGCTTTCTTATTGCAAAAAAAAAATCATTCCCAGTGTGTAAATGTATGGAATGACTAGGGAAAAGCAACTCCATTTGTACATCACAGTGAGCAATGACACTGTTGACGTTAACCTTAGTGGAACTTGAAGGAATCATGATCTATCTTGCTTGCCTTACTAAAACACAGCCATGTGCTCACGGCTTCTAGAAACCTTCCAGTTTCAAATTACAACCTGAAAATAGGGTTGTACCAAGAGCTGAAATATTATACCATGCCATTCTGTCACGGTGACAATGCAAGCAGTGAATACTGAAGACATTTTGATCATCTTTTTTTTTTTTTACTTTTTAAAAATTTTATTAATTTATTCAGATTACATCTCAACTGTTATCCCAGCCCTTTTATCCTTCCATTCCTCCCTCCCTGCCACTTTCACCCTATGCTCACGCCCTGTATCTGTGATAGAGAGATACCTTCTCCCCCACTAAATGGTCATAGGTTATCAAGTCTCTTCTTGGCATCCTGCTTATTCTTTCTCTGAGTGACACCAAGCCTCCTCACAATGGGGAACTGGTCAAATATGGGGCACCAGAGTTTGTATCTGACTTTTTCCTCTCTCTCCACTCAACTCTGGAGAATGCCTTTTCCATTGGCTAGATCAGAGATGGGGTTCGATGTTTACTGCAAGTATTGTCCTTGCTTGGTGCAGTAGTTTGAGAAGAACCCTGGGCCCAGATCCTTGGAATACACCCAGAAAATGCTCCACCACACAAGGACATATGCTCAACCATGTTCATAGCAGCCTTATTCATAATATCCAGAACCTGGAAACAACCTAAATGTCACTCAAAGAATAGATGAAGAAACTATGGAATACTACTCAGCTATAAAAAACAAAGAAATCCCAGAATTTGTGGACAAATGGATGGAACTAGAAATGATCATCCTGAATGAGTTAACCCAGAAGCAGAAAGACTCACATGGTATATATTCACTTATAATTGGACACTAGGACAAAAAGTATGTCACATGATAGTCTTCACTTACCAGGAGATTGGGATAGTTGTAAGGACATCCTATTGGGATGTTAGGTGAGAAATGTATGGGAGCTGGGGAAACAGAAGGATCCAGAGGGTCTTAGAAACCTACAAGAAGAACATCATATGGGGCAGATTTTGTTTATCTTATTACATGGCTTCTGTTGCTTCTTGGGTCCTACCTCACTAGGATTCCCCATGCTAGTGTTCTAGGCATTTCTGACTGGAACACTGCTCTCCGTTGAACTCCCATCAAGCTCTTGGCCCTGGATATCTGTGCTTGCCTTTTCCCTACTGTGACCCTCAAATAATCACATAGATTGCTCTTCCAGTAGTGTTTGTGCTATTCTGTCTCTGACTTTTAGGAAATGATTCTTGATGACCTCAGAAGATCAAAATTAAATTGTTGCTGTTCTCCTCACCATTAACTCCGCATTTACTAGCCATTATATAAGTAAAGCTATAAGTCAGTTACTAATTGCCTGATTCTTAACACAAAGAGCTATTTATATCTTTTGTCAAGTTCTTTCTCAATTTTGTTATGGCCAGAAGTTTATAGAGAAAGACAGAAAATTATAATGAATATAGTATACAAACATATAAATATATAGTCACTAAAATTTATTTAGGATATCTGTACAAAACAGAAGAAACACAATTTCTTTTTGCACATGTTAAAAGTATTACATAGATACTATAAATTCTATTTGCACATGCTCTTAGATGCACATATTTAATCTTTATGCTTTATCTTTTTTCCCCAATAGCTGTTTTGTTTTAAGTATAAGATTAGAAAAATAAAAATACATGACTTCTTTAGTAACTGTTTAATGTATATTGGCTATTTTACTTGAATTTAAAAAACATAGTCTTCCTTACACTATTTTTCTTTGTCTAAGGTGTGAGATGTTCATTATGTTAAAGCATGTCTAAAAGTTTACCAATTTTCTCTGGTTTTTTTTCTTCTTCCTTCCTTCTTTCTTTTCTTTCTTTCTTTCTTTCTTTCTTTCTTTCTTTCTTTTATTTAAGGCAGGGTTTAGGTGTAGGTGGGCCTGGAGCTCTGTGTAGAGCAGAGTGGCCTCAAACTTGCAGTAACCTACCTACTGGAATGATAAGCATGTGCCATCCCAACCAGAAACAACCAACCGTAGAAGGAGACATCTGAAGAGCTTGAACAAATTTCTCTTACTGATGTTTTTTTTTTTAGTTATTCCAACCTCATCTTTCAACTCTTAGACCCAACTGAAATTCTTTTTCTGAATAAGTTACATTTTAGGGAACAAAAACGGATTAAGGAGGATTCAATAAATTGTCCTAACCTTCTCCCCAACCCCAAAAACTCATCTTTCAAGTCAGACACAGTAGGCTTGAGGAATTTGATAGAAGCTTGTTATTTTTTCTCTTCATTTTCTTTGTGCATAAAAAATAACAATTTTCTCTACTCACAGGACTATTAGAACATTAAGCATGTATGGAAAACACGCAGAATATGCATATCCTTATTCAAAAACAAGAATTTTGTTTTCTTTTAATCCTCTACTTTCCAATGAAAATACTGAAAGCTACGATCAGACTGATCCTTCTTGAAGGCTGTGGTGATGCTAATGACTAACATATGCTCTGGGAAACATGTCCTAACTACATAGTGTTATCAGTCACTCACAGTTTCGATGTAGAACATTTCCAACGACCTGAAATCATCACCACTGCTAATCAGAAAGATTTCTAGGCAAAAAAAAAAAAAAAGCTCAGAATTACTTATCAAGAAAACCATAACATTTGGGCTTAGGAAAGAACAAATTTAGAAATATCTGCTCACTTTACACTTAGTTGTCTCTAATAGCGAATTTGAATTGACAGAACTAATTGAAGTCATTGAGTTGTTATTTGTGGGAACAAGCCGATACTCAAACAAAGAACGGTTGCAAAGAGGTAACTTGCAATAGCTTTATCAAGTTAGCCTGGGTGGAGTAGGTTGAGCATCACTTGAACCTACATAGAGGTGAGGTAATTCGGATATATTATCAACTTAAACGAGGCTCACCAATGTCAGGTCTAGAGTGTTCTAAAACCAAAGAACATTAGTCATAAAGCCTTAAATAGAAGGTGTAGTCTCTGGCTACAGAGTATAACCTGGAATGAGAGGAACATGTCAACATCTGGCTAGTACATTACCTCAGCAGAAAATCTGTCCTTTGTTGACAAATGGTCTAGCTACTTTCTCAGTGAGCCTGAAGGATGAGATATTTCTGGAAGAATAGCTTGTAGTTCCTAGCTATGGAAATTTGTTGAGAAACCTCCAAGTGCTGTCAGAGAAAATCATATAAGCAAAATCAACTACCTCTCTTGATGCTTTTTTAAAATGTAAAGCTGGGCTTGAAAAATAGATGTTAAAAATATATTGGCTGTTATTCGTGAACTTCAAACCTAGCTAAGAACAAATGTCATGTGGCACTTTATTCAAATAAACATAGATGTTATATGCCTAAGTTGAGTCATCAAGTTTTCCAAGATGTACTTATCAAATGACAGCATAACTGTCAGGAACAGGGTAACAATATGGAAGATTCAACAATATCCATTCCCAAAATAAACTAACTATAAGTTGGATCAGTGAAAGGGTCATTTAATTAAGATTTGTCGAAATTTCAAGGGGGTGTTTATTATTTTCCATTCTAACATGTAAAGCATATTAAGGTTAAACATGTACAATGAAACGAGTTCTGTCTGGGTTTAGAAGTCAGGTCACATAAATCCCACATCTCTGTTTTCTACCACTAAATTGAGTGTTCCTTTCCAGCATTCTAGAATTCATCTCCATGCTAGGCAAAGATCTAATTCATTACCATCCCCAAGAAAAGTGTCACATGGCCAATCACAAGGTTTAAAAGTCCTGTATTCAATGGGAGGTTGAATATTTAGGACTTTATTCAGCAGATGACTGGGGCCTCCTAACAGTGTGGAAGCCTTACAAAGATGACCAAGAGCCAGGCAACATAGTCTTATATCTTTAAATCTGTGCTTTGCCCATGAGGCTATGAAGATACACACCACCTCTTCCAATTACTGCAGGTAAGTAAAGTCATACTTTTGCATAGTCTTGGCTAGATGCCACAGCTATAAAACCACAGAAGACATAAAGAGAACGTACTTTTCTTTTGAAACGAACAACATGATACCAATAGAAAACAGAAAATGAAATACAGTATAATGTACGTATTTGTGTTTTTCGCACCTAGTTCTCTACATGAAAATGGAGGTCTTATATAAATGTTACATTTCCTAATGTTTTGGCTCTTTGTATTTGGCAGCCTTAAAGAAAACATCTTTCCTATCTTGGTGAGTCTTAAATTCTGAATGTAAATCAATATCATGTCTCATCACTTTCAACTTAAAACATCTATCTAGACTTGCTACAGGTAGTTTATTGTATATATGTGTAATAATATAAATGTGTATGTAAAAATTTAATAAAAAATCATAAAAATAAAAATATTAAAATAAAAAAGTACCAATAAAAAGGAAGAAACTGAGGTCTTATTTTACAATAGATTTTGAAAATATATTCACTCTAACTACTTTAATATCTAGAGAGAACTGTAGGTGAGTCAATTGATTAAGGGCTTGAAGAGCTTTAGGAATTCTGTACTTTCTGGCAAAGCTTCAAACCTTCATTTGTTGACTGTTATAGAAAATAATATTAATTATGTATATTAATCTTCTGAATCTCAGAGAATGAATGTAAAGAACTAGGAAGATGGTGAGCTTGTTTTTCAAGATGTACTTATCAAATGATAGCATAACTGTCAGGAACAGGGTAACTATGTGGAAGATTCAACAATATCTGTTCCCAAAATAAACCAACTAAAAGTTGGATCAGTAAAAGGGTCACTTAATTAAGAGTTGTCAAATTTTCAAAAGGTGTTTATTATTTCCCATTCTAACGTGTAAAGCATATTAAGGTTAAACATGTACAACGGAGTGAGTTCTGTCTGGGTTTAGAAGTTAGGTCACATAAATCCCACATCTCTGTTTTCTACCACTAAATTGAGTGTCGGGATGGTAATGAATTAGAGTTAACAGTAGAAATCCAAATGCTCTCTTTGGGGTATCAATTTTCTAAATACCACTGTACTTAATGAAAGAAGCCTAAGTTTCAATTGTCAGTCCTGCTGACTCTAAAAAGCATTGTGAGCATCAAAGAAATTGACCCTAAAAAGACAGACTCACAATTTCTTTCAAAAGTTAAGGTTAATGGGGCATCTTATACTGTGAGGAGCATGCTGACTCTTGGTAGCCATTTGAAGGTCACACCTGAGTTAACTAGATATAAAGTCAGAAATTTCTAATCTAATGATCTGTCATCAAATACTTTTAAGCTAAAAAATGATTAAATAAGACAATTGACTATATAAGAAAATGAATTTCACAGAAAACACATACTGTGGAAGAAAACTCTGTATTATATGGTCATTATTTTATGTCCCAGAATTGTAAAGCATATAATAAGAAATTATACAAGGACTGTGCAAGACTTCTACTTTTGGTCAAGATGTAACAAGATGAAGGAGTCATTGCTGGCCTCTTACAAACTCAAAGAAACATGACAGCAATAAAATATGTATATGTATATTTCTTTTTTTAATGTCTGAGGATGCTATGAAATCTGTGTTAACTAATTTCTGAACAAATTCTTGTTCCTCTATGAAGGAGAAGATTTCCACAGCTATAGTATTTAATGGAGTATTCATTGTATAAAGTAAAAATAAACCTAATAGTCAACTAAATATAGAATATGAGCCATCATGTTCAATAAAAGAAAAAGTCAATAGGAGTAGACAAAGAGATTGCCTACATCTTAGGCTTTCAAGACAGATCCTACCAGGTAAATATAGGGAATATTACAACACAATGATAAGTATTTTATACCTCAACAGAGAAAAACTAATAGGTAATAATTTTTAAGCTTTTTGTCACTGTACAGGAATAGACTCATCCATGTTAAAAAAAATCTTTCATTAGTTCATATGTTGATATGCTTTATTTGATAATTTGATATACTGACTTGTGCATTTTTATTACATACTATACTTATTTTCCCAATAATTTATAATTTATTTTTATAGTTTTCATTATCATCCATTGTCTACCATGGGAGAATGTCAGCATCTTTGTATACTTTGTGTTTACTATATATCTTAATTTTATCAAGGGATCGTATTAAGTAGACTATAAGTCATTCAAAAGAGACTTCAATACATTCAGAGTCCTTTAAAAGCAACAAGAGCATAAGGACTCCCAGAGGATGAAGGATTGAAAAATGAATTATTTGCATTTAGAGCTATTTCTCAGAAAATAAAACGTGGTCTGTATGTCAGAGATGAAAATGAAAGCCTTATAACAGCAAAATTCTATGTTATGCACAGATATTGCAAATTTTCTGTTATTTATGAATATTTTACAAACATATTTTATGTCCCATATCCATCCACACCTCTATCTACATCTAGACTTAATCTGTCTGTTTGTCTGTCTGTCAGACGTGAAAGGATAATGAGGACTACTTTTGGAAGAGGAAGAGAACCAGTGATGAGGAGAGAGGACAAGAAAAAAAATAGTAGGGTGACAATGGTCAAAATACATGATATACTTGGATGAAAATGTCATACTCATAATTTTGTACACTGCATATACACTATTAAAGAAGAAAACAACATAGCTGCAGTTGGTAGGCCTTTGAGGGAAGTGCAAAGCAGGTAAATTCTAAATGGATAAAATACGTGTGCTTATTCTATTTTTGAAGATAGTTGAATAGTGTTCCATCTCTTTCAGAGGAACTATTAGCAGCTGATGGTTGTTTGAGAGGTGTTATTCTCTTCAGTGGTGTAGTCACAAATAACTTGCCCTTGCTCTATTAAATAACCTCCTACCTACACTTGGGCAAGGAACTCTTGTTGAATTCAGTGGGCCTCACACCAACAGAAGACATGAATATAGGCAGGAGGCTTGCTGAGAAGAAGGGCTCCAGTAAGGGGGGAGGGGAATGAGGGAAATATGAAACAGTCAAACAAAAATTTTCCAATAACCTAATGTATAAATATTTGAGGTGGGTGTCCATGGCTTTGAGGTTAATGCCTTTCACCCTACAGTGTTAACCACTTAAAGGCCAGTAAATGTTCATGCCTTTTGAAAATAGGTGGATGGATCAGGTGGGAATTTACATTTAATGCTTTGTGGAAATGCCATAATATTTTGGGGGAAAGAGTATCTCACATTCCCACCCATACTGTGTTGAAGGTTCCAATTTCCCCACATACTTTCCTTATCTGGTTTTAATTACCGTTCTCTTCGCATAGCATGAAGTGGTCTGCCTTTGTGGCTTTTCATTTGCATTTCCCTGATGAGAGTACTGATGGTGAGCATATTTCTATTTGCTTATTGAAAAGTTACGTATCTTCCTTACAGAAGTGCTTATCTACTTCCTTTGTTCACTAGTTGAATGTGCTAATTTTCCTTTATTATTAAATTCCTTACATTTTCAAGAGATAGTAGTCACTAACTAGGGTTTTTTTCCTATAAATTATGTCAGCTCCAAATAGAAATGATTTATATCTTCCTTTCCAATTTAGAAATGTTTTATTTATGTTTCTTGAGTAAAGAGAATTTGTAGTAAACCTCTGACTCCTTAGTTCAAGTTTATTCGTCATTAGAACACCATTCCATAATTCATGATATATTTTCATCTTTTTTAATTTGTTGATCAGCTTTTCCATTTGAGATATGATAACTTGACTGACAGAAAATATAATTTGTTAAAATTACTTTTATAGAACTTTGTTTGTTTCTGTTTCTCTTTTAATCCAGCTATCACACAATAACTGAGAGTCTTTTATGTTTCTTAATAATAAGCTTCACAACACAATAACTGAGCAGTTATTACTTGGTTCTTAAACCTCTAAACTAATCTGGTTTCCTCCTAGCATACATCCCAGAGATGCTTGCATTTGTAGCTTTTCCTGATCCACCTCCTCTCAGGGCGGACATCACCTGGATCTCTCCCATGGCTAAATCCCTTACTTCCTTTTCTAACTCTTCCTCCCTTGGATGGCAAGAAATTCAATCCTATTTTATTCCCAGCTCAGAGATTGGCTAAAAAATTTTTTATTTGCATATCAGGGGACAATTTAGGATCAATATTTATACAACATTGAGACAAGAGATTCTAAGAACAATGATTGTAACCAGATATTGGTGGTACAGAAATCAGCATATGAATTACCCATAACATTATGCCTACAAAATTTACTAAATAAAAGCTATATAATAACACAGGACTCTTTAATGGATATACTTCAATAATCTTAAATTCTTATTCTTTTGAATATGACTCAAATGAAAAGTCTCAAGTGTCTATTAACTGAGTTTCAGATAAATTTTGAAGAGGTTGTGACACGAGGCAAACCACTAAGAAATAATTTACCTTCTATGTAGAATAAGAATACTATGAACTTAGAGTGTTTATTGTATTTTTAAATTAATATAGAAGGATATTATTGTGTATCAAATGATAGATACCCCTGGGTGCTTTGAATTAATACTCCAAAAATTTAGAGACCTCTGTTTCATGTCTGTGTATGTGAATGCACACTTCTAGTGTTGTACATGATTGTAACACTTTACATAATGACACATTGCTGAAATGACTATAATATGTTTCTGAAGAACAAAGACCATGTTAAAATTAATAAAATAATGAAAATTAAACCCAATGATGGATCTATGGGATCTAGGGCCAAAAAAATATAAGACATTGTTGGGGAAATTATTTAAATTCAGTTAAAGGAAAATGATTAAGGAAATGTTTCTGGAGGCTGGAAAGTTGGCTCAGCGGTTAAGAGCACTATCTGCCCTTCCAGAGGTCCTGAGTTCAATTTTAAGCAACATGTGGTGGTGCACAACCATCTATAATGGGATCTTTTGCCCTCTTCTGGTATAGAGGTGTATGTGCAGATCGGACACTCACATATAACAAATAATAAATAAATAAATAAATAAATAAATAAATAAATAAATTGTTTTAATACAAAGAGAAAAAGAAAAAGAAAAGAAGTTGCTTCCACAAGTTGGGACTGTAGGCAAGTCTGCAGGGTATATTTTTCATTATTGCTTGGTAGGGGAAAGTTTAGCCCATCCTAGGTGGTGTCATTTGTGGGTGGGTTGTCCTGGGTTTTACAATAAAACAGGATGAGCAAGCTATGGGGTGCAATTAATTAAGCACCTTCTTTCCAAGGCCTCTGCATCAGCTCCTGCCTCTAGGCTCCTGCCCTGTTTTAGTGCTTGTCCTAACTCACTTCATTGATGGACTATAGATATGGAAGAATAAGCCAAGTAAACCTTTTCCTCCCCACCTTGCTTTCTGTTATGATGTTTCATGATAGCCATAGTAACCCAAACTAAAGCAGACACATACATACATATGTATCTGAGGGGCCATGAATCCTACAACAAATGTAAAAAAAACAAAAAACAAAACAAAACAAACATAAGCACTGGATTAGGAAATTTTGTAATTAAAATGTTAAATGAGTATATAAATTAGTTCTGCTCTATCCTTAAGGAGCTTATGGTCATTTTTATGTAAATGCAGCTGATAAGAAGAATATAAATAATTTATAAGCAGGTCTATAGATGTAGCTCAATTGGTAAAGTATATCCTTAGCATGTGTGATGCCTTGCTTTCAAACTGAAGGTACAGACAAACTCAACACAAACCATACATACATACGTACACATGTATGCACATACACACACACACACACACACACACACACACACACACTCTGATACAAGAGCTGATTTGACTGTCAATCAACCATTCGTGTCACTGTATATGATCTTAATCTACACTGATGCAATGAATTATGCCTTGAGTTCATTTTTAGTTTTTTAAGGGAGATTGGTTCAGTTTCCCAGTTTCAAGTGCATGGACTTGATTCAAGGGCATGAACAATTTGGTTTGGCTTTTGTAATATCTTTTCCCTCTCTCTCTCTCTCTCTCTCTCTCTCTCTCTCTCTCTCTCTCTCTCTCTTTCCCCCTGCCCTCACAGACACAGACACACACACATTTACACACACACACACACACAAACATACAATATATGTATATACACATATATATGTACATGTGTGTTTGTATGTGTGTATATATACACATGTGTAAATATATATGCTTATGTATACATATATACATATATACACATATATGGATTTGTTGTGTTAGTTCACATAACTTGCATTGCACACTGGAGACCCAGAGAAACCAATACCAATCTAGTACAAAATGCCAGATGCCTCAGAACAAGAGACAGCAATGATATATATTCTCCACCAGGCACCAACTTCAGGGTAGATCTCTGGGCAGTCTACCCTGCCTAGATATCAATATACATTAAAAGGGCTTAAGCAACTGCAGTCTTGCGTCCATAAATGATGACAGCAGCAATTGTACTCGGAGAGATGGCTTCCTCTTTACTCTTATTTAACAGAAGATTTCTCATCCAAAGTCTTCTTACTGATGCTCATGTCTCATCCTTCCATTGTCCTATATGCTAAGCATCTCTGTAAATACCTCACTGACATACCACAAGCACAGTTTAGTAATCCAAGGCCCTCTCATTATAGTCTGGCTGGCAGTCATACCACCGAACTGTCAACACAGGAAGGCTCATGATGTGTTATGAAATTCAACATCACAGTCACCAAAACTAGGCAGGTAGAGTACCAGCAACTGCAAGAAACAGATAAACTATGTCACTGGATGGAGGCCTTCCACAGGGTGTTGTTATGCTTTCTTTGAATTACTCAGTATCCAATGCTGTTTCACCAAAACTCTTTTTTTTTTTAATCCTCCACTTGGACTCACATCATGGTTGATGAGTCTTCTTTGATTACCATCCTCTTCATTTTATTATATTGAACAATTTAGCAACATTCCTATACAACTAGTATTATCTTAATTCCCACTTATAATTAATTATAACGACTAAGTGGCTATATATAAAGTCACGTAGAACAGCAGAGAGTCTGGGTCAGATAGAAACTGTTGCCATGCTCAAGCCTCACATCTAGAATGGATTGCCTACTTTCTATTTCAAGGAGCACATTTGAATAATACATTGATTTCTACTTCCTGAGAGATTCAGATTAAACCAATTTGATTCTTATTCTGTTCTCACTGCCAGAGAGCAGAAGTGTAAAAAGGCAAACACTAGATGCTCCTTTGTTGTTGTTTACCTACTGTGCTATACATAAGCAGAGTCCTCAGTCTTAACCACATCCTGAAGGCCACGCCTCTGACTCGAGTCACATTCATGATAATATAAATTTCAATTTGTGACTGTTTAAATATACATTTCACCTCCAGAGTTGGCAGTTTAGGCATAAGGTTACTGTGTAATTTAAATGCTGATTTATGTACCCTCGCCCCATGTCTGGTTACAATTCTTGTTCTGAAAATCTGCTGTATCAATGTTGTGTAAACACTGATGCCAAGTTGTCTTCTGGAATGCCAAAAAACAGCCTTCAGCCAATCACCTAGCAGGGAAGAGAATAGAGATGGACAGGGGAGGAGGAGTTTGAGGAGGAAGTAGGGCATTCAGCCAGGAGACGGGTCCAGGAGACATCAGGAGAGGAGCTGCAGCAGAAAGCTACAAAGTGCAAGTATTTCTGGTATGTACATTGGTAGGAAACCAAATTAGTTTAGAGGGTTAAGGATAGAAAAATAACTGTTCATTGATTGTGTTGTGTATTTTATTATCAAATTTAAATATAAAATAGTCTCAATTATTTGTGTGATAGCCTGGTTAAGAGAGAAACAAGCACTGGTTTGTAAAAATAACTTTAACAAGGAAGACTGTCTATAAACCAAAAAGTACTTGTGGGTTTTGTTTTTCTATACCAGAACAATTTCGTTTAGTTCTGTTTCTGCATTTAACAAACCAAACACTTCATGGAATTGCAGGAAAATATAATACTGTAAAGTATTAATGTTATTAAATAACAGTTAAATAATTTATTTTAATTTATGATTCCATTTTCTTTGAATCTTATTTTCTAACATTACTTAATAAATTATTTCTTCTCCACTTATTCATTCTCTTGCTATCAATATATATTAACGTAGCACCTAAAATGGGTTATTATACATTCTGCTTATTCTGTTAAGCTTACATGCCTCATTTCTACTAAAACTATATATTTTCATTATTACAAACTGTATTATACACAGTATCAGGAGGAATAAAGACACAGTCATTATACTTCTTTTTCATAAACTTCTTAGCTGAGCAGGTCAGGAGAAATGGCCCAGTTGATAAAGTGCTTGCTGCACATGTGTAAAGACCTGAGTTCATGTTACATAAAAAGTTAAGAAGGGCAGTAATGTGCTAAGCAGCGACAGGCAACTCACTGAGGATCTTTAAGACAGGCATCCTGGCCTAATAAAGTGATCCAGACCCCAAAGAGACCCTGCTGCAAAACATCAAGGTGGACAGCTCCTGAGGTCAGCCCAAGATTGACCTTTGGCCTGGTGGTATGTAGCAATTCCCTCTGAGTTAAAGCCCTAGAGTCTTGAAGGGTAAGTTAGCTCTTTAAGGCTTGATGTTCTAAGGTAGGTGAGACATTTCACTCTTCAGGCAAGCCCCCAAAACTCAAGAAATACAGAACTCAGCGGCTTCAGAACATTTCTGTGTCCCACTCTCCCCTAGCATATAAAAGTAATAAGGACTGCTGAGAGATATTTTTTTTCAAGCTGATCTACCTAGAAGAGGTCCAGACTAGCTGAGATACCTAAGGGAGAAAGATAGCAGTGCGCTACTTGGAGGATGCTCAGATCAATTGAGCAGCCTGGAAAAGACTTGTCCAACCTGTTGAGCTGCCTGCAGGCTGTAGGGTCCACTCCAGGTTTCTAGCGCTCATGAGCTGTCACTCATGCTAGGGTGGACTTCTGGAGCTGCAACTGGATCTGAGTCATCCATGCTCCTGTAAATAACCCTTTACCCATAGGCCAACCAGGATGAAAACATGTCTAAACAATGCTTCCTCTGAGATCGTATAAATATAAACAAGACACTTTTCATACATCCTTAGAAACAATAACACATACCCCAAAGTATTACTCAAATATAGATCTTTTCTCCCAGTTTTCTGAGAACTCTCTGAGTGTCTTGATTTTCTCTTAAAATGTGTCAAAAGCCAGAGGCCTCTCAAAGACTCTATCGAACTTGTGCTGAGGAAACACTTGGGGTCTTCATCCAGGTGAGTTCTGACTTGGGATTTGTCTGTGTAAATCGTGCCTTTTTAAGGGGCTCTGTTTCTCCTGTGTGTTTTTGTTTTCTTTTTGTTGTTTGCTTTTACTTTTAAATTGTCTGATATCTGTTGGTTATGTAACAGTTTTCTTTCTGAAAACTATCATCTTTTAAGATTGACCACATAATTAGAAGAACTTCATCTCAACTGTTTTTAGTTTTTAGTAGACCATCATCTGATGGACAACTAATCAAGAAGCAAACAGTGAGCACATTTATAGGTTGAAACAAAGAAATGTAAGTTCATCAGCGAAATGTTAATTAACTGTCACAAGTCGTCGAGAAGCCTTCTTTCTGCTACGTGGGTCTCTGCGCAGGATCAGGACATTCCTTATCTTCACAGAAATGATGAAACTCTGCCTTTTATGGTGGCACCATAATGCCCTTATTCCTCTGGCTTTCTGTGCACTATCAACATTAGCATGGCTAACGGCTGCAAAAGGCTGGCATCACTGGAGCCAGAGAAATTGCTGGATCATCACATGGCCCTCTGCTGCCAACATGGGAGCATTCTTTCTGCGCTTGCACAAATCTTGTAAAATTTCAGAGGCATATTTGAAAAGTGCACCAGAGTTTAACTGTTTTTGTTTCCCGGGAAACTTACACAGTTCTTATTTATCTATTTATTTTCCAGTTGTAATTTTATTTCTTTCAGTTTGCTTAGGCGGTAGGAACCAAGCTCTAGTGAGGTTTTATAAATGACAGAATTGTACTCTCTGAATCACCCTTGAGCCAAAATGCAGTGGAAAAATGTGCCCCATGTGTCTTTTCACCCCATTTTATGTCTCTCGATCATTCAATGGCCTTATAGGAGTCTCCAAAGGACTATACCACATTTTCCAGAAAAATCAAGAACAGTTCGTCTACCCCATACTTTTGAACTTGTTCCATGTTCTCCAAATGCCTTATTTCAGGTCTCATACTGGAAACCTTTCAATGGTGGCCTATGAACTACCAGCTCCTTTTTCTTGAACATTTTCTACATGCAACTGGAAAGTCCCTGCCTGTTAGCTCTTCCAGGCTACTGGAGAAATTAAAATCAGTAGGCTTAAGCTTTCCCAACTGCAGACACATATTGAGCATTCACTTGCCACCTATCCTTACAGGTACTGTGTGCTGTGAATGCAAAAATGAACGAGACAAATATACTATATTACACACAGTCCACTGTGTGATTCTGTCAACAAAATGTAAGCTTGACAAAATTACTCCTGTGTTTGATGATTTTCCAGGTTATTAAAACTCAAGGGAAACAGTACTCTCTTAATGGACTAAGAAGCAATGGGGCTGTTGTTGAGGGAAATTGTGATAAGTTGCTATCTGGGTGGTTTTTCTTTGTTTGTTTTTCCTGTAGAATAGAAGCATGCATGGCTAATGACCCTAAAAATTATGGACCTTGACAAAAATAAACAGCTTCTCAATGATCCCTCCAAAAATCTAGAAGGACTTGTTCAACATCCTCATCGAAAAGTAGAGTTAGATGTGGTCTTATCTGCGTGAATGGTATGAATGAAATCTTGCACAGCATGCAGCTTCAGTTCTTACTAATCTTTAGTAGAACACCCCACGAAAGAAGCATATCAATATTTAAATGAAAAAGTAAGTGAATAAAAGATTTACTTGACATGACACAATTATACACAGAACTCTGTTCTGGAAGACTGACAAAATGAAAGATGCCTTGACATGTCATTATAACTGTGACTACCCATCCCATTCCAACAGTTGCTCCCAAACCCTCAACTGCCTAACTGAATGCACAGCAACCAACGTGTGCCGCTTCTCAGTAAACAGCAAGTCAACTAAAGTGTAGTTACCCTGCCACTTTCATTTACTAGTAGCTTCCTTTGCAGGTATAAAAATGAAAGTGACAGGAACTTTAAATGCTGTATTAGTTGTGTTCTCATCTTTCTGTATTAATACAGCAATTTCCAAAAAAACACAAAACAAACAAACCAACAAAAAACCAACAAGTAGGCTGGGCTGTGATGACGCATGCCTTCAATCCCAGCACTCGGGAGGCAGAGGCAGGTGGAACGCTGTGAGTTTGAGGCCAGCTTAGTCTACAAAAGTGAGTCCAGGACAGCCAAGGTTACACTGAGAAACACTGTCTCAAAACAAACAAACAAACAAACAAAAGAACAACAACAAACAAAAACAAAAACAAAAAAACCAAAATACAGCAATTTCATGTGAGCCAGCTAGGTGTGAATAGAATGCTGACAAGGTAAAAACAGACCTCGGGTAATTAAAGTACCAGCAGACAAAAAACATACAATCAGGGCCAACACTAGAAAGTATATGGCATGGGTCATATATGTGCTAACATGTAAAATGCTTTGGCAGTTATAAAGAGGAAGACAAGTTAGGGTTTGCATTGCTGTGAAGAGACACCATGACCACAACAACTCCTATAAAGGAAAATGTTAAATTGGAATAGTTTGCAGTTCTGAGATTTAGTCTACTATTAGCATGGTGGGAAGCACGACAGCACATAGGCAGACATGGTGCTGGAGCCATACCTGGGAGTTCTACGTCCAGACCCACCGGCAGCAGGAGGAGAGTCACTGAGTCTGTCTCAAGGATTTGAAACCCAAAGCCCACCCCCAGCAACACACCTCCTTTAACAAACCCATGCCTTCTAAAGTTGCTGCTTAAGCATTGGAATGTTAGTCTATGGAGGCCAATCAAACCACCACAATAAGTACTGTAATTTCACAATGTAGATCCCAGCATAGATTAAGACATGCAGTGTGAATCTTGTACCCACGGTCCCCTGTCTGTTTTCGCTGCATTTGTCCATCTTGTCTTTCTCAATTTCATCTTGTCCTTTGCCCAGTACTCTTCTACCTGTGTCTGGCTCCTCATAATCCCTTTTTACTTTGACCTTCTGAGTTTTCAACTTCAGCCTGAAGCATTTTGCAGATCAACTAAAGCCTCATTAATGGTCCTAGGTGTTTGTGTTTGATTGGCTATTTTCAAAGACGGCTTGCCAAAGGTATGGTGGCAAATTTTCTGGTAACTCTACAGGCTGGTGTTAGAAATGGTTTTGGATAGGCTATTCATGGCTTTGAAACCATACCACACGAGCAGCCGCATTCCCTACCATCACGCAGGGCTGTTCTTACAAGTATATTTACCTTAAAAATACCCCAAGATGATTCAGAAGACACTCATTCAGTTCTGAGTTGCGATACCACCCACAAAGACGTTCCCTCCTGCACCCACAGTGCAGCCTTGTATATTTTATGCCTTCTAGGAGGGCCAAAAAATGACCTGTAATTACAAGTAAAGATTACTATTTAATTTTGTGTTTGCGTTGAATGTATCTTTTTACCATCTACAAAGAAGGACTATAATGTCAAAGCAATTACTTTACGTGGTAAAGATGATTTTTTTCAATTTTTTAGATAGGAAGAATCTTAACAAACATGAGTTCTATTTGTCTCAAGACCTTCTTGAAGGATAAGTGCCAACCCTAGATTCAGATGTTACATATCTGCTTTGCTAAATCTGCCATCTTTTTCGTAAAACCTCTTCCTATTACACATTCTTATTTATTTATTTATTTATTTATTTATTTATTTATACATTTATTTTGAGACAGAGTCTTTCTGTGTAGCCACAAGTGTCCCAGAACCTGCTCTGTAGACCAGGCTGGCCTTGAACTCAGAGATTAAGTCATCTGTGCCTCTTGAGTACTGGGATTAAAGGAGTGTGGCACCACACTTGGTTTATGTAATTTAATTACATAATGTAAATAATACATTTTCGTTTTGAAGATTTTAGAATGTTACACTCTGTGAGAAAGGTTATATAGCCCTTGGTTTTATAAAGATACATTTAAAAGAAGAAGAGATAATGGACTGCCAAGCACGGGTACATTTCTTACCCATGCACTTACTGATGAAGAACAGTTCTGTGCTAGGTGCTATATTTTTCTCTCTCAATTATTAAACCCTTAATCAGAGACATGCAAGTGAATATGTAAAGTATATTGATCTTATTTACCTGACTCATTTTACAGTTGATTTTCATGCTAAAGTTTTCCACCTTTCAGTCAAGTTCCTGTTTGAGGCTTGGTCTCAGTGGGAAGGCGATGCTCAAGAAGGAAGCCATTTTCCAACCCTGGTGAAAACAGATATATTCCTAGACAGCTTCTCTCAAGACCCCCCCCCCCCAAACACAGGGGAAATTTTACAATGGCCATTCTTCACATATGTCACTGAAACTTGGGAGGAGGTCCAAAATTATATGAAAAACACAAACCTTTTCATATTAATTGTCACCTAAAACCTCTTTCTGTGGTGTTGTGGGTTCCTCCTCTTCATTTGTCTACATATCCTGGAAATGTTCCTTAGAAGGAAAGACTGCATAGGCCATTAAAATGGAAGGCGAGGAGGCACTGGTCTGTGACCTTTTCGGCAGGAGAGTCCTTCCTCACACATAAACTTTGCTGTGACAGGCTTCTGCTTTTTTCCACTCCCCCTGCCATGGAACACCACCAAAGGAAAACTGAGAAAGTTCCCAGTTGGATAACCCGAAGTAAAGTATTTCAAATGGCTGTGGTCCCCTGTGCCTTTCTTGCAGTTTCCCAAATTTCAGTCTTACTTTCTCAGAGGATAGTGAAAAAAAGTTATGTGGACATAGCTAATTAGGTATCACTCATGGCAGAGTCCATTTCGAAACATTTATTAAAATTTGGACAGGGAAGCCTATAACTGCTTATTACTTTATACGTATGAAGCACGTTCACTGAGGTGCTCATGCATGAATATACACAGATTCAGAAAAACAATTACAGAGATGAATGAAAAACAAGAATTTGTAGCTGGCTTTAAAATTGTTGAGAATAATTGCTATTTTTCAAAACCGAATAAAGTACAAAATTAGCACAAATGTGTTTGTGATTAATTTACATTCATTTTCAAATTTATAGAGTAGAAATCTTTTCATATCATATTAAAAAACACAAACTGTACACATAGAAACAAATAATGTTTGGTCTGTAATCTCAGATGGATATAAAATATAAGAATTTTGTTTGCTGTTGCTTATTCCCCATTTAACATTATGTACTTTATGAGTGGAGACAAAAAAATATGCCTACAAAAGTCAAACATTCTGGTATTCTACATTTTTCAACATGCTTTTTTAAACAGAAAAGAAGAGGAGGAATGGAAAAATTAAAAGAATTAAAAGTAGATGGGTGATAGAACAGAAAGAGAAAGGAGAAGAAAGAGGAGGCTAGAGACACGATGGATCTTCCCTTTGTAACTTGTTATTTAGAGCAACTAATTCTAAATACTGACATCACACATAGGAAATCAGAAACAAACAAAACATTTCAGAGGCTCAATAAATCCTCAACTTTCCAAGTTCTTTTTCTT
Source organism: Acomys minous (assembly GCF_964271855.1). Classification (NCBI taxonomy): domain Eukaryota; kingdom Metazoa; phylum Chordata; class Mammalia; order Rodentia; family Muridae; genus Acomys; species Acomys minous. The sequence goes on from NC_140495.1 coordinate 36,338,227, forward strand.
TACCTATAGAAATAATTTTATGCCTCTTAGAGATTTCCAAGCAAGGTGTCAATTTGGTTAGAGAAAATTGGAGCACTCAATGCAGTTCTTGGAGGCATGGAAAACATACACTTTTTTATATGGAGTAGGATTGTAATTGTGTAATGTCCCTATGTGCCATTGTCTGCAGTGGTTATGCCTTTTAGGTTGTTGGGACAGTATGAATGTCTAATTTGCAACTTTTTTTTTTTTTCGAATCTATTTCCTGGTTCCAGAGTAGGAAAGCTCCAGCTTCCATTTCACAAGATGCTGTGAGTTGGAGACTACACCAGAACTGCATTCCTCAGAAGGCACACTCTGAGTTCTGTGAATCCTCTAGGCATGTTTTTCAGATTTAACAATGGCTAACATTTCAGATGTCCAATCAGATGAGCATTTGCACTTAAAAATGTACTACGCGACATTTATTTTCATAGACTCAAGTCCATTTCATAAAGGCTCAAAGAACATTGTCAATCCAGCAAAATCCTGCATAGTTAAATGAAATTACAAACTTCAAGAGGATGGGCATGCCAATGACTTCATTCAGGACACACTTTGAAAACAGTGGTGTTAACATTATAGTCCGACTCTCTTCTGCTTACGGCTTATAATTATTCTAGCACAGTGAGAGGCACAGGTGCTTATGGTTTCTAATTAAGGACATGTAGAGAGTTTGGATCCAATAAAATACAAAGCTTACATGAATATAAATAATACATTATTCTCTTCACCCAGATCTCACTAGTGGCAAATTCCTTAGAAGTACACAGTGCTCACATCCCCATCAATCCCACTAACAATGTTATTCTACTAACAATTTACTATCATTATGTCTTGAATTCCTCCACTTTGATATGATATAGAAAATGAATTTACACATTTTTAGGAAATATATATTATGGGTATGCAACTATGTAAATAATAACTATTTCATTTAATCTCACTAATAACATATTTGTATTTGATTAATTAAAAGCCACCAAATAGCTCAATTGTAGACCGTTGTCCTAGTAGGTGTTCACTATTGGCTAAATCCCTGATACCATAAAAATCATATATACTAAATTTGAAAATATTTAAATTTGTAAATTAAACTGAAATTGTAATTTAATAAAAATTTTAGGTACAAAATAAAATAAAATAAAAAGGTGATGCATACAAGATTAATTAAGAGAGTGGAATTTAGAAGGGCCCTATATTGAAATGAATGATAATAACTGCCATAGGCTCATATATTTGAATAACTTATCCCCAGTTGGTGGAACTATTTGGGATGTATGAGGAATTATGTCCTTGTTTCAGGAGGTGTGTTACTGCAGGCAATATTTGAAGTTTCAAGGACTCATGGCATTCCCAGTGGACTCCCTCTGTTCCCATTTTATAGATCCAGATGTGAGCTCTCAGCTGCTGTTCTTACCAACTGTCACCATACCTGTTTTCATTTCATCATCAAGGACTCTGGAGTCTAGCCTATGGATGCATAAGTCCAATTACACTTTGTTTTATAAGTATTCGTGGTCACAGTGTTTTACCATAGCAATAGAAGAATAACTAATAAAGCCAATCAGAGATCTTTTTATCCAGATTCCTGTACAGAGAAAGCTCCACAGAGGTAGAGTTAATGTGGTCACTCATTGTCTGCTTGCTTTCTTTACCAACTCTACATCCAATAAAGGGCTAATACCTAATATATATAAAGAACACAAACGCCACCAAACCAAATAATCCAGTTAAAAATGGGATACAGAGCTAAACAGAGAATTCTCAATAGAGGAATATTGAATGGCAGAGAAACACTTAACGAAACGCTCAATGTCCTTAGTCATCAGAGAAATGCAAATCAAAATGACTCTAAGATTCTATCTTACATCCATCAAGAATGGCTAAGATCAAAAACTCAAGTGACAGCACATGCTGGTGAGGATGTGGAGAAAGGGGAACACTCTTCCATTGCTGAGAGGAGTGGACCCAGGCACTTTGGAAATGGATATAAAAATTTCTTAGAAATGTGGGAATAGTTCTACCTTAAGACTATACCACTCCTGGGCATACACACAAAAGCTGCTCCACCATATCACAAAGACAATTGCTCAACTATGCTCATAGCCACTTTATTGGTAATAGTCCGAATCTGGAAACAATCTAGATGTCCCAGAACCGAAGAATGGATAAAGAAACTGTGGTTCACTTACACAGTGCAATAATATTCAGCTATTAAAAACAAGGAAATCTTGAAATTCTCAGGCAAATGGATGGAACTAGAAATGATCATCAAGTGAGGTAACCCAGACCCAGAAAGACATGCATGGTATATGCTCACTTATAAGAGGATATTAGCCCAACATAGATGTCCTCTGAGAGACTCCATACTGTGGTGGATCAGAACAGTTACTGGACTCCCTGCTGGATTCTAGGCTGAGTGCTGAGAGTTGTAGGGAAGAGTGGGGTTATGGAAGGACCTGGAAGGAGCAGGAGCACCATAGGGAGACTATCAATGCCTGTGGTTCTGGACCCAGGGGGGCCTGCACAAACTGATGCACCAGCCAAGGACAATGTATGCAGAGAACCAAGACCCTCTGTTCAGATGTAACCAATGGAATGCCCATTCTTGCTTGAGGTGGGGGGCAGGGGGGCTGCTGCTGAACCTCTGACATGCACTTTGGTGCCCATGATTTGGTCACTGCCCCTTGGCAAGAAGGGCCTAGCGATCACACAGAGGAAGGGGATGCAGGCTATCCTGATAAGACCTAACAGGATGTTGCCAGACAGTTGGGGTAGGAGGGCACCCCCATCAAGAGGTCTAGGGAAAAGAACTAGGCAGAAGAGGGGGGGGGAGGGTGGGAATAGGAAGACATAAGGGAGGGCATAACAATTGAGATGCAATGTGAATAAATTATAATAAATAAAATATACATACAAATAAGACTTAGTGCCAGGCGTGGTGGCTCATGCCTTTAATCCCAGCACTTGCGAGGCAGAGGCAGGTGGATTGCTGTGAGTTGGAAGCCAGCCTGGTCTGCAAAGTGAGTCCAAGAGAGCCAAGGCTACACAGAGAGACCCTGTCTCAAAAACAAAACGAAACAAAAGAAAACCAAAAAAGAAAAACATAAAACAAAAAAAAATAGTGATTTGAACAAAATGTTGTTATAAGAAATGATTATCACAGATCATCTTTTAGCTGGTTCAAAATGTATGTTTTGTATGCATAAAAGATTTTGAAGTCTCCAGATATTCTGAGTGATGAAGGAACTTCTTGGAAACATTGGCCTTCAGAAGCATACATAAGACATTATGAAAACTTGTTTTTTTTTTCCAAGAGGCTACTTGAAAAGAATCGCAGATGCTTCTCTGGACTTCATAGAATGATCTCTCACACTCCGTGGTCCCCGTCTTCCTTAGGAGGATGATCTGAGGGTGTCCTTGTATTCTTGGGATGTCAGGAACCTTGCTGTGGAGCTGTAATTTTACTTGCATGTTACACACCTAAATAACAATTGAATACTGAATCAATTGTCTGAGAAGAGTTTACGTGTTCAAAACAGTTAAGATTTGTGAATCATTTTCCTCCTTATTTCCAAAAATTTAAAACAAAGTGAAATTGAAGTCTGGTCAAGATCGAGTAAACTCCGAAGGCAGGTAGCATAGGAACTGAAAATGTCTTATGTCTATAATTTGTGACTTATTTTGATGGTTGTGTATAAAAAGGAACATAAAATCTCTATAATTCTTTGAACATTTTGTACTAACTGAAATTTTAAAAAATTGGATCCACTTGGGTATATAAAATATAATGTTTAAACTTAGTTTCAGTTTTTGGCTTGTTTAATGTGGTTACTAGTACGTGTGTGTTTTTATTCAGAGTAGTCTGGAAGCATCTATCTTCTCTCAGCCTCTCTGGGCAGACTGCCAGTAGAGCCAGGAACATCATAATATTTTCCTAACTGGTTTTCAGTGTTTTCACCTTCAGTCAAATCTCCGTCTATTAGCCAAAGTGATACTGCTAATGCCTCCTGTGTTTCAAACTCTTCAATGGCTCTTTACTACTTCTCCAGATGAACATTTTACGATTTTAAGCAAACTGAAGGAGCTGCCTCTGCTCACCTTTCTAAACCCAATCCTCATCAGCCCTCTTCTAACACAGTCCCAGACACACAGCTGCACTGCCTTGCCACAGGAGCTCCTCTCAAGGTGCTAGCTTTGAAGTCAACTCTAAGCCTTGGCTGCTAAGGCTCACAAACCCTTCTGGGTCAGCCGAGACAGCCTAATATTTTACTCTCCTTTACTTGTCTATTAGTATTTCCCCCAATGTTCATTTGTAGACTTCCCAGTTCTCTTGAAAATATGTAAAAGAAACCCAAGATGCTTATGTCCTACTTTACACTATTCTCCTACATCTTTTCTTTGTAAAATAAGCATCATTCATATGAGGTCTTTGATAAATATTACATGAAATAACACATCAATTCATAAAACACTAGGTATTCCATAATGCTTCTCCCTCTGATATCTTTATGAACATTTAATAACTGTTAATAAAATCAGAGTCACACTGTGTTTAAAGATTTAACCTTCGATGGGCTATATATTTCATTTTATAGTTTATGCTGGATGCTTTTAATCTCAGAGTAATAACCTTAAAAGTAAAGCCTACCACTATGGTAAAAATCCCAAAGCTGTATCATCTCACTTGAAATGCTTGCAGAGATTAAAAAAAAAAGTAGGTTCAATACTTGTTAGGACATATATGTGGTGAAAAATGCCTATGTCATCTGCTAAGTTAGTGGATGCTCCCAGACAGAAACATCGTTGCAAATCCCCATGTGTAACTGTTGAGCTAGGAAGTGCTCTCCTATTAATCAGTGGCTATGTTCAAGCTAAGGCCAATGTGGGAAAATGGTGAATTTACAATGCTCTTTGTTTCTGTAATTACTCCTCAATGGATTTACCACAATGACAGTAACTTGTTCCAAGATTGCACCTAAAGTATTTTGATTTAAAAATGAAAATTGACTCTGCTCAAAGCATACATTCTTACCTTAATTTTATTTAGAAGACCCTTTTGAATAACATATACTATAAACAATATCTTTATCTTGTCCTTTACATTTTAAATTCAATTTATTTTAATTTGCACACCCAACTGCAGTCTCCCCTCCCTCCTCTTCTCCCAATCCCTCCCCAACATCACTCCATCTACTCTTCAGAAAAGAGCCAGCCTCCATGGATATCAATGAGCCATAGTATATCATGTTGCAGTAGGCTAGGCATCTCCTTTTCTATTAAGGTTACACAAGGCAGCTCAGTAAAGGAAAGTGTCCCAAAGGTAGACAGAGTCAGAGACATCTTCTGCTCCCACTGCTAGGAGGCCCACAAGAAGACTAAGCTACGCAACTGTAGCACATGTGTGGAGGACTGAGGTCAGTCCTGTGTCTCCTTGGTTGGCAGTTCAGGTTCAGTCTTTGTGAGCTCCTATGGGATCAGGTTAGTTAATTCTGTGGTGTGTGTGTGTGTGTGTGTGTGTGTGTGTGTGTGTGTGTGTGTGTTGTCCTTGAACCCACTGAATTCTTCAACCTTTCCTTCTTCTCTTCCATGAGATTGCCCAAACTCAGACTAATGTTTTGCTGTGGGTCTCTACATGTGTCTTCATCAGTTCTTGTGTGAAGTTAATGTGGTGACAATTAGACTAAACACCGGTCTATGAGTATAGCAGAATATCATTAAGAATCAATTTTTAGACCAACCAGTTTCATCAGGATGTTGAGACCAAAGCTGATGAAGGTGAAAGAGAAGTGTGTATAAAACTTGTTTGAGAGCTGGATGTGGTGGCACATTCCTTTAATCCAAGCACTTGGGAGGCAGAGGAAGGCAGACACCTGTGAGGTTGAGACCAGCCTGGTTTAAAAAGTTAGTCCAGGGCAGCCAAGACTACACAGAGAAACCCTATCTCAGAAAAACAAAAAAAAATTCAATGCAATATGAACATAGTTTTCTCGGAAATGATGTAAGATTATTCTTCACACACATTAATATATATATATATATATATATATATATACACTCTAATATGAGATATTGTGCCCATATAACTCAATTATAATACAAGGTTTACTTCCAGTACTTTGAAAGTTCTATTGCAGAATGTTTAGGATAAATAAGTTATGCAAGTCAATTGTTAGCTGATCAGATCATAGTCATGTCAAATACTAGTCTACTTTTATCACAAGAATATACATCTTAGGTGCAACAGATAGATATGATTCTACAGAAAGATAAGGTAAATAGATAAGGTCCTCAAAAACCTCAGAGACATACAGAATATGGTATTTAAAAATGTTTTTATTAGTTTAGTGATTCACTGACAGTGAGACAGGTTAACTCTTGGTAGCACCCAGCCTACCTCAAGGAAGATGAAGAGCAGAAAAGAACCTTCTTATGGAGATGGATTCAAATGTTGCAAAACATGACACTGGGCAAAATGTCCTCTTTTCTACCACAGACAGAATTCTGCCTAAAAATGGGCAAGCATGGATGCAGGAAGAGTCGATAGCCAAATTCTGTCAAGACAGGGTAAGCAAGTCCTCAATAGTTCCTGCCTCACAAGTATGTCTGTCGGAATATATTGTGCCAGAAGACTGAAGATGATACTTTAACATTATAGAGGGTTTTGGGTGACTACTCAGGTAGCAAACTGTTTCTGTCATCTTCTCATTTTGAAAGCTACTAACCTGCACTCCCAGCATATTAGGTAATCAAGTTTATTCCTTCTCAAGTCTCTGATGGGGTTGAAGACCAGATAGTTTAGTTTTACAATTAAGCTTAGTTCATTAGGTGTTAAAGTGGTTTTAGGTCTAGATAGATGTTTTAAGTTGATAATGACAAGCCGTGATGGAGATTGATTTACATTCAGAATTGAGACACACCAAGATAAGAAAAATGTTTTCTTCTAGGCTGTCAAATACAAATAGCCAAAACACTAAGAATGTAACATTTATATAATTCCTGATTGTGTCATGGTTCTTCCTGCTATAGGAATATATATGTAAAAACTTTTTAATTAAAAAAAAGAGAGAAAAAACAAAGCAACAACAACAACAACAACAAAATCATTTCATTTTCGGTGGCATCTTTCCCCATTTATGCTTGCTTCTAATGTGGGTCTTTTGGCTACCCACCCTCTTCTTCCCAACCTTCCAGGCAGTGTCAGGGGTGTGTTTCCTTTCCAGGTGGCATGGGTCTAAAGCTGGACCAGTCATTGGTTGGCCACTCACACAATTTCTGTGCAACTTTTACCCCAGCACATATTGTAGATAGGACAAATTGAAGGTCAGAGATTTTGTGGCTGGGCTAGTGTCCCACCTGCAGTCTTGCCCAGCCAATCAGGCTCTGTATTCCCCACTGATAGGAGTCTTATCTGGGTCACTCCCATTGATTTTCCCCTAGAGGCATATGTGTGTGATTTATTTCAGAAGCAAAATTTGCCGTTCTTGTTATGAACAGAGTGAAAAATAATTTCTTATATAATTCAAATGACTGTAAGTCATTTGAAGAAAGTGATATGGGACTTATGGAAAATATTCAGGATGTTTTGAAGACTGTTTCGTTCTATGAATACTGACTGTCCTAGTTAGAATTACCACTGCTGTGATAAAAGACCATGATCGAAAGCAACTTCGAGAAGAAAAGGTTTATTAGGTTTATGTAGCCAAAGTAAGAGTCCCCTAAGTCATGCGAAGGCAGGAACTCAATCTGGACAGGAACCTGGAGGTAGGAGCTGATGCAAAGGCCATGGAGGAGTGCCACTTACTGGCTTGCTCCTTGTTGTTTATTCAGCCTACTTTTTTTTTTTACTTAGGACTTCCAATCCAGGGCAGTACTGTACACAAAGCACTAAGCCCTTCCTCATCAATAACTTATAAACTGCCCCCCAGGCTTGCCTACAGCCCAATATTACTGGAACCATTTTCATAGTTAAGATTTCTTCCTCTCAGCTGACTCTAGCTTGTGTCTCCTTGACATAAAAACTAGCTGGCATCGGTCTGTTTTATTTCCTTTAAATTCTACCTCATTTCAGAAAGAAATATATTCATATCTCAAGCAAATTTGATACACATTGATCGTTTACCTCTGCCAGCTGTGGTCTCAACATCCTGATGCCACCAGTTGGCTTAAAAAGTGAGGATTCACGGCAAGGGTCTGGAGCACAGGTGCCTTTCATGTGATCATCAATGCTGAGTCAGTGGTTTTGTTCTCTATTTGATCAATACTCCATATTAAGAATATGAACTCAGAGATCCTATGAAGCAGCCTCTCTGAAAAGAAGAAGCACAGGGTCAGAGAGGCTGTGGCTATGAAAGCAGGTGGCTCGCAAGGGTTCTATAGCTAAGAGTTGCCAACTGTTCCCTCTACTGGAGTTCTTAAACATAAGTGTGGATATTACATCTATATTAAACTATTTAATTATTATAAAATCCCCATGAAACATATTGCACCATTCTACTTATTTGCAGAGAAGGAAACAACGGTATAAGAAAGTTAAATAACTTGCCTAGAATTAAAAATCTAAAGGTGTTGAGGATAGACTCATTAAGTGAGCTTAACAAGGGTCCTACTTCATTCACGCTGCAAACTAAAAGACTGTTGGAGGACAGAGAAGGTCAAATACTCAACGGCCTAGGAAACCACAGTTCACCAGAGGCAGGAGAGCCAGCCCCTGAAGAATGAAAGGCATGATGGAAAAAATGCGTTAGTTCATAGGGTATCAAGTCTCTTCTTGGTAACCTGCTGTCCTTCCTCTGAGTGCCACCAGGTCTCCCGCTCCAGGGGACATGGTCAAATGTGAGGCACCAGAGTACATGAGAAAGTCATATCCCACTCTCCATTCAACTGTGGAGAATGTTCTGACCATTGGCTAGATCTGGGTAGGGATTTAAAGTTTACCGCCTGTATTGTCCTTGGCTGGTGCCTTAGTTTGAGTGGGACCCCTGGGCCCAAATCTGCCTATCATAATGTTCTACTTGTAGGTTTCTAGGACCAAGAAGAGACTTGATACCCTATGAGCATATACAGGGGGAGGTAATCCCCCTCGGGAACAGTCATAGGGGAGAGGAATATGGGGAAAATGGGAGGGAGGGAAGAATGGGAGGATAAAAAGGATGGGATAACCATTGAGATGTAACAAGAATAAATTAATAAAAAATAGCTGAAAAAATGCATTAGTTAAAATGGATGGAGTAATATCAGCAAACTGGGCAGCTTATGGTGAATGTCAACACCAAGGATTCAGAGGACAGCTGCTGGAGTGGTCCACAGCACAGATAAGCTAGTAGTTAGATTCACTGAGACATACTGTATGTAAATATCAAACCAAAAAAAAAGTAGGCATTTTCTTATTCATAATGAGAAACTGTCAATGCTTTAAACCAGACAGATAATTTTATGCACATGAGTGCTGGTAACCTAATTTTTTTTTAGCAGTCTACAAATCAACTTATTATGTTTTCTTAATGTGAATTTTTGCTACTAGAATTTGCTGTATAATATGCTTTAAGCTGTGATTTGCCAGCAGTATGACTTGATTTTTGTCTTCCAAGGATATGCCTTTGATTAGAGAGAATGCAAGAGAATGCAAGTTATGCAATGTTTGATGTTTACTTCCTGGGGTTAACGTGATGTTTCAGAGAATGGTTAGCCTGAAGACTAGCTAGTGCTTCCCAATGAGCATCACTTGAAAGGGCATTTCATCAACCACTGCGGACAACAAAATTTTCTTGCTTATTGTGATGAGTTCAAAAGCCTGACCACACATTCTGACTTATATCTTCCTGGCATCAAATTAAAATAGAATATTATTGCTGTATTCCCTTACCAAATTCAAGTTTATTCTTTATTAAAAATCAGTTCCTAAACCCAGGACTGGTGGTGTACATCTTTAATCCCAGAAGTCAGGGAGGCAGAGGCAGGTTGATCAAAGTGAGTTCAAGGCTAGCCTGGTCTGGTCTACAAAGTGAGTCCAGGACAGCCAAGGCTATACAGAGAAACTCTGTCTCAAAAAACAAAAACAAAAACAAAAACAAAAACAAAAAACAAAAAACAAAAAACAAAAAAACCCAAAAAATATCCCACTCTCTACTCAACTGTGGAGAGTGTTCTGACCATTGGCTAGATCTGGGTAGGGGTTTAAAGTTTACCGCCTGTATTGTCCTTGGCTGGTGCTTTAGTTTGAGCAGGACCCCTGGGCCCAAATCTGCCTATCATAATGTTCTACTTGTAGGTTTCTAGGACCCTCTGGATCCTTCTACTTTGCCATTCTCCCATGCTTCTCTCATCTAGAGTCCCAATAGGATGTCCTCCCCTCTGTCCCAGTTTCCTGGTAAGTGAAGGCTTTCGTGGGACATGCCCGTTGGGCTAATATGCAGATATAAGTGAGTATATACCATTTGAGTCTTTCTGCTTCTGGGTTAACTCACTTACTCTGGTGCCTCACATTTGACCATGTCCCCTGGAGGGGGAGACCTGGTGGCACTCAGAGGAAGGACAGCAGGTTACCAAGAAGAGACTTGATACCCTATGAGCATATACAGGGGGAGGTAATCCCCCTCAGGAACAGTCATAGGGGAGGGGAATAAGGGGAAAATGGGAGGGAGGGAAGAATGGGAGGATACAAGGGATGGGATAACCATTGAGATGTAACAAGAATAAATTAATAAAAAAATAGTGTACTGAGCATATGTTTTCAATCTTTAAATATCCCCGAATCACTAATATTCATAAACTTCACAGCTATTTTGTTATTCTTAGGCTCATTATTATACATTGGCCCTGTCTGATAAACTTCTCTTTATTTGACTCCTGTTGTGACCTTAAAAATGGAAGAGTTGGGCCGGAGAGATGGCTCAGTGGTTAAGAGCACCACCTGCTCTTCCAGAGGTCCTGAGTTCAATTCCCAGTAACCACATGGTGGGTCACAACAATCTATAATGGAATCTTGTGCCCTCTTCTGGCCTGCAGGTGTACATGCAGATAAAGTGTTCATATATACATATAATAAATAAATAATAAATCTTTTTAAAATGGAAAGGTAAAAAATAAATAAATAAAAATAAAAACACTCCCTCTAAATCCCAAAATCCTAAAACAAACAAACAACAACACACACACACACTCCAATTCCTGAAGACTTTATTCATATTACTTTAAAAATGGTGTTGTATGAAATTGTCATTGGAAACCATATTTTAGATTAATGAAAGTGAAATTAGAATGGAACAAAAACCCTAAACCATAAACCAGTGAGGTTTAATGTAGTTTCTGTGATCTAGTGTCACATTAACTCAATCAATAACCCAGAAATTAAGTAAGAGTCAGAAACTTAATGATGCATTATTACCCAAGCAAACTATTTTAGAGATAATAAAAAATTTTCTAAGTACTAAATTCTATTAAATGTTAATTGTTGACTTCATATGTGACACATTGAGTAATATCATGCGCAAGCACATCCACATTAAAAATAAACCAAAAAAAAAAAATCACAGGACTAAATATTTTAAATTCGATTACTTTTTGTAGCTGAAATAAACAGCTTCTAGGTTCTCAATGAAGGTAAATTCATGCGCATATGATAATATCATTTAGTGTATTTTTGGTGAGAACTCTAGAATGACCAAAAGAGGACATGGTGTACATTGTCTAGTAGAGGGGGTATTTTAGCTTTGTTATGTACCTATCATTCATATTTCCTTCTGTTAGCAGTTATATATTTATACTGTGATAAAAGACTTGTTTTGTTAATAAGAAAATTATGGTGGTTATTGATATGTGATAGATTTATTACAATATTATTATGGTAGATGAGAAAATGCTTTTAATTGTGGAAAAATAATGTTAAAAGAGAAACTCAGAATCTTTTCCTAGTTACTTTCATTCCAACGGGATTATGATCCTTTTTTTCTTAATAAACAACAACATATGTGTGCACATACGGTCCATGTTTGCCTAATAGACAGAATGTTCAGTGTCATAACATGCTTTTAGGTCTTGCACATATGACTCATTTTCTCTGCTCATTAAATTAATCAGAAATAACGTATTTTATAGTATCTTTTCATGAGAAATGCCCAAATGTATTGTCTTGACATTGCTGATATGACTCGTTTCACACAGTCCTTAACTGCCTCATTTGATTTCATGGGGTGCTAAATGGGCTGTGCACAGAAGTGTTTCAAGTTGCTAGATCACAGAGCTCAGAGGTAAAATGTGTGCTGTGTTTGACATGTAGCACGCCCCTACAGGCAGTGCATTTGAATATCTGGTTCTGAGCTGGGGACACAATTATGGGAGGCTTGGGACCTTGAAGAGGAGGGGTGTGGCTAGAGGGGGTGTTTCCTGGGAAGGGGTGTTTGCGGGTTATTATCTGGCCTAGCTCCAACAGAAGCTTTGTGTTTCTTGAGTGCCTACAGAACGTAACCAGCTGTCTCATGTTCCTGTTGTTATGGCCCTGAATCTTCTTCACAGCCATCCTGCTTCCTGCCTTCATGGACTACATCCTCTCAACAGTGAGCTAGACTAAATCCTTCTTCCTCTCAGCTGTTCTGTCACAGTGATAAAATAACCAATACAAATAGTATTCACCTTTACTACGATCAGTTAATTAAAGAAAATTAGAGAAGTAATGTCTTCGATGTGCTTTTGTGGAGATACTGTGATTTTAACCAATTATATGATTATCTGTCATCATACATCTACGATCAGATTATTTACATCATAAATTGTAGATATTTAGCACAGAACAAATCCAAAACACAACTGTGCTGACTATGAATCACATCTCTGCTCATTTGGATATTTCTGTAAGTGACATATTTTACTAATTTAAACCCAGAACAGTTTTGTATTTGTAAGGACTCAATTAGCACACCAAATATGGCTTTAGGTTTAGAGATGTATTCTTGTAAAATGATGATCGAGTAAATTGGACTTTAATGGCCCTATGAAAAAATTAATAATGCCAGCTAACATTCTTGATTTGCGTAATCTAATTAAAGCAAGCTACACTATTAAATTTTAACTATTTTAAGTATGTGCAAACAAATATAATAAGACATTCCATACTGTAAATTAGATATTTGCATTTCACCACATTGAAGTCTGGCCATGGAATAAGGCTTGCTGTGCCCTCTCTCCCCCCTCTCCTCATAAAGACGATTTCACATGGTAACAGCTGTATATTTTTAAATGCACAATTAATCCAGGCCAATTCAGGAAAACAGAATCCTTGAGACATTAACAACTTCTTTTTTTATTATTAATTTATTCTTGTTACATCTCAATGGTTATCCCATCCCTTATATCCTCCCATTCTTCCCTCCCTCCCATTTTCCCCTAAGTCCCCTCTCCTATGACTGTTCCTGAGGGGGACTTCTTCCCCCTGTATATGCTCATAGGGTATCAAGTCTCTTCTTGGTATCCTGCTATCCTTCCTCTGAGTGCCACCAGGTCTCCCTCTCCAGGGGACATGGTCAAAGGTGAGGCACCAGAGTACGTGAGAAAGTCATATCCCACTCTCCACTCAACTGTGGAGAATGTTCTGCCCATTGGCTAGATCTGGGTAGGGGTTTAAAGTTTACCGCCTGTATTGTCCTTGGCTGGTGCCTTAGTTTGAGCGGGACCCCTGGGCCCAAATCTGCCTATCATGATGTTCTACTTCTAGGTTTCTAGAACCCTCTGGATCCTTCTACTTTGCCATTCTCCCATGCTTCTCTCATCTAGAGTCCCAATAAGAAACTGTGGTACATATACACTATGGAATACTGTTCAGCTATTAAAAATAGGGAATTCCCGAAATATGTGGATAAATGGATGAGCTAGAAATGATCATAATGAGTGAGTCCCATGAAAGCCTTCACTTACCAGGAAACTGGGACAGAGGGGAGGACATTAACAACTTCTTATCCTCTGTTTTAGTTTGAGCAAAGAACCTGAGAAAGCACTGTAGATTAGCATCTCCATGGTTGATATATTCAATTTAAATTCTTTGAATTGTATATTAAAATTTGTCACACCACAATCAGTCAGTTAAGACATATTGGTACACATCTAGAATCCCAGCTTTCTGAAGTGAGGCCAGCTAAAGGTATATAACGAGACCCAGTCTCACAGACATACATCAACCCCAAATTGTGTATCTGTGTGTAGATACACATTTACGATATTTTCAAAAGAACAGGCTAAATTTGTAAATTCTAATACACAGCAGACAGGATCATCTAGGCTCTGAAGACACATTACAGTGCTACCACAACCCAAGGATAGTCCTGAGGAATCTTCAACAGCCAACATTCAGGGTTAAGAGATAAGGAAGGCGAGGGCTTTCCAGGTAAGATGTCTTCTAGGAGGCTTATTGGTGATAGAAGATGATAAAAAGTATGATGAAACAAGCAGGGATAGATTAAAAGGAAGACTAATAACCTAAGATGACTTATAAGGTGAGAATATGTATCCAGAGGGAGTTTTCCTAAGGAATGTAGCCTCCAGATTCAGAACCGAGCTTTCTTTTTTTTTTTTAATTTTTAATTTTAATTTTATTTATTTAGTCAGATTACAACTCAATTGTTATCCCATCACTTATATCCTCCCATTCATCCCTCCTTCCTGCTTTCACCCTATTCCCATCCCCTAGGTCTATGACCGAGGGGAACCTCCTCCCCCACTATATGGTCATAGGCTATCAAGTCTCATCTTGGTAGCCTGCTTATTCTTTCTTTGAGTGGGACATCAGGCCTCCCCACCAAGGGGAGGTGGTCAAATATGGAGCACCAGAGTTCATGTCAGAGTCAGTCCCTGCTCTTCACATAACTGTGGAGAATGTCCTGCCCATTGGGTAGATCAGAGTAGGGGTTCGATGTTTACTATTGTCCTTGATTAGTGCAATAGTTTGAGCAGAGCCCCCTGTGCCCCGACCACCCATCACGATGTTCTTCTGGTAGGTTTCTAGGACCCTCTGGGTCCTTCTGTTTCCCCATCTCCTATATTTCTTTTACCTAGAGTCTCAATAGGATGTCCTCACATCTATCCCAATCTCCTGGTAAATGAAGACTTTTGTGGGACTGTCTGGTGCTTTCTCAGAACCCTGGGAACAGAACTGAGCTTTCAACAGGGGCAGTAGGCAGACAAGATCAGACGAAGCTTAGAAGGCTGGGTTCTCAGAAACGGTGATTCCTGTTTTTATGGTCTCATCTCAAAGGCTTTGGTAAGCTGACCTAATAAGCCAAGCAATCAAGTGGCTGATAGTTCATCAGCGAAGAATGTAACTTTAAGACACTTTGTTCTTTGGAGGCCCCGTGGCAGATGGTCAACTACTTCATCAGTTGTTCCTATCATTAGAGTTTTTCATCCTTCAGCTGATTGTCAGACCAATAGCGCCCCATGGGACAGAGACCAACCTTCACAAATTAAAAGTAAAAGAGTTTAATTAGTTTCAGATGAACATCACAGTGGATAGCCGTGCTTCGTTAACTTCAAGGGCTTCAAAGTTTCTAGAACCTAAATGATTGCCCTCATGAAACTTTGACCTTCAAAGTTCCACTCTAGTTGTGTGCTTGTGTTCCAACTCTACTTGTGGAGAGCAGTTCCTCCCATGAGGCCATCAACAAGTGCTGTCTACTGTGCCAACTATGCCACTTTTTACAGCATTCTTGTGCAGGCCCAACGTACTCAGGTGTAATGACGCAGAACTCACATTGCTCTGCTTGCCATAGTAAGAGTCCATGTTAAAACCTAAACAAGTGATTGAGGGAAGCCAGTGTTGTGAGCCACATGGCAGCCATGTTGCTATCTGCTAGCGCTGTAGCTGTGGTGCTCTACCATCTTCACTCCCAAATCCTGTCACCATTCAGCCTGGAACAGCATCTTTGGTCCATGATATTGTTCTGGTACTAAATATAAGAATACCACATGAACTTCTTAATCTCAATAGCTTTGTAGGAAGTCCTTTCCTTTTTTTTTTTTTTTAAGTAAAAACACTTCTTTTTACATGTTAAAGATAGTTCTGTTACCCCGCCAAAGGTCACATGACTTGGGAGTAATAGGCGTACTTAAATTCTGACTACATTGCCTGTATATCTGTGTCATCATGGTGTTTTGATCTAGATCATTGGTTATCAAAGCAAGCACTGAACCTGTGTAAGCTTCTGGTTTAGCTTTGGCTCTTTCATTGCTTTCAGAAGTATTTGGGAAGGGAAAACTGGGCAAATTACTATATTACCAAATTATAAAGAAAACTCCCATCCAGGATTCCATTTAAATGCCCACACAGATAGATTATTTAAAAATCCCCACTTCTGTTCCCTGCTGGACTGTCCCTGCTGGAGGATAATGTTTTCTGCCTTCCATGTGCATCATTCTGAAACACAACTTTGAATACCTTTTCCTGTGCTTCAGGGCTATGGTGAGAAAACAGGAGCAGATCATTGAGGACGAAACTATGGAACAAAGACACAGAAAAGACTGACATGGAATGAAAACTATGTGTTCAAAATTGTCTATAAAAGATATGAGTAATAATTGAAACTAGTTTTGATAAGATATCAAGACTGGGCCTGATTTAGATAAGGTATAATTTAGACTGAGCCAGTGGGTAAGGGAGTCATCACACAATGACACAGGCTCTGGTGTAAAAGTCAGATGCTGTCTCCATTTCATTGCATCAGATAAAACTGCACACAGGCACTACAGGGCCAGAGGATGTCAGTGTCCCTATTCAAATACAGGTGGCTATTGATTTCACAAAATTTCTAGGAAATAGTCATAGGAATAGTAAACTTCTGAGAAACCATGATGTAGAAAATGTCAAACTGAATACTTGTACTCACATGTGTGTATACATGACAGATCTCACACACACATATGTTTACAAATATGAACACAGAGAGAAAGAGAGAGAAAGGGAGAGGGAGAATCAAATAGATTAGTGATATGCATCAGTTGGTAAAGGTATTTGCTACCAAGCCTGATGCCATGAGTTCCATAACTTGGGGTCACAAGGTGGAAAGAAAGAACCAGCTACCACAGGTTGTTCTGTGACCTCCATCTTGGCCATGACATGTGTACCTTTACACACACAAATAGACACAAAATAAATAAACAGAACATAATAAAATAAAGTGTTAACTGTCAGATTCTCGAAACTTTTGACCTGTACTCTTTTAGTGACCATCATCTCTGTATTCCTTTTAGCATCCTAGTCTTTTTTTTTTTAATGTTACTATTTTAAAACTACACATCTGGCTGATATCCACCCAGCATACAGTCCCATCTCACATGGATCTTACTTGAATGGTTATGGGTTCTTATATTTTTGCCTGCTGACCTTCTCAGGCTTTCTGTATCAATCAGAGCTGCTTCTTACTTTAAGATGCATTTTTCTTCTTGTTGATATAGGGTTTTACTACTCTAAACATGAAAAAAATTCATATTTTATTTGAAATTGCAGATGGTCATTATGGAGTAAGAAAAAAACAATCTAGATTCAGCTATCCCAATATAAAGAATGTTCCGTATGTCAGTCAAATTCTCTAATTTTTAACAGTTAGTATGGCATATCTCTTTAGATAGGTTTGTGGTGTATATTTCCTTTTTAATTAATTATTTATTTACTTTACATCTCTAGTGTTACACCATCCCTTCTCTCCTCCCAGTCCCACCCTACCTTCCTCTCCACCCATCCCCTCGCCTATTCCTCAGAAAAGGGGAGCCCCAGTCTCCCCATCTTATTAAGTCACATCAGGACTGAGCATTTCTTCTTCCCCTATGGCCTGGCTAGATCAAAAAGGAGGCAACTGAGTCTACATCAGAGTCAGCCCCTGCTTTCCTTACTAAAGAACCCACATGAATCCTGAGCTGCCCACCTGCTACATTTGTATAGGGGGCTTAGGGTCTATTTATTCTTATTTTTTGCTTAGTGCTTCAGTCTCTGCGACCCCCTCTGGGCCCTGTTATTTGGCTCTGTTGGTCTTCTTGTGGAGCTCCTGTTACTTCCAGGTCCTTCTATCCATCCTCTCCCACTTTCCCCCAAGGCTCCTCCTGCTTTCTTCAGTATTTCTATGAAAGACTTCAAGGAGGAAGGTGAAGATGGACTTGGACCAAAAGGATTATAGTCACCTAAGTGATATTACCTTCTTGCTTAACCACTTAGCGCGTCATCTTGAAGAGTTTTGAACGGGGCGTTTGTATATTGAACACAATATTTATTTGTATTATTTGGAATTCCACTGCTTAAATCATGCTAACTTCTTCATAAATATTTATTTTACTTTATCTCCAAAAGAGAAGCAGATTCTGTTTTGACAAATATTTACTGACAGTAGCTACTATTTACTAGGAACATAGTATTAGGCAATTTGACGTTATTTTAGAAAAAAATCCCTGAGTGACTCTTATGGTTTAAATGTGAAATGTACCTTACTGGCTTGAATTGTGAAGACCTTCTGGGAGCTTTTGAAACATTTAGGACTTTGGGTCTAGCTGTAATCAATGTCATACATGGTGGGGGGAAAGGGGGCTTTGGAGATTATAACCCAGTTTCTGGCATCAGTCTCATTATGTGAATTTTGATCTGCCAAGGAGTGAACATTACATACGTTCATAACCAGGGATTGAATTGCTCCCCTGTGCTTTTTCCACCACAATGGATTGAAGCCTTCTAAAACCATGGAGCATAATAAACCTTTACTGCTTGAAATACTTTCTGTCAGAAATTTTGGTCAAAGCAGTATTAAGTAAACAGTCCAATTATATCTACAAATTTATTTTATCAGTGAAGGCTTTAGAATTTACAGAATATATTTTTTCCATTATGTCACAAAACTGAAACTGGGTCATAAAACCAAGTCTCTACTGAGTCAATATTCTGTGTCCTTCCTACTTGACTGCTATTTTGTTATATTATTGAAGAAAACATTAACAAAATTATTTTTTGAGTGTATTTCTAAAAAAGAATTTAAAAAAAGATGGTGATTTTAATGAAGATGGCACACATAGCTTCAAATGTTTGAATTCTTGGTTTCCACTTGATGAGCTGCTTTGGAAGGATTAGGGGGAGGGGCCTAATTGGGGGAGGCATGTCACTGGAGGCAGGCCTTGAAGTTTCAAAATGCTTTCAGATCAAAATGTGCATTCTTACCTGTTCTGGCCCCTGTGCCGTCACTCCATTACCATAGTTTCTAACTCTCTGAAACATAACCCTTATTCTTGTGTAAGTTGCTTTGGTCATGCTGTTTTATCACAGCAATAAAGACATAATATGGAAGTCGGTACCAGGAGGTAGGCCTTTGCTATGACAAGCCTGATCATTACTATTTTTGCAGGAAGATCTGTTGAAGAACTCAGGACTCTGAATTAGAAATGTGATTGAATTCTGTAAGCAGAGCTTAATGAGCCTTCCTAGTAGGAGCTTGGATGACAGCAGTGCTGGTGGGTATGAGAACTGTGAAGGTCTGGCTCTATAGGTTTCACAGGTGAGCAGCATTAGCGACTGGGCTAGAAATTGTACTTGTAACTTTTTGTCAAAGAATATGGTCTCCTTTTGCACTCATCCTAAGAATTGTGTCCTGAGGCTAAATTGAAAAGCAATGCACTAATTTCTTCGGTGTAAATGATTTCAAGATTTCAAGACAGCCTTACATCAACTCTGTCACATGGTTATTAGCAATCATTCTTATGTAGGTCTGTAGAGAAAAAAGAGTGAGGTAAAATAAAATACAAAATGTACAATTAGAAGTGGTAAAGAGCCCCACATTATGTGTGGAAAAAAATATGGCTATTCAGTTGAGGCCTGACCTGCCTTAGGATGATGGGAAAGAGGTCTTCAGGACAAGACCAAACACAGGGAAGCTTCCAACCTGTGAAAGGAAAAGACCTAAGGATTTTCTGCTCCTGGAAAGAGATGACAAACAAAAGCCTCTGCAAATGTCATTCAGAGGAGTCAGGGTTCCTACTCTCTTTCTTTCCTTAAAACAACAACAACATATTTTCTCATAATAATGGTATGTATGTACACTATTGATGACAAGATGAATGAATAAAGACTGCTTATAAAATCTAGGAATACTTTTACTGTATTATCATAGTTTATTTTCTTGAGGCATTAAATGTTAAACTGCCCATGTTTTATTCACTTTCTCTGAAGATAAATCCAAACAGTCGCCTTTCTGTTACTAGCCCCTTAATCTTTAATTGTTGCCTTTAGTTAAAAAAAAAAAACTTTAATTATGTTGCTCTTCTCCCTAGCATGACAATTTTATCAGGGAGACCTTGTGAGAATACATTTGGCCACGCAATATCTGGGTTCCTACTGTTTAACCCAGCTGCGTGGATTCCAGTGAATTCAACACCTACGTGTTCTACGTATTTTCATACTCATAGATCTACTGCTTTATGCAGGAGGCATCTATCTAGGGAATTTCTGATTTTCACAAAGGAAAGGAGATCATGAAGTTGATCAGGAAGCTTTCGTCTCTGCAACTCTAAGGACTTATCCCCTTATTCCCTTAGCCATTCAGGCCACACTGGAATCCCCACAGCAGAGAAGGAAGGGAAAGACATCACTGTTGCTACCTCCAAGGCAGGAAACTTGGTGGAGACGCCTTTGGCTTTGTGGCATTTGTAGAAGAGAGGCTATCAATTGCGTAGGCTGTAAAATGAAAGTAAGTGTCGTCCTACCACAGCTCTAATAGCCCAGACATCTATGAAGAATACGGCAGCAGGCAAACAGGAGTGGTGCTCAGGCCATAGCTCAGAGCTTACACCTTAGTCCACAAGCAGAGGGAGAATCCTACCTGGGAATAGAAAGGATCTTTGAAACCTCCAACGTGCCTGCTCCCAGTGACACATCTACACCTCACTGATCCTGCTCCAGAGCTTTCCTTTGCCGGGATTAGAACCTACTTCTTTGGGATGCTCAAGTACTGAAGATCAGCCAAGACAAACAGCTTCAGGGACTGAATGACTATTGGATTCTTGGAATTCCCCATGGGAAAAGGCTATTATTGGAGCGACTAGCCTAATCAAAATGAGGAAGGCACTCTAACTAATACCTTTTCACTATATATATATATATGAATATATATATATTCATTCTACGAAATGTTTCCCTAGAGAACCCTAATATATCCACTATATCTTTAAATCAGTAATATTTATTTAAGATACCCCACTGCACTAGAAGTGCAAAGATGGTTGTTACACAGTGTTTTCTAGCTGATTATAACAAGAGAAAGAATTCTGTATGTATCTGGTAAAACACAAACACACTAAACCTGATCAAAGTATTTATTTGAAGTTGATTGTGCCTATGGGCCTGAGATCCATGAGCAGAAACGGCATTCCACATTGCTTCTCAGTGGCCAGTTGGAAACATGATGCTAATCTGTGAGAATCTCTAAAAGAAATAACAAAACAACAAATCAAGTAGATGTCTGCCACCCCGGAAAATTATGGTTCCTTATTCAAGAAGTGCAAGAAAAGAAGCACAGATCAAAAAACTGGATTTCACTTGGCTCAAGTGTTTTTTCCTACTCTTATGTAATATCTTATTCTGAAATTATGAGAGTCACAACCCACAAACATAAACTCCTCCAGACACTGATACTGGCCTAAAAACTGCTGGCTATAGGGGTAGATGTATGTCACAGTATAGCAGTACTAGATACTACATCTGAATGACAAGTAATCCCATATTTCATTAAATGAATTCCATGTGTGTTTGCATGCTAAGGGCTTCTTATAATTAAAAGCTTGGGGTGAGGATCTTATGGGGAGAAATGTTATAGATTTTAAAAAACATAATCGTATTACGACTTTGGGAAAGTTATTTTGGAACAAAAACTCATACACAGTTTGAGCTACAGTTCACTGAAGACTAGGTGGCCCAGTTGAAGGATGGCCACAGCTGAAGCTGGGAAGCTAGCCATGTGACGGGTGTGTTGACTGCTCAGCTCGGAGGACAACATGTTTGCAGCTCATGAGAACTGAGGAGCATTTTACGAGCATCCTATGATGGTTCGTACCAAAGGGTTCACACAGATCTTTCCTAACCTGCCATATATGAGAGCAATACCATTCATTCTTAAAGCTCAATTAATCTTCCTACCCCCTCACAAACCATTGTTGACTTCCCTACTGCCAAAATAAATTATCCTAGTATCCAAAGTTGCTCTGAAATAATACCCAAAATCTAATTTATCTACCCTTAGCCATTTTGATGTTTTTACAACATAGTTTTTTTTATTGGCATTTCTCTCATAAGATGTCAGAAGCAACATAAAAACAAGTATTTGCTCTTTTCAAAACATGCTTTTCAGTCATCTGTCCTTAGCCTGTGCTCAAGACCTCTCCTCCACTCAAAACAGCCCTTGTCTATTCACAGTGTCTTTTTCAAACCTATCTTCTGAGGGCCATATTTTTTGAAACTCCTCATCAGAAAAGTCTCTACCAGGAAGGAGGCCTGAAGTGTCTGCTGGTTTCTATTAAATTTCACCTTATGTCTATCAGTATAAACGTATCATGTTTGAAATCGTTTACTACAGAGTAAAGAGGCATACGTATTTTTCTTTGTATTTCTTTTAGTACATTTGGCCTAATAATACATAATAAATGTTTCTGAATAAGTTAAATAATGAAATGTCTGCTGGTTTCTATTAAATTTCATCTTCTGTCTATCAGTGTGACCGTATCATGGTTCAAATCGTTTCCTACAGAGTAAAGAGGCATACTGTATTTTTCTTTGTATTTTTTTTAGTACATTTGACCTAATTATATATAATAAACATTTCTGAATAAGTTAGCTAATGAAATGTCTGCTTTTCAGTTCACCACAGTGTGGAAGCAGAATTATTATCCAAGGTCAGAGGAACTGAAAGGTGGTGTATGTATAATCTAGTCTTATCAGGCATAGAAGTCATGATTGTAGACAACAACTCTCCTGAGTTAAGTCCTTTTTAAAAAGTTTGTTTTCTAAATGTTCAATATTGTAGGAGGTTGTTGAGAGGAGAGACTGGACTGTGAACATGGAATGGTTTTGTGGATCCCGCAGCTCAGTGGCTTGTGCTATTCAATCTGAGCCTATTTTATTTATTTTTTTCCTTTTTTTATTAATTTATTCTTGTTACATCTCAATGGTTATCCCATCGCTTGTATCCTCTCATTCTTCCCTCCCTCCCATTTTCCCCCTATTCCCTTCCCCTATGACTGTTCCTGAGGGGGATTTCTTCTGAGCCTATTTTAATGTCCCTGTAGGTAATAGGTCCCAGGAAAACTTATAAGTAACTCTTTTTTTTTTAAATGAAATGCTCTCCTATTCAATAATAGAAAAAATAGCACTTTAATTAATTAACCTCTATATGTAGATTAAGCTAATTCTGTTGATACAACACACAATTTCTTCAGCTCTACACATTCTGATTATTTATTAAAGCTATGGGCGTATATATATATACTGCTTTCCAGGTTTTTCACTTTTTTTTTTGTAATATTGACTGCTTTTCTGTACCTGGGCATTTGATAGTCACTTATGGTGGCTGTTCAAACTTACAATTTTCCTATTTTCTTTAGCAAAACAAATTAATCATCTCCAGATGCACTTGGGAGTTCATAATCCAAGTGGAAAAGTGGTTCATAGTGCAAAAAAAAAAGTGCAGAATATCATGTTGTTGTGTTTATTTATTTAAGGATGAGTTTCCATAAACAAAACACAATTATATAACTTTTTTTCTAAGAAAATCTCACACATATCATGCAGTTATTCGAATAAAGCTGGGTACTTGGAAATGTGAAACCATTTGTGATTTCACATGTTGATAGATGGCAACTAAATGACATCCAAAATCATGATTGAGAGTTTGTTTCTAGTTAGGAAAACTATGTAAAATTGAGATGATGAGAGAAATGCCACTAAAGAACTCTTACAAAAACATCCAAATTGTCAGAGGAGAGAGAGAGATGAGCTAATCCTTAGAGCTTGGACCTCTTTGTCCTATAAACTGGGGTAAATTCTGATGAACATGATAGGATTCTTTTTTTAATGTTTATTTTATGTATATATTTATGACATTACACACATATAAAATAAGCTACATACAGCAAGAAGAACCACAAAACAATCAGGAATTATATTAATGTTACCTTCATAGTGGTTTGGCTATTTGTATTTGGCAACCTTGAAGAAAACATCTTTCCTATCTTTGTGCGTCTATAATTCTGAATGTAAATCAATATCTATTATATCTCTATCAACTGAAAACATCTATCTATACATAAAAACACCTGACAGGATTCTTTATAAGTTGAACATTTTTATGATAACATGTTTTAAACTATTTTGGGTAAAACAGCTACTCAAAACTGATAAACAATCCTAATTGAAGATGAAACTGCTAAAGAAAATGGGTCAAATATTTCAAAACATTGGAATAGGGAAATGTTTTATAAAAACCAAAACAACAACAACAAAAATATATATAGGAGATAACTGCAGGATTATCGAATGGAACTGCATGAAAAACAAAAAACAAAAAACAAAAACAAAACCTCTGCATGGGGAAGAAAATAAATAGCAGAATAAAAAGACAAATACCCAGCCAGCCAATAGAATAGGATAAAAATTGTAAACTCTACAGTGAACACAAGATTTGCACACAGAATCTATGAAGAAGCATGAAAATCTGAAAATCCTGTCTGGAGAAATGGGTCACAGGTAAAAGTACTTGCTGTTCTTGCAGAAGACCCAGATTCAGTTTCCGGAACCCACAGGTGACACACAGCAGCCTCTATTATTAATTCATTGGGATCTGAGGCCCTCTTCTGGCCTTCTTTGGCACTAGGCATGCATATGGTTCACACACTTGTGTGTGTGTGTGTGTGTGTGTGTGTGTGTGTGTGTGTGTATACACATAAATACATATATACATATTTGTGTGTACACTCATCATATGCATAAAATTTAAACAAAATTTAAAGCAAACACTGAAAATAAAAAAATAGGCTTTCTCAAAAAATTAAAACAAAATTGCTATATGATCCAGCTAAACAATCAGAGAATTGTAAGTTCCACTATAGAAATAACTGGCATCTCTATGTTAATTGTCACATTCTTTATGATATTCTTAAAGTGGAACCAACAGATTCATTTACTACAAATGAATGGGAAGAAAGAATGTTGTATTTAAAGACAAAAATTTAATCTCAATCAACTGGAAAGAAAAATGAAGTCAGGACATTTGCAGGAAGACAAGTGAGGCTAGAGATTAGGTTATAAAAGTGAAGACAAAGACAAATACCACACATTTTTCTCATGTGCCTTTAATGTATTTGAACCATTAAATATGTACATAGGTATGTGCACATGTGTGCTTATTAATAATGAAATTAGAAAAGGGACCCTCTCAGGGGAAAACAAAGCCTTTGAAAGGGAGGTAAAAACAATTAAGTAGGTATACTGGTTAATTTATATTAACTCGACACAAGCTATGAGGGAATCCCATGATAGCATCTAATGTTTAAAGGGAATACCAGAGCATCATGACACCTAGTTTAGTCAGCATTCAGGTGCTTTTGTCTGTGAGAAGCATGCAGCTTGCATGTTTGGTTCCCAGCCTAGCCTTGGGTCCTTGTATTGATCAACAGAATACCCCTATTAGGCCAAAATGCCATTTAGCACTAGTTCTTCCCATCAAAGCCCCACTTTCTAAGGAGACTGGCTGGCCTATTAGGGTGGTGTGACGTCATCTTCTCTTTACATTAACATAAGATTGGTGTACATCCATTCTCTAGATTAGTAAGAACAGAATTTTTCAATATTAAGAGAACAGGTGGCACACGCCTTTAATCCCAGCACTCGGGAGGCAGAGGCAGGTGGATCACTGTGAGTTTGAGGCCAGTCTGGTCTACAGAGCGAGTCCAGGACAGCCAAGGCTACACAGAGAAACCCTGTCTCAAAAGACCAAAAAAAAAAAAAAAAAAGAGAACACTTACACAGTAACTTTTCATTGTCATTTTGAATCCTAGACTGTCTTTGTAAGTAGCTTATCTTATCAGTAGGGGGCTACGCCCTGACTTATTGTGTACAGCAGGCCAGTCTAAGATTTACAGAGATCTGTGTGTCTCTGCCTCCTTTGTGTGGGGATTAAGGGAGTGTGCAACCACTTAATTATTCTAATATTTCATCTCAATTCCATGTCATTGTCACTCAAAACTTTCAAACAAGCAAAGAAACACAGAAATTGGTGTGTGTGTGTTTGGTTTTTGTGTGTGTGTGTGTATGTGTGTGTTATGACCTTTTCATATGGATAAACAAACTATGCTTTCAAAGACTTGGCTTATATCATTCATTACTTTGTCAGCAATGCCTATAAATAGTTTCTGGCACATCAATTCTTAATAAACACTATTGGCTAAGGGACTCATCAAAAGTATGTTGCTTATTAAGAGGGAATAAAATACATAATTTCTGTGCACTGTGCTTTATTGTGATAGACATTTTTACTTACAACAGAGTAATGCTCTACATGTTTAAACACTGTCAATATAATTTGTATGTAGTTACATTACATATAGAAGTGCACACTTAGGACCTTAAAGCTAAAATCCTTTTGAGCGCATGTTGTAAAGAGCTGTGCAATTTTATGGAAACCATGAGACAGAATGAATGGCACTTTTCATTATTTTTGTAAGTTCTGTGGTTTCCAAGGCAATGGAGAATGGAAAGGTTTAAGCAGCACTCACACATTACAATACTAGTATGTCAACATGCTTTTAATTTTCAACGTTGCATGTAGAAGCATTTTTGCTAATTTAGTGGATTGAAAATGTAATGAATGTTGATGTGTGCATCCCAGCTCACCAAACAGTACATGATACACTTAATTTTGAAAATTTGTTTTCACTCTAGTCTTGGTCCACTACTGTGTTTGTTTATCTATACTTTGTGTGGTATTACCAAGCATTGTCTCTCCAAGTTATGAGTGAGATGAAAACATATTTACTGTTTTCAATGAGAGAAAATGGACGTCATTTGCCCTTCATTGTAACAAAAAGAAAGCAGAAACAATAGATATCAATATTTGGAAATATTGTTTCATTTGCCTATCACTCACAGGTAAAAATGCCAGGGATCTAAATTTAAACAATTTTAATTTCAGTAGAAATGTCACTTTTTGGCTGAGACATTGACAACTCCTCTCAAAATTCTTGGCGTTGTTTTTCTTTTTGAAAGACACAGAAAACTATATGTGTTATAATGGCACTAAAATATTAATCTTCTATCTTTACAAGAGTCTAATAACTGTCTTCTAAAGTCTTTAGTGTGCGCATAAAGACTGTGTTTGCTTCAACAGAAATGACATTGTGATTCTTTTTTATTCAAACTTTTTATTGACTTTTTGTGAATTTAACATCATGCACCTCAATCCCACTCACCTCCCCATCTCATCATATCTGTCCTCCACCCTTGCAACCTACCCCCCCGTAAATGAAAATAAAAACAGAGCAAAACACAAAAACAGCTATAAAAGAAAAATCATTTCACGATGAATGCTGTAGTGTGTCACAGAGCATACCCGGTTGTCCGCACATCTTTACTTGCAAATGGTCACTGCAATGAATCAATGGTCAGGCTTGAAGCCACTGGTTTCTGTTATACTATCAATACTGAATCCTCACCGGGACCGCTCTGAGATATTCTGTTGTTGCCCTGTGTCATGGAGATCCTGTAGCCTTGGATCTGTTGGACCAGCCCCATCACATGCTCCAGCAGTTCATAGATGGGGTAGATGTTGGCATGGCTCAACTTAAAGCCCTAGATCTGTGCCTGGGTGGTATCTGAGTTGGTTAGCCTATCACCTCTCCCACACTCACACCATCAGAGAAAGCTCTCCAGCACTGCCCTGACTGGCTATCTTCCCCAGTGCTGCAGCTAACAATGGGCAGGGCCAGCTTTCCCATTCTTATGCCCTTGGGGGCCCTGGTTCACCCATGCCTGAGCCACCATGTGCTGCCTAGGCAAAGTCTGTGGCATACTTTCCTGAGTACTACAGCTGGTGAGGGGCAAGGCCAGTTTTGGTTCTTAATTCCACACTTCACCTTAATAGTCCATTATCTTTCAATTTTAATAATCACCATAAATTCTGATAGCTTTTTGAAATAGATATGAAATAGAAATCATATCTAAAGTGCTTAGTTCCTATTGCTTTAGGATACAACCTCTGTAAAAACTGGTGTTCTTTAAGAAGCATCCTCATGCTCTGAGTCATTTGTTTTCATTACTGCTGAATGAATTTCTTCATCAGTTCTGAGAGGCATATCAGCTTTTGCCTCAAATTCAGTCTACAAATACCTGGTGTATCAGCTGATCTGTGCATCTGGCTGTAGAGTTCAGTTAAAATTGCCCATTCCCTGTTCTTATCTTGGACTTGTTACAATATCTCTGATTATGCTTCTCTACATTCTGAAGTAGAAGTCCTACATGGTTCAATGGCTAGGATTATAAATCCTTATTTGACTACTGCATATGCTGCCAACATCTACTTTATGTCTATAACAACTCACCGAAGCATAAAGACAAAAATGAAGTTAGTTATCCAGCCACCTATGTGACTTATGCCAATATAATGATATTTCTCTCACAGGTACACAACATGAGAAGGCAAAATTTATGTCAGGAAAGCTACACTTCAGAATATGAGAGCCTCATTTTGCTTCTTCACAGGAGGGCATCTCCTTTCCTCCCACCTAGTTAATTCGACTGACATGACCCTTCCACATTCTTATGACACATAAATGTCTACTCATTATGTGAGTCACAGTCCTCCTTTCATGCCAAGAAAGACCTTTATAAAGTAAGAACTTTAAAAAAGAAGCTAAGTGGAATTTTCAGCAAATAGTTTGACCTCATTTTCCTGAGTATTTAAATATTTAAATCATTCATAGAAGTGGTTTGGGACATTACCATTTTCAAGAAAAAAAAATTCCCCAAGCAACTACATTATTGAGTTGGACCAAGATTTAAGGATGAAATTTGCATGAGTAAAGTAACATAAATGAAAGTAGCAGACTTGAGTCCTCCCCCCCAAAAAATCCAAAAGTGCCACTTCCAATGAGCAAGGAAGAAAGAATAAGATGGAGTTTTGCATTGAGAAAGCATTCAGACTATCTGACATAATTCTACAGTGTACAGGACAATCCTGAGCTGTAAAGGCATATACCTACAATATTCTGCTTTGAATTCACAATTGTGGTTTTTTACAACTTGGATGTGTCACATTCTCACAGCCACATAGCAATTCTATAAAACTAGGTGACCATAATAACAGTAAAATATCTTTTTTTTCTTAAACCTCCTTTCAGAATATTATCAGTAAAATAAAATGCCACTTAAGATGTCTTACTGACAAAGACATGCATATTCAAAATAGACACCGTAATAGTTTCATATGCCTACATATGGTATGGACATAATCACTGCAATTAAACTAGTAAAACTACCACCATTCGTAGATCTCAAAAACTTCTTCATCTATTATGAGTAAAATTTTGTACAGTCGACTAGTATTTTCCCATTTTCTTCATCACCTACTCCTCAGGAACCATCTGAATTTGCCAGGATTTTTGTTAATGTGATGAAATATCTGAATATAAAATAACCAGAAGTAGAGAGGACTTATCGTGGCTCCCGTTTCAGAGAATTCAGTCCATGCATAGAGAGTTGCATCTATTTGAGCATGGCAAGGCAGATCGCCAGCCGATTCAGTTCATGGTGGCCTGATAGAACCAAGAAAAAGAGAGAAATAGGGAGAAAGGAGGGGGATGGGAATGGAAGGAAGAGTGGGCAAGCAAAAGGGAGAAAAAGCAGAGAGAAAACATGGCATTGCTCACTACTTCCCTATTTTTTTCATTTGTTCCATGTGGGCATTCGACCTATTGGGTGAGCATGAACCATGTTTAGGCTGGGTCCCTTCCTCTCAGTTACTGTACCAATGCTGGTTCCTTGACCCATGCCTTCCTAGACACTGCTAGAGTGCTTTATTAGTCCATAAGTCATCTCAACCACACCAACTTGACAAGCTATTTTTCATACCACTATAGCAATGTTTGTATGAGTCAGTAACGTTTTACAGATTGTATGTCTAAGTGAGATCATACAGGATCTGTCTTCCTGTGCCTGGATTATTTCTCTTATCACATTGCCTTGGAGTTTATCTATGCTGATGCAATGGCAGAATTTTTTTTTCAAATTTTTTATTGCTGAATAAAATTTTATTGCATAAACACAATTTTACTTTCATTTGCTCATGAATTTTTTAAACGGTTGGATTAGCTGTTGTAAAATTGCTTCAAGGATCATGGAAATGTTGCCAACTCTTGAGTTTCTGAATTCATAGTTTTAATACAAATTTTGGAATAAGATTGTTTTATCTTACTGTGAAAACTCTAGTTTCACCATATTAGCTACTTGATTTACATTTCTGCTATATATGTATCAGTGTTATTTTGTCTATTTTTTCTTGATATTTTTTGCCATATTTGTCACATCTTATCAGATGTTAAGAATTATTTTTAACAGGTGATAGGGGTTATCTCATTGTAATTTTGATTTGCATTTTTCTAATGATTAGTGATTTTGGGCACATTTGTATATCTTTGTCCATCATCTGTATGCATCCATTGGAAAAGTGTCTGTTCAGGTCCTTTGTCTATAGTGCTTCTCATTTTAGATATGTTTGTTTTTTTTAAAGATTCTTTTGTTTTATCTTATGTGTATGAGTGTTTTGCTTGTGTGTTCATGCATCGAAGCACATAGAAGCCAGAAAAGGGTGCCAGAAGCCCCTGGACTATAGTTATCGACAGCTGTAAGCAATCATGTGAGTGCTGAGATCCAAACCCAGGTCTTTGGCAAGAGCAGCAAGCTCTTCTAACCACTGACCCATCCCTTCAGCCTTTCCATGTTTCTTATGCATTTTATATATTAGTCCTTTATCACATATTTGGTTTGCAAATACATTATATAGATGGCCTATTTCTTTTCATTACTATGATGTGGTTCCTTTTGTAAACTTTGGCTTCCTTTTTTGCCCTGTAGAAATAAATTTTAATAACTATAATTTTGCATATACATTTATATTATTACACATATATTTCTTTACTATGATGTGTTTTCATTTGTAGCTTTGATTTCTCTTACCTGTACAGTTTTTGCCCTATCAAGAAAAGCAAGAAAAATGCCAAAATATTTTCTTTTATTTTCTGGCTGCAGAAAGTTACATTTAAGTCTATCCAACTGTAAATTAAGTTTTGTGCATGGTATCAAAGGAGGATCCATGTTAATTACTTTGCACATGGATATTTACATTTCTCTACATGTTGGAGAACTTTTTCTTCCTCCACTATAGTTTCTTTTCATTCTTGTCAAGGATATATTATCTAGTTATGTGGAAATTTGTTTCTAAACACTATTCTCTTTGTCTTTGTATCTGTCTTTATGTCTCTGCTCTATTTTGTTGTCATTAGTTCATAGCTTGGATGAAATTTATTAATTTCCCTTGCCTAACTGCTCTGAGTGGAGTACCCAGTTTGGCCTAAGTTTTATATGTGCCAGATTGGAAATCCTTTTCTGTTCCTGATTTTAGATTTTGGCTTATGTTGAACTATATTTATTTTCTACATAAGTTACTGAGGCATTGTGTTGTCAAGGAGACACATTAAATTTTGTCAATTATTTTGCTATCTACTCCAACTATAGTATTTTAGCTCCTTTTTCTTATTTATCATTTGTAATGATGCATAAGTATCATTTTGCATATGTGACATTTGTAATGTTTAATGATTTCTTTGCTTTTAGGTGTCATTCAATCACAGAAATAAGTCCTATCTGGTTCAAGTTTACAAGTTTTATATCATATTTTTGCATCTATGTCTACTTATGATATTGGCTTATGATTTTTCTTATTGTACCTTTCTTTTACTCATATGATTCTAATATCTTTCTAATAAAAAATTTGGAAATGTTTTCCAAGTTCATGTTTCTAAAATGATTGTGTTAAGTCCTTGATATAGTTATCCCAAGAAGCCATTTGAATATGAGTTATACTTTCCTGGGATCTTTTGTTTAATATCCAATCAATCTGCTATTCAATACTAATGTTCTTGTGTTTTCTAGGTATAAGTTTAAATATAGTAAGTTGTAACTTTATACATGTTTAGCCATTTCTTGTAAGTTAGGTGAGTCTTTTTGTGCATCTGTGCACAGTATTCTCTTGATGGCTTTTCATGTCTCATCAGTTATAATGTCTCCCCTTTTATGTATTATTTTTAGACTGGTATAATTTTATTTTGGTTAGTTTGCTGGTATTAAAATGTATAGCTTCTAGTTTACCTATTTTTTCCTCTTATCTCTATTTCATTTATTTATTCCTCTAACTTTACTGCTTTCTTTCTTCTCTTGACTTTGGGTTTTGTTTCTTTGTGAGTTCGTGTTTGTGTGTGTGTTTGTGTTTTCCTAGACTATTGATGTGCAAAGTTAGTTTATGTGCACTAGTCTTTTCTCAGTGGAGGAGTTAACCACTCCAACTTTCATTGCAGGTTTACTTTTAGTGTATAAGCTTTGGCATGCTGTGATTGTTTTCACTCACTGGTCTTAAGATATTTGTTTAATATCTTTTAAATTGTCTTTTCCCACAGTTTGCTCAAAAGCACTCTTTTTATTGTGAATTTTCTGAGTTTCTGCTGTTATTGTATTTAATTTTACATTTGAACTATTATAATCAGGAAAGAGATTTTTCATGGTCTCTACCATCTTAAATATTCTAAGATTTGCTTCATAACCAAACATAATTGTAAGTGTGTTTCATGTGTACATTTTTGCTGTGAGAATATTTTGTACCTTTCTTCTAAGTTGATTTGATTATGCTCAGTATCTCATAGTTGATTTCCTGTCTTATGATTTAGCTATTGTTGAAAGTGGGCATAGAACACTCATCTATGTAGCCTTGGCTGAATTGGAACTCACACAGTAGAGGATGCTAGTCTCGAACTCACAGATCTACCTGCCCCTGCCTCCGAAGGGCTGAGATTAAAGACTGGAGCCATCATTGCCCAACTATATACTTCTTATATTGTGTTCGTATATTAATCTCTTTATTGCTATAGTGACCTTTCTTGCTTTTTACTTTGGGTTTGCATAAAATTCTCTTTTAAAATATTATTTATTTTAATTTTATTAATTTATTCAGATTACAACTAAATTGTTATCCCATCACTTATATCCTCCCATTCCTCCCTCCCTCCCACTTTCCCCCTATTTCCCCCCCCCCCCAGGTCTATGACCAAGGGAGACCTCCTTCCCCACTATATGGTCATAGGATACCAAGTCTCATCTTGGTAGCCTGCTTAGTCTTTCTTTGAGTGACACCAGGCCTCCCCACCAAGGGGAGGTGGTCAATTATGGAGCACCAGAGTTCATGTCAAAGTCAGTCCCCGCTCTCCACATAACTGTGGAGAATGTCCTGCCTACTAGGTAGATCAGAGTAGGGGTTTTATGTTTACTATTGTATTATCCTCGGTTGGTACAATAGTTTAAGAAGACCCCCCTGGGCCTCGATCCACCCATAATGATGTTCTTCTTATAGGTTTCTAGGACCCTCTGAGTCCTTCTACTTCCCCATATCCTATATATCGCTTACCTAGAGTCTCAGTAGGATGTCCTCACATCTATCCCAATCACCTTGTAAATGAAGACTTTCATGGAATGTGTCTTTTGAGCTAGTGACCAATTCTAAGTGCGTGTATACCATGTGAGTCTTTTCTGTTTCTGGGTTAACTCACTCATTATGATCATTTCTAGTCCCATTCATTTGGCCATAAATTTCGGGATTTCCTTGTTTTCAATAACTGAGTAGTATTCCATAGTGTAAATGTACCACAGTTTCTTTATCCAAAACTTGTACAACCACTTTGGAAATCTATCTGATGCTTTCTCAGAAAACTGGAAATAAGGTTTCCTCAAGACCCAGCTATTCCACTCCTTGGAATATACCCAGAAAATGCTCCACCACACAATAAGGATATATCCTCAACCATGTTAATAGTAGCCTTATTCATAATAGCTAGAACCTGGAAACAGCCTAAATGTCCTTCAGTTGAAGAATGGTTAAATCAACTGTGGTACACTTACACTATGGAATACTACTCAGCTTTTAAAATATTTTTATTTTCATATATACATTTACTTTATTACAGATATATAAAACAAACTACATACAGCAAGAAGAACCACAAAAAATTCAGCAATTTTATTAATGTTACATTCATAATATTTTAGGTATTTGTATTTGGCAACCTTGAAGAAAACATCTTTCCTATCTTGGTGAGTCTAAAATTCTGAATGTAAATCAGTATCTATCATATCCCATCTCTGAAGGAGAGATAAACCTGTTTTTTAGAATCCCAAGTATGGGATCAGAACAGTCTTGTGAGAGAACAGGTGAGCTTAATCCACTAGAAGACTGACAACTTCGTGTGGGAGCTTAATTGTTGCCAGCTGAAAAGATTCCATGAAAAGACTCTGGGCGGAGATATATAAATGAGCCCTGAAATGAGAGGACACCTTTTGGAGAGTTCGGATAGTTTTCGTTGTTCATCGCCACTTCGAGACGCTCCTAGAGAGAACCACTCGAGGGAAGGCTTCGGGGCTCCAGCTCCTGCTGAGTTCCGGGTTCTGGTTACTCCAGGTTCCAACAGAAGAAATATTGCTGAGTACACCTGGAGAATTGTTCCTTGGAACTTATATCTTTACAGTTTTGTTGTGTTTCTTAATCTTCTTTTCATATTGTTTCATTTAGTTGGGTTATAAGTGACATGTGCTTGGTTAATAAGTTGTAAAAAAAATATAGTTAAGAAAATTGAGGCTACACATCTCTATCAACTTAAAACATCTATCTAGACCTAGAAACATCTTTATCCCTAAACAACTAAGCTTAATTGTAAAACTAAACTATCTGGTCTTCAGCTCTATCACAGACTTGAGAAGGAATAAAATTAATAATCTGAGTGAAACAGAAGTGCAGGTTAGCAGCTTCCAAAGTGAAATAAATGACAGAGACAGTTTGCTGCCTGAACGGTCACCCAAAACTCTCTATAATGTTGGAGCATCATCTTCAGACTTCTGGCCCAGTATACTTGACGTACACATTTGTGAGACAGGAACTGTTGAGGACTTGCTTATCCTGTCTTGGCGGAGTTTGGCTGTTAACACTGTCTGCATCCAAGCTTGCCCTTTTTTAGGCAGAGTTCTGTCTGTGCTGGTCTAGAATCAATGCTCTCTTTTTATGACCAGTGCATGAGACATAGTTTTTTCTTAATCCTTCCTTTTTCAGGCTTCATGTGTCCTTAATATTAATATGAGTTTAATTTAGCTTTATATTATTTAATCTTGAATATAGATATGCAATACCATAGGTCTTTTCATTGGATAATTTAATCTATTCACATCTAAAGTCACTTTGGTATATGCAGACTTTCTATTTGATTGCCTATTTACTATTTACTAGTTTCTTTCAATCTTGTCTACTTTTTCTCATGATTTGATAATATTTTTTAGTGTTTTTCTTTGCTTTGATGTTCTTTATATTTAATTAACTTAGTGGAAAGAATATTTTTGGGAATCACCATGTTTGATTATTTTATGTTTATGTTTATATATGGCTCTAGCATTCTGGTGAAGGATGATGAAAACTTACTTTTAATAGCATTAAAGTCTAAAGAAACTAATGATTTGATGGAAAATCTATATTCTATGATTGTCTCTCTGATGAGCTCTCAGTTCTTGCCTATTTGAAACCCAACACGGAAAGAGTTAGCTTCAGTGCCATGCTTCATGATGAAGACACAGGATATCCACGCAAGAGCATATATTGCAATCATATCACCACTGTGCAATGCTGTAATTCATAAAAGTAAGGCTTCAACCATATTCTGAAGACATCACATGTGACAGTTTATTCAGTGAGGAACAGATACATTACCAGTTCTCAGAGTCCGTTGTGTGGAGACTTAAAGCCAAGTGGGTCAGATGGGAGACTTCACAATGACTTTCCATCTACATCTGTTCTGTTCTATGGGGGAATAAAATGTAGAGAAAATTTTGCTAAAAGACAGAAATCAGGTTGTTTATCATGTAGTATGGTTAACAATTTTAAATACTTGAAGAAATTTTACCATGTTCTTAAAAGATTATATAATGCTATAAAAAAAGAACTCAAATAGAAAATCAGGTTGCCTTATATTTATTATTGGGAACTACCTGAATTAGTATTCCTTAATTAAATTTCCTCAGGTAAGACTTTTGTCAAATTAAAATGTGTTTCTCTGGGTATCTCAAGAGGAAGAAATATGAAGAATAAGAAAAACAAGGAAAATAGAGCATATATAAGGGTCATTGTCTTCTGTCTTCTATGAAAATAAATAAAATATTAGCGGTTGCTACCCATAGGGATAAAGCTAAAACAGTATGCACTATTGAAAGCTTCTTGCTGACTGTCACTGAGAAACTGATCAGTGACAGTGTGAGGATGGCAACCACAGAGAGCAGTGATGGAATCCAGCTGCCATTTTGGGAATACACTGATCCCAAAGGAATGTCTGGGGGAAAGCAGGTTTCCAGTAGAAGCCACTGAATGGCTGTGCCCATAGTGAAAATGAAAGTAGGCGACACAGTCAGCCAAGAAGAGCATCAGAGAACATTCCACTGGCCAGAACAGATGATGAAAGCTGAGTAGCTGTGCTCTGCGGCAGGTCTGGGACAGTCTGGAGAGAGAGGAAGCCAAGGTGGGGCTGAAGTGGGTAGGAAAAATATACCAAATCCCAAGTCATACGAGGAAAAATCTGCAAGGTTATTTGGGTACCCGTTACTCATTTTCTGATGAATGTAATTGTGGAATAAAGGTTCTGTAATCAGCAAGAGCGTGTCCTGAATGACACGTCTGTAATTAAATGGACAGTGGCATCTGAAAGTTATTTGCAGGTACTTTATTCATGCAAAGAATAACTAGTTACAGTATATCCTTTGCTAAGAAGGTGACAAGGGCTTAAATTTTTAAAGGACAAAAATAAGGTCAAGGAAGAAACTTTTGAACCTGGTAGTCATGGTTATGACAATCAATTCTCTCTCTCTCTCTCTCTCTCTCTCTCTCTCTCTCTCTCTCTCTCTCTCTCTCTGTCTGTCTTTCTCTCTCTCTCCCCTTTCTCCTTGAAGATTCCTCCCTTCCTTTGTTTCCTCATTTTTCCAGATTTGAAATGTTTAAACCATTATTCAGAGAATTTTAGAGAGGAAAGGGGAATTCAAACACATCCATATATAAAAGACATATAACCGAAAGGAGGGTGCTCTTAAATTATACCATCCAAGGTGTTACTTTGCTTCCGTAAGCCTGACATTAAGGTACTAACTGTTTCAACAAACAGTAGCTGGGATCAAAAGTAATACAACCATACAGATGCATGGCACTTCTACAAGGAACTTAAGAGATCTAGTTATAGGTAGGCCCAGTGTTATGGATTTTATAAGAAAAGCAAATCTTAGCAATAATTTAGAAATGTTGTCAATCAAAACTGAGATATATGTTGTAGCTAGATTCTCGCGTCTTTTAAAAATGAAATAATCGGTCGTCTATGAGACCTAAAATCTCCAGAAAATAGCAGGAATTTCTTAGTGCTGAAAATCTCAGTATATTTTGTTCTTAAATGCAGACTTTATGTAGCCCTACAAAAATAACAGGAGTAGAACCTTGTGTGAACCTTTGCTTTCGAGGAGCCATATATGTAAATCGTAGTTGTGCTGAATGTCGGAGAGGAGGCAGAATGTTAGGCTGTTCAGAGTTTCCCCAGCTGAAGCTGAGTGATTCTTTACAGTTTATTTCCGACACTGCAGGCTCAGGTTTTACACTTTCACGTGGTAACAATCTGTCCACATCCTTAAATGTCTATTAATCTCATGCGACTTCAATAGAAATATCTAATGGTGTTGACTCGGAAGCTTTCTTTTCTTAGGGTGACTCTACCGCTTTCCCTGGCAGGTACCAATTTCTGGCAGTCTTCTTCCCTTTGACGAGTGTTGGATCACCATGGAGCCTGCATAGAAGAGGCTTGCAAAGTGCCGCGATGTTTTCATCAATGACTTCTTTCTTTCTACTCTATCTACAAATGGAAACACTGACAATGAACGGTTGCCTGTGGTTACATGGTATCCAAATTTATCTTGTCTTTCTCTTCCAATTATAGTTCTCTGTCTATGAAAAACTATGGGAGTTTTTCCCCCCAACATCTCCTAAAGATGCAACTTTTAGTTCAGTAAGGGAAGCATAAATTCTATTGCCGTGGCTTGTTTAAAATAGACATCAGATACTAAATAGATAATTATGCAGAGCTAATTCACCATGTCTAAATTTTCTCAAGCCATAGATGAAAAAAAACTTTGTTTATTTAATATTGTGAATTTGCCATGTCATTAAGCTTCATTATAATTGACAACTGATGCAGTCACTCTCAGGGAGAATTGCAAGGCACTTGATAATATTGGTATTGGCAAATGAGATAAAATGACTCAGAAAATAATGAAAACACCCACATTGGTATATTTGAGCTGTTATATGCTAGAAACATTAATAGCTGTCAAGAACTTCAAATTTTTTGTAAACAAATGGAAAGTACTTATATTTCAATATTAAGTTATATGCACTAACAAATGGGTGTTCTAGGCTCATCATAGACTCTAAAATCTTTTATGTAATGCTAACTTTACTAATTTAAAAAAAAACAATTTATTTAACATTTTAAACTAAAATATCTTGTAAATAAAATAAGCACCACAGTATAAAATTAACCAGACCCAAAGGCTACATTTCAGTGAACTTCTTTCATACAGTTAGAATCTTAAGTGTTTGTGGAGCTTAATTTTATGTTTGCCCTGTGTACATATGGTTGACATTATAGATGGCAGGTACATACTGGATATCTCTTCTTCATTCCCCTCCCAATGACCGTGATCATAGTTTCAAGCCAGCAAATGACAGCAGCCATGGTTCTTCATTCCATCCTCCAACAAAAGTGGTTCCTATTAATTTACCATTGTGGTACTACTTACAAAAATAAAAATAAATCTATTTGAGAAATAAATCTAATATATCTATTCTAGTTTTTTTTTTCGGCTGTGGCTATGTTCAAGATTCTGACCTAATGCAATCTGATGAGGAAAGGAAAGGCTTACACTTACTAGGTCATAATTCATCATTGAGGAAACACAGGTAAGAAGTTAGCAGAGATTTGAATCAGAATCCAGGAACGGTATTTGCTGGCTCACTCAGCTAACTTTGTTATACGTCTCAGGCCCACTCAACTAGGGATGGCACTGCCCACATCTGACCTGGGAAATCACTCAATTGACACTCACAAGACTCTGAGCTGTGATAAGATCACAGTTGAGGTTAACTGGGACAGCATCTACAATATAAAAATAAATTTATTAGTGGTTTATCTGTCATCTTGCACAAAATGAAAATGTACACATATCTTGGTTGAACTCCATTATTGTTATGTTATTAATAACCTTCATGAGTCTAACAATCCTCAAACAGCATTGTGTTGGAAGAAAAATCAGAAAGTAAGAAAATAAGAAATTCTATCAAAATAATGTTGAATATTAGAAACAAAGTTTGAATTTTACTATATAACTTTCATAAGTACTGATTTGACTCCAAATTTACTAGAAGAAAAACAGAACAGAACTCAGCTGTGTGGTGCTTTTATCTAAACATTTTTCTTTATTTTATTATGGAATATAAGAGACAATATATGGGGCTGGAGGGATTCCATACAGGTTAAGAGCACTGGCTATTCTTCCAGAGGTCCTGAGTTCAATTCCTAGCAACCACATGGTGGCTCACAAGTACCTATTAATGTGATGTAATACCTTCTTCTGGCATGCAGGCATGCATGCAGGCAAAGCACTGTATACATAATAAGTAAATAAATATTTTTAAAGATTTTTATCTTATTTTATATGTGAGTGTATTAGAATAGATGGTTGTGAACCACTATGTGGTTGCTGGGAATTCAGCTCAGAACCTCTGGAAGAACAGACAGTGGCCTTAACTCCTGAGTCATCTCTCCATCCCCAAATAAATAAATCTTTAAAAGAGAAACAGTATATTAGATGAATCAGTATCAGGTGGATATTAAATAAATAATTTAATATGAATCTATGGAGCACATATTTAAGTTAGCATAGAGATTACAATTTTTGAACAAGTATTTCTGAATGAGCACATTCATGGACAAAATATAATTAAGTAGATTTTATAACCATCTATATAACACCACAGTGCACTTGCCTTACAAAAAACAAGGATCCTAAAAATAGTTGTCTCTCCCATAGACCATGACTATATTTGTTTATTTAGCTATCTGTCCATTTGTCTGTTATCTATTGTCTATATGTCTGTCATCCATGTCCTTTCTAGTTATCTGTCTGTATAATAGAAGAAATGAGGAATAAATGGAGCTGATTTTTAGGAATTATCATTAAAGATAACCA
Source organism: Acomys minous (assembly GCF_964271855.1). Classification (NCBI taxonomy): domain Eukaryota; kingdom Metazoa; phylum Chordata; class Mammalia; order Rodentia; family Muridae; genus Acomys; species Acomys minous. Next base: position 36,378,875 of record NC_140495.1, read on the forward strand.
TTTTGTAGCATTTCTAGAAAGAACTGAGGAAAAATATTTGTGAAATTCTTGGGATCAGGAATTAAATTACTTTTTTCATATCTGAATCTAATGCCTTTCTTGAAAAAGAAACATATCCCCCCTGCCCCCAGCATGTTGAGCTCAGCCAATAGCATGGGCTCTGGTTTGGTAAACTAAACATGAGCAGAAGTGAGATGAGACTCACATGTACACAATTTTTATGCCACCAGTTATTTTCTTCCTTTCTTCTATATGGAGCATCTGTGCTCCACGCTTACTGCTGTGAGCCCACATGGTATTTGTTTCTACCATCTAAGTGTACACATGCTGATTTCTAAACTCTTTACTTGCTTTAGAAAGCCAGATACATTTTTAACTTTATATCTAGAAAAATGAAACAAGCAAAACTTAATGTCAACACTATAATGAAATATGTAAAACTTTTCAAAAACAAAACCCATGACAAATCAGTACAGAGAAATACTTTCTTTAATGCTTATTCCAGTAGTTCAAGGGTAGCTCATTTTTAGAAATTGCTCCCGGGTTGGGGAGATGGTTCAGTAGTTAAGAGCACTGAGGTGTTTTTACAGGTCCATGGTTCAATCCCCACGACTTACACGGGATCACAATTATTTGAAACTCCAGTACGAGAACATCTGGCACACTCTTACACTCTTGCAGGCACCAGTCATGTGTGAGGTGCAAAGATATACACATGGCGCAAAACACTTATAAACATGCAATAAAATAATAACAATAAAATAGAATAAAATTAAAAAGAAATTGTTCACGTTGACGGAGAAGAAAATTTAAATAAAAATAATGCTTTACCAAACAATGTAAAAGCAATATTATTTCAGTTAAAACTGTAAGACTCTAAAGCATTACCACAAAAAGCCTACTTAAATTGAAAAAGTTTACTTTGCTTAAGTGCAAGTTACTTCTAAAGGCAACTTTATACCTGGAAGAAATATAAAATAACTGTAAAATGTTTTTACCAAGAAGGATCATGTTAAATATCACAAAGAATTTAGTTCATACAGATGATCAAAGTCTAGATTTGAAATTGACATGGGGAGCCTATGGATAAAGCTGTGAATGCCTGTTTGGTGTTCATGCAGAAAATATTAATAAAACCCAATCAATTTATATTGCAGAACATTCTACATGAAAGTACTGGTTCTGTTGACAGATTTTTGACATCTCAACCTCTTCTTATAATACATCTTAACATGATATTAATTTCACTGTGACTCAAGACTTAGGCTGTGCACCAGATCCTATGTCAGCATGTACTCTGTTTTGTATCCAGGATAAGGGAACATGCATCAGAATTCAACACCTAGAAAGTACATCAGATTCTTCCTTCACAATGTTTTTGAGCTGTGTCCAATTTATGAAAGATTATACATGGACTGAACGAGTGACTTTTATATTTATATACTTCAGTAAAATGTACAAATAATCTCAAAAAGTCCTGTCAGGTTTCAGAACGACATTTTTGGCAGCATGGTAGAAGTGGTTGCAGTCCTTTGCTTGAAATATTCCTAGAGCGGTTCTCCTTTAAACTGGGGACATTTAGATGTTCTCTCGTCCTTGTGCAATCCACAGCCTGTGCCTCTGCATTGCCAGACTCTTCAGAACCACGTGCAGACCTGAACGTCCTCAGTTAGAATGAACTCTTGTGCTTACAATGCAAGCTTAACTACCTTGTTGATTTCTATAATTCAGATTGTGCTCCTATACTCAAAATGCCATCCTTTAAAAGAAAAAACTAGTAACCAAAGGTTGTCATGAGTGGGATTTAGGAGAGGAAAAAAGATAATTTCTTCCTACTATTTGTATATAGTTTCCATATAGCCTTCAGCTGTTACCCTACACAGCAGACAAGTAAAATTGTCTAAGACTGGGGACATCAGATCCTTTAGGAATGGCAATATACCATGTATGTATGTAAAATATTCCCTTTATATATTTATTCTTTTAAAAAATTCTTCCTTATTTCTACAGTCTAAATTTTATGGACTGTATTTTCAGAGCTTATTTCTTACTCCTTCAAATGTAAATGGGAATTGTTAATATAAAAAATTCAAATGCGTGACTGCCTTGTAGGTAAGAGATATACCTGTAAACGCTTAGCTGATGTTTATTAGGCACTACTGTGAATTTAAACTTTTGTGATTAAAACAAATATTGACAGGTTAAGTGACTTTCCATATATTTCTGTATAGTAATAATTGAGCTAATTGGCTAGAAAATAGCACAGAAAACGAACAAAAGAGCAAACACTACAATAGGACACAGATGCGAAGTACTGAATGGTTTACGGCACTTTCAGAGTCAACCTTCCTATCTCTTTCACTCATCCAAATCAATTTTTATAAGAAGACAGCACCAGGGCCAATATCTTATAAACGCCAGTTTGAGGTGAAATGCTACAGATTGCTTTTTTTTTTTAATCTGTGAGGAGGTTCCTTCCAAATAATTCTTATAGAGGATTAAGTCCCTGCTAGTTAGCATAGTGTATGGACCCAATGAAGTATGAAATACCTCCACGCTGTTTCCCAACTTCTTTCCCTTTCACAAACTGCATTCTCCAGTCATACGGAACAACTTAAAAATCTCAATTCTCTATGGCTTTGAACATTCCAAGCTAATAGAAAAATAAATATTTTAGGACAGTTTTTTGTTGCAGAAAAATTGAGCAGATGGTACAAAGAGTCCCTGTGTACCTCACACCTGACTCCCTCTGGTATTGATAGCTAGGAGACACTTGGGTACTTTGTTGCAATTATTGAACCATGTAGATATGTTAGTTGTGGCTTGCGTTACCGTCTCGCCAGCAAGAACGACGCAGCACACACACACAGGATCCTTCTGCAGTAAAGCTTTAATGCATCTTGAGAGGGAGAGCATAAGCCTACAGCAAGTAAAATGGAGACCCCAAACAGCAGAAACCCATCCCTTATATAGGAAACTGTCCTCCGCTTAGGATGTGTCAGTCCCTGATTGGCTGTTGCTCATCGGGCGAGATGACGCCACGGGAGAGGCAGAGCACAACAAGTGGAAAATCCCTTCGCACATGCGCAGATTAGTTGTTTGTCAGCATGGGACACAGGATGTCAGTGCCAACTTGTAATGGCGAATGTGAGCGTGGCCTCTCACAGTTAGTCACTTGATATCTCTATGTTTCAATAGTTTTCCTTAGTTTTTTACCTAATGCTCTTTTCTGGTCTATGAGTCTATCCAGGTGTCCATATTGCACTGGCTCTTTTTGCTGTGATGATGTCTCAGAAGTTATGTGCTTTTGTTGATGTTGACAATGTTAGCAAGTGCTAATTAAGGTGCTATTACAAACTGTTTAGGATAATTAAATATTGCATGTTAATAGTCAATCAAACTCATTGTCATGTCTGATACTAGTTTAGTTTATTATAGAAATTTACATAATAGATTGAACAGATAGCTAACAGCTAGAGACAAGCAAAGTTTTCCTATTCAGGTAAACAATGATTATGCACTATGTAAATGTGTGCAAAAGCATAGATGATCTTTAAAAACCCTGAGGGACCTACAGAATCTGGCATTTTAAAATTATTATTATTATTACACATTTTATTTTTACATGTACATTTATATCACACATATACAATAAACTACCTACAGCAAGAAGAACAGTGACATAATAAGGAATTATACAAATATTACATTTTTAGTGTGTTGGCTATTTCTATTTGACAGCCTTGAAAAAAACATCATTCCTATCTTGGTGCATCTAAAATTCTGAATGTAGATCAATCTCCATAATGTTTTGTCATTATTAACTTAAAACATCGATCTAGACCTAAAACCATCTTAACCCCGAAGCAACTAATTATTATTTTAAAGATTCACTGACAATGAGACAGGTTAACTCCTGGCAACACCCAGCCTACCTCAAAGAGGATGATGAATATCAAAGAGAGATGGTTTCAAATGTGGCAAACAAGCCACTGGGAAAAATGTGATCATTACTAACACAGACAGAATTCTGCATAAAATAGGGCAAATTGGATGCAGGCAGAGTCAATGGTCAAACTCTGCTAAGGCAGGGTAAGAAAATCCTCAAAAATCCTGCCTCACAAATCTGTCTGTTAGCTATATTGGGCCAGAAGGCTGAAGAAGATGTTTTAACATTATAGAGAGTTTTGGATGACTATTTAGGTAACAAACGGTCTCTATCGGCCTCTCATTTGGAAAACTACTAATCTGCACTCCTGGCATACTCAGGTAATCAAGTCTATTCCTGCTCAAGTATCTGATGGAGTTGAAGACCAGGTAGCTTAGTTTTACAATATTTTATTTTAGGGCTTTTCTGGCAATTTAAATATGTCAGTTCCTGGCAGCATTTGGCTTAAAAGAATATTATTAGCATTGAAGAACCTTCATTTTGGAATTTGCTTCAACTGGGCAAAACTGCCCTTGCGCCATCTGCAGACGAAGTGATGTTCGTTTTGGGAAAAACTTGGCTGAAGGCAAATAGCCTGCCAAGCTCTGTGAAGAAAGGGTAAGAAATCTTCATAATTCCTGCTTCACAAATATGTCTGTCAGATATACTTGGTCAGAGGCAGAATATTAATGCTTCAAAGTTACAGAAAATTGTTAAGAGCTGCCCAGGAAGCTAGCCTTCCATCAATTCTCTATTTTGGAAGTTGCTTGTCTAGATTTCCTACATACTAAGGTAATATTATTTCCTTCTCATGTATCTGATGTGGTTGAGAACTAGATTTTTATAGTCTCACAGGTAAGCTTAATTTTTTTTAGGATTTAGGAAGATGTTTCTAGGTCTAGAAGATGTTTTTTAGGTTGGTAATGCATGTTATGAGAGAAAATAATTTAGATACAGAACACTGAACTCATCAAAATAGAATAGATAGTAGAATATTTTCTCCAAAGTTGTCAGGTGCTGCATATAGACTGGACATTGCAAATGTAAATCTTACCTAATAGTTTTCATTATTGATTCATAATTGTCTTATTGTATATAATTTAGTATTGTTAGAGAAAAAGGGTTTTATTGGACTAAAATGGGGAAATGTAGACTCTCTTGTGTCTGTGTGGAGGCATCACTTGTCATTATAAAACCTATGACCTATAGGAAAGGGTGGAATAGAAAGTGGGACATCCAGGAGGTAGAAAGGATTCTGGGATAGAGCCAGGCAAGAGGGATTTTCCCAGGAAGATATGCAGAGGACAAATACATAGTACCTGAGCAGAGGTCACCAGCCATGTGGCAGAATGTGGATTAGAATAAATGGATTATTTTAAGTTATGAGCAAGTGAGATAAGAGCCTAGCCATATGGTGTAGGTATTTGTAAATACTTTTTGAGTTTCGTGAGTCATTTTTCTGGGAGCTTGGATCTGGGAGGAAAAACACAAACCATACTACACATAACCACTTAGAATTGGATAAACTATTACCCCTAGAGAAGATTATCCCTTTATTAGAAATTATTAATTACCCATATCTCTTCATCTGGGTATGAGGCCTTATGAGATTTCTCTCATCGATGCAGTGATGTCAACTGCTGATGTCATTATGCAAATCTTATTTAAGCCCAACCCATTTTAACTTCTAAAAAAAAATTTTTTTTTTTTTGTTTAGAGACAGTGCTTCATTTCATTGCCTACACTGAACTTGAATTGACTTTCTATTTCAGAAGGGGCTGGCTCTTGCCATCTTAGTCCCTTAACCTTCACAGAAACTGGAGTTACAGGCATACACCGACACATCTGTCTGACAGCTGTGTTTTATTTTCAGACATGTAATTTCTTTTTTTTTTTTTTTTGCGTTTTTTAAAATTTATTCATATTACATCTCAGTTGTTAGCCCATCCCTTGTATCCTCCCATTCCTCCCTTCCTGCCACTTCCCCCCTACTCCCCTCCCCTCCCCTATGTCTGTGTCTGAGGGGGACCTCCTCCCCGTGTATATGCTCATAGGGTATCAAGTCTCTCCTTGGTGACCTATTATCCTTCCTCTGAGTGCCACCAGGCATCTCCATCCAAGGGACATGGTCAAATATGGGGCACCAGAGTTTGTGTGAAAGTCAGATCTCCTTCTCCACTCAACAGTGGAGAATGTCCTGTCCATCAACTAGTCTGGGTAGGGGTTCGAGGTTTACTGCCTATTTTTTTCCTTGGCTGTTGCCATAGTTTGCGGAGGACTCCAGGGCCCAGACTCGCCTGTAGTTTTCCAGGACCCGCTGGATCCTTCTATTTCCTCATTCTCCCAGGCTTCTCACACCTAAAGTCTCAATAGGATGTCCTCCCCTCTTACCCACTTTCCTGGTAGGTACAGTTTTTCATGGGGACGTACACCTTGGACTAGTGTCTCGATATAAATGAGTATATACCATTTAGCTCTTTTTGCTTCTGTGTGAACTCACTCATTATGACAATTTCTAGTTCAATCCATTTGTCCACAAATTTTGGAAATTCCTTGTTTTTAATAGCTGAGTAGTATTCCATAGTGTAGATGTACCACAGTTTCTTTATCCATTCTTCTACTGAGGGACATGTATGGGCTTCTTAACAGATAAAGAAAAAAAAATGTACATCCATTTTTCAAATGTTAGTTACTAAACTACATGAACTTCAGATCTTGAATCATATTATATGAAAAAGTCTACATCTGAAACTTGATTATAACATTTCAAATACTTAGAAAATAATTTATCTATAATTCCACTAATATATTTGTCACTTTAAAGTAAAATTTTTCTGCTAAGTTGTAACCATGAAGAAAATAATAGATAGAATGTAAAGTTTTCATAATCACAAAATAGGCATTAGTAAATTAAACAACCATGTGAAATTTCATTATTGAAATTTATGTGATTGATAAATCATTTGAATTACACACACACATATATATAGTTTAAAATATATAACAAGTGAATTTTCATTTAAAAATATGTTCCCATTTAAGCATTACTAATATTTAGCATTTCAGTAACTCTGGAAAGTCCCAGGTGACCCCTTTCCATAAATCTAGTCTTTTATGAGTTTTCAATTATTTTCCATGCAATTACTGAAATAACTAGAAATCAATTTTACCCAGTCTTATGCTTTCTAAAGTCTATATTAAAGAAGCAAAAGATTCTCTTGTGGGGAGGTGTCTAGGTTTTGTTTTCATCTTAAACATCTATTTGTTCAACAAGACATTATTTTGTACTTCTTCTAGAATCAGTAGTTTATTGTTTTCCAATTCTGACCCCAGTGACTGCATCACAACACATCACCATTTTTGTGATGATAAAAACTTGTTGATTACATTTTCAACTTACTTTTAGTGGCACGGGCAGGACATTCATGGACCAGTCTAATTTTCCTTCTTGGAGATAATAACAGAATAGGGGAACCATATCAGAGATTCAACAGTTTTTCCACAGCAATACAGGCTTTATTTTCCTCATGTCTTTGATTGACTAATTAATTTTTAGTATTCTACAATGAGCAGAATTTTTAATGATGTTGATGAAAATCTTCCTTATCTTTTATAATATCCTGTTGTATCTTGAATAAGAATTCTTTGTTCATAATTTTAAAAGCTTCTATAACTACGGGTTTTCAAATGACTTTTTTGAAATGATTTTAGTGTTATAACTTCCACTGTTCATTCACATACGTAAAGAGAGTTGAAATACTGTTACTCTACAAGACATGAAAACTCTCCTATTAGATAACACAGAATAATAGATACAAAGCTCAGGACAGGCATGGATTAGCTATTTTGAAATTTTTGGAGAATGAGGTTCCCTAGACCTTCAAATACTGTCTGCTATTGTCAATGCTCTGTTACCCTAAGGAACTTGATGGTAATACTCTGTTTCTGAAGACAAAGCACTTAAGTCATAGAACATGGAGAAATCAAGCTGGTACTCACCCGGAAGCTTCATCCATATTACCTAGCTTTAATACCGCTGAAAGATGCTATGTACCACCAGAGGAGAAAAGTAATCATCAGACATGACAAGAATGAACCCTGTGACCTATAATAATGACGAGCCTGGTGAGATGTGGCACAAATATATAAATAACCAACCACTTTCTGTTTGGCTTTAAATCCTCTTCCACAGGATGAAATGCATACCTGGCACCATTGCTGGGAATGAGTGGTGAGAAATTCCATAGGCCCTAGTAGGGAAAATCCTACTATTTTTATGCTGTTGAGTGGACATACTACTAAGACAACTACTAATTACTTACTATTATACCCCTGGGTTAGTACCCCTGTCATCCTTCATCTGAGAGGATTCTTTATGAAGTAAATGGTAGCTAACAGAGACCCACAACTGGTCAAGTTTAGGAGAATAAGAAATTGTGGGATTCTCTTTCTTAAATGAGACATCTGTACCACGATCCTTCCATCCAAGGCTCAGGGATCACTGTGGAAGAGGAATTAGAAAGACTATTAAAGAGTCATAAATGGTGGACGATTACAACAAAAGAGTGTTTTCTGTACATATGACATTGCAGAAGTTGAGACAGGATGGACAAGACCTACTCAAGTTCAAGCGCAAGACAGACACAATGCCATTACGAGGAGGAAAGACAGGCAAGCAATTCAGTGCTTAGCACTTAACACTGACTTTGAAGCTCATGCATTTAGAGATTACACAGTATTCTCTTTTATTAAGTTAACATACTGCATTACAGTCATTTTAAAGCTTCCAATTCTTAAATAAACGTCATATAATTATGATGTACTATGTAATGGTTTATAATTTGTATATATTGTTGTTTGTCCTTTTAAATGTTTCCTCTACTTTTCTACTTTCAGAATTTTTTTGCTGCACGTATCATTTAGTACCTGTGGAAGATTCGGTATGCTTTTATGGTGTTTTGTAAAACAATTGTGCAGAATTATCATATTTTACTTATAGATGTCATAGTGTTTACTTGGGAAGCTTTCTTTATATAAGATTTATTTGTCAAAAAGGCAATAGTATATAGACTCAGTGGGTTAAAGAAAGGGACACATGAAAATGGGAAGGAATAGTGGTGGGAGGATTAGAAAAAATGGGGTGGACTTGACTATGACACACTTTATGCACATGTGAAATTCTTAAACAAAGACAAAATGTCTATGGATTCTCAAGCATCAAACAATGAATTAAATTTAGTTACTATGCATACTTAGAATAATTTCTATTTTTTAAATTTCATGTCAGTCTTACTAAAAATATGAGGGAATTTGCCCATCTATATATTTCTATCTTTTTAACAATTAATAATAGTAAGTTCATTAAATACCTTATGGACGTGTTCTAATTTGTGTGATTTATTTTCTACAGCAGCTCATATGATTTTCGGGTTTCCACAGAATCACAATTGTGAGCAGTGATTCCCAGGTTAACACTAGTCATATAATCTAGGTGATAGCAACCACTGCCTGGCTACCTGGATTAGCCAAAAATAATGATGCTTGGCTTTGCTTTTAGTCCCAAAAAAATGTTTAAGACCTAATGTGTCTTCTTTGGTACAGAGTGTTCATTCTGAGACATAAAAGAAAATATGGACTTATTTATCAGGACCCTCTAAGGATGAAGGATATGAACACCCAAATCCAGTCTTTATTCTAACTCTTCAGCCTTTGATCCCTACTTTTCTCTGAGCATTTTAGCATTCTCCCTCAGGTCCTGTGGACACATTTTCAGCTCAGCCAAGCTACTCACAAAAATCCTTTCATGTTTTGTGCAGATGTTGGGGTTTGCCATCCTGTGGCTGTTTCTTTTCCTAGCTATCCTTCTCCTTCAAGTTTTATCGGATATTCCCGAGCTCATTTGCCAGCAGCCAGAGCCAAAATCCTGTGATTATCCTAGGACCAGCCAGACTGCCATGAAGGAGAAAAGTTCTACATCTACAAGTGTGGCGTTTGCCTGTGTATTTCTGTATTTTTAAAAAAATATGACCCTTTTTGCTCTCTGTTTGCTATTGCTTGTTCTGACACTAATGCAAGGAATTCCTTACAACTGCATTTACTGTATTAAAACTTTCCATTTCTGAAAACTTCAACATTTAAAATGAATTCTGTTGGACAAGGGTTTGGTGACTAAGCTGCTCTCTTGGATAATTGTGTGTAGGCTTTTGCATTGATTGTCATTTGTACCTGAGTCGGTTATGAAACATTAAGGTGGTTTTTTTAAACAACAAAGAGCACACAGGATGCTGCACAATTGTACCGAAATTGATCAGAATCTGCAAGATGAATCATAGTCTAAGTAAGGCATGGCAGGCAAGAATTTCCTGATAGCCAATCTTTTTCCATAACTCAAGAGAGTATAAGATGAATGAGTAAAATATTGAATGACTCAAAGGAAAGCTAAGGACAACACTTTGGGAAGAAGATAAATTATGTGGTCACATATACACAAATGAGAATATGAATAACTTCTCTTAAAATGAATAGGTGAACATCCATTTTTAAAAATTTCTATCATTTTAATAAACATTAATTATCAATTTGAAGCTAAGACATTTCTATTTGTTCTGTGAACACGAGCATCATATAATTTGTATTCTGAAGAAATTTAGAATGTTTCTCCTTCTATCATTTCAACCCCTATCTCCAAACCTAACAATGTAAGATAAAGGAAAAGAGGCACATCTGTGAGCCTAACCTTCTTTTCTCTCTAAATAAGACCAATAATAACTTGTAACCAACTCCTATTGATAATAACCCTCTGTAGCCCAAGAAAGCAAGCAAAAACTTACCTGCCCCCATTAAAGGAAATGGGGCATCACTCTCTTAATGTTTTGACCTTGCTAATTTGGGGCAAATAACACCTTTGTAGGGGCCCATTTAAAATTGGGGAAATGGTTAAACAAGTGAGGAATAGCATTTGTGGTCCAGTTTCTAAATGTTGAGAAATTTTAGGCTTAATTAGAGTTGTGTGTGGGACAGTCTGAAATACTGGACCAATTAGGATTGGAAGAAATATATAGGGAAGATGGAACAAAAAGTAGATTAGTGAAGATACTCCTCACTTAATGCCTCAATTGTCACTCACAAGGTTATGTTTAATTCATTGGTATAGAATTTTGAATATAGATGCAAAGTAAGTTTAATTTTAGATACAGTGGTATAGAATTCAAATGTGAGATCATTCTTCACAGAATATATATATATTCATGTATGTATATATACACTCTAATATGAGGTATTATAGCATTATAACTCAATTATAATACAAGGTTTAGTTCCAGTACTTTGCAAATGCTATTGTATGTTTAGGATAAATAAGTTATACAAATTAATAGTTAGTTGATCAAATCATGATCCTATCAATTATTAGTCTATTTTTATGACAAGAATAGACATCTTAAGTCGATTTATAGATATGATTCTATAGTAAAATAGTTAGATAAGGTCTTCAAAAACCTCAGAGATATACAGAATATGGCATTTCAATATGCTATCATTATTTTAAAGATTCACTGATAATGAGACAGCTTAACTGCTGGCAACGCCATCTACCTCAAAGAGGATAAGCATCAAAGAACCTCCTTATGGAGTTGGCTTCAAATGTGGCAAACAAGCCACGGGGAAAAATGTTCTCATTTCTACCACAGACAGAGTTCTGCCTAAAACGGGGCAAGCTTGGATACAGGCAGAGTTGAGGATGAAACTCTGCCAAGACTTGTTAAGCAAGTCCTCATTAGTTCCTCCCTCACAAGTATGTCTGTCAGAAAATTAGTATTTGCATGTTCTTTACCAATAACCATGGCCACTGGCACTTAGTAGTTAGTGTGGTGTCCAGTTCTAAGAGTCTCCCTTGGGAAGTATCATAGCACCAGTTAGAGAGAGGTTGGTTGCCATCAAGTGTCTGCATGCAACTAGTGCATCCATAGGACCATTGTGCCATGCTGGTCATTGATATGTTTAGGTTCACAAGAAAAATGCCAAACTGGATGGAGAAAAGTACATGATGCCTCAACTCTACATAAAGAACCATAGGCACATGAAAAAAGCTAGGAAAAAGAGAAGTGGTCTTCCCCAGGTAAAATCACAACAATTGATAGTCATGCCCAATAAATTACATACAAGTAGCATTATAGGAACATAACAATATATGTATATGTATATATTCCTATAATAACATTAAAGAAAAAAGGTCAAGAATTTTAAAGAGACAAGAGTGCTATATGTGAGGGTCTGGAGGGAAGAAAGAAAGATAAATATTATAAATAAATGACAATCTCAAAAAAGAGAGAAAGAAATAGAAGTTGGCCTTGATTGCATGTGCACTGGATGCCATTCACATGGAAAGGACAGGAGAGGAAATACTTTCAGTGATGATTTTAAATTATTCATGTCTCCCATTTTCAGGTATCCTCAGTTATTTTTTTAATAATTACAGTGTTTTACAACATCATAAATAAATAAGTTTCATACTTTTTCCAAAACTTGTTCATAAAGACAATGAAATAAATATAGTACAGAAATTTCCATAATATTCTATTAAGAACTCTGAGACACTAAGACCATAGCAAAAGAGAGGGCAGAAAGATGGCCAGCGTCAAAGATTGGGAAGGAATGCAGTGGAACTCTTCTGGACATTACAGTAGCACTGCACTTGTATACTCAAGACAACTGTGGTTGACTGCCTAAGATGAGGCTGGCCAGCATTCCAGCATTCAGGGAGGAAGCACACCCATAACTGAAGAACAGTTGACAGTTGATGGCTGCTGATAGTGAGAGAGACAGTTTTCAATAATGGTGTGGCCTTGAGATATGTGAAAGGCCCCACAGCTATGAGTATGTGCATAGCACAATTTGGACTGAGTGGGTTATAGCAAAAGACTTGATACCCTATGAGCATATACAGGGGGAGGTAATCCCCCTCAGGAACAGTCATAGGAGAGGAGAATAAGGGGAAAATGGGAGGGAGGGAAAAATGGGAGGATACAAGGGATGGGATAACCATTGAGATATAACAAGAATAAATTAATTTTAAAAAAGTACAAACAAAAAAATTCTGGGGAAAACTGAGGGTAGATTTTAGAAAAATTAAAAGAAGTGGGTTGTACATATGATCAAAAATATATTGTGTACATGAATGAAATTCCAAAAGAATACTATATTAAAGAAGAAAACAAAGAATCCTGTGCCAGTAATTCATTTGTGACCTGCTTCATCTTACTCATGCTACAGTCATCCTTCCTGCAATGTACTTTAGATAATTGCTCCCATGACTTTCACAGAGGCACAGTTCATCTTCTGCTTCTGCAAATGTACAATTGATATCTTTTCTCAAGGGTAAAAAATGTGCTCTTCCTGTCAGGTATGTATGGATGACCACATCAATCATTATGTACTTTCTTCATTTTCTTCCATTTTTCATAGTTCTGGGGGAAATCCTGTCAGCATGAAGTACCCTACAAGATGCTAGAAAATAACTAAATGGGTTTGGTAATCTTCTAAATCAAGTGTTCGCTAATTTTGAGGGACGATAAAGCATAGTTGAAAGGACAAAATGCACTACAACTTAAGTATAAAACATTCTTTTCTATTAACTGGATTGTAACCTTTTGAAATATGGATTCAGCAACCTGTACTTTGCCTGACTTGCAGATTACTGTCAATGTTCCATTTGGAGGGGAGACTGTTATGAGTCTTAAAGTATTGATTCTGATGGCTTCTGCGGGCTAGGACAGTGGCTCAAAGTTTAAGAGAGTTAGTTGTTCTTGTTAAGGACAAAAGTTCAGTTTTCTTTTCTTTCTTTTTTCTTTCTTTTTTTTTTTTTTTTTTTTTCTTTTTCGAGACAGGGTTTCTCTGTGTAGCCTTGGCTGTCCTGGACTCGCTTTGTAGACCAGGCTGGCCTCGAACTCACAGTGATTCACCTGCCTCTGCCTCCCGAGTGCTGGGATTAAAGGCGTGCGCCACCACCGCCCGGCAAAAGTTCAGTTTTCTATACTCACATCAGGAAGATCACTAGTGCCTATAACTCCAGTTCCAGGGAACCACAAGTGTTATGTTCCCACTACCATACAGATAAAAAAAAATTAAATGTAAATGAAATATAAAATGAATTTAAGAGCAATTATTGATTCTACTCTATATGTTCCTGGAGAGCAGAACTTATCGAAGCTCAAGATATCATGTCAGAGATGACTAAACAGCTGCCAGAAACACAACACTGTTGAACATATCCTCTCAGCTAATGAACTTGAACTTGAACTCAGGCTCTGAATTCTATATACTATACTTCTTCTTTCTCCACCTTATGTTCTTAAGGTTTTGGTTGTGTTCTCATTATCAGAACCTTTTTTTTAATGACACATATTCATTTGGTATATGAATTTGGACACCAAAATGGAAACAATTTTTCAGAAATGGTTTTATGTTGAAAAATTTAAAGCATATATTTAAAAATGTACAGCAAATTTACAAATAACTTTCAGTAGGCATAATCTGTTCTCTCTGTGTTTCATGCACAGATACACACATGTTCTTACATCTGGTTTAGTTTCACATTGGAAGTCTTGGCTACCTTGTGATGGGTAGATGGTTTGAACAGTTCAAGCTACAAACTTCATTGTCTGAATTATCTGATTATTTCCTGTGGCTATAATTAAGCTAAGCACTCTTGATAGAAAGACAACCCAAGTTGGCAATGTGTCCAATTCTGTGCGTGGATTCAAGAAGCACATGATGCTAAGTTACCACTTTTTGGTTCTATTAAGTTAAACATTTGGTTAATATATTGTTTAAACAATAAAGGGACATCACACTGTGAAATATCCAGATTCCTAACTACCGCTTCAGATTATCAAATACACTTCAATTTTTATATCCTATAATTTTTAATTTATGCCATTGATAACAAATTAAAATATTTTATCTTTAGCAACTCAACAATCACTTTCAAGCTTCATCTGCCTTCTTCAGGAAAAATTGAAAAGAAATCTAAATTTCTGATTTCCATTTATTTTACTGCTTTCTGAATAGACCTTTTAGTATTTGAAGTTAAGTTTACAGGGTTTTCACATTACAATAGCAAAGTGTCCAAGTAAGTTTTTAAGTAACTTTATTGTTCTATTAATCGAAAAGAGAAACATCATTAAGCAACTAATGTAATTTAATCACTGCTACAGTGAAAACCATAGCCCAAGAAGCAGTTCAACTCATTACGAATGCGTTTTCACTTATTTAACATCAATATGTGCACACTGAAATAAGTTGTCTTTTGTTAATGTGGTATAAATACTGAGCAATTAATTAATATCATTGTATTATACTGCGTGATTCCAATTAAGATAGACTTTGAAGCCCCAGGAACTAAGGACTTTATTTTAGAATACAAATGCAAAGACTTTGACACCTTCTGAAGTGTTTCCAAGGGGAATTATCTTTCAGTGTTATATTCTGATGTGTACATAGTCTTCCTAAGTTATGTTTATTTAAATGTGATAGCTTCCTGCTTAAACAAAAGATAGCATGGTAATAAGACCTGGAGACTCATTCCACCATCATTTTGCTTTGGGTAGGGTTATTTGCTGATATATAATTGGGACTAGCCAGTACCATTTGGAAAACTGGAAAATGATTTTTAAAATAGAAAACATCAATGTGGTTCTTGGTGTTAATACCACATCAAAATAATTCTCCTGCCAAGACAGTTTGCTTCTCTGTAGGATGCCTACTAGGAGACATTTCCTGTGCTATCGTGAAACTAGATTTTCAACACTGACACAATTTTGCTAAAATCAGAGATGGACCAAAGACCACAAGATAAGATCATAATGAGTGAGTTAACCCAGAAGCAGAAAGAGTTAAATAGTATATACTCACTTATATCTGGACAGTAGCCCAAGGGGCATGTCCCATGAAAGTCTTTACTTACCAGGAAAGTGGGACAGAGGGGAGGACATCCTATTGGGACTCTAGGTGAGAGACGCATGAGAGAATGGGTAAATAGAAGGATCCAGATGGTCCTAGAAACCGACAAGAAGAACATTATGCTGGGTAGATCTGGGTCCAGAGGTCCTGCTCAAATTATGGCACCAGCCAAGGACAATGCATGCAGTAAACTTCAAACCCCTACCCAGATCTACCCAATGGACAGGACATTCTTCACGTTTGAGTGAAGAATAGTGTCTGACTTTCACATGAACTCTGGTGCTCCATATTTGACCATGTCCCCTGGATGGGGAGGCCTGGTGGCACTCAGAGGAAGGATAGCAGGCTACCAAGAAGAGACTTCATATCCTATGAGCATATACAGAGGAAGAAGTCCTCCTCAGTCACAGTCATAGGAGAGGGGAGTAAGGGGAAAATGGGAGGGAGGAATGGTAGGATACAAGGGTTGGGATAACCATTGAGAGGTAATATGAATACATTAATATTCAAAACTTTTCCAAAAAAAAGTAATAAACATTTCTCAGGGTCATATTTTTCATTTTCAATAAAAGCAAGACTTCTAAAAGAGAGTAAACGGTCAGTAAGATACAGTCAAATTTAAACTTTCACAAAAATACGATATCATACCTGACATGTGTTGTTCCCCTTCTATGGTTTCTTAGTCAAATGAAAAGATCAATAAATTACCCCCACAGACTGACAACAACCTTCATTCTTTTTTCCTCCTTCCTTCCTCCTTCCTTCCTGTCTTTCTTAATTCTTGTATTTTTCTTGTCTCTGGTATGTGTTTATTAGTATTATCTATCATCACACAATAAGTATTAAAAGGGAAGCATTAACAGGAGTACAGAACGCTGCCCACTCCTTGCAATGCACTCATGTGCTCTCAGCTGATTGCTGCCATCCCTAGATGGCCTGTCTCAGAAGTCATAAATTCTGTGGTCTGTTAACTAAGGAGGACTCAGAGCAAGTGTTCATTCTTAACAGCCTTGTCAGGTCCTAATAAACTATTTCTAAATCAAAATGGTCCTGTGTGGTGGAAGGTTATAGTTGACTCTAAAATAGGTTTGGAGTAGTTGAATCTCATAATCTGGAGGATTTATGCAGCCCAGTGTTTCTTAACCTGGAAGATAATCAAAGTCATCTGGGAATTCTTTTCAACTAGAGATAATTCAACTTCAGGCCCACTGAATCAAAATCTCCAGAAATCTGTATTTAATTTGTAAAAATGTGTTCAGTCAGGAATGATATAATATCTAACTTTTGCTTTGCAACCTTTCTCCGTACCCCCAAGTTGTGCCTCACACAGAATAGATTGTGTTGCCATGGAAACCGAAGGAATTGGTTCTGCTGCCTGCTATAGCACCAGCCTGTGCTCTGTACCATTCAGGCTCCCGGATGCGTATGTGGGACTTAACCAGCTATGTAGTATGTGAAATAACAGTCGGATGTAGAATGACAGTAGGGATGTGGAGCACACCTCCATGTAAGCTTACTACTGGGGCAGGAAAATGTTGCTTGTCATTTAACAGCATCTTAAACAGAGTCACTTGAACACGTGACATCTCAGTCTCGTGGGATGTGGGAGGAATCCCCCAGCACTGGAATCTAGCCAACTCACTTTTCTCAGAGAAACAACTCTCCTAATATTCAGTAAACTTCAAGATATTCCTTGGGATTCACTGAATCCCCTGAAATACTGCTTTAATTTAATTTGCTAGCTAAATTTCATTTATTTATTATATAAATAAATTTATATAATATATATAATTTATATAATATATATAATTTATATTATATGTATAATTTGTATATAATATATAAATTTATTATTGGTTCATAAAATACTTTATTATAGAAAATATATAAGAAGAAAAAGAGGTGGAGGTTTTACTACACATTTTATTAATTTGACTTTGTGAGCTCCAAGGTCATAACAAATACCTCAATGTGATCCTTATAGTTACTTATTCCAGTTACAACTAATTTTCAAAAAATTAAAAATCACCCCCTAATATTGAACATAAATATAATAGTGTGCATTCACTTTCAGACTCTGAGTGTACTTTAAGGATGTGTCATTGGTTTGGGTTTTTTTAATTTGTTTTTCGTTTTTTGTTTTTATTTTGTTTGAGACAGGGTTTCTCAGTGTAGCCTTGGCTGTCCCGGACTCACTTTATATGTTGACCAGGCTGCCCTTGAACTCACAGGGATCCACCTGCCTCTGCTTCCCTCAGTGCTGGGTTTACAGGTGTATGCCACAACCAGCTAAGGATATGGCATTCATCTTCAAGAACAACTTGATTCAATAAATTGGCCATAGCAGTCAATGGCACTAAAAAAGGAGAGGGAAGTAGATCTATAATCTTATAGAGGAAATTTATTGGGAGACTTACTGAAAGAAGGGCTGTAGAAAGGCCAATTGACTCCACACAATTTGAGTAATTAGAAATGCTATATTTATTAAGGAGAAAAATAGTCTCATTCTAGCCAGAATTTCCTGTATTATTATAAGCTAACATAGAAGGATCAGTCATATGATGGACCCTGGAATAAATGTAAAGATTTGAATACTACTATAAAATCATTGTCTACTTTCACTTACTGGAACGCTATGCAGGTAAGCCCAACTAAAGTTACTGGTACAGTGAGCCAATAACAAATTAAGATGGCTGCAGTTATATCAAACTGAATTTGTAAGTCATTACACAATGAGTCCATTTATTATTTATTTATTTATTGTTCACTTAATTTTGGCACTTAGTTATTCTTCTCTTTTGTTTAGAGAATTTAATCTATTTTGATTTAAGGATTAATGGTATATAAAGACTTAATACTGATAACTGTTTACTGTTTTCTAGTTGCTTCATAGATTTTGGTTGTCTTCTTTTCTGACTAAATGATTTTCTCTAGTGATGTGCCTTATCGATATTGTTTAGGGTCTAAAAAAATCTTTATGAGACCTACTGTACATTTTACTTAATAGTTTCTATTGAACTTACAGAACATAAAATATTGTATAATTATCACAGTTTAAGTTGCTAGCTACTTAACTCTGATTGCAAAGATTTGTACTTTTGCCCCATCAACATTTTATGGTTTTGATTTTACAATTTATATCTTTAGATTGTGTACCCCTAAAAATTAATGTAGTGGTCCAAATTTGATTATTATCTTTCTTGGGTGTCCATGATCTGATGTTGCTAATAATTTAAAATTTCCTCTCAGTGTGAACAACTCAGTTCCTCATTTCCTACAGAGTAAGCTTTCTTATCTAGGAGATAACCCTTTCTTATATCTGAAGTGAAATTATGCCAAATAAAGTATAGTGGATGGTTGTTTTATTCCTTCTGAATTTTAGTTTACCAACCTAAGTTTTCCTGGTCTGTAAGGTTGATGTGAGGAGATCTGCTCAGAGTCCTCACTGAAGGTCGGCCCTTTTATGATTTATGGCATTGGTCTTGGCAAATATTTTTTTTCCTGAACCAGAAAAGCACAGAGGAAAAATACGTGAATAAAACTATATAAAATTTGAAATTCTGTATGTCAAAGGAAATAGCCAACACAGAAAAGCAACAACCATTAGGATTTGTGAAAATGTTTCCAAAGAATACATTACAAATCAGCTAATGTAAAAAACACTCATACAACGAAATTGTAAGGAAAAAATAACTGAAAGAAATAAGTAAAATATCTCAGAAGATACTTCTCAAATAAAAATACAGTACAGGGCCAGGTGTGGTGGTCCACACCTTTAATCCCAACACTCTGGAGGCAGAGGCAGGAGGATCACTGTGAGTTCAAGGCCAGCCTGGTCTACAAAGTGAGTCCAGGACAGCCAGGACTAGACAGAGAACTCCTGTCTGGAAAAGCTAAACAAACAAAAAATACATTACAGAAGTATTAAAACATTTATATTTATTAACTATCAGGGGAATGTAAAATAGAACTACAATGAAATACACTCTCAAGCTGTTAGAATGGTGAATATTCTAAAGAAATAATTGTGGAGGAGAGTGGGAGAATACAATCCTTGCATATTGTTTGTATGCTCACAAATTAGTCCAGCCATTATAGAAATTATAGAAAACAGTATGAAAATTCTTGTAAGAAAATTACAAACAGAACTACCATACAGACCCATAATACCAACCCTGAGAATATAGAAAGCAAATGAAATCAGTATATGAAAGAGCTCTGTGTCCTTCATTTAGCTATAATGTTATTACAAATATAAAAATGACCTAAGTTCCCATTGACAGATGATGAACAAACAAGGAAAGACTTTTATATAGAAACAATGGGGTATTATTCATCCTTAAAATTAAGAAAAATTATGTCTTTGGTGCAAATTAGATACAATTGAAAGACTCTTGACTAAGGTAAACTATGCATATAGGTAAGCAAATATTGTGATTTAACTTACATGGGAAAACTGGAAATAATGAGCTCATAGAAGAATAAAGAATGTAGCAACCAGATCCTGGAGGCTTGGGGAGGCTGAAGAAATGTTGATCAAAGTATATAAAAATTTAGTTATATTTAAGCAATCAGTTCAATAGATTTACTGTATAACATGGTGACTGTAATTTATAGCACTGTATTATGACCTAAAACTTTCTCACAGAATAGATCACACATTTTCTCATTACAAAATGATAATTATGTTAGATGACATATTTTAATCAACCTAATTTAGCTGTTTTTCTGTGGAAAAATACATAAAAATTACTACATGATACATATCATAAATTAAAACATGGTAAACGGTCTGGAGAGATGCCTGAGAAGTTAAAAACATCTATCTCCCTTCCAGAGGAACCGTTTCTGTTTCCAGTGTTCACATTTCAGACAGTTCATAAGTGCCTGCAACCCCAGTTCTAGGGGACCCTGTGTCCTTCTGGCTTCTGCAGACACTTCATGTATATGATGTGCATAACTTGTGTAGGCACACACACATACATGTGAGTAAAAATTTTTTATGTTGTGAAAAGGTATCCTTAAAAATTGGTTGGTATAAGTTTGTAGTGTGTAAACTATTTAATTTTATCCTCCACAGAGACACCTTGCATGAAGCAGCTGTGTTTTTCTCCTATTCTCCTATATCCACTCTTCATTCTCACTTGTTTGTCTTGTTTTCAGATTTCTCTTGGTCTATATAGACCATAAACACAAGCATTCCTTGGATAGACTGTCATTTTCTTCCTCTTTTTACAGTGTACTTTGCCTCTGCATACTTTTGTAATGGTTTTAATAACCATTTCATCAGTCTATTTACCTCTGACATAAGCCCAACTCTTAGAGTTGACAAGGCCCTGAAAAGTGGTACAAACTGTGAGACCACGGTTCCCTCTCTCATTACCTTCTGCACATAATCTATAATAAACACATGTTTCATCAAGCCTAAACTTTATAGTGTATCTTTCATCACTGTTATGAGTTATTCTTCTGTATGGAATATGTTTCAACAGTGAACCGTAGGTGAGGACTTGCCTTCCGTGAGAGTGCTAGTTACACTACACTACATGCCTGCTGGTTTTCTGGCTTCTAATGAATAAGGTTCCCAGGGAAGCGGCTTCACAGAGCTACTTTATAATCATACCTTGATGTGTCCCAGGTGTTCAGAGATGTTGGACAGCCTGGACACATAAATGACAACTCACTATGCCACACAGAAGGAATCTTACATTTCTAGTTCTTTCAACAGCACTGTGTCCCTGCGATTTAATAGCACGCGTAGTGCTAAATATATTGTCTTAACTTGTTTTTTATTTTTTGTGACATAACCACATTTCCAAAAGTAACTTGTGGAGGAACGGTTTATTTCAACTTACCAGTACCCAGGGCAGTTAGGGCACAAATTCCAGACAGGGACCTGGGTGCAAAAACTGAAATAGAAGCCATGGAACAAGACTGCTTACTGTCTTGCTTCCAGCAACTGAGGAAGACTGAGAGCCAAAGAGGAGGTCTTACCTGGGAAAGGGTACACCAACTGGTTGCCTATTTACCACTGAAAACATATATACCAGTAGCATTGAACTGAAAAGATTATATTTAGAAATATATATATATATATATATATATATATATATATATATATATGCATGCAATAACAATTAATGAAAAATGAGGTCATGAATTTGAAGGGGAGCAGGAAATATTTAGGCAGATGAAACAGAAGGGAGAAATGTGGTAACTGTATTATCATCTAAAAAAAAAAAAAAGAATAAAATTTAAAACCCAACTAGCTGTCCCATATACGGTTGTACAATGAGTGCTGACTAGAATTTCTTTCTCAAGTTCACCACCAACTTGGCCAATTTATGTGTTTCCCTTTTGTTCTTTTACTGATGTTTATTGCCTAGTTTAAGGTATTACTGGCTCTTTTCCTACTTCCTACTTCAGATTCGGTCAGCTGAGTCTTCTCTTTTCCTTTTTCTGGGAAAACAAAGCAAATAGGCTTCACCTTCTCATTTCAGGGTCTGTGTGTCAAAGGATCACTTGACTTCTCCCTTAGCATCTTGCTTCCTTGCCCACATTCATCATAGCTAGGATCAGTCTGAAGATGAGAAAAGAGACTATGTCTTTGAAGCTTTTCTTTTTACCATTGAGATTTTGCCATTTTTTAGTGTGAAAGTTTATTCTCTAATCATATATAGTTTAACAGGTTTATCAAGACAATTACTTGTTTGTTGAACCTCTGTCACTATTCTCAATGTTCTTTCAAATGAAGGGAATAAGAAATGTAAAGCTCCTTGCATGTACTCAACCTAGGCCCCCTACGAAAATGTAGCCTATGGACAGCTCAGGCTTCATGTGGGTCCTCTACACATAGACTCTAACATGGACTCTGTTGCCAATTTCCCAAGTGTTTCAATTATTTTCTCCTCATGGGACTTTCTTGCCAAGCCACAGGAGCAGAGGACATGTTCAGTCCTGGTGTGATTTTGATGAGCTGGGGTGGGTGGGATTTCTCAGGAATATGAGAAGGGTAGCAGGATAAGGAGGGAGGGTGGGACTGGGAAGTGAGGAGGGATGGGACAAAGACCAAGATGTAAAATGAGTGAATGGATGAATGAATGAATGAACGAATGAATGAAGGCTCTAAAATTGTATTGATTTATTTATTGTTTTGCATTCTCCCTTTTTGTAGTGCATTCATGGGAACTTGCTTGTCAAGAGCATCACAGTGGATCTCTACTATTATAAGTCAGAATGTGATTGACTATCAAATGGTGGCTTAGAGTTGGCTTTTTAAAAGCGAGGATGAAATTAAAATGATGATCATGATGATGATGATGATGACATTAACGATGGTTACTAGCACTGGCTTCTTTTTTATTATTATTATTAATTTATTCTTGTTACATCTCAATGGTTATCCCCTCCCTTGTATCCTCCCATTCTTCCCTCCCTCCCATTTTCCCCTTACTCCCCTCCCCTATGACTGTTCCTGAGGGGGATTACCTCCCCCTTTATATGTTCATAGGGTATCAAGTCTCCTCTTGGTAACCTGCTGTCCTTCCTCTGAGTGCCATCAGGTCTCCCCCTCCAGGGGACATGGTCAAAGGTGAGGCACCAGAGTATGTGAGAAAGTAATATCCCACTCTCCACTCTACTGTGGAGAGTGTTCCGTCCATTGGCTAGATCTGGGTAGGGGTTTAAGGTTTACCGCCTGTATTGTCCTTGGCTGGTGCCTTAGTTTGAGCGGGACCCCTGTGCCCAAATCTGCCTATCATAATGTTCTACTTGTAGGCTTCTAGGACCCTCTGGGTCCTTTTACTTTGCCTTTCTTGACTGTGCAGAGCTGTGTGGTTGTAGTACTTGCTAAGCGAACCATCACATACTAAAACAAAAAATGGACACTAAATGTTTTTATGCATTCAATGTGGAACTCTGAAATTCTCTACAAATTGCAGGACTCCACTTGAAGCAAACCGTTTTCTACTATGTGCCTGTGTAAGGGGTTCTTCATTATGTCAGTCAATCCTGAAAATGTAGACATTTGCTTTATATTTTATATGCAGGTAGTGGAAACCTGCAAACT
This sequence comes from Acomys minous, assembly GCF_964271855.1. Classification (NCBI taxonomy): domain Eukaryota; kingdom Metazoa; phylum Chordata; class Mammalia; order Rodentia; family Muridae; genus Acomys; species Acomys minous. The sequence continues at coordinate 36,402,829 of NC_140495.1, forward strand.
TCTCAAGCACCATCTCCTGTTGTTGTTGGCTGGAAAACAAACCCATCAAGATGCCACTTTACAACTGAGAGCTTGGAAACAAAGTCAGGGGCATTCGCATTCTGAGCAATCCCCAGGGTTACCATGGGTAAATTAATATACAGACATCCACACAGTTGCTAGGTGTATTTGGCAGAAAATGTATCGTCCTCTCGTTTCCATGGCAATCCTAAATAAATCCAACTGCTCTAGAATCAGCACACCAGCTACACATGCAGATACGCTGGGCTGGCTGGTGAGCTTTGAAGTATACCAGTAGCTGGACCATCTTGTTTACAAGAGCACAATGAATGATTGAGTAATATCTGCTTCTTGTGTGACATCCCAAAGCATCACTTCATTTTGACCTTACTTATGTTTAATAGGAATTTAGAGAGAGGAGTAACGCAGTTAAATTTTCCAGTGGAAAGACTAGCTCAGTAGTGTCTTCACTTACCAATGTAGAGAAGAGAAAGAAAAGATCCATGGAAGAAAATAAAAGCATTATTTCAGCACTCAATTCATTAAGTAACTACAAGTCAATTTACAAGTATTTTACTTGCATTTTTAAATTCTATGGCACCATTATGGTAATTACGTTGCCCCTAATATTTCAGTTTGTCTTCCCAACAACGGTTTAAAGTAGGTTACTAGGTCATTATTAGCTCATTTTACAAAGCTTTAGAGTTGTTAAATGATTTCTTCAACATCACACAGCACTAATAAAACCAAGAATTTATTTCTCCAAAGACACACAGCACTAATAAAACCAAGAATTTAAACTGAAATATGAATTTACTATTTTGGATTGGGATGAGTTTTTCCAATCAATTCAGGAGAAGGCAAGGCTTAAAATGAAATTACTGTGTTGTTTTTCTTTGTGCATATTAGAACACACAGAGAGAGATTTGCACACTAAAAATCAAGCTCAGTGAAGATTTTAGACATAGTGAAGTGAAATCCGATGTTGTTAGCTCATATCATAGTCATTTTTCCTTAATGATCAGAGAGTGTCTTTAAGTTGACAAAAGTAAATGGAAAATGGGTACAAATTTTAAGCAGAATTAACTCCTAAATTTGAAACTATGCAAACATTAATCAATAACAAAATGTGTGTTAGAGTCATACCATCCTTTTGTAATTTGTCATATTAGTAAGAAAGTCTTATAATATGGGTTGGAAAATGAATAAAATTATTTTTTCTTTGGACATACATATTCTGTAGGATATAGCATTGTGATGACTATAAAATTACTAATGTGCTCACACTTTGACCCAGTAAATTTCCTCTAAGAGTCTATCATACCAACCTACCCTCTGAAATGGAGTGTACACAAGTTTTTCATTGTAGAAACAGAAGAATCATCTATATGCCTGTTGCTGTAAATGGTTTTTTGAATGCTGGGAATTGAACCTGGGTCCCTGAAAAAGCATCCAGTACTCCTAACCAGTGAGACATCTCTCTAGCTTTCTTTCATTTGTTTTTTATATACTATGGTTTAGGTGTACAGTCACCTATTCCTCATGGCAGCTGACAGCTATCTGTAGCACCAGTTGCAATCGTTCTGATACCTTCTCACACAACCAAGCACACTCATAGTGTACAGAACATATATGCATGCAAAACACCCACACATACAAAATAAAAATAAATCATTAAACAAATAAGAACCACACAATGTAAGTGTTACCAGAAAATCTCTGAGATGCTTATAAATGTGTTCTAAGTATTTCTTAACAAAAAGACACTATGATTTTCTGTTACATGGAAATTGAATTTTTCACTATTATGAATGTCTTTGGCAAGATTTATTCCAAGTGGATAGTAAATACATGTGAAAAATGACAAGAGACAAGAACCCAAGAAATACTTTTTATTTCCGGTAGTGGTACTAGACACAGAAGTGGGTGGAAGGAAAGATAACATATTATAATTACTGAAGTGATGCTGTTTCCTCCAGTCAAGACATGGCCATTAGACATGCTGGAGTAGAGATTGCAATGGGTACCTACAGAATGCCTTGGACTTGTTATCATGGTAATATATGGTAATTGTGATGAGACTGTTAATATTTCCATGCAGAACATTCTGACTTGGGATTCCAGCCACCAGTTCTTATTGCCATAAGCTACACATGGTTTTTGGAGATTCAAGAGTACACAAAAGGTACAAGGCTCACTGGAAATTAAAACTTGAGTTACAATGATTTTGAAATTTGTTACCCATGATGAGGTGGGACATTTTGGTGATAAAGTTGCTTGTGATACCCCATTCATGCTTATAGTACCTGCTATAAACTTAGGGGTTTACTATACTGAAAACAAATGAAGAAAATGCGGGCTTGGTATTACAATTTGGTTATAGTTTGCATAGCCTCCTATAGAGTTTCTGCGTTGCAGGCTTGGCCCTGTGTGAGGTGATAGAAGAAAGTGTGCTCTTTAAATAAATGGGGTGTCCTTAGCTTGCAGGAACATATCCTGTGAAGAAAATCTGGGACCCCAACTTAAACATCTTTTTGTTTTCTGGCCCATTGTTTTACACACCCTCTTTTCCACATCTAATTAGAGATGAAGTGGTGGGACATTTTCGTTGTCAGCATTCAGCCTCCAAACCTTTTCCTTATAAAATTATCCTGTTCTGGTTGTTTTCCTGTAGTTACACAAAAATAATGTAATCAGTAGTGCAGTAATCATTGTAAGCATTTCTGTGATAAACAAATTGTATGTCTGATGCATTTTAGCCATTAACAAATCCCTACTTCAAATATCTCAGGATTGTATTTTAAAGCTTTACAAATAAATGAACCAAAATCATTACTTTACATGTGGGGAGGGAAGGCAAAGATGGATATTAATGACCTCATTCTGTTTTTTCCTTATAGGCCACCAGATCTTTTACTATCTTCCATAGACTATCCTGCTAAGGTTTATCATTTCTGAATTTAAAGCTACTTCTATAATTCTGAAGAAAACTGTGTCTATCAACTTACATGGTGTTCCACCTGAAAACTGGTTGATAAGACTTTGAGTTTCTTAGAGCATTGAGCAATCACTCTAAATCTCAAAATAGTCTACTTTGATATACCTTTCCGGACAGCTACTCTGTTCCCTGTTTATTATTTGTTTGTAGAGTGTTTCTGTGAAAGGAGTACGTCCATTCTCTATCTACATGTGCTAAAATGGTGTTTTGTATGCATATGTTCTTCCAAATTTAAGATTTAGGTGACAAACTAATAATACAGGAGCTCTTTTCTCAGTGAGCTGACACAGGAACGGTGTAGTGTGTGCTTAAATGCGGGTACTGCTGTGTTATGGTAAAGGGGGTTTAATTCAGCTTAGCAGGTGGAATCTGAGCTACTAACATCACCATGAGAAAATGAAAGTTGCATAGGGATTGTGACTAAAAACATATAACTAGATTAAAAAGTGGCTAGAGTTGACTTTGTAAAGTACTTTTGTGTAAATTACTGAATATCAAGGTGAAAGACAAGAAAATGCACTTGATTCTTAAAGGTCACTGGGAATGTGACATAATGGTTTTATCTGCTTAGCTATCCTTGGTCTTCTAGAACAGCAACAGTGAAGCAAAATGAAGTCTTTGTTTCTCTTTGCTTAGAAAATAATACAGCATTTGTTGATTTTTGTATCTGTTTTTTATTTTTTTTAAATGAAGACAAAGATGAATAAGTTCTCTCACCAAAGCTACATCATCAATTTTACAAAGAAATGTAATTGCCGAAGATGGATTCTAGCCAGGCCACCTGAATTAATAACCAGCCTGAATCCCCTGACGCTGGGAAAGCTGGGAACTGGACTGTCTGCTGACCACAAATGACCATGACCTTTGTTATCTTCTGCATTCAAAATACTGCAGGAGGAAGTCAGCTAGAATGCCATGACATTGGTATTAAGTAAGTCAGAATAGAAAGTTGATGATCACACTAGCATGTTTCTTCATTTGTACTGTTTATGCAGGCCAGGAGTAAAAATGTCAATTTAAATGTCAATTTCACAAAGAAACCCACACATTTGTGTCTTTTTATTAAATTGTAGCTCATAATCATTTTACCTCTGGTGAGCATCAATATCCTCATTGTTTGTTTGACATTTTATACTGCTACAGTGAAAGCATAGACACCTAAATTCTCATTCCGAAATCTCATGTGGCATTTATTTATTTTTAGCTGAAAAAAAACCGCATTCTCTAAAAGAACATTCACCTGATAATTTAGGTATTCACTGCTAATAATTAACAACTTATAACTGAGAAGACTACTCAGACACAGGTTTAAGTAAACAGATAGTGTTTATTATTAGCTGGCCAGGGACTACACTGGGTGTTTCAGACTCCAGTATACCCCTGAGCCTTTCTTATGATGAGCTTCCAAACACACACACACACACACACACACACACACACACACACACACACACACAAACACACACACACCACACCATACATACAACACACACACCACACCATACATACAACACACACACACACACAAAACACACACACCATACATACAACACACACACACACACACAACATACACACAACATACACAGACATCTTGTGTAGACATACCTCCGTTAACACGAACAGTTAGCTAAAAGCAGAACTACAGGGGCCAAAAAGTCAGGTTAGTACTTTTAGAGATGTTCCCAATATTTTGGATTTTGGTGGATTAGATTTTTGTTCTCATCTTGACAGGCTTTGCCTCCTACCTGTGGGTATAAAGCCTAAATGGTATTTGCACCATGGTGTCAGCTGTGCTAAGATATGGAAGCCTAGTAAAATCTGGGAGCCTGTTACAAAACATCCAAGATAAAAACTTTGCATAAGTTAATTCTACATTGAGTCTGATGATAAAAACCTCATTTAAGGTAAGTTGAGTCATTAACAGAGTAATTCTTATTGGTTTTATGGAACCATTTGCAAGAACTTGGAGTAGCTGAATATGGGAAGGAAGAAACGAGGGACTTAGTATTAGTACTGTCCTGATCTCCCCACCACTTTTTTGTACATTTTTTGCAGTTTCTTCTAAGGACACTTGGTGATTAACAATCGGGCCACAGTTAGGAACAAAGTCTCAACTTTATTTAATAGCATCTCAGTAAAGCCGTATTCACCCAGGTTAGGTCACACATTGTCAAATATATGGTAAGAATGAGATGGGGGCAGGGAGAGCCACAATTCCTGAGAAAAATAACTTTTAAACAGTAGAGGCTGAGGAAGTCCATGTCAGATAAAGCCACTAAGAGCTCTGAGTGTCCGCACTGCAACACTGCATCCATTCAGACATTAGAAATTTCTCACAGAATAAAGTTTCCTCTCTCAATGGATAAAGCCAGCAGTCAAAGCATCATGGGAGCTTGGGGACGATCTTCTTGGCTGCCAAAAATTCTGTTGACCTATGGCCACCAAGGAATATGGATTTCTTTGTAAAGCATAGCTTCCTTGAATATCAAAACATTTAAGGGCTAGAGAGATGGCTCAGAGGTTAAGATCATTGTCTGCTCTTCTAGAGGTGCTGAGCTCAATTCCCAGAAACCACATGGTGGTTCACAACCATCTATACCTTCTAATGCCCTCTTCTAGCATTCAGGTATATATGTAGATAGGACATTTATAAACATAAAGTAAAAAAAAATAAAATATTTTTTAAAACTTTAAAATGTAAATTAATTTTCAAACTTTCAACTATTATCTTGTGGAAGCAATTGAAAAAAATCATAGAAAAGAACAAAACTGTTGGGGATGGATTGATTATAAAGTAAAACTTACTGAATTATAAAATATGATTTGTGAAGATCTTTACTACACAAAAGTCTTGGAATTATATAGACTGGTGTTTCATTTCTTTGTAAATTTCAACATTCATTCATTTGTAATTGAACTAGTATTTATGTAAATGATTATTAGTAGAATATTGCTATTTTATGGAAGAGTCAGCATTCTCAAATATATCAAAGTAATTTCCATCATTGAGATTGCATGTTGGTGTGGACACATCAAATCAGATTTTACAAAGAGATCAAATTTTTAGATGCATATATTTTTTTCTGTGTCATAGAACATTTATCAGAACCAAGAAATTATCTTGAGTATAATAATGTTAACTACAAAATAGAACATATTTGGGTTTCAAGTTTTCTTCTTAAATTAGGTTTCATTTTTGTTCCAGGATCTAGTCTAGAATCCCAAGTTAGCACATCTCTAGTTTCCTTCAATCTCTGACAGCTGCTCACCCTTCTGTTCCCTTTCATTTCCCTAATATTGATTTCAGCCTTGAGTTTCATTATTTCCAGATTTTTACTCCTCTTGGGTATTTCTGCTTCTTTTTTCCCTTAGGGCTTCCTGATGTGTCTTTAAGTTGCTTACATGAGGTGTTTCCAATTTCTTTATAAAAGCACTTAATGCTGTGAATTTTCCTCATAGCACTGCTTTCAATGTGTCTAACAAATTTGTGTATGTTCTTCCTTCATTTTCATTGAATTTTGGAAGTCCCTAATTTCTTTCTTTATTTCTTCCTTGACCCAGGTGTCATTAAGTAGAGAATTTCTTGTTTCCATGTGTGTGTAGGCTTTTTGTTATTTCTGTTGTTGATGATGTCTAGACTATGATGATCTGATAGAATAAAAGGTATTATTTAAGTCTTTTTATATATGTTGAGGCTTGCTTTGTGGCCCACTATTTGATCAATTTTGGAGAAGGTTCCATGGGATGCTGAGAAGAAGTTATAATCCTTTGTGTTTTGGTGAAAAGTTCCTTAGATATCTGTTAGGTCCATTTGGTTTATGATGTTCATTAGTGTCATTATTTCTTGATTTAGTTTCTGTTTAAATAACCTATCCTTTGGTGAGAGTCAGCTGTTGAAGTCTCCCACTATTAATGTGTGGGAATCAGTGTGTGGTTTTAGCTTTGCTAATAGTGGGTGCCCTTGTATTGGGAGCATAGATGCTCAAAATTGTGATGTCGTCTTGGTTCACTTTACCTTTGATGAGTATGAAGTGTCCTTCCTCATCCCTTTTGATTATCTTTGATTGATAGTCTAGTTTATTAGATATTAAAATGGCTATACTAGCTTGCTTCCTGTTTCCATGTCGCGCCCTCCTGCCAGCAGGAACGATGCGGACACCAGGATTCTTCTCAATCGCACTTTATTGGGAGCGCCCTTGAAGCTGAAGCGAAAGACCCCAAATGCCCACGAGCACGTCGTTTAAATACTGTCTGTACCTGGCGCATCAAAGTCTCATTGGTTGCATTTGGATGCCTCATTAGCATGCCTCATTAGCATGCCCGCAGTCGAGAGGGTCGTGTTGGAGTGCTTCATTTGCATACCCCTGTTCGGGAGGGGTGCATTGAGAGGGCTTATGTCTGCGTATGCACCGAGCGTTAACGGTCACCGCCAAGTGGTAACGGTCGCCACCATTATTGGGTGAGGCCGCGCCTTACATTTCCGTTTGCTTGAAATATCTTTATCCAACCTTTTACCCCTAGGCAATGTCTATCCTTGGGGCTGAGATTTATGAATGCAGAAGAATGTTGGATCTTGTTTATGCATCCAAGCAGTTAGTCTGTGTCTTTTTATTGGAGGATAGAGACCATTGATGTTGAGAGATATTAATGGCCAGTGACTGTTAACTACCTTGATTTTGAAGTTGGTTGCAGTATTGAGTTTTTGTTGCTGTTTTTGTTTGTTTGTTTGTTTGTTTTCAACAGTGTAGTTATCTATTTCCAGTGTAATTTTGGTCTTAGCTTGTCCCTTTGGGATAGAGTTTTCCTCTAGTAACTTCTGTAAAGCCAGATTTGGATTTGTGGATAGGTACTGTTTGAACTTGTTTTGTCATGGAATATTTTACCTTCTCCGTCAATGGTTATTAACAGTTTTGCTGGGTATAGTAGTCTGTGGTCTCTTAAGTTTTGCAAGAATCTATCCATGCCCTTCTGCCTTTTATGGTCTCTGCTGAAAAGTCATGTGTAATTATGATACGTTTGACATTGTATGTTACTTGGCCCTTTTCACTTGCTGCTTTTAATAAATTTTCTTTGTTCAGTATATTTTGTGGTTTGATTATTATGTGATAGGAAGTTTTTCTTTTCTCATCTATTCTATTTGGTATCTGTAGGCCTTGTATATTTATAAACTTCTCCTATTTTGAAATGGGGAAATTTTCTTCTATGTTTTTGTGAAAATATGTTCTGGGCCTTAGTGTCAGGCTTCTTCTCTTTCCTCAATGTGTATTATCCTCAAGCTTTGTCTTTTCATGGTGTCCTTTATTTCTTGGATATTTTGTGTCAAGAATTTCTCAGATTTAGCTTTTTCTTTGATGGTTACTTCAAGACCTATGAGTATATCTTTTAGTTCCAAGATTCATTCCTCCATCTCTTGAATTTTGTTAGAGAAGCTCGCTTCTGTGTTGCTTGCTTCCTTCTTTATGCTCTTTCATTCCATTTTTCTTCTGTCTGTGCTTTTACTATTGTTTCCATTTTCATCTTCAGATCTTTAACTGTTTTATTGAATACTTTCATCTGATTGTATTTTCCTGAATTTCTTCCAGTGCCTCTCTATGGATCTCTTTTATTTCTTCCTCCTGTTTGGCTGTGTCTTCCTACACTTTTTTTATGGATTTGTTTTTCATTTCCTCCATTATAATCTTCATTACTAAGGATTTGCGGTCATTTCCCTGTATTTCAACTGTGTTGGAGTTCTCCATGTTGCTTTCTTTGGCATAGCTGCAATCTGGAGATGTCATATTGTTTTTTTGTTTTGTTTTGTTTGTTTGTTTTTGTTGTTGTTATGTTTTTTTATGCTGACCTTTAGTCTTCTTGCTGTCTCTGATGGTGGATGGTAACTTGTGGTATCCTTCACTGGTAATTGAGATCAGTTTGTTGGTGAGTGATTATAGGTCAAGGGCCTTTGCTGGTGATGATTAGGGAACTCTTCCCTAGGACAGGCAGGTTACCTGGTTTTGGATCCTAGAGACTTTGCTCCCCTTGAGACCCTGGGCTCCCTTCTGGGTCAGCTGAGGTAGATGTTGGTGCTCTGCAGATCTAGTATTGGTTAGGTTGAGGTAGTGTACAGAGAGCCAGTTATCTTGTCTTTGGATGAGCTTTGAATACCCTGCCCTCAGACCCTGGGGCTTTGAATGCTAGGTTCAGATCACGCTAGAGTGCCTTAACCCCAGCTGCCTTCTATTAGTTGTTTAGGTTTCTGCCTGCTCCAACCAGGTAGTGGGGCCTGTGTTCTGCCTGCCAGGGAAAGAGCAGCTACTGCCTTCTGATTGTTTTGGTTGGCTAGATTTCTGCCCTAACCCCTCAGGCCTGCCCAACCTCTCCTGAGTGTGTGTGAATCCATGCTAGGCTGTGAAGCCTGGCTATGCTGAGTCCATTGTTATAAGTTGTGCCTGTAAAGTCCTCTGGGTCCAGCACCTAGGCTCCTGCCCAGGCCCCTCAGACAGCACCGCTGTGGCTGTACAATGTGTCCACAGTCATCTGGGCCCCTGTGTTTCACCTAGGTTTTCTGTGGGCTAGAACAGAGGAGGTGGAGTTGTGTGTGAGGACAGATCCACCTATTTCCCTGAGATTTCCCTAGGCCAAGAGCTCTGATGCTTCACATGCATATATATTTAAAAGAAGGCTATAAATTGACATGAGCAAATGGAACTCAAATAAGAATAAAACATATAGATAGAAGGACCCTTCAAAATGAAGAGAATCAACATTTTGGCCCACAGTTGTTGTTGTTGTGTTGTTGTTATTATTATTATTATTATTATTATTATTATTATTATTATTATTATTATTTACCTTATAGGAATCATTCATTACAAAAAAGTTAGAACTGAGAGCATAGATTTTTCACTTAAATAATCCTTGACAATCTAGTGTCTCATCTCTCTCATTGTCTTCCATTCTTTAAAGTTTTCCTTCATACTTATGAACATGTGAATGTAGACTGAATTATCACTCATTCATAAATTTATTATTGCCAAAGTATTAAACTTATTTATTCTTCTAAAAAATACTTAATGGAGATAGCAGCTCTCTAGCAAATAAAATAATTCTGCCAATAAGTGCATCGGTCTTCTGAATGAAACAATTATTAATTATTTTATACAGGATAAAGTATGAAACAATTTAACACAATTTAATAAACAAATATAAATTTAGATAGTTAACAGTCATTTAAAGACAATGCAGTACAGAGAAGGGGTGAAGTAAATGGACAAGGATGGGTTATGTAATTAAGAACTCATGAACGATGCCCCACACACAATGTGCATTGTATGGTCTTGAAGATGCCAAACTAGACTTAGAAGCAGAATTGTATATTTAATTGGATAAACAGAGGGCAAGCATTATAAATGTATGTGTAACATTCTGGTGAGTCCTTTGATCTGGGTGGATTATCAAAGTTACAGTTTGAAACTTGAGAGTTTCTTCTTCCATAAGCATGCATTGTTCAAAATGAATGCACTATGTCTGCAAGCAGTTTGATATGCTCCTTCCTACTCACTAAGCATTCCCCTGAATATGCCACTCTAGCAACAATGCCTCCATTCGCATCATAGAGTGTGCAATGCCAAAGGATTTTACCCAGCTAAATTATGTGTCTAGTGGATCTGCTGTGTCTGTTCCTCTCCTTGAATGCCACTAATATGTAGCATATTTAATATTTCTGACTAGTTACTTTCCATGGGAAGTCATATGTGACTTTAAGGGTTTTAAAGTACTGTTCATCCATTCTGCTATTACACACACACACACACACACACACACACACACACACACACACACACATATACTTTTATTTGTGGCTGTATTGCAAGGTAGGGTCTAAGAACATTGACTAGGCTTTTTTAATAACTTAGCACAAAGTTTCTAATACTGTCTATTTATTGAATATCATTGAATACTTAAACTGCCTGTGTTTTGAGGCTGTGTTTGACTTTTCCATTCTAGGCACAAAAAGGGACAGGGTTCTGTATATTCAACTACAAAGTTTCAAAAAAACAAATCAGCTCCTATTGCAGTTGACAACTAGAAGAGCAATAGAAAAATGGTACTGTCTATACTGTAGTTATCCACTGAACAAGACATGCTGCACCTCCAATATATTCTCATGTGCCTTCAGAAAACATACTAAGATAGAAAACTCCTATGGGAGGTAGCATTTAGATCCAAATAAATGATTTTCTACTTGCTAAAATGAATCCAAATAAGTATATCCAGACAACTATATTCAAATAGTCAGAGTTTATATTTCCCATTTTGCCTGTAAAAAATAAATTTTGCCTTTTTCTGCCAAAGATGTGTCAATCATCTTTATCTTCTCAGAGAGAAATGGAGTAGGTTGTAGATATGCTGCATGTCTATGTGATGCACTGTAATCACTGATTCCCAGGACTCCAGATACTTCCAGTTTCTAGACTGCTGGTCTCAAACCCTTTGCTCCTTCTCAGGAGTGCAACTACTATGTTGATTCTAATTCCTAAGCCCAATTCTCTTTTAATCAGTATATAAAACAAAGGGGAAAATGTGCTTTCTTACAAGATGTAAGAAAAACAAACAAAAGATGCTAACTAACTTGGCAGACAAGTTACTTATTCCACAAGTGTATTTTTAACCAACTATGGTATTTTCACTTTGCATACACATATATTCTTATGTTACAAAGGCTTTAAGTATATTTATTTGTAATCAAGATACCTCTTGATGACTATATTAATTCAGCAATTTTTAAAGTTAAACTTGAGTTCTTCGTGAATTTGTAATAGAGACATTGATATGAAATTGGAATATTTATCTCCACAATGACTTAAAGGCTACTGGCTGGAAATTATCCAAGGCTATTAAGTAAGGCCTTGGTTCCTCTCTCTGTGGTCTTTCATTGGGAATCCCCACACTGTCAGAGTTTGAGTTCCAAGAACAAGTGTCTTAAGAGAGCAAGTCAAAAGTGTTTGATTCCTTTATGACCTGGCACCAAATGCTGCATTAGTCATGTGTTTTGTAGTCCATTGGATAACAATGAAGTCCCAATCTGACAATGAGTACTAGTAGATGTAATCATTCAATAAAGTAACTCCAACATCAGATTGTAAAAGGGTACCTGGGATTTTACAGAACAGAAGATATTCTGGTCTTTGAACCCTGATTCCCCTCACATGCAATTTATGATCATTCCTTTCTCAAAAAGCTCAAGTTCATTTCAGCAGAAACCAGATATAAATGTGAACCTTTATCACATGAGTTAGTAATGGTGACAGTTGAGAGTGTTGTCAAGCATCTTCTGCATATACTGTCCTTAAAACAAAGAGCATAGTCTAAAGAAAATAGCTGTTTGACTATCATGCATTCACCATCAAATGATGTGAAGATAGTCCAATAACTGATCGTGTCATATTTGTTTCACTAGAGTCAAATGAAAGATACGTGGTTCCCTCATGAACAAACTAGCTCTAAGCACACTGCTACTTTCTTGACCATAGTACTTCATATTAGGACATACAGTGAAGATGGCTCTTCAATACCCCTTTCTCTGGCCCTTGGGTCCTGTTGCTAGCTAGTCAACAGTTTATGTTTATAACTGAGTTACTTTCTCAGAATATCTCATTTTTCAAGATCTCTGGAATTCAAGTATTCATTTTATGGTGTATTATGTAATATTAAAACAGAATAATCACCTTAATAGCACGTATTTTTATTGATTCACATTTTACTTTATTAGAGGGAAGTTATCTCCACACATTTTTTTTCATTCCTTGAGCTCTTGGTGAACTTATTCCCTAACAGGACTCCAGAACTGTTTAAAGTTTCATTATTAAATATAGAAAATCTGAGTCATAATGAAACTCCTAGAAGTGGTTTTTATCGGCTTGGAAGTTTCATGAGGCATACCTTATGAACATCTACTGTTTTGACAAGGGATTTCACAGTATAATCCCAGATTCAACCTTTGTTCTGAATCCATTGAAGATAAATTGCTATTCTGTGATTGAGGATAATAAGCAGTTTTATCTTTGAACTCTGAAACATCAGGTCTCTCCATTATTGAGTTAGTCACTGTGCTATTATATTTCTACCCTACATATCAACAAGAAGCAAAAGATCACTCTCAATATCTTTCAGGGAATTTCCACCAGCTACATCCCTAAGCTGAGTGGGGATGTTTCCTAGTTTCCATCCTTACTGCAGAATCCAATCCTGCCAAATGTCTGCTTTCACATAGCATCACCCTTTCCCACTGGTACAAGGAACATTGTCCTGTTCGCCATCCTAGCTGTAGACAGCATGCTCAAGCCTTCCTATGCTTCCATTCACCATAATCTTAACAAACCATCTGACCTTAGTGCCAAAACCACCAGTTGAGTTTCTCCATAGAAAAGTAATTCTTCTTTTTACATAATCTACTTTTGGGAACAAAGTCACTACATACAGCTTACACTTAAGAAGTAGGGATTTGTGATCCACTGCCGTAAAGGTGCATTGTTTATAAACATTTTGGAATTTTTACTCATATTACAGTTCTCTCTGGTATTTATTTATTTAAAACTTGTTTATATTAATATGGATTTGGGTTTTTTGCATAGTCCTGGTTATGATGCAATAGTACCTGTTATAGTAATTACTGTTTGCTTGTTCTTAATCATTCCAGCTATCGCTATTACCAGCTTTTTCAATTGTAACCTGTACATCTTTGCCTGATTATTTTGCATATTTGCTTCTTTAAATTTATAGTTAGTGTTTTAAAGAATCTTTGTTGCCTCCTTTAACAAACATTGTTAGAACTCAAGAATTATTACTAGCTGAGATACTGCTAAGAAGGTGTGATCTTATAAATTCGCTTAGCTGAAATCAGCTGGAATTGTGCTCACAATGACTGAATACGCAAACAAACATTTATTACATTTCTATATGCACATCAGTTGGATGTTTTCAGCTCTGTTTGCCAAGTGAATCATTTCACCCTTCTTTGTCATTTTTTCATAGCTAATATTTTCTTAGATGGAAAAAAAAGCTAGTTTTTCAAATCTGAATACATACAATTGACTGAAATTCCAATGCATCAAAACCCTTCAGAAAAACTTCTCTGATCACTTGGAAAGAATAAAATAAATACATACTACATCTATAATATGATGAGTAAGTGAACCAAGTCTGAATGGTATGAGTCCTGAAGGACTTTGCAGAACCCTTGGATGCCCAGACTATACTTCCACATATACTACCCGAAACTCTAAAAATGGGAATAGGGCTTCCTCAAGACCCAGCTATTCCACTCCTTGGAATATACCCAGAAGATGCTCTACCACACAACAGGGACATATGCTCAACCATGTTCATAGCTGCTTTATTCGTAATACTCAGAACATGGAAACAGCCTAAGTGTCCCTCAGTAGAAGAATGAACTAAGAAACTATGGTACATTTACATTATGGAATACTACTCAGCTATTAAAAACAAGGAATTCCCAAAATGTGTGGACAAATGGATTGAACTAGAAATCATAATGAGTGAGTTCACCCAGAAGTAAAAAGAGTTAAATGGTATATACTCACTTATATCAAGACACTAGTCCAAGGGTCACGTCCCATGAAAAACTTTACTTACCAGGAAAGTGGGTCAGAGGGGAGGACATCCTATTGAAACTTTAGGTGAGAGAAGCCTGGGAGAATGAGGAAATAGAAGGATCCAGAGGGTCCTGGAAACCTACAAGAGGAACTTTATGACAGGTGGATCTGGGTCCTGGTGTCCTCCTCAAACTAGGGCACTAGCCAAGGAAAATATAGGCAGTAAACTTTGAACCCCTACCCAGACTAGCCAATGGACAAGACATTTCTCCACCTTTGAGTGGAGAAGGAGATCTGACTTTCACACAAACTCTGGTGCCCCATCTCTGACCACGTCCCCTGGATGGGGAGGCCTGGTGGCACTCAGAGGAAGGATAGCAAGTTACCAAGAAGAGACTCGATACCCTAAGAGCATATATAGGGCGTGGAAGTCCCCCTCAGCCACAGACATAGGGGAAGGGAGTAGGGCAGAAGCAGGAGAGAGGGAAGAATGGGAGGATACAAGCGATGGGCTAACAATTGAGATGGAATATGAATAAATTAATAATTAAAAAGGGGGAAAAAGAAAAAAGAAAACAAAGATTCTGCAATTGATTTCTAATACATATTTTAATAGAATTGAGTAAAGGAAGGAATACTTTTAAAATGTCATTGTAAAAAGACTGCTTTATCTCTACTGATTCCATTTCCTTCCTCTCTTTTGAATACACAGCATTGTTCAAAAAAAAAGTTGGATCAAATCATGCCTTAGTTTCTTTTATTTGGCAACAGAGACAGAAAAGATAGATGGCCAACTGATTGCCAGTGAAGACAGTATTTTGTGCTATATATTTCAGTTATGATGATTTCTCTAATCTTCCATATAGTCTAATCTTTGCATGTTTCTTACATTGCCTAAATATAGAAAGGATGAACTATTTGCAGTTTATCCTTTGAAAAAGAAAACCCCAGAGTTCCTAGAAAACTATTTATTTGGTTATGGCTCATGACTCTCTTCATACTTTCATAAGGGAAGTTTCCATAAGGCAAATTATCAGTTTTGCATATGTATATTCACACTATTGTTTTATGTTGGCATTGCACTGTAGACTTTATTGTTTCACTAGAAAAAGGGTTCTACAGAATATGAAATTTGTTAATAATTTAGAGGTTACAATTATTTTAACATTTTTAACTCCTTTCCAAACATGTTATGAAAAAGACATCATTTATAGCTTGTGTACTTTGTAGGACCTACTTAGGACAATTTATAAGTGTTTGTTCAATCAAAATTGGAAATTTTGATCATTTCTATAATGAGAGATATTTGTAATGAGAAACTCACTTGCTATCCATGTGTGTATTATAATGATGTATTTTCTATATGTTAAACAATCTGGAATGTAATAAAATACTTAATGTTCTATATATATTTTGCTCAAATTAATTGTTCAATAGAAAGCAATTTAATTTTTATTGTCATAAGTTTTAAAATGTACAGCCAGTTAAATTTTGCAGGGCTTTATACCTATACTGAAAATAGTTTTTAAATTAAAAATATATATTATAAAAAACTGAAAATTCTGGAACTCATTTACTGGAATGTATACATAAATATATTACATTTTGCTTTGTATGTCATATAAAATACATTTTATAAGTATTTAGATATAATTCCTGACCAAGAGAGTTGAATTAAAGAATGCAAGAAAAAAATAATGGATTTTAGAAATCTAGGAAAATAAATTTATTTTCTCAATCCAAGGAGAGAGATCACTGAAAAATGTTTAGTAAATGTCATTTAATGCTCAAAACTTTGTTTTTCTAGAAATATTAGGAACAAGTCAAGAATTTCCTTTATAACTATTTTTCAACAGTCAGAGGCATTATATTTATATTGTATCCATTAATTCTGAAGTACTTTAAACATTATTCCATTAAGAAGTATTATCAACTAAGCTTAATTGTAAAATTAAATTATCTGGTCTTCAACCTCATCAGAGACTTGAGAAGGAATAAAATGAATCACCCGAGTATTCAGGGGAGTGGAGATTAGAAGCTTCCCAAATGAGAAGATGACAAAGATGGTTTACTGCCTAAACAGTCACTCAAAATTCTCTATAACATTAGAGCAACATCTTCACCCTTCTGGCCCTATACATCTGACAGACATATTTATGAGGCAGAAACTATTGAGGACTTGATTACCCTGTCTTGGCGGAGTTTGGCCATTGACTCTGCCTGTATCCAAGCTTGCCCATTTTTAGGTAGAATTCTGTCTGTAGTAGAAACGAGGACATTTTGTCCCATGGCTTGTTTGCCACATTTGAAGGCATCTCCATAAGAAGGTTCTTTGATGCTCATCATCTTCTTTGAGGTAGGCTGGGTGTTGCCAGGAGTTAACCTGTCTCATTTTAAATGTATCTTTGAAATAATAACAACATCTTTAAATGCCATATTCTGTAGGTCTCTGAGGCTTTTGAAGACCTTATGTAATGATTTTACCTTATTTTTTATAGAACCATACCTATCTATTAAACCTAGGGTGTATATTCCTGAGATAAAAGTAGACTTGTAATTGATATGACTATGATTAGTTGTTTAGGAGTTAATATGTATTTAGGTCTACATAGATGATTTAAGTTGATAGAGATGAGACATGTGAGATATTGATTTACAATCAGAATTTTAGATGCACCAAGACAGGAAAGAGTTTTCTTCAAGCCTGCCAATTACAAATAGTCAACATGCTATGAATATAACATATGTACATACAATTCCTGATAATTTCATGGTTCTTCTTCCAATAGGTAGTTTATTGTATATATGTGTAACAATATAAATATATAAAATATTTAATAAAAATTTAAAAATAGATAAGTCTCTATTACAGCATAAAGACATTTATATTGTGCCATTCAGATGTTTGGATTTTTTTTGTGGTTTTGATGAACTGTTTACATTAAATCATCTTTGTGGCTTTTACTTATTGTTCTGTGTTCTATCTTTTGCTGTCTCATTTCAATAAATTGATAGATTAGAAAAAAGAGCAAAAAGGTAATTAGAAGTAAGATACATAACTTAAGAAGATAAAGATCCATAAAAAGAAATAGTATCCAAGTATAAAACACAGTGTAAATATGTGCAATCAATAAACTTGGTACACTACTAAAATATTTTTAATTCTTTAATTATTTTATGTGTATTGGTGCTTTTGCTGCACATATTTCTGTGTAATAGGTTGTTGCAGTGCCTAAGGAGGCCTAAAGGGAGCATGGGATACCCCGGAACTGGAGTTACAGATCACTGTTAGCTACATTGATGCTAGGAGTTCAACTTAGATGATCTAGAAGATCAGTCAGTGCTCTTAAATGCTGAACCATCTCTCTAGCTTTGACTAGTGAAATTACAAAGATATTAAATTTTCAAAGATCATTGTAATAAAATGAAACACATTTTTTGTACAGCACATATATACACATACATACACACATATATATGTATATGTGTATATATATATATTACAAGTATAAAATATGATAAAGGAAATTAAATGAAGTCAAAATAGATGGAGGAGACATTGGCTTCATGAGTTATGGTCTCTTTTTTTTTTTTAATCCTTTCTAATTTTTCTGTAGACTTGCTATAAGGACAAATACAATTTCGGGAGGATGTTCTTTTTTTATGGAAATGGACAGATTGGTTTTATTTTATTTTTGGATTTTTTACACATTGATTTTAAATGCAGAAAAATATAAAGAATGTGAAATAGTCCCCCAAAAATATTAAAAAGAAGGTTCTGTTTGTACTACCTAATTTCAGTACTTATAATCAAGCCCATGTAGGGTTGACATACGGAACTTTGAAAACACTTTGCCCAATGTCTCTTCAGATGCTTCTTTTGTCCTACCCTTCTCACTACTTTTCTAGAACTGCAAACACAGCCTCGATAGTGAAGAGAAAGTGTGTGATGGTTATCATGACTTTGTAACTTGGAAGAACAGTTCCCCCTCTCTCCCCAGCAGGTCAGGTGCTGACATAGCTGATTAATCTTTAACATTCTTAGTACTCTTGGTTGGCCTCCTTGGAGACCTATCTCATGTGAACTCAGAAACAGGCCAAGGATTTGGTGGAATTTGTGTATGCGAAATGTACGGCTTTCTCTCTTCAACCTCACTTTAGTTGATTTTTTTTTTCTGCTCCATCTCCAGAAAGTCTGGCAGGAAGCCTTGAGCTCTGACCTCTCAATCCTTAGTAAAATAACGGTTTATTTTTGCTCAAAACTGTTCTCTGTAGAGATTATGATGAATGCCCTCAGATCAGATTTGATCTCCCAGGGATCGTAGTTCCCAACACATATCTTCTTGAGTCAAAGGCCAGTTTCTATGTGGCTTTCGTAATGTTTATTGACATTAAGACACTGTTCAGTAAATATTTTTATGACTTTGTGTTTAAAATGACCTGTTGCTAAGTATATTAGTATTCACAGAACTACTAATTATATTAAAATGTAAGAATAAGCTGCTTAGTGGCAATAATAAGCTCATGTTAATAAGTTGAAAATTCAACTAAATTACATCTTGTAAATAGGAAGACAGGTAGTTTATCAGCAGTAAATCAGACAATTTCCAATGGTAGGAAGTAAGGAAGAGGGCTAATGCAAATGCGATCTTTGGGCAAAAGCCTTCTACTGTTCATTGGCATGGTTCACTTAATGAAATGACCTCCGTTTCTATATTGCTCACCATTATGGATCCTCTATTTTTCTATCACTCCAGATTTCAGAAAGATGATTGACAGTAGAATCCTATTCAAGGCACGTAAATTTCCAAAGTTTTCTAGGCAAGTCTTCATTAATCATCTCTGTGAAGATTTCCATGAACCATCAAAATATGGGTGTAGCTATAACTGGCTGTGAGGAAAAGAGCTCCTTGCTAGTTCCTTACTGCTACCATTGTGCTTGCAATAGACAGAAGCACATATCTAAACTGTCATCTCTCACAGAAATGATCAGAAAGCTTCATCTGAGAGAAGATTACTATTATCCATGTGTTATGAGACTTCTGTGTTCATATTTGAGAACTCCCATGCAATTTATTGTTTTCAGTATAAAGGAATGTTGTCTTCAGGCACAATAACAGTGTAAATAGTGGTTCTTGAGAACTGTTCCAATAAAGATGGATGTGGCCATTCCATAGGAACTCAAAAAGAAGTAAAATATTGACTTGAGGATATAGCTAAAAACGCTATCCTTCATATTTCAGGTAAGACTCTTGCCTCTCCACAAAAAATGCAATGGTGGAAGTAAGTTAATGCTTCATGTAACCACATCTTGATGCCATCAATGTAATATAAGATAATACTCTATGTCAAAAGATAAATATTTCTTAAGGATGTAATGATAATGTACTGAGGTCTCTCTAAAACACACACACACACACACACACACAAACACTCACACATATGCAGACATGCGCAATACATTAGTATTTTAAAATTAAAAGCAACAGTTATAGTTACCAAGGACTGTCTCTTAAAATCTATTTTAGGGATTGACAATCATTAGGCAAAGATGAAGCAAAGCCATGGCTGTTAAAAAAATCCACTATAATGTATTTTATACCACAAACTAATGAAAAGATTTTTTCATGAGAGTAAAAAAAGATAGTAACAAAGAAATCAAATTCACATGGAGGAAACAGAACTGGCCCTTACAGCACCTGTAGTACCAGCTCCTCTGAGAAGAAGCATAGGCCCTGAAATCAAGTGTATTCAATTTGACTAGCCCAATTGCTTTCTACATGTTATTTAACAGAGAGAATAAATTGTTGGTGCTTTGTATGTTACAAGCATGGTTTTCAGGATCTTTTGAAATTTGTATGGATCCATTCATATGGTCAATCTGCTATATCTGTCTATCTATCTATCTATCTATCTATCTATCTATCTATCATCTCTCTATCATCTATCATCTATGTATCTGTCTATCATAAATCTATCTACTGCCTAGCTAACTGACTGTTTACACATCTATTTACCTACCTACTTACCTGTGTACCTTTCCACCAATCTATCTATACTAATTAACACTGATAAATCTATGATTTGAGGTATTGCTCTCCATATTTAATGCCTCCACAATTTGAAAGGCTAATCATCTGATAAAAAAATGTGTTAGTGTTTATGCACAGCATTTCAGTGCCACTCATTTCCTTCTTTGTTTACCATGAATAACATGGTTAGATGAAATATAGCAGTGTATGTTTCTCATATCCATTTTTTAAACTTTGGACAATTATAAACTAAAAAAGCATAGTAGCTTTTCATCCAAACACTGATTATCTGAGCCCACCAAGCAGGTGGGTTCAACCTTGTAATCAGTTTGACTTTCTGCTTCTCACATCTCCACTCAACATTAACTAGAATCTGTGTCAGGTGTTATGTTTGTGTTTTTGTAAAGTTGTCAGTGACCAGGCTCTGTCTGTCAAATATGCTGAGATGCTTCAGTATTTAGTTTCAGGTAATAATTGTAGAAACTAGTGCTTTGTAAGAGCCTAGGAACTCAATCACTACATAGTAAAATTATAAAGGATTTTGTTTGGTTATACTTTAAAAAAAACTTCACATGGTTATTAAAAGAATAAAATTAATACTATACAAATAAGTGAACTGATATTAAATAATACATGTAAGTCATAGAACCAATATCTGGAGAGCAGAATTCAAAGTCAGACGTTTGTCTGTCCTACAGAATGATTGTTCCTCCTGGAAACAAACACAGGAAATGAGATAGTCAAATGGACAGAAAATCATTAACTATTTGTGCTGCACAGTGATTGTCAACTTCACAAAAGCTCAAGATGTCAGGAAAGAGAAGTCCTCAATTAAGAAGATGTCTCCATAAAATTGGCCTGTCCTCAAGTATGTAGTGCATTTTCTTCATCAGTGATTTATGTGGGAGGATCAACCCCACTCTCGGTGGAACCACCCTCAAATAGGTGACACAAAGTTGTGCATGAAAGTAAGCTCGGCAAGCCATAAAGAGTAACTGAGTAAGCGACATTCTTTCAAGCCTTCGGTTTGAGAGTCTGCCTTCAGATTCCTGTTTCAGTTCCTGCCCTAGCTTCCATCAGTGATGAACCATTACTTGGAAGTGCAAGATGAAAAAAAAAAAAAAACCTCTTTCCTATTCTAGTTACCTTTAGATATAGTGTTCTATCATAGCAATACAAGTACTGCTAATCAATAGAAGACACTGCTAATTATTCTGTTTTATTTATTGTCATTCTAAAACAGATCTTTTAACTGATATTTATTTAGTTATTTTTATTATAATTTATTCAGGTTATATCCAATTGATATCCCCTCACTTGTATCGTTCAGTTCCTAACCTCCCTCACTCTTTCATGCTATTCCTTTCCCCTAGACCTCTGACAGAAGGGGACCACCTCCCTCACCATATGACCATAGCCTATCAGGTCTCATCCAGATAGCTTGCATTCACTTCTTCTGTGTGCCCCTGGGCCTCCCTACCAAGGGGAAATGATCAAATTGAGGGAACCAGAGTTCATATTAGAGGCAGTCTCTGCTTTCCATTGGCATGTACTGCATGTATTGTCCTTGATTGATACAACAGTTTGTGCAGACCGCCCTGGATCAAGATCTGCCAACCTTGAGGTCTCCTTGTGGGGCTCCTGAACCCTCTAGAACTTATAATAGTCTTTGAGCTAAAACATTACTTCCCTCTTTCACTTAAGCTTGGGGAACATTGATGGAGATGGGGTGGAAAGACTGCAAAAGCCAGAGGATCAGATAATTTGTTGCGAGACTCTGTCTCCTAGTAATGTCAGAAGCTATGCCCATAATATCTCAGCAGCGTGCTGCCTAAATATGAGCTGAACAAAGATAATAGCAGACATGCAAAAGTGGACAGGGGAAATCCCACAAGGACTCGGTGTTACACAAAGAATACAGGCAATCAAGGAACGCTGAGAGTGGGAGGAAAAGTCTTCTATAGTGAAGACCACATCAATTGGTTATCCAATATCAAATGGTCATCAATCAAATCATATATCTGAGTAACATTATACAGATTGAACATATTTATGAATATATGTTTATATAAACATACAAAGATGCATGTTATAACATTTAATAAAAAAACACAAAAAGGAAACTTTATATGTATTCATTTGTAGGTATGAAAGTGAAGAGGAAAATTATGTAATTGCATTATAATCTCAAAATAAAAATAATAAATATCAATGTAGTGTGGTAAATTGTATCTATCATTAATTTAAAATATACACTGACAGTAAAACTTAAAACTAATAAATTAATTAAAATATTTATTTAAACTGGTAAAATATACTTAATTTTCTGGTTTACTTTATTAACAAGAGCATTGAAAGCTACATTTTGGTTGCTGGAACAAGAAAATAAACTTGATACTAGGAAATTTGTAAAACATGATTGCTAAGATAAGAATAGAGTTTGCTTTTGAAAATAAAAAACAATGTGGTATTTTCTGACACACGAACATTTTGTGAAGTCTATATCCTACATCCATAAATCAAACTTTATGAAACACAATTATTTTCCATTGTCTGCTTTGATTGGAAATGGGCTTCGTAGCAGAAATAAATAGTTGTTTCAGAAAAAGATTAATTCAAGGCAAAACAGCCATCCCAGTAACATGGTAGCTAAACATGCGTAAAATCAATTGCAATCAGAATTAAGAGAACAAACCTAAAAAGAAAACCGGCTCTCCCCTCCAGGGCTGCTGTGCAGGAAAGCACAACTCAGGGAACTAGTGTGGAGAAATCTAGTAAAGGGATATATCATAATTTGTATAAGTCCATGAAATCCCCATTCCCAAGAGGTGTGTGTGTGTGTATGTGTGTGTGTGTGTATGTGTGTGTTGTGTGTGTTTGAAAAAAAAAGGGATTTCCTTGAAATGGCATGCAGTGAAAGGTAGAAATGCAAAATACATCACTCATTCTCCCTTGCAGAGCATCAAAAAATAAATTTGAATAGCTATCTGGTCTCAAAAGATGCATGTTATTAATGTCTTCGTACATTTAAGGAGGGGAGCTTCTACTGCTATTGTTCAAATATATAAGCTAGATGGCTCCCCCCCCCCTTTTAAAACTATGTTATTGTACTTTGAAATTGAAAATAAAACTGTGAAACATGATATTTGAAATGGCTAAAAATAATCAGCCTCCTTTTGCCAGATAACAAAAAGGTCATGTTTGTGACGCAAACCTTAAAATTACTTGTAATTCAGACTTCACAAATGGCAGGGTCAATGTAATTGAGAGTAAGCTTTTACTCATGTGAAAATGTAGACTAAGATGCTGTGTGGTTTTCCCTAGTCTTCTAGTCAAATAACTACTGTGGGCTTTAACAAACGGTAGTGGATGTAAACATGTTGCAGTTTTGGCTGACAATATGTCTTTATTAGTTTTTACCATATGTAACCATTTTTATCAAAAGTAAAATTAAAATTAGATTTAAATGCTATATGTAAGGATAGAATTATCCTTTGCACATGAAGCCATTGCTTTTCTTTATTTTTTAAAATTTAAAATTTTTTGGCATACGCATTTATATTATTACACATACGTAAAAAGTACACACAGCAAGATGAGCCACAAAATAATCAGGGATTATATGAAAGTTATACTCATGATGTTTTGGTTAATTGTATTTGGCAACTTTGAAGAAAACATTTTTCTATCTTGGTGAGTCTAAAATTCTAAATGAGGATCAATATCTATCATATCTCATCTCTGACAGCTTAAAACATCTAAATAGACCAAAAAATATCTGATTTTCTTTAAAAAAAAAAGTTTCATTTCTTTGTCAAAGAATCATAAAGTTTTTCTAAAATACACATAATAGTTAGGGCATATACGCACATCAATTTTAGGTTGTGATTTAATGACTACATTTATTCTGAAATATATGATAAGTGGATGCAGTTCCATTGCCTTATAGCACAACGGTCTTTACTATTCTACATGAAAACAACTGTCCATGAATGTTGAAGTTCTTAGTTTTCACTGGAATAGGGTTGGCCTATACCCTATGTACAACCTCTTATATACTTTACATCATCTCCAGGTAATCTATAATACCTCCTAAAATATCTAACATAAATAGTTATTTTACTAGATTGTCAAGAAACAACAGTAATAATATCTTAAGCTCTTCATATTTTTGCCTATTATACTTTTTAAGGATTTAGTATCCTGTATTTATTTTTGAAAATTATTTGTTAAGTTCCAAAACCCATTAAAAAGAGAGTTTTTTTGTTTCTTTTTTTCTTTTCTTTTCTTTTTTTTTTTTTGAGTTCTTTGTAGAGTCTAAACATTCGTCTTTATCAGATGTATAGCTGAGAAAGACGTTCTTTCATTATCTGTGCTGTCTTTTCAATGGATTGACAGTTTTATTTATTGTTCATCAGTTTACTTATACCTTTAATTTTAAAAAATTTGTGCATTTATATGTATGTTCATGTGTGTGTGTGTGTGTGTGTGTGTGTGTGTGTGTGTGTGCGTGCATACATACATAAGTGCAGATGTTAGCAGGCAAGCAGAGTAGATTAATGGGGCTCAGATCCTTTGAGGCTGGTGTAAAAGGTTATTGTTCACTGGCTGAGGTGGGTAGTGGGAAGTGAGCAAGCATTTTCAGAAAAGGAAAAAGAAGAAGAAGAAGAAGAAGAAGAAGAAGAAGAAGAAGGAGGAGGAGGAGGAGGAGGAGGAGGAGGAGGAGGAGGAGGAGGAGAGCTTGTCACATTTGAGCCATTTCTCTGACATTACATACAGAAAGTTTTTAATTCATGAGATCCCATTTGTCAAGCATTAGACTTATGTTCTGTGCTACCTGTTTCCATCAGAAAGTCATACTTGTGCCTATAAATTGAACAAACCCAAGATTGTTTGCTCTAGAAAATTAAGAGAATCCTTCAAATAAAAATGTCCCCAGAATGTCTTTATCTATATCTATACCTTGAAATGCACTTGCTATGGCTTCTTCTATAAGTTTTAAAATTGAGTTTTGTGTGAGGTGATTTTTATGATTTCTTATGATTTCTATGATTTTGCATTTTAAAATGTAGTTTCCTCAGTGCCATTTTTTAAAGAGGCTATTTGTCTCCAGAATAAAATTTACAATCTTTGTTAAAAATTAAGTAGCTGTGCTTGTATCATTTTATTTATATAGTGTGTGGATATACATACATATATATATATATACACTATATATGTACTATATAAATAAAAAGATATATATATATCCATGCATTGTACATATATGTGTCTATGTTTACATATATAATTGTGTAATATATATATATATATATATATATATATATATATATATATATATATATATAACTTTTATTAAATTGGCCTAATCTGGTTTGATCAGTACCATTCTGTTTTTATTGTGACATCAGCTATAATATCTCAAGGAGCATTTGTTTTGTCCATAATTTCTTTGGCTACTGCTGGCCTTTTGTTTCTTTTGAAAATTTTGAATTATTTTTCATATGTCTATGAAGGAAGATACTGATATTTTTATCGGTTTGTATTCAATATGTAGATTGATTTAAATAGGGTGGTCATTTTTATAAGACTCATCGTCCTAATCTGTATGCATGGGATGTCTCAAAGTAATTAAAAGTGATCCCATGTCACTCCTGTCAGATAGCCATATTCATAAAGATAAATGATAAAAAAAAATGCTAACCAGGTTGTGGTTTCCTTTCTCCCAGAGGCTGAGATGAGAATCTGGTGACAGAGTTTTCTTCAGCCTTCTGGATGCTAGCTGAAGAAGGCGCTGTCCATAGAACCTGTCATGAAGATGGCCTTCTGGGCATGGAGGCAGAGCATGGCAGCCAAGCTCAGCCACTCAATGGGGGTTGAGACAATAGAAATCTGCCTCCCTTCTAGAGGAGGAAGGGAGCCTCTGGCTTGTGAAAGGCCAGACCACATTTGATTGAACTAAAGACAGTCAAGAGTCAAAGAATTAAATTTTAACTCACTAAGTTTAATGATAAAAGAAAGACAAGGAGAGAGCTATGGGGAGAAATGGGAAGTACTCTCCAAACCTTCCAGCCTCTGGGGTTTTTAACTAAGGGTACTTGACCAGCAGGAGATGCTCCCAGGACACTTCCAGGGGCTTGTGACACCTTTGATATGTTTTTCTTCAAAGAGCCAGCTTTTGACACCTTTTGTGTGGGTTAGGGTCTGCAAGGAACTATCTTTTAATCACATTTGGGTCTGGTGGGTTGTTATGAGCAGGGGGCTGTGCTCACCTCTTTCTGAGCACTAAGCTTACCCAGAGGGAGCATCTCCTCTGCCTGCAGACAAGGGCCCGCACCAGGTTGTAGGGAAGTATAATCCTTATGCTTATGCTGTTCATTGGAGTATAAATGAGTGGAACACCTTGGAAATCAGCCTGGATGTTGAAGACAAGAAAAACTGCCATATGACCCAAACATACCACTCGTGGGTTTAAATCTAGACGACCCTATGTCTACTACAGAGACACTTGCACATCCTAGTCACTGTGGCTCTATTTATTTTGGGTAAGAAATCGGATCAACCTAGATGTCTATCAACTGACCAATAGTGAATGGATAAGACAAACAGAATATAGGATGTTATTTAACTGTAAAGGCATGTGCAGTTATAAAAACTGTAAGTAAGTAGATAACTAGAAAGAAATTACACTGAGTGAGATCACCCAGTGTATGTGCAGAAGCCATGAAACTTCACCTGGGACATTGGGGTGTGGGAGGCTGTGAGGTAGGGAAGTAGAGGTAAAATGAAAGTTTAAGGAAATGCTGAGAACAGAAGGATTCAAGTAGTGAGTAGGGTAAGAAGGTAGAAAAAGAAGGAGCAGCTAAACAAACTGCTGAAAAAACTATACAAAAACTTATGATCTTAGAACTCAAATAAAAACATAATAAAAAGGAGATAGGAAGTAGAGCACATGTGATATCCAATGTGGGGCAATATTTGTGGTTAAAGTTTTAAGATAGAATGGAGGTAGGGGTGTTGGAGAACGTCAGGGATAGGGGAGACTTAACACAATCAGGCTGTATGAAGAAACCATACGAAATGGATATTACCACTGTTCTTGGTTGTCCACTATAACTATAAGCTAAGTAGTGTTGTTGAAGACACAGAACACTTTGGGTGTAAGACATAGAAAAATCAATATTGAACTGTGCTTGAAGCCTTACTCTGACTAGTAGATTTCACAGTGTTAGAAGGTTCCACATATGCTTCTTGGGGGGGGGGGGAAAGCCATCAGTGCTCTTACTTGAAAATTGATCCTGCATGCTGCATGCTGCCAGACAAAATATACCCAATGGTGCAGTAACAGGAGCAACCAAGAGTCTCTGATTGTATTTGAGCCTTCTCCACAGGAAGAAATTCCTTTCTGGTACCCTAAACCTTCCACAACTTCTAGGGCTAAGGAGGGCATAGGCATTAGGTAGGAAACCACTGTTGTCATTTTGCTAAATTGTCATTATTTCAAACTTTTTCCTAGACATTGACATTAACACCCGTATATCTGTGTTTCTTTCAACTTTGGCCAGAGAAACTTCTTTTTTCAGTGGGTAGTTGTGATTTAGAGATGAAGAACTGTACAGAGCACTTAGAATAAGTCACTAAGTTTGTTCATCATAAACAGGACATCTTTATGGACTCCTCCTCCACAAGACTCAGAAAGCATCAAAGAAGAGAGGGCAAAGATAATCACAAACCAGAAAGCTGTACAATTCTAACCCTGTCCCTTAGGGCAAAATTCATCTTCTGAGGACACAAGTCGGATAAAGTTCTTCAGGAATGACTCAGCCATCAGCCCAATCTGCATGATATTCAGACCGTAAAAGTACAACGGCAAAAACAAATAAGCAAAACAAATGAAACATCTTCAAGTGTTTTCTTTCATTAAAATTAGTTTAGAGTCACTGCTAATTTTGGCTTAGCACATTGTTTTTACCAACATGATAATATTCTTTTCGGGTCTATGGAATATTTTCAGAACCGTAATTCTTGGGTAATCTTGCTTTAACATCATCAGGATGTGTGCAGAGCATCAGGATGCTTTTCCAGTGTGAGATATGCCTGAGCTCACTCTATTCATCCAGCTTCATACAAGAACACGGAATCTTGTGGATTTTCATTATCGAATCAAGGTGAAAACAGGACCAACATGGCAAAGAAGGACTCATCTTCTGGCTACGAAACATCCCCTTTTAATTACAAGACAGAAAAGACTTACATTTTTAATCATATAACTTAGATTTTGTTTGTGAATGTATCCGTATTCAATTACTTAGTATTTTACTGAAAGATTACTATCTTATGTGATTATAAATTATTCAAATTTGAGCATTAGGATATATTCTAATGTAAAGCAACTTTATTTTAATACACCAATTAGAAAATAATAGTATTTTCTCAAAATCCGTTTCTTAGTGACATTCTACTTTTCTGTTAACTTTCTTTTTAAGATTAATGATATTTGAAGGTCATAGTTTCAAGACGTTAAGTGGATCATAAGCCACATTTTTAATTAGACTGATGAACCATCACCTGAGAGGTGACAGGAAGCTAGATGCTTGGTTTAAGAATTGTAAACCAAACAAAGATAAAGGAATGGAAAAGAAAATGTCAAGTTGACATTTATGTTTTAATTCTGAATATTTTAATTAGGCTAACCTCTCTTTTAAAAGTCATTTTGTATTCCATCATTACATGTCAGCACAAGTCTGACTGTCCACAAAGTTAGCTCTTTGTCCCATGGTGAGATCAAAGAAAGAATAGTTTCGAATTATGAGATGTGGTCTAAAGATGAAGGTTTGTGTTCTATCAAGAAAGAAGATATCATGCTCACTGGGATAGGTAAAGTTATTAATGGCAAAATACCATTACCCATGTTTTATCCCAGGAATCAATGTAAGGTAGAAAAAAAGACCCAATTCCAATTCAACATGAACATACTGACGAGAATACCCTATCACATCATAGTAATAATAACAAAGTAACAGGAATAATGATAATTAAAATAATCATATTATAAAATATATGGTAAGAGGGGGAGGAGGTCTCTCTCAGTCATAGACCTAGGGGAAGGGAATAGGGTGAAAGTGAGAGGGAAGGAGGAACGGGAGGATACAAGTGATGGGATAGCAATTGAGTTGTAATCTGAATAAATTAATAAAATAGAAATAGTAAAAAATAAATAAATAAAATAAGGTATACGGTATATAATATAAAATATATAAATTAATTAATGATAATTAAAATGAGTAAAAGAAGAAAATAGTAAAAATCCAAATACTTGGAAATTAAATAACACACTATTTAATAAATTGTGTATATGTGTACATGTGCACATGACATGTTTTTTGAGAACCAGTCTTCTCATGTTAATGTATTAATATGTTTTTGTAGTTGCATAAATGTATGTAACAACAATTAATAAAAACATGCCAACTTTGTAACAGAGCAATGAGTGGAATATGTGAGCATTTTGGAGGGAAGGCGTTCTGGGGTCTATCTTCTCAGTGTTTTCCTGTTTTCACACAGCCTCCCCTGACCCAGAAAATGTAGCCATTAACCATTGATGAGAACCTTACAAACTGAGTTTAAGAATACCCTCTTCACCTTAAAAATTGCTTTTCCTGTTCATTTGTTAGAGTGATAAAATGCTGACAAACACTTCCCTCTGCAATCACTCTGCAATCACTCTGTTCTATTGGGCAATCCTCCCAATCACCACCTCTTTATTGCCAACAAATTATTAGAATATTCTGTCTTTCATTACTTACTGCCTTCTAGTTTTTGATCGTATACAATAACAACTTTGTATCCTTTAAGCAGAACTTACAATGGGGGAAATATATGTGTTTATGTCAATCTATCATTCTAACTGCAATTTTGTGCAACTATTCTTAAATTCAATTTAGTAACATACTTCCTGTAAGATGTTCAATTCACATATTTTGAAAACTTCTATTGATTCAATAGTTATAGTGGGTTTTTTAATCTAATTTTATTTTGAGCAAAGTATTAGCTCTAAATACATCATGTTAGACAACAACCATTAATTCTGTAAGATGGGCAATGAACAACTGAATAACAGACTTATGAAAACTAAAGGTTATTTTTTAAATGTTCTGTGAACTGAGGGATTATATTCAGTAGAAATATTCCTAAATATATGGTCACCAGCTTTATGGTATTTGGAAGTATGTATAATTAATATTGAGTAAAATATTTTTAATAATTCTCCTCAAGCAAAAACCATAATAAGCATAACAAGCTTTGTGCTACTATATTGTGTAGGGACTTGTTATGGAGAAAACACCATGCTCTTATTAACTTAGTGCTTTCTTCTTTTGCTTTTGATGTCAACCCTTATAGTTATTTGTCGTATTTTCAGTTCCCTCAGGCTCTGGTTTGCAATTTCTTCTTCTCCACTACAATATATAAACTAAAGAAAAATCAAATTATAAAAAATAAGGCAAGACATCTATTTAAAATATTGACGTCTGTTACTCTGGTACCAGGTCCTCATGGCTCTAATGTAGTGTAGATTAAATAATGGGCAAATAACAATTTTTTATTTAAAAATTTTATGTCTGTCTTTTTGTTTCTTCTGGGTTCTATGACAGGTTTAAATTTTTCAGTAGGTTTTTATTATCTATTTTTGTGTGTATGTGTGTGTTTCTCAGGATATTATAGCTCTCCACAGATCCTCATTAAACTTGAATTATTAGACGCATCTTTTCCTATGAAAAGAAATATTTAAATTTCTTAAATAATTTATGAGCACACATTACTACACAATATTTGTTGAATGTATCTGTCTGGTATTAGTCTCTTGATTTGACTTCAGTTCATACATACGGTAGAAGTTCAAGGCAGTTAATCTTTCCAAACTTTGGCTCACTAATATTGAAAACAAAGATAATCGCAATTCCTCTCATAGAGAATTATTAATTAATTAATTAATTAATTACAATAGTTAAGCAGCTCATGAAATACAGTTTCCTACATGATAACACTCCTATAACTGTTGGTTTTTTAAAAAAAAGAATTATTGAGTTTTAGTTTATGCATATGAGTGTTTTGCTTTCGTGATCGTCTGTGACCACATGCATTCATTGCCTTAGGAAGTCAGAAAGTGACAGCCATTCTGAAACTGGACTTACAGATGGTTGTGAGCCACTGTGTAGCTTTGGGAAATAAAACCCAACACCTCTTGAACCTGATCCATCTCTCTTGCCCTTTATAGTAGCCATTGTCATTGCATGGTCTGTGTC
Source organism: Acomys minous (assembly GCF_964271855.1). Classification (NCBI taxonomy): domain Eukaryota; kingdom Metazoa; phylum Chordata; class Mammalia; order Rodentia; family Muridae; genus Acomys; species Acomys minous. The sequence goes on from NC_140495.1 coordinate 36,434,759, forward strand.
AAGACTTGAACCAGGTCAACAGTCCAGCCAAAGCCCCACTCTAAATTTCTGATACTAATAAAGGATGGTTAGCCCTAGGATAAAGGGTAACATTAAATGGAGGCAGTTTCATAGAGTTTAACTGGAATTTGGGTTCTGGTTTCTAGTTGTTTATTTTGGCCATTTAATTAAACTCTGAAGAGCTTTCTTTATTCAGTTATAAAATGATTTTTCTCCATACCTCCTTTATTTGGCTACAGAAATATCTGAATGGAAAATGGCCACAAAATTGCTAATATAGTTTTTTTTCACCAAACTTTGTACATTTCATGCCAAGATCATTTTATAATATACTCCCAAAAACTACAGGCACATTTTCAATCAATTATGTTGCATATATTAACCACTATTTATTACTTGAAAAAAAAGATGTAGGAATTAGGTTTATAAGTATTGTGTGAACAGTACATTTTTATACTTTTTCTAATCTTTAAATTGCACCTTTTGAGAGATGTTTGTTCAATTCTTTTCTTTATATTGTTTATTATGTGTGTGGGCATGTGTGCCACAATGTGCATGTGAAAATAATAAGGCAACCTACTGGAGTCAGTTCTCTTCTTCCATCCAGAGATGGAACTCAGGTCACTGGAGAAGCACCTCTATACATTGAGGCATCTCTACTACCTCAAAAGTAATTTACATTAAAGAAGATTTTGATTGGAACTTTGGGAATTTGTGGTTTTGGTACCAACTCAAGAGGTATACTTTAGTTTTCTGATGAGAAAAGGACTTTGTAACTTTTAGTTGGATTTAATGTCATCTTTCCTCTATGTTGGATATGTAGTTTTCTTGCAGGGATGGGGGACTGAGTGAAGATCTCTGTGTTTCTTGTAGCCTACCTCTTTGAGTGGAAAAATCTGAGTTAGTCATAAGAGATAAAGGATGCAGTTGGCAGAAGCCTTCATTTATCTCTATGAACCATAACAATCCAAATGTTGCTGATTAATTTCAGAAGAAAAGCAAGTGTCACTCTTAGTAAAATAAATTATGTAAAAATGAATGCTTTATCTGTCCCTTTGCACTTCTGACATTGAGACACACTTTCTCCAGTGATATCAGTTCAATAAACAGATCTGTGGCTTCAGCCCTGAGAATCTTAATAAGATTTCTTATGCTTCAAGTTATTTTCTGCGATTTCAACAGGGTGGCGTTTCACCACCCATAAACAGAAGCTAGATACAAACAATTAAACCCACTGTCCATGGCAACATTCAATAAAAGAATGTATTTTTGAAAATGTTTGCCATTATTCCAATTCCTTCATATACCATTATGTGATTCAGCTGACGTGATTCTTCCAAATAACCCAGAACCTAATCATTATTTAAGAAATGAACCATTATAATGTTTACTGGAACATTTTGATTGTTCCAAATTCTGGTGTTTCCCTATATAAATGGATAATTTGTGTCTGGTAAAGGTGTTTGCTGATGAGCCTGACATTTGAGTTTTATCCAGAGAAGCAGCATGCTGGCAGGAGAGGACCAGTTCCTGAAATGTGCCCTTTATAACTTCCAGATTCTGTGGCATAGATAAACACACACACACACACACACACACACACACACACACACACACACACACACAAATAAATACATAAGTAGAAAATAAACTAAATTAAATTCTAAGGACGACAACAGAAGAAGAAAAGATACTTTCACATATTGCCCCCTCTAGCATGTTGGGTGTTTCTTAACATGCTTATTGATCCGTCAAGTGATACCGGAGAACAAATATCGCTTATAATACTAAACTTGTAATTTATAGGAACTTGTTTTCCTGTCTGTGTGTTATGTGTGTTGTGTGTGTAATATAGGTACACATGTGTCACAGATGAGTGGGAGTTAGGTTAGTCGTCACCTGCTACCACGTTTGCTGCTGTGTGTGGCAGGCTGCACGCCCCACGAACTTCTGGAGAGTTCCAGTCTCTCTGCTTTACATCTCACTGCTGAAATTTCTACTGAGATTTTCTCTGACTTTTCTCAAAGCAAATTTATCTGCTGTTTGCTAGCGATACTGGTAAGTAGTATTCAGCTTCCCTTTATAATTTTACCCAGTTGGGTAATAAATTGTATGGCCTGCATGGAGTGTGTATATATTTTTGACATAAAACATACCCTGATAGTGGATTAGGGATTTGAGGACTCAATGGGACCATTAGATCACGCGTCTCACTCAGGCATTTCAGTGTAATGCAACACATTACTACTGGCTAAGCTTAACAGACAGCATGACTACACGAAAAAGGGTACTTCCATACAAGGCTGCACTTATTTCTTTTGTGTTCATAGTCATAAAGGTGGCACGAAAACAGAGATGGCAGAGGATATGCCTTCAACACAGAGCCTTGGAGAATACCCCCCAAAAAGCCAATTACAGAAAACCATAATACAAACTCTGAAAATATGATTTAACTTCATTTTCAATTATTTCAAACCTTGCTTTAGGAACCTCTGTTAACTAATGAAGCTGTAAACAATCCTAACTCTTAAATATTTAAACCATGAAATCAGTGAGTCACCTCAGCAGCTATTTTGTTGCTGTTCAACAGCCTTTACTTAATCTAAGTATTTTACAAAAATGTTAAATGCCGGTAATCTCTATGCTCTTTTGATATAAATAATAATTGTTAGCTTCTTACAGACAATTTGTCTTCAGTGTATTAGAACAGTCAATAAATATTTATTTGTTGGCATTTAAAATGGCTGTAGAGATGGCAGGTTTCATTACCGTCCTTCATGGACCTGATTAACTCATAGATCTGGGTAGAGCCCATGACAGAGCAAGTACTGAGCATCCATGAATCCATAAAATCATATTGCATTGCTAAAACCAAATAATGAGAAAATTGATTCTCCAAGAATTTTAAATAATTTTCTAAGTGATACAGCTAAGTTTTGTATGTCAGTGGTAGGATTAATTTTAATAGTATAGTATACTATTAGTGTATACTATAGTGTATAGTGTAGCATGGTATAGTCCAGTATAGAATAGTGTAGTGTAGTATTAATGTAACGCATGCTAAAACATAGTATGCACCTTAGACAGTCATATTGGCACCTTGAGTGTGGTCCATAGATTCAAGTCAGTAACACCACGTAAGCCTAGTACTCAGTATAACTAATTTTATAAATGCAAAACATATTCAAGGTTAGTTTATTGAAAAATTTTGTAATGGTATTATTACAAAGTGAACTGAATGGCTATCATTTGGAAAGTAACCAAATAAATTACAGAAAATATACAAAATAGTGTCATGTTAGTAACTACAGAAAAGAGTTGGGATATAATTTATGTGTGAATATATTACTATTTGTGACTATTTGTGTCATGCCTGCTATAAATCAAAGTAAAAAATACTGTTATAGGCTGAAATTTTTGGTATTGATGGAAATATTATGCATTATATGTATACATATTTTTCAGAGATCTTCACAAAGACTTAGAAGTTTAAAGAAAATTAAAAGTTACTAGGAATAAGATTTACCTTAGGCAAGACTTCAGAACCAGTCTAGTGTAGCTGGATGGAATGGAAAGGAGATTTTTACTTTGTAGTTTGGGGTATTAAATTAACTAAAACTTTAAAATGCATTGAAACTCTTTTCTGATGACAACTGCCAGATGGAAACTTTTAAAATCATATACTGATTTATCATGAATAAAACATAATAATGACAAATAAGTATATAAATAAGCCTTCTCAGTAGAGTGGCTTAAATGTCAGGACCACTGAAAGGAAGCAAGGAGCAATGAGAAGTTTTAGGTAGTGAGGCACCAGATCTATTTGCCCGGCTTTCAGCAGGACCCACGTGAGCAGGGTGAAATGCCTTGTCCTCCATTCCCAATGAGAATGATGTGAACACAGGAAGGGTCATTGTTTGCCGAAGAGACTTATCGCATGCATCGTGGGGCCTGATTCCCACTCCAGGTGTTGTTACCTTCGGCAGAGAGATGATCGCAGCATTTTCCTTCAGACTGCTACATTCTTTTCTTTGGAACAATGATGTTTCTGTAAGGGCTATAAATGAGCACCTTGTCAACAGCTTCCATCTGTACATGAATTCTAAGGATGATGGCTCCTTTTCAGCAGCACACAGATTCACTATTTTGTTTTATATCTCCTAAAGTTTCAATTCGAGGAAAATGCTTTTTCTGCTTCTGCTTCTATGCACTTTCCCCACTCAGGCACTCTGGTTCTAGCATCAATCAGCACAACCGTCTTGTTGTAAATATGATTTTGCTTTGAAAACCAGGTTATTTCCTGTTTTTTTTCCAGGCAGTGTATATTATTAGTAAGGTATAATAATGGCTCCTTTTCAAGACATTCTCCATTTAGTGTGATATAAGTGTTGGACTTATGTATCCTACGAACTGAAATGCAGAAAAGTAGTTTTATTTTTATTTTTTGCTTTAGGTTGCTGTTTTACATTAATCTACATAACTACTGTCATGTGCAATACAACATCAAATAGTACAAGCCTCAAAACAACTTTTCAAGTATTTACGTAAAAGTTAAGAAATGTATTTTAGGAAAAGAGAAACCAAGTAACCAACTGTGGATCCTGAACTCGGTCTTTGAAGGTCCAAGGACCAGAAGCTAATAAAAAAGTTTGATTGTATTACACACTCAAAAAATGTATCCATCCCTTCAGTTTGTTCTATCGATTTCCCCGATGGTTTTGAGTCTTCCAAGTACTACATTTTTATGGTCCCAAAGAGTTATGCTCTTTATGCCACATCTATCACGCTCACAGTATGACAAGATATTTAGGGTGTAATCAAAGATGTGTAATGACTACTTTTCCTATCCCAGCATCATCTGATTGTGTGCTTTTCTAAAATATGAAAATGATGTCACGCATACTGAAAGGAATGAGTATATTTCATTGACAAAAGAAGGTAACAGTGACATATCAAGCTCTATCCATTTAAGATCATTTGTATTGTGATAACAATTTACCAAAAATACTTGTATTTGTTAGAGAGTATGAACTCAGTATGACCACGGTGACATTTAATATTAGTGAAGGAGTAATGAGAAGTTTTAGGTAGTTTTGTGTAATTAATGTGAAACAGAATGAGTTTCAAGTAAGTTTTTAAATGAAGATATGTTCTATTGTTTCTGGCACATTATAGTTTATCTTGTCAGAGCTCATTAGATGAAAGGCTTATTTCAGCCCTGAAAATAATCACAGAGGTCACAAAACATGTTATTATGTTTCTGAAAGGCTCTGCGATGAATTCAAGTAGTGAGAGTCCCAATTATTTCAATGGAAGAGAACCATTGTTATCGTGAAAATATATCAATGCACAGTGTGTTGCTATTCTGGACAAATCATTTGTGGGGGACATTTAGGTAGATTTTCTTTTAGTGTTCATCTTGAAATAGTGATATTATATTAGAATTGAATGAGCATTTCAGAATATATCCTGGATTTTTTTTGTCCCTTCTTAGGTATTTAAGGCCCTGTAGTCTAAGGTTAGATTGGCTTAAAAATTAAGACATTCAATTCCATTACTAGTGAGAAATTCAAGACATACTTAAAACATTTTCTTCCTACCAATTTCTTTAGTTAAAAATGTGAAAAATATAATTTAGTATGTTTCTGTTTGAATTGCACTGCATTTTGTTTATTTCTTAAACAACAGGTGTTAGGAATGGAGGCATGGGAGGTCTTTCTTTACCAGTATTCAATATGGTGATGTCTAACTAATGACTACCCAGCTGCAGTTTGAAGGTACTTTTGTTTATCATTGGGCATTCCATTGTCTTTTGTAAAAGTTCTCTCTCTGAGCTTTTCCCGCCCATAGGTCCTTCCAGTGATACGGACAAATGGTGTTTGGCTTGAAGCCCAATGTCCTGCTCCATCTCTGACAATCTAGAGTATTACTCCGACTTGTGTCCGTGATTCCCCAGAGGTGCCCTGTAGATAGCATCGAAATGTGATATGTAGAGCATGGAAAATAAAACATGTATCATGGTACTGATAGTATAAAACATCCATCAGTGGTCCAAAGAGAATCTAATCATACTATCGGAGGCCTTTTAAACCATCAAGGTCAGTCAGAGTGTGTGCTGTCTAAATGTGTCTACAAAATGCTATATCAGATAGATTATAAGTGATCCAGCTGGCCACATCAGGATTGATTTGCCCTTTTCCTATGATCATGTTGTGGTACTCATTTCTTGTTTCCAAGGTGTGGGACCATGCATCTATTATTGTCTCTCTCTCAAATCTCCAAACCTCACTTATAGGCTGCGGACAATAATCAGAGGAAGCGATTACTATCTGGCTTCTTTGGCTAATCTCAGAACTTGTGTGGTATCATCCATTTCAAATGGACCTACTATGTTCATGGAAGCTAAAGCATGACATTAATTCATAGCTTCATTTCTACATCTTTTTTTCCTCTTGCTAGTATAAGAATCAAGAAATACAATGCAGAGCTCAGTTTGGCTTAATATTGTAATTTCACATTTAATATTTAATATTATGATATTCACCAAAGGAATCCTAAATAAACATGATTATTTTGTAGAAAAATCTTGGTTATATATTTTTCTTAATAATAATATATTTATGCTCAAATATTTACTATATAGATGTGTATATTAGTGTAAAAATATGTATACATACATATATATGAAAGCTTTTAGCTTCACAGTTATAAAGACACCATATAGGATATAAGATAATGTGCCTTTTTAAAAAAGTTTTCTCTGAGCTTCTGTCAAAATTATTTTAATGGGAATTAACTATCTTGTCCACTCCAGGAAAAAACTTCCATTCTCCACATGAATGGAAGATCAGCTGTCTGTCAAGCGCTTCTTAACTAACATTGATGAACTCAGATGATGACACAATACCTACTTGCTCTACAGGTAAAGAATCCTGGCAGTACAACCATAGTCCCAACATTTCCTAGATTCCTACTGTGACACAAAAGATTAGTGTCAGTAAATAAATAATACCATCTTTAAAGTTCTTTGTGGGTATTGGAACAAATAAGCTGACTCTGAAATTTTGTTGAGAAAATCACTTTTGTCTCAGGTATGAGGTCCTCTTCTAAAGAGAGAACAGAGTGAAAAAGTCACAGCCGGGACTTCACAGGCCTTCTGTTCATCTTCCAAGACTCAATTATTGTTGGGATTCTTCATGGCTCAGTGGAGAATTTTTCTGGGTATTGAAGATTTGTTTAATACGTACACATGTATTATTATTTTCTCTATAAATTTCACAATCATTCATAAATTTCTTCTATGCTTAACAAATTACATGTGCATGTGTGTGTGCACACGCACACATATGCACACACACTTCATCGTTGCTAACTTTTTTACTCTAAATGATTATTTGTTCATTAATATTGCTTATTAATTGATGTTCAATCAATGTTATTATTCATATTTATTCTTACTGCTGATGGCTACTTTCAGTGATACGGATAGAACTGCAAAGCAACAAACATATACACACAAACACACATGCATAAACATGCTCTCTCACACACAAACATACATGACATACATACATGAACACACACATTCACACACACACCTGCATACACACCTACCTACTTCCCCACACACATACCCACACATACAAACACTTTGGTGTAGAGAGAATATCTTGTGTATTGTATGGATTCCTTGCCTTCCAATTAAAAAAAGATACCTATGGCCTACAGGAAGATGTAGAAGAGAGGATGGGATATCTGGAAGGCAAAAAGGATTCCAGGATAGAGCCAGGCATGGGAGATTTGCCCCAGAAGGTGTGAAGAGGACAGATGCATGGTACCTGAGCAGAGGTAACTATCTATGTAGCCAAATGTGCATTAGTATAAATGGGTTATTTTAAGTATACGCTAGTCAGAGAAGAGCCTAAATATATGGCCTAGTTGTAAATATATTTTGAGTCTCATGAATCATTATTCCAAGAGCTTGGGGCCAGGAGGGACAACACAAACCATACTACTTTGGTTGTGAGAAGAAAATATTTTAATTATAAACATAATTCAATATAAATAGTTTTCTTCTCTTCCCAACAATATTTTATACAATAAGGAGAAAGCTACCAGTTGAGGGGGGCCAAGAGATGTTTAACTAACGAGGTGAGATGTCTTCTGAAGTGTGGAGTAGAAGTATATACTGGACCTCCCAATTCATCAGAAAATAATTTTTCACAACACTAAGGGATTGTGGAAATATTCAATGTAACAGGTATGTAAGGAATATGACTACATTTTATTTTATTAGAACATAATCCCCATCCAGTTAGTGGTAGTGAAAGTAAATGGAAAGCAAGCGTTTTAAAGAACTGAAATGTTCACTAAGGATTAACATATGAACTTATTTAGAACAGGGTCTGGAGAGATGGAGCAGCCATTAAGCACACTTGACAATCTCCCAGAGGACAAGTCTTTGGTTCCCAGCATCAACATCGGTCAGCTCACACCTCACAATCTCATGGAACTTGAACTCCAATGAAGCCTATGTCTTCATCTAACCTCATTGGAACGTAAATCCATGAGGCCTACCCACATACAGACATGTAAATAAACAATGATTCATGAAGTGGTCTTATTCAATTTGTTTTACATAACTAAATTAAGAGCAAATGCCTGTTTCGCAGTTTCATGTGACCTAAGCAGGAGTGTTATTCATGAAGAATAATTCAGTAACGAACGGTGCATCAAGCATGAAAGAAAGGTGTGGAGGGAGATTGGAAGCTGGAGAAAGAGTCATGAAGGGAATAAATAAAAAACATGGAGTTGAAAATCTGTGATAACAGGACTTGTAGAGAGATTATAATCAGAAGCAAAGAGCTTAAAATCTCTACCCACTGAGGGAAAGAAATAGCATAATTGTGCATACTTTGAAAATGTCACAGTGGCATGTCCAGAAATTACTTACCTTTCTTAGAAATTATATTTGATAATTATGGAAAATGCTTACGGGTCATATTAATGTATTTTTGAACCACTGTCTGTTTACTATTATTCCGAAGCCTTGATATCATTGATCATACTGCTAACCTTACCCATGGGAAAACTAGTAAAGACATGAATGAACGTACGCTTTTTGTGAAAAAGATTTTGAAATCATCATAATTCTTATATTTAAAATATAACTTTTGAAGAAATATGCAACTTGATAATAATAGGATGTAAATATAAGATTGTGTCTAGTACAGCCTTCCAGGAAATAGGCAGAGTACTAGTGCACAGACACATTGCAACCCAACGCTGTCACTGCCTGTTTTTGTAACTAAGCATTTATCTGTACCTGGTCACAGTTATCTCTACCACAAATGACTGCTCTCAACTACAAAAAAGAAAAAAGTAGTTATGAAATCTGAAATACTTAGCATCTGGCCTGTTTTTACTCGAATCTTAAATATCTCTCAAAGACTTAAGTGTTAAAGTCATGATTCCCCAAGGTAGCCGTGTTAAGAGTTTGACCTTTGGTAAAGTAATGGGCCATAAGGTTTTGACCTGATCAGTACATTCTTCTTCTTATAGAATTTTATTATATGGCTAGTGGAGATGCTGGGGATGCTGGAGACAGGACATTATCAAAGACAATAGATCTTTAGAGGCTCATATTCCTGGATGCTTCCTCTCACTCTCTTTTGCTTTCCCGATACAAAAAGGTTTGCTCCTTCACACTGTGATAATCTGCCTCACTACATACATAGAAACTGTGGGTAATTTAGCTAGTGTAGAATAAAAGAAATAGCTTTATTGTGTGTACATTCTTCCTACCATACTCACATGTACAGACTTTAAGCAAACGGAGTCCGGAGCCAGACCACCTGGTCTCAAACACATGTTCTTCTTTATAACTGTGCTGTGGTTTGGTCTGAGTTACAGTCTCTTACTTAAATTTTCTTATTTGAAAAAGCATATTAAATCCTACCTCATAAGAATTTGATGAAACTTTATCTTTCTGGTTCTTATAAACATTAAGTACCATAACAATATTTTAAACTCTTATTCCCATGCTATGTCCATGAGACAGAATATTGACATTGGATGATCAGGAAGCAGAAAATAAGATTCATTTCAGGGAGTTTCAAAGGCAAGCTTTTCAAGGTTTTGCTTGGATGTGGATATGAACTATTATAGAGTGTGCTTCTCCACTTATCCCAGGATGTTCCATTGGCCTATGCCACATGCACATCACGCTTAATGCATTCTTCCTTATTCTTAGCTAAGGCCTTTCAATAAATATGCATATCAGACCCCACTCTCCACTCAACTGTGGAGAGTGTTCTGACCATTGGCTAGATCTGGGTAGGGGTTTAAGGTATACAGCCTGTATTGTCCTTGGCTGGTGCCATAGTTTGAGCGAGACTCCTGGGCCCAAATCTGCCTATCATAATGTTCTACTTGTAGGTTTCTAGGACCCTCAGGACCTTTCTACTTTGCCATTCTCCCATGCTTCTCTCATCTAGAGTACTCTGGTGCCTCATATTTGACCATGTCCCCTGGATAAAGAGACCTGGTGGCACTTAGAGGAAGGTTAGCAGGCTACCAAGAAGAGACTTGATACCCTATGAGCATATAAACGGGGAGGAAGTACCCCTCAGGCACAGTCATAGGGGAGGGAGTAAGGGAAAAATGGGAGGGAGGGAGGAATGGGAGGATACAAGGGATGGGATGACCATTGAGATATAATATGAATAAATTAATAAAATAATTTTAAAATAAATAAATAATTAAATATGCATATCTATATATGTACATTGATATCTGAATAATTTAAAAATAAATATGATAGTAACATAATTTTCATATGTAACAAAATAAACTGGAATTTAATATTGTGGCATTGACAGGTTTCTAACAAAACAGATGATGTCCAAAGATACAATCAACCAAACTTATGGAATTAATTGAAGAAAAGGGATAATTTTTTTTATCCCATCAAAAGAAAATATTTGACTAGTACTGTAGTACAATGTTAACCAGCCAGGACCAGGGATTTCAGACAGAGAAAAGGAACCAGTCAAAAGAAACACAGAAGGCCTACTGTACTTCAAGTTTCAGAAACATTAAAAAAAAAGTTTACTTTGTAAATAGATGTCTAGATTCCACTACCCATCATACTCATCTGTAATAAACATGCCACCAAAAATAAATAAATACATATGCCACCATAATAGTTTGGTATATGAGAGGATTCATTATAAGCATGATTTTCATTAAATCTATATAATACAGTAACAGAACAGAATAGAAATGGACAATGTTAAGCCATATACTAAACTATCTTAAGGTATAGAAAAAAAGTTGAGAAAACTTCACACTTTAGACACTGATAAAGATGTATTAGTAAATGTGTTTCTATATTGGTCTTAAAGAGTGACAAGAGAAGAGAAATTCTGGAAAGAAGATTATTCTAAAGAGTTCATCTTATTAGGAAGTACAGGAAGCAGTCTGAGCCCTTAATACTTGGAAAGTAAGAAACTGGTATTATGCTTTAACTAGACTTTGATTTATTCTGAATTCCAAAGAACAGAAAGTAACTGAACTCCACAATCAACAAGAGAGAAAAAAATTGACTAATGTAGTAAATGATAATATTAAAATGAATAAATATGACAAGAAAAATTACCTAAGGTTAATGAGTATACTTCATGTCAATGTAAATGCTGTTAGAAGATGCAATTTTAAAACATGGCTAGAAAAAATCAATTGCTTATATCATTTATGAAAACAATGTGATTCAAAACTGTGAGGATGTAAAGTAGGGGGCCACAATTGGATATAAAGTGAATAAATTTAAAAGAAAAATATTTAAAAGTAATGTGGTGTCACAAACAGGAGATGTTCAAGTGGGAGTATGCTGACAGAAGTCAATGTAACATAGAGAAGGCTAAAAAAAAAATAGAAAAAAAAGAAATTGAAATTATTTTTTCAATATTTATTTATTTGAATTTTTAAAATTAATTTATTCATATTACATCTCAATGGTTATCCCATCCCTTGTATCCTCCCATTCCTCCCTCCCTCCCATTTTCCCCTTACTCCCCTCCCCTATGACTGTGACTGAGGGGGACTTCCTCTCCCTTTATATGCTCATAGGGTATCAAGTGTCTTCTTGGTAGCCTGCTATCCTTCCTCTGAGTGCCACCAGATCTCCTCATCCAGGGGACGTGGTCAACTATGAGGCACCAGAGTAAATGTGAAAGTCATACTCCACTCTCCACTCAACTTTGAAGAATGTCCTGTCCATTGGCTAGATCTGGGTATGGGTTTGAAGTTTACGGCCTGTATTGTCCTTGTCTGATGCCATAGTTTTAGCGGGACCCTGAAGTTTTATAATTAAAGTACAGATACCAGACTTTTCGGTTGTTTTTCTTTTTTCTTTTTCTTTCTTTCTTTTTTTTTTAACATACTTTTCTTGAAGAGTACAGTTCTAGATCGGCACTGAAGGTTGAGTTAGCATATCAAAATACATAGGCACATGTAGTTTTATAAGATAAATTTTCATTTTTCTCAGTGCTCATCAACTATTTGACTAGTAAAGTGATCTCATACTTTGCAGTCTAGAACATCTTAAAATAAAATCCATAAGGATTTCCTCAAATATTAAAGATAGATTTTATATAAATCTGTATCTTATTACTTCTCTGTAAGAAAAATATTGTGTTGCCTGACCAAGCAAAGAAAAAAATCACTGATCTTTCTTGGTGCTAACATGCTTCCTGACTGGACTTCACCTTCATTTTGCTGTACAGTTGATGGAACTTATGTGTCAATCAACCAAATCTCAAGCATCTGTTGTAATTAAGGGTGAAAACAAAGTTTGCAATTTTACTTTGGGATTCTTTCATTCTTCTGTGCTTGTTTTAAACGTCTGAATAGTATGTAGTATTTGTAAAGAAGTCTTTCTTTTTTAAGGTACAGTCTGCAGTTCAATAATTACTACCTTTCTCTCCAGAGGAGGTTTTGTGTCCCAAATGATCACATTAGCAAGTGAGTCAAGACTGTGATATTTCTACTAATAAGATTTTTGTAAATCAAATGTCTCTGTAATGAAAAAAGGCCAGAATGTTACTGAGCTATTATTCCAACTCAGATAGTTTCCTAGTTACAGTGTGTGTGTATGATAGAAATACCTCCTATTTTCCATTAATTTCGTTATTTACTTTACATCCGGATTGCAGCTTCTCCTCCCTCCTCTCTTCTCAGGACTTCCTTCTCACTTTCCCTCCTCCCATTTTCACTTCCTTTTCTCCTCAGAGGAGAGGCCTTGCATGTATGTCAGTCTGCCCTAGCATATCAAGAGACAGTAGGACTAGGCTCATCTTCTCCAGCTAGGAGAAAAAGGTCCAAAGAGAGGTAATAGTTTTCTTAGAATGGATTAATTCTGCAAGTTTCTTTATATCTCATCCTAAAATATAAAAGAGTTTGTTTTCTCCCCATTCCCGGTTAGAATTCCTTGGCTGCCTGTCAAGATCAGAACAGAGCTGTGAAGACGGCAGAGAAAGGAAACGGGCATATATGTGCAGACTTAGCTCATCAATAATTACCAGAAGGAGTATTTCCTTTCTGTCACTTTGGGAACCACAAATGAAACTCTGCTCTACTAACTGCTGGTTAGTGGTCAGGCCCAGACCCATTGGGGAGCAGGAGGCCAGGCACAATGACTCATTCAGGGCCTGAGCACAAGGAAGGAAGTTGCTTAGATGGCCAAAGTGCTATGTGGAGTTCCATTCACAGCCCCACACATTTCCCTGAAACTTACTTAGGAAAACATTCTAATGCTGTTTTTAGTGTGTTCTATTTGTCATTTTGAATCACAACACATTAGCTTCTTTGAACTCTCGGGCACTAAAAATATGTAAGTTACATAAGCATTTTGACTGAAACACTAAATGGAGCTTTTAACTCAACAAATTCAAAAGCATCTCCTCATTGCCCTAACGAATAGTGAAGCTGTTGTAAGCCACTGTGGAAAGCTGTGCAGCCAGCCAACCCATGCTGGACAGTGCAGAGGGGCAGCATGACCAAGATAAACACCCATGCATAGTTTCTGCTGCTGGAATAGAGAACAGTGTGTTTGCAAAAATATATGCTTCTTTTCCTATTTCTTTTTACAGTTCTTGTACGACTTTCTTATTCAATTGTTGGCTTCCTAAAATGTCCTAACTGTTTGACAGTGGAAGGAAGTCAGAAGGAAGAGCCGTTGATTATGTGCCCTACATGTCCTGCCCACATGTGAGAAACAGACAGAATGTAAATATTAAAGTATATTTTGTGGATTTATGAGATGTTTTCTCCCTCAATTTTTGTTTCTTGTGATAGTTCCAGAACTTTCCTTTACCGTCTAGAATCTTAATATGTAGATAGCTCTTTTATCTTTTGTAGGCCTCTGCAAGATCTCCTTTGTAAACTCACTAACCAGGAATTCAGAGAGATTTTAAATGAATAGTCTTTCTCCCTCTCTCTCTCTCTCTCTCTCTCTCTCTCTCTCTCTCTCTCTCTCTCTCTCTCTCTGTGTGTGTGTGTGTGTGTGTGTGTGTGTGTGTGTGTGTGTAATTAAATGCGGGATGATAGATCTTTATGATAGATCTTTATAGAGTCTTTTGTTGTAAACATGCTTTATTATACACATAAGGAAAGAAATCACAATAAATAAATAATAATCATAATATAATTCTCCTCTAGCATGACTAAAAATAAATGTGACATCCCATACACACTTACTGCTCAATAAAGACATACCACTCACTTGAATAGTTTGCTCAGAAAAAGAAGAGGAGAACTTGGTATTACAAGGCTCATAAAATCTCAAAAAGTATTTTAATTTTTGACCTTTGAGTTGACTCTTTTGGATAAATATATAAAAAAATCCAAGATAAAAGTGACAATTGGAGTTTGTCTTCAAAACCACAGCTGTGTAATAATAATAATAATAATAATAATAATAATAATAATAATAATAATAATAATAAAAACAAATGTTTACTATCTCTTTCTCAATTTCACTTCAATGTAGTTTCTGGAAAAATGACCTCAGAAATATTTTTATTCTAGGAAAATATAACAAAAGATTTCAGGTGGCTAAATTACTCTGCACTGTATTAGAAACATACTGGTATATATTTCAGACATTTCTTAGGTGGGGATGTTTCTAAAGCATTCATGCTTTAAGAACAAGAAAGGAATGGCATTAATTAGTGCAAACATAGATGTGAATAAAATGATGAAGACACGGGATATAGGAAAGTAATTGAACCATTTTAACACTTGTAAATGGCACACAATTGACTGAGGGTTTGGAAGGTCTTACCGACTCGCTATAAAAATATCTACCGATTGGTCTGTCATAACTGAGCCAAATAGTGATTTGAACAGAGTAGTCTGGAAAAATCTGAAAGTGTAGAAGAAGACCAGATTAGTTGTGGCTCATAGTTTAATCTTAGAGATAGGAGCCAAATAATTAAGAAGGCAGGCAATGTTAAATCAAAAATATACTACCTTAGAAAAATATTAGACTCTTCTCACTAATGCCTCCATTGTCAGTAAAAGGGCCATCCTTCATTTAAGTCGCTTCACACTTCTGCTTGATATTGCAGGGACTTTTGTTGTATTTTGTAATTCTTAAGATATTAATGTGAAGTTGATATGTAAAAAAAAAATGCTCTCATTCCACAGAAATATGTCCACCATACAAGAGATAACTGATGTCTAAGTACTTTGAGATCTCAGAAGTAGGAGTTAATATAATGTATTCAAATTATTTTATATATTTAAAATATCAAGAAATGCAGATAAATTCATACTTTTATGAATATTTACCCATTCAATAATAGACCTTATAACTTAGCTAGACTATTCCTTCCAACAGGAAGAAAAGACACTTACCATAATGAACTAAAAGCTGAGTCCTAATGTCTCTTGTTACTATTGAACTACCTTGTTTTATTGCTATTTCAATATCTCAACTACCTGTAATTTTAGGAGATTTTCATTTAAGACACATTAAACATCTGCCTCAGAGCATCTGTCTCCCACTGGAAGATATCATATTGAGTTCAGTAAGTGCATACTGTGGTAAAACACTAGAACATTTTTGGTGATAGTCAGATTTTTCCAACTCCTTTACTACCATAATAACCAGGACTATTTTCACATCTGTGCACAGCAGACGCCATACAACTCAGTGCTCTTCTTCCTGTAAGCTCTGCAGGTGTTTACATAATTTTTAATATAATCTATTTATGAACCTATGGTATTCTTTGTGGTAGCTAATGATGTTTCCTCCTATGTACAAGGATTCAGTGAGAAGAAAAGATAATTATTTTGAAAATCAAAAGTATGATTTTAGGTTTTTAATCTCTTTTTTTATGTCAGCTGTGTCATAGTGTGACACAGTTCCCACCTTCCTTCTGAATGGTGGCGATTGTTCAGTGTCTGGAAAACGGATTGTTTTGTGTTTTGCCTTTCTCCAGTTCAAATTGCGGAGTAATTGTGTACCTCCCACAAATTAGAGTACACGGAGTTAGACTGATAAAACAACAGCTAAGAGTAAATTCTTAAATCTATATTACTGCTTTCTCACCACATATTATAAACAAAATGCAACCATGATATAAGTGGCACTTTTTAGTGTAACCCTTCTTATTTTTGCCTTAAAGGAAAAAGCCTTTTACCTCCTTGTCCTGTTAGCCATGTTTGTTTGCTTGTTTTCACTTGATTTACAGAAACGTGGATTTCTGTAGCTGATAACTCTGTCGGGGTCACCGGCACCTCCTTTCTTCCTTCAGACCGCAGCTTGATTTTCTTCACCTGCTATACACACCTTAGAGAGTGAACAAGAGCACCCAGGTCTCTTCAGACTGTGCTTTCCTCCGCCATTTTGCGTCTTTGTTTAACTTTGAGTAAACGGTCCGGTAACACTTTTCCAGTCTACCTGAGAAGCCTTCAATTATCAGGTCCTATTGCACAGCAAGAACGCAGTCAGAAAACACTATGTTCTGCGTGGCAGGAAGTGAGCAGCTGTGTGAGGAAGGCAGGTATGCAAATAAAAAATAACCAATGGCTTTCCCACACTAGCTTCTATTATTAACAAGGCGTTAGAAGAATAACAAGAAAAACACCATCAAGTAGGCGGGGCTGGGCTCTTCAAGGTCTGTGTCAGAAGTAGTTGTCCTCAAATCTAGTCAGGTGTCACATGAATCAACTGATTTGCCCTATATGTGTTACGGCGTGTCCTTTGTTATACACACGTGCACACATATATGTGCCACTGTGCTCACACATGTTGGATACATGTGAAGGCCAGGGGTTGAAAATGAATGAAATGCTTCTCTGAATTATTTCCTCACTGAGTTTGTTGTTGTTTGAAACACTATCTCCCACTGCACCTGAAGCTGTCCATTTCAGTTACAGTGGATGGTCAGTGTACACCATAAAACCTCTTGTTCCTTCATGGAGGCGCTGTTTGTAGTTAGGACAATAAGGGAATGCACTAAGTTGATTACTGTTTTACAAATATTCCTTTTTCACTTGTATTTGGGCAACTGATATTAATACAATTAAATCCTAGGAGTTCGGTACAACTCCTGAAAAACAGCATATTTGTGAGTTTGTTCACAGCATGTGCTTCACATGTACAAAACCATTACTGTGTAAATCAGCTGACAGAACTGTTTAAGTGCCCTGTGCATATATGCACGCTTAACTGGCATGTGTGAATAATACCACCTAATTGTTATTATTTTAAAAATAATTATTGTTTGTAAATATATTGTAAATATTGTAAATATAATTATTTAAAAATAAGGATTGTTTGTTATAAGCTATTGTATTTTGATGATTTTATTTACTTTGAAATGTCTGCTATTTCAATGTCACAAATAGTGCAATAGGCCAATTGATTAGTTTTAAATTAGGAAAGAGAGAAGTTAAAAGGCGCCAATAAACTTGGGGGTGTGGGTTGATTAATCTTTTTGTCTTTTTGGTGAGGTCTAAGTAAAAGCAGTAGTGAATAACACAATTACAAGAATGAAACAATCCTACTTTTGTAAAGAAGGGTTTTGACAGGATACAGAATGAAGCCTCCCTGAAGGGATACTTAGTTTATCAGAATGAATCATCTTCCCACATGGCATATTGTGGTTTTGCTCCTTTCCTGTGGCTTCCTCTAAGCTCCCCGAGACAACAAATCTTTATTTCTAAAAGGCAACTCCTAGACAGCGATGCATCTTCTCATTAGATACTAAATCTAGACAGGAGCAGAAATTTTAGATATGAGTGGATTACTGCTGGAGCTAAAAATCTCATCTATAGGTCAATATTTTCCCCAACTACCAAGAAAATATCTTGGGGTTTAACTAATATTTTACACATTCAGCTAACCATTTTGACAGGTGAGGTATCTGATTATCAGTATGTATGCTGAGCTAACTATAAGGATCACGTGTTGTTAGAAACGCCGGTATCCCTGGCCACTTACTGTACTTGATTTACATAATCAAGTGTGGCTTTTCCTCACTCATTGAATCTGCACGTGTAAAAAGTGATGATTCCCAGAGACTCTGAAGGCCTGATAGAGGCAGCGTTTGGAGTGTCTTTTTATTCTACGGTATTGGAGTAAATGCATAACTGAATTAAGTACAGCCTCAGACTTGTGGTTATTAGCACACTCATCCGAGTAAGTACTCACATTCAGAAGAGTTTACATAACTTCCCTTTGCTTGGATTTCCCATAAAGTACGTTTGAACAATATTTTTACTGAACCGCCATGCATCTGCACACTGCCTTCGAGAGAACAGACAGGAAACATCAGGGTTTCTGTGAGCTCTGAGATTAAAAGCCTGGTAGCCACTTTTATCCCACTCCTCTTGAACCTGTCTGTGGCCGCCGAGCTAGCAGACTGTTTAAAGTTCCTGTGGCTTGGGTGGACGCCAGAACTTACAGACACGGTTTCACAGCAGAGAGACTTTCCCTCCTCATAACCGGCCAACTTTTAAACCTTTTGAAGGTAGAAACTGATTACAAAGTACTGGAGGAAGGTGAGGTGGAATGCAGCAGCCCCTAAGTTAGTATGCTTTGTCTTACACATAAATCCTCAGCTGAAAAAGAAAAGAGAGGCCAAGCAATTCTAGTTTGTTCCAGAAGATAAGAGATGAGCTTCTTTTCTGACATTGCCTTTTTCACCCTGCTGGCTGGGGGCAGCCTGGACATACAGAATGCCAGCACTCTTCCTAACACCTTAGTAACACCTGCCTGTTGCCCTTGGTGGTCTTTGAAGAGACATTTTGTCCATTTCCTATTTCCTTATTCACTCATGCACTTACTAGACCTTCTCTCGAATTGTACTCAAGACTCAATAACACGTGCCATTGTTCTAGAACCTTTAGTCTCTAAGTGCATCTGGGTCTAGGCTACAATCACTTAATTCCCAAACCACCGAATTTGCCTCGTGACCTAATATAGTGCTAAATGACAATCTCGCAAAAGCATTCAGTATGACTTCTTTTCATGTGTTTGATCCTTATCTTCAATTCAAAAGCACTGATTAAAAAAATGGTTATACTTCTATTGTGTTAAAAAGACAATAACCTTTGTTTGATGGGACGATATACTCATATCTCTGCATAGATGATGCATATAATGAAACACAGTCATAGAATACTACATACCAAACAATTCAATTCGTATGAACGTGCAAAGTCAATGTGAAAATATTAAAAAAAAAAACAAAACAGTATCTCCTGGTTGGTGGTGGTCATATTGAACCAAAAGGGTATCAACAGTGTATTTACTGAACTGTGAACTCAGTAAGGACCAGCTTGACCACATAACCTTGAGTACAATGGTAACATAATGTTATAGAGGATATAACATAAATGTTATAGAGGAATTAAGGTTTGCTCTACAGGAGAAAGGGCATTTCTGGTCTTGTTAGGTCTGACCAAGAATATATGGACGTGGAGTCTATGGGTCTGATGGGAGAACCTACTATTATTATTTTGCTAAGTGGAGATAGTATCAGACTGTCCTCTAAGTTTGTATCTCTGTGCCCATATACGAGTTTGGCTCTGAGACTTCATCAGAGAAGCTTCCTTGTGTGATGGACAGCAGTTAATGCAGAAACTCACAACTGAGGAAAGGGCCAAGAATGAGTATCTATGGATTGCCCAACCCCAAATGAGACACCTATGTCACATGTCTTTACTCCAAGGCTTAGGGACCATAGTGGCAGAGGCGACAAAAAAAAGTTGTAAGGGCCAAAATTTTGGGAAGACCACAGCCAAACTATCTTCTGCATATAACAGGATTGTGGTACGCATGAACTCAGCCATTTGGTTGCCTAACATGACCTGCATAAGCTCATGCTAGTCAACACTCTATCATGGAGAGGGGAGAGTCACGTGACCCCTGATTCCTGAGCTACTGGGGGATGGAGAGTCAATTTTCTTTAAAAGTATGACACCTGGTAGTTTGAACAAGCTCCAGTGGATGGCCAATATACTCCTAGGCATGGGCAGCACAGACATTGAACTCAGATTTAATATATAGATATAGATAGATATGGATGATATTGATGAGGTCATAGATATAGATGATATAGCTAGATATAGATATGGATATGGATAAAGCCACAAATATATCTTGTTTTGCCTCCACAGTGCTAGGATTTCAGGGATATGATGTCATACCTGGCTTTTATACATAAATTCCGAGGAAGTAAGCAAGCACTCTATCCTACCAACCACTTCCTAGACTCAAAGTATTGTCATTATTTAATGGCATAAATATAAAATACTGTCATTGCATTTTATTATTTACTAGTTGTATTTAAACAGTATGACTTCATCATTTAATGTGTTTTATCATAGCTTAAATATATTTAAAAATATCAATAGTATTAGAAAATTAAAATTTTAGTTTAAGGTACACACTGATTAACATGAAGTTTATACTGCTGTAAAACTCAGTGCTCTTTGAAAAGACATAATAGTATGTTTTCAGAAACATAGGAAAGCTTTACCTCCATGTATGAATCATATTGCCTGTGGTGGATGAATATTATCCATAAAGCTTGTGAAGAACATTTATTTGGCCAATTATAGTAATTCTAAACTTGTAGTACATAACAGAAACCACACAGGCGTCAGACTCCTAGAAATACTCTTCTTTTTACCATCCTGTTGAAAATGGCTTCACCTAAAACTTTTCACTTTTTTGACATTCTTATATTTATGGTTGTGAGCCTAGCCTTTAACGGCTGAGCCATCTCTCCAGCCCTTTCTTGACATTCTTATCTCTCAATATTTTGCTTTCTTCTTGGTGTCTGCTCTTTACAAAATATCCTTGTTATACAGTGATCTTTGTAAAATAGTGTATCTATTGGGAATGGAGAAATGTCTGTGTTTAAGAGAACCGGATGCTTGGCTAGAAGGCATGGATTCAATTCCCAGCACCCACATGGCAGCTCACAGCGATCTATAACTGTAACCTAGTAATCTGCAATCCAGTCCCAGGGGATCTGACTCCTTCTGACCTCACCAGGCACTCACACCATGCACAGATACACATGTGGGCAGAAGAGCCATATCTATAAAATAAAATTAAATAAATCTTTATAAAAAAGAAATATTCATTTATTATTGTACATGGTGTGGGTGTGGGGTTGCATTTGTGTCACAGGGACACATAAAGGTCAGAGGACAACTTTGTGGAGTTGTCTCTCTTCTTCTGCCTTTATATGGGTCCCAGGTGTCGACTTGGGCTGTCAGCCTTTTGAAATGAGCATGCTACCCACTGAGCCATGCTGCCATCCAATGAGCTTCTTCTGCCCACTGAGCCATCCTGCCATCCCACAGAGCTCTTTCTGCCGTTGCTTTTCTATTTTTCCATGTACTGTGAAGTTGTCATACTTATATCTATGTTTTTAAGCATTAAACACGTTCTATCACCAGTTGATAGACACAGATGCAAGTGTAGCCATTGTTTGGGGAAAATGTTTAAGTTTTAGGTATTAAATACAAAGCAGGAACAAAATGTGCAGTATTTCCTAATTATGCCTTTGAAATGAAGAAAAGTTCTAATTATCACTACTAGAAAAGTGGTCATTTTTTTATTTACCCTTAAGTACCTTGAGCGTGAAGACTTTTCATTTTCTTAACTTAGTCCTCCTTAAAGTCTCTCTGAAGAGGTATTAAGAAGTAGATAATATGAAATAAGAATAATAAAATATAACAGAATCTGGATGGGGGATATATTGGCATCGCTATAGTAATCCACTAACCTTTTCCCGAAGTTACAATTTTAATAAAATTCTATGAATATATTCACTACACCAAATGTCAAATTTGATCTAAGATGATTCTCTGAAAAAATAAACTTTCTAAAATAAGAGGCACCTCTGGAAATGTCTCGTTGTTTCTATTTTTCCACACTCTGAGTCCATATTTGCAGTGGAAGGGTCCAACAGACAAATTATTCTTGGTTAATGATTCTATACCTATTAGACCTAGTACCTAACAAAAGAATAATAAATAAACACAGCAAGCAATTCTATGAATGTCATCTTGACAGTCTACAGTGGTACATCGCATAGAATGGGCCACTCCTGACTAAAATGTAAAAAGCAGTTCCTCTTGTTGACATTTGGGACTTGTTCTTGTGCTTTTAAATTTTGATTCAAAATTTCTCACCTTGAAGAATAGTCTTTATGTTTCTTGGTAGCAGATTCGGTGTTTCAGGTTTTAACATAAGGTCTTTAGTCCATTTTGAAATGGTTTCTATACAAGGTGAGAGACGTGGACCTAGTTTTAATCTTCTGCAGGTGAATATCCAGTTTTGATTAGCACCGTTTATTGAGCAGGATATCTAAAAGTTCACACACACACACACACACACACACACACACACACACACGCACGCACGCACGCACGCACGCACGCACGCAGGCACGCACGCGCGCACGCTTGTGCTATAAGCAAAACAGATATCCCACAAACCTTTGCCAGCTACACAGCAGAAGGAAAATAATATCCAAAATTTACTAAGATTTACAAAAAGCAGAGACCAAGGAAGTACAACTTCCAATCAACAAATTGACTTAGGATATTAACAGCAGTTTTTAAAAGTAAAACAGATTGCAGACAACGATTTCTAATTTTATCTCATGTTCTTTGTCACCAGGAGAATGGAAATTAAAACAAGTTTTAGATACCACCTCTTCCTAGCCAGAATGGCTATGTGTTAGTTACTTTTCCATTGCTGTGATAAAAACTGTGACCAAACGTGGCTTCCTCTGGAAGAATACATTTAATTTGTCTCAGTCATAGAAGTCCATCATGGTGTGGAAGCATGACAGCAAAGCAGCAAATGAGTTGATGAGAGCAAGATGCAGAAAGTTCGCATGTTCAGCAAGAACAAATCAGTGGAAGTTAACTGGAAGTAAGACACAGCTCTATATTCTCCCAGCATATACTCACTTACATATTCCTCCAATAGCAAGGCCACAGTGTCTACATCCCTCCAATACCATTAAGTGGGGGACCAAGTGTTCAAACACCTGAGCCTATGGAAGACATATTTCATCCACAGCACCACAAGGTATTGTCAGGATATCAATACTTACTGATTTGGGACGCAAAGTAATAGTCACTATAGAAATTAGTTCAGATTTATGCTGTCGGTTGTTCTTTGAGCAGGCAAAAGATCACTGGCTGCAAATTCTAGGAGGTTCTTGATCTCTATTACTGCAAGGTTTCATTATTTCTTTGTTTGTATCCTCATATTTTTAATAAACTGTTATAATTCTTAAAAATTTCCCACAGCCTTTCAGTATCTTGTTTTAGCTGACCTCAGTCTGGGAAGTAGTTTCATTGAGAAAGCTTCAGAAGAAATTGGTTTTTCCTCAGCCCTATCCAATCCACTCTTGAGCTCACCCAAGCACTCTTCATTTCCGTTAGAATATATTTCCAGCATTTCCATTAGCTTCTCTCTCCCAGTGGGAACAACTTCTGCTCACATTGGCCGTATATTCCCACATGTCATCTCCAGTAACAACTAGATGCATTAATATTTTACACATACATATTACAAATTTTCAGTCTAGTGATTTCAAATATCTTTGCTGTTTTCCTGATCCCGGCTCTGTTTGCTTTTTCCTTTCAAGGTGTTCTGTTCTCTCCTCATACATGACAAATTTCTGCTAAAAGTCAGACATGACATGTATCAAAAAATAGAGGCTCAATTAAGTAACACCTCAATCTAGAGCGTTGTGCTTTCCTGGCTAGGAATTTGACTAGGCTGCATGTTTCCTATACTGTAGGTAGAAGAGGTTGTAAGCTTTTCTAACAGGGGCGACTTTTCTTCTCTTTTATTTCTATTTCTGAGTTTCCTTAAAAGTTCTAAATTCCTTTTTAAGTTTTTAAATTATTTAATTCATTTTTTTTAGCAGACAAGGCATGCCTAATCTTCCAGTCTCAGCTTCTAAGTGCATGTGCCTGCATTCCCATACAAATATTTCTTCGTAGAGGAGCTTTACCACCGTGTTGGCATACTGCAACCTATTACTAAGGCAGGCACGTACATGGGCAGAAGATGCATTGTACGACTCAAAGATTCGGTCTCCGGCTTCTGAAGCCATGTTCTCAGCCTGTGGCCTTCACCGGTGTCTCTGGGCTTTTCCCTTGGCTCCTGTGTGAGACAGTCTGGAGGCAGCTGCAAACGGGGTTCCCACTCTTCTGTATCAGATGAGACTCAAATAATGTTCTTAACTTGAATATTGACCTTACTGATGAAGAATAATCTAGAAATGTTTCAAATTGCATTCTTTCTGCTTGCCAAAAAGTGTAAGGATTTTTCTTGGCCCTTCAATGTGAGAACCTGATAGGGCTCCTGGAGCTAAACCTCATGAAAATATGAGGAAACTCAAAGTCAGTCTTCTTTTACACAACTGCACACTCTCTCTAGAGATTCACCGAGGTTACCAATTAAGCCTACCAACTGGCTCATGGTCTCGGCAATATCTTCTTCCAAGAAGGTTTTCTTAGTTTTGACGTTCTATCTTTGCCTTTATTAACAGATATGACCTGGGGCCTCAACTCTTTGAAAAAATCAACATAAATATCTTGTTTACTTAGTTTAGTTGCTTTCTTGTTCTTTGTTTTTGTTTGTTTGTATTATTCTTCTTGTGTGAGAATGGGAGGACTTCATGCCTGCTACAGGCATGCTCTGTCACTGTGCTAAACTCTGACTCCTAATCCTGTCGTTTCTAGTCAAAAGAAAGGAGGGAAAATAAAATTCACACTATCTCAAGGAAGAAAAAAACTGTCTCTATGTCCAGATGCGAGATCATCTCAATAATCCTACAGAAGGACCAGAAATAAGGAGGGTACAAAGCAAAAATGGAAGAATCAGCCCTGTAACAAAAACAGTAAGGATATAATATTAAAATTCAAAACAAATCATATAAATCAGAAGAAAATTATGATTTATAGAATAGTACTGCAGACCTCAATTACAAAATGAAAAATAAAATAAAGTTTGCTAGTACTCAAAAAAGATAGAAATGCATAGCCCTGGATAAAATTTGAGACATAAATGCTAAAAAAATACAATGCTGATAAAAGAAAGAAAAGCCCTAAATAAATATTAAGAAATTTTATATTAATGGAAAAGCCTATTATTAAAAATAATTAAAGTATAGTATATAGAATGAATGTATGAAATCTCTAAGACTTAACAGCAAACAAAATAAATGTTCTAATGTGAATGAGTAGGAATCAAGTCTACCATTACACCTGAGAAAATACATACATGATAAATAAATATATCAAAATATGTTAAACAACAGCAGACATCTGATATAAAATATATATTAAGCTATAGTGAGATATTACCATATGCTTATCAAAATACAAAGATCACATAGTGATTAAAATATAAATGAGAAAATACCAACTGATTAAAATACACAATAATAAATTCACCGAGAGATTAATGATGGAGATGTATAATAGTACAGTGATTCAGACAGAATAAAAAATAATAGTGAAAGAACAAAGAAAAGAAACATCAGAATGGATAAAGAAACTGGGGTACATATACACTATGGAATACTTTTCAGCTATTAAAAACAAGGAATTCCCGAAATTTGTGGATAAATGGATTGAGCTAGAAATGATCATAACGAGTGAGTTAACCCAGAAGCAGAAAGACTCAAATGGTATATACTCACTTATATCTGCCTAGTAGTCCAAGGGGCATGTCCCATGAAAGCCTTCACTTACCAGGAAACTGAGACAGAGGGGAGGACATTCTAGTGGGACTCTAGATGAGAGAAGCATGGGAGAATAGCAAAGTAGAAGGATCCAGAGGGTCCTAGAAACCTACAAGTAGAACATTATGATAGGCAGATTTGGGCCCAGAGTTTCCCTCAAACTAAGGCACCAGCCAAGGACAATACAGGTGGTAAACCTTAAACCCCTACCCAGATCTAGACAATGGACAGAACACTCTCCACAGTAGAGTGGAGAGTGGGATATGACTTTCTCACATACTCTAGTGCCTCACCTTTGACCATGTCCCCTGGAGGGGGAGACCTGGTGGCACTCAGAGGAAGGACAGCAGGTTACCAAGAAGAGACTTGATACCCTATGAGCATATACAGGGGGAGGTAATCCACCTCAGGAACAGTCATAGGGGAGGGGAATAAGGGGAAAATGGGAGGGAGGGAAGAATGGGAGGATACAAGGGATGGGATAACCATTGAGATGTAACAAGAATAAATTAATAAAAAAAAAGGAAAAAAAAAAAAGAAACATCATAGACAATTCTTTTGTACTTCTCATCTGGTTCTTACAATATCATAGAATAATGTCACAAATAATGTGTACGTATACTGGAAACCACTCTTTCAACAGTAAACATACTCCACCTTGCAACAAAGCCCTGTCTCTCTTGAGTCCTTACTCCAGAGAAATAAGCTCTTATCTTTCTCCTTGTTCATGAGGACAAATAAGCTTACTCTGATTTAAACATAATATGTAATGTATTGGAATATCACATGGAATCAAAATATGTGCAATTTTACCCTTGTATGTATCAGTTAAAATAAACTTAAATACAATGTCTTAAATGGACTCATCATTGCATGAAATTCTGTAAAGAGACTTTATGGCAACTTTTTTTTTTATCAATTTATTCATATTATGTCTCAATGGTTATCCCATCCCTTGTATCCTCCCATTCCTTCCTCCCTCCCATTTTTCCCTTACTCTCCTCCCCTATGACTGTGACTGAGGGGGACCTCCTCCCCCTGTATATGATCATAGGGTATCAAGTCTCTTCTTGGTATATTTCTTTTTTAGCATTTACATTTATACTATTACACATATATAAAATAAACTACCTACAGCAAGAAGAACCATGAAACAATCACGAATCATATAAATGTTACACTCATAGTATTTTGTCTATTTGTATTTGGCAATCCTGAAGAAAACATTTTTACTATCTTGGAGGACACTTCATTAAAATACAGTAAATTTGGATCAGGGATATTAAACAGAATTTTTTATTTTAGATGGTGCAGAACTGACATTGAGTAGCAAATGTTCTTCATATTTTGAATTTTTTTCTTTCCTAAGACTACCAAGATCATCCTGATACTCTCGGTTGATGGTGGACAACATTATTGAACTGCAGATCTTGACCAACTATGTGACAAGAATAAACAGCCATTACTCTACACTGTTTTCTATCTCTAAACTATGATTTTTGTCATATTTTATTGTTATATGCATTTTACATATGCTAAACATATGTTACAATGGCTTATTATCTGATGTCTCTAGAAGTCTAGAGGGGTCTATATAGGAATTAATTGGAAGATGAGTGCAAGGTATACTGTGGGTGGTAATGTTAGCAATTAGAAGCACTGGATTTATTAAAAATGAGGCCTAGAGGAAAAGCCAAATTGGGTATGGGTAGTAAGGAGAATGGGAAAATAAAGGATACCTCAGAAGTCTTAAAGGTCAGTAACTGACAGAAGAAATTGAGCTGCATGAAAAAGTGTAGTAGGAACCATCTGATGGGACAATTGTCTCGTACCTCTTCAAAGTGTGGCAGATATATAGAGAAAAAAAAAAAAAAATATATATATATATATATATATATACTAAGCTATCAATGATGCATTTAAATTTATTAATTAAAAAAAACAGAACATTTATAGACCAAGGGGAGCAAGTGACTAAGATAGCATGTAAATTAATATTGCTCAGGAGAAAATTTGTCACTGGGAATTCCCAGGAAAGGCTGAGAGGTCACCTGAAATGCAGGCATGTCATGACATGAACTTATTTGTGACTGAAATGTAGAGGCTAGGCCATTGAAGCCTGTATAATCTTCTTAGATGAATGCAGATTTCTATGATGAAAGAGAAAACAAAAAGCAAGAGGCATTAACATATGCCCAAATAGAGCAGAAAATTAGCCATTTAAGTAAAATACCAAATTACGGTTGGCTTTTCATTTGAAGTCTTTGATAGAAGCATTATGTGAGAGATGAATACAAAGGCATCATTAGTGAGTTAGAGGCCATGCGGTGACAAAAGACAAAATCTTTATTTATCATCTATGAGTAGCAATCATGAAGGGCCTTCCCAGGTTGCTCTCTTGGTTGGTATGCCTTGTACTTCAGAATAGGAGTACAGGGAGCTCAGTTGGTTTCCTGGCAACCAGAGGCTCCTTGGAAAGAGTTCATGCCTAGTTTGAGGTAGCCTCATGTAAATGTAGCAGTTCATTACAACACGGCTTGTACTCACCTGCATTTCAAGCCTATCCAAAGGAATTAACAGCTAGGAAAAACACTAGTCCCAAACTGTAGGACAGTCATTTTTAACAGTTGCTCATCATCCTTCCCTTTGTTTTTAATAGGTGTCCCCATTCCCAACTCTTAGTCATGACATCTAGCTCCTTTTTTTCTTTTTTAAATAAATTCTTCTCTCATCCAACTCATCCCCACAGCAGTGTCCCCTCCCTTCACTCCTGCCACTTCCCCTAACATCCCCTCTCTCCACGAGATCAACTCAGAAAAGAGCAGGCATCCTAGGGATATCCAGAGAACACTGTGTAACAAGTAATCATAACTCTAGGTAGAAACCTTAATATCAAGAATGGATAAAGCAATCCAGTAGGACAAAAAGAGTCCCAAGAACAGGCAAATGAAACCAGAGACAATCCACTTTCACTGTTAGGAGTACAGCAAAAAAAAAAAAAAACCCATGCTAAACAATCACAACATATATGCAGAGACCTAGCATAGACCCATGCAGGCTCCATGTCAGTCTCTGTGAGACCCTGAGCCCACTTAGTTGATTCTGTGGAGTTCTCCTGATATTCTTGACCCCTATGGCTCCTACAATTCTTCCTCCCCTCCTTCTGTGGTGTTCCCTGAACTATGCCTAATGATGGGATGTAAGTCTTTGTGCTTGGTCTCACCAGCTTTTCTCATGATCACTGGACAAAACACTGGTCTGTAAATATTACAGAATATCACCAGGAATCACTGATTTGTTTTCTTTTATTGCCAATGATGTTTGGTTCTATCCTAGTTCTCTGGGATACCTCCCAATCTTTTAAGATTAAATATTTATATTAATTCATTGAGGATTCTATAAAATATACTGAGAGCATATCCAACTCCCTCAGCACCTCCCCTTACTACACTTAGTGCCGTATCAACCACTCGGTGTCTTCACATTCGACTACGAGATTCTTTATTTAGTTTGTTTTCCTTATGTGCCCATCATGTCCAGTTGTGGTTGCCCAGTTACTTTTGGGGTAGTGGCCTGCTATGATGTATTATCAGCCTAAAAAAGGTTCCATCGTTAGATAAAAGATACTCTGCCTCCCAGCAGCTCCCAAATGGCAATAGTTCCTCAGATAGTGTAATGAATGTTTCAGTGGTGGCTGGGCACCACATGATCTCTTATATTTTCTCTGAGTTTTAATCAGTCATTTTCTTTAATGGTGTCCATCTGATTCAAGGTATTTCTTTCTTGAGGACTGAGAGATACACTCCATTATGGGCATAAGGATAACTACTTAGAATAAACATAAGGATTGTTCTGATTTAGTAAAGCGGTGGCTGTAGGTCCTCCTACAAGATCTATGCCCTCACTAACCTCAGGAAATTGGATGTTTCCAGTATCAGACATTGTTTACGCCTAGTTGAGAATGCCTTAAGTCCAATTAGAGACTGTTGGTAATCACCAAGATATGAGTCCCACTATTGTAATCTTAGGGTCATCTTGCCATGTTGGTCATTGTTGGAGTACATAGATTTCATAGG
The DNA here is from genome assembly GCF_964271855.1 of Acomys minous. Taxonomy (NCBI): domain Eukaryota; kingdom Metazoa; phylum Chordata; class Mammalia; order Rodentia; family Muridae; genus Acomys; species Acomys minous. The sequence continues at coordinate 36,465,138 of NC_140495.1, forward strand.
TGGCTAGGACTATTGGGTTTTTCCCTCTCCTGGAAGCTTTTGGTACCATGAAATCTAGTATTCAAGGAGGATTATTTCAGGTCAAATATGGCTGCTATCCTCTTAGGCCTATGACTGAAGTACATGTTTGTCCTCAGCAAGTGGAACTTTTCAACCCCTTGGAGACAACCAAGGGCAACTTCGATATTCCATAAATTCTTGGGAGTCTTCTGGATAATTCTCATCAATGACTAAAAAGGAGGTTTATTTCACCTTGTATTGGAGGTTTTGTAGAATAGTCTCAATCTTCTGCATGTGGACTTCCTATTTTCCTAAAACTTTCTTTCTTTCAGCTTATGTTTTTGTATCTTTCAAAAGTGTTAAATGCCTGAAGTTACATATGTTCATGTTTGGGTCTTTGATTTTTTTTTCTTTCTCTCTTTTTTTACATGGCTCTCGCTGTGCCAATGGCATACTGTTTTTTATTACTATGACTCTGTAACATATATTAAGATTCAGAATTGAAATCTTTTCAGCATCATTTGTCTTTTTTTTCATTTTTTTAAACCTCAGGATTGTTTTGAGTATCTGGGATCTTTTCTGGTTACATATAATTTTGAAATTTTCTTTTTTCCTATTTCTATAAAAAATGAGATGGAAATGTTGATGGGAATTGCATCAAATCTGTAAATGACTTTGGCAGAATGGTCAATTTTACAATGTTAATTTTAGGAATCCATGAGAATGATATATTTTTTGAATTTCTGGTGTTTTTATATCTCTTTCTTCAGAGGTTTACTATTTTTAATGCAGAGGTTCTCCAGTTTCTTGGTTAAGTTTTTTCCTAGATATTTTATTTTCTTTGAGGCTATTGTAAATAGAGAGGTGTCCATGTTGTTTTCTTTTGCATGTTTGTTGGTGATATATAGAAGAGCTAGAGTTTTGTGCAAGGTGGTTCTGTACCTTGCCTTTTTGCTCAATTTGTTTATGGTTTCTAAAAGTTAGAGTTTTGGGTGTCTTTAAGATATAATATCATATCACCTAAAAAAGGAGATAGTGTGGCTTCTTTCCTATTTGTATACCTTCATTTTCCTCTCTTGCCTTTTTACCCCTTCTGGTTCTTTGAGCACAGTATTTAAAGGGAGTGCGAATTGCAGATATCTTTGTCTCATTTATGACTTCAGTAGGATTGCTTCAAGCTTTTCTCTTCTTAGAATGATCTTGGCTGTCGGTTTTCTGCATATAGTTTTTTATCTTGAGGTTTGTTCCCTCTAACCCCTCATTCTCAAAAAAATATTTATCAGGAAGGCACACTGGATCTTGTCAAAGGGTCTGTCTGCTTCCTTTGAAATGATCATGTACATTTTGATCATAGTCTATGGATCTTGAGGTAAGTATTGCAATTCCAGGTGGAAAATTATATAGCTACATATATAATAATATGTATAATTAATATATGCACATACATAGACATATAATATTATGTGTAATTTTATGTAAGTCAATAAAAATGATGTCTTACGACCTTCTCAGCCATCCTTAAGACCACTTGACCATACTTGTGATAGTAATACATTTGAAAGAAGACAAATATGAGAAGATGCAGCCTGGCCTTTCATTTACAGTTGCTAGAATATGAGACTATTTTATAACTCCATATAAACAAATTTTGTACTTGAGATATATTTTATGCTTGCTAAAATGTATACAAAGAGCTGAATCTTGAGTATTGAAAATGGAACAAAATGTCTATGGCTGCTAAGATATTTTTTCTTCTTTTTTATAAAGCCACAGATTCAAGGTTACTGCAAAAGACTTTTCCTTTGGGCTATGTACTTTGAAAACAAAACAAGCACGTATTTAAAAGCATGAGGGGAAAAGGAGGAACGCCTCTGATGTAAAGCAGACCTTCTAGATTAAAAGCTTTAATAACGAACATGATGATTTGGATTCTAGAGCAGCCAAGTAAATATCATCCTTCCTTTCCCTGAGTTCAAAGCCAATTGCAAGCTAAACAAGCAGCAGGAGAATGATAATATTAGCTTTATTACTGATAAGCCTGATCTAGGAGAATGCCCCTGACATCTGCAATTTAGTAAATTTGCTAACAATGAAAAGCAGCCCACTAGAATATTGGACTCCAGGTCTTGGTTAGTGGAGGAAGCCTTTTGAACATGGGACTACTTGTAGCATTCATTTCTGCTCACTTAGACTTGCAGTTGACCTGTGCATGGGTGCTGCCATAACCTCCTCAGCATTGGAGTCTACAACTAGACAATATGTAACATATTCCTCTTAAAGAAGAAATTCCACTGCACACAATCCTTAAGTCATGACACACTGGGTGAAGACTGTATGCAATCAGTGTTTCTCTTTCAGGAACCTATGTTATCTCTCTCTCTCTCTCTCTCTCTCTCTCTCTCTCTCTCTCTCTCTCTGTGTGTGTGTGTGTGTGTGTGTGTGTGTGTGTGTGTGTTCTATTTTCTGCTCTATGTATTTCATAGAATAAGAATTTATTTGTATAATATAAACTATTGAATTGCAATAAAATATCTGCTCTTGAGTCTTATTATTTCCCCTCCTCCTTAATAGAGCAGAGGTACCTCACAAGAAAGGACTATAGCTGGTCATGATGGTGTACCATGATATCACACGAGCATACCTTATACCTATATCAATGAACACTTCAGAAACATCACCAGTGAAGCATCAAAAGCAGAATAAGGTGGCTGGGCATGGTGGCACACACCTTTATCCCAGCACTCAGGTGGCAGAGGAGGTGGCTTGCTGTGAGTTCAAGGCTAGCCTGGCCTACTAACTGAGTCTAGCACAGGCACATCTGTGAAACCCTGTGAAACCCTGTATCTAAGAACGAACAAACAAAAATGGAATGAGGCTTTATAGCAGACCTGCAACTTAAAGGGGAAGATGACTCTTTACCTGTGGTAACCACAGCCTTCTTCTTGGCTGGTCTTTTGGAAGTGGTTGATAGGAATTCACAGAGGACTATAGTATCCCTTAGACACTTTAGGGGATTTACAAGTGCTTATTTATTTTAGGCCTTTCAATGATGCATCATCAGTGCAGCTGAGTCATTAAGCTATAAATTTGTGTATGTGGCATACTTAAAAGTTGAAAAAAATAGAAAAACCTTGCTGAGGTATCCCAGGGCAGCATGGACCGTGTTTAGAAGCTCCAGTAAACAATTTAGAGAATTGCTGGTGGAAATGCAAACTAGTACAACCACTTTGGAAATCTATCTGGTGCTATCTCAGAAAACATGGAATAAGGCTTCCTCAAGACCCAGCTATTCCACTCCTTGGAATATACCCAGAAGATGCGCCAGCACACAACAAGGACATATGCTCAACCATGTTCATAGTGGCCTTATTCATAATAGCCAGAACATGGAAATAGCCTAAGTGTCCCTCAATAGAAGGATGATTTGATAAATTGTGGTAGATTTACACTATGGAATACTACTCAGCTATTAAAATCAAGGTATTTCTGAAATTTCTGGACAAATGGATTGAACTAGAAATGATTATGATGAGTGAGTTAACCCAGAAAGAGTCATATACTCACTTATATCTGGACACTAGCCCAAGGGGCATGTCCCATGAAAGTCTTCACTTACCAGGAATGTGGAACAGGAGCGAAGACTTCCTTTTGGGACTCTAGATGAGAGAAGCAAGGGAGAATGGGGAAATAGAAGGATCCAGAGGGTCCTAGAAAACTACAAGAAGAACATTATGATAGGCAGATCTGGGCCCACAGGTCCTGCTCAAACTATGGCTCCAGCCAAGGACAATACGTGCAATAAATTCGAATCCCTACTCAGATATAGCCCATGGACATGTCATTCTCCACAGTTGAGGGGAGAGTGGGGTCTGACTTTCACACAAACTCTGGTGCCCCATATTTGACCATGTCCCCTGGATGGGGAGGCATGGTGGCACTCAGAGGAAAGATAGCAGGCTCCCAAGAAGAGAATTGATATCCTATGAGCATATACAGGGGGAGGTAATCGACCTCAGTCACAGTCATAGGAGAGGGGAGAAAGGGGAAAATAGGAGGGAGGGAGGAATGGGAGGATACAAGGGAGGGGATAACCATTGAGATGTAATATGGATAAATTTAAAAAGTTGAGAAAAAGTTATATATGAATGCTACAAACAGGTTATTTAAAAAAGGGTGTCTACAACTTTTCACAAGTCACTGTTGAAAAACTGATATGACGCACTTAAAAATGTAATGTAAGGTTTAATTTGAAGAGCTGTAGTAGATTATTTTAAAAGTTCCTTGCCTGTATATAGAAATAGGTAATTCTTATTCTAATACTTTGTCTCTGCATGTAGCCTTCTCAGAGGCACATGTTCTCAGACCAGCATAATCAGGAACATCTGCTCCTTCACCGGTATTTTTTCACCATAATGCATTAAGACACTATTCCACAGATAACTATTGAAATAGAAATATGAATTTTTATAGAAACTATTGGTACACTGTTCCACATATGTAAAACATGTTGATTTACTGTGTTTTATAGAATCTCTACGGAAGCATTTAAAAGCTTGGCTGCTTTTAAAGCAATATGAAATCCTAGATGTACATGATTTGATGGATTCCCAGGCTAGCCTTGGAAAATTATGATCATTTGTTAGGCACACTGTGGCCTTCAGTTCAATTCAGTTATTGAAAGGCTCATGTATAGGGACTTTTATGAATTCTTTTATTTATATTGTAAAGTCTAAGGGATTATATATTTTGACCGTTAACCTACAGGGACAGGCTAAGAATAGCTCTGACTACAGACTTCTCTGTCATAATCTTGTACTGCCTGTATGTGATACAGGCAGCCTAGAGTTTACCCGATCTTTTTGGCTCAGCTGCAGAGCTTTTGTGTCATTACATCATGTGTTTTTCCATGAACATCCTCCTAACCGAAACTGCCTTTGTTTACCAGCACAGAAAATCGGAATGGTGTTTGCACAATAGCCTTCTTATCTCTGTTGCCTAATGTATTCAGACAATTGGAAAAATCTGCCTGGTTATCTAAATACAGAATAGAATTAGCAATTTAAAATTTACAAGTCATTTCCAGCCTCTCCTTCTCTGTCTCTGTCTCTGTCTCTCTCTGTCTCTGTCTCTCTCTCTCTCTCTCTCTCTCTCTCTCTCTCAGTATTGTCCTCTCATCCTCTCGTTCTCTCTTAATGGCCAGTGTCCCATTGCCCAGTTTTCCTCTTTTCAATTATTTGTTTTTAAATTATGGACAAGATTAAGATCTCAGGATAACGAATGACATTAACAAGATTTAAAGTGTTCTGAAGATGGCTATTTTATTATAATTTTTAATTCTATTATCTTCCTGAAGGGCTGGAGGTAACATAGTCAAGGAGTACATTAAAAATTACTAATGGAGCAAAAGAAATGGTTCACCAGTTAAGTGCATTTCCAGAGGACCGCAGCTTAGCCCCAGCGCCTAAGTCATGTGGTTCACAACTGTCTGTAATTTCACATAACTGGAATCTTACACCCTCTTCTGGACTCAGCCAGTGTTTGCATGCACGTGCACAAAGCCAACACAACCATACATTTATACACATAATTAGAATTAATTTTTTAATCTTTATAAATGATTAATGCAGAAAAATACTGTGTGTGTAAAATGTGTCAAATATCTTTATCAATACAGTTATTGCAATAGATACTATATAAAGTTCTATAAAATCCCACAATTAAAAAAAATGATGCATAAAATGATTTTTTTATATTTAATGGAAAAAAGTATTTTAAAAATTTAGATAAATAAGATAAATTACTTGGAAGTGAATTATATTTTAAATTATTAACAGTTCTATAATGAGAATTACTAAATAAACACTAAACAGGACATAAAGGTACTTGTTATCTAATCTTTGAAAATATGATGCCAAAATAATAATAATACATACTTTCATTGAACATAGCTCTGAGAATTTTGAAGAAAAAAATGGCATTGATCACAAGTGCTGACATATTATCTAGGCAGTGATCTACAGTGACATAAGACTGCATAATAATGCCCTCTAGAAGTATATGTGCCTGGTTTTTATGGAAACAGAATCTTAATGTTTGCAAATGTAGTTTTTAATCTCCTACACAAACAGGAAATTATTATATTTCATGGAAAATTCCCCCAAAAGCAACATTTTGGGTCATTTTTAATAAAAGTATAATTTATAAAGCCTAATATAATTTACTTGAGAATTCTCTGTTGTCAGCAAAAAAATAAAAAAAAAAAGCATGTTAAGACTTGTTAGCTAGTAACTTTTTCAAATTTTACTGTGTATAAAAACGACCTTGAGGACATAGTAAAAACACACTTTGCTGTTCTCCATCCCCACTCTTGAAGTCTCTGGTTTAGCCCGTTGAGAGAGGGTTCTGGAATTTGTATCTATGATAAGTTCCTGAGAAATGCTTAATTTTCTGGTCTGGGGATTTTACTGCAAGTCAGTGCTCTTCAGCCTTGCTTCTTATCCCGCCCACAATGCTGTACAATCATTTAGGAGGCCATGCAGAGCACCACGACCTGCAGTGCATCGCTGCAGCGGTGCTGACTTGAATGGTCCACAGTGAAGCCCAGACATACCGTGCTTTGATAAGTTCCTGGATAATTTTAATATATGGCTATATCAGCAGCTATATCACACATGCCATACTAGGAAGTACAGTTAATATTTTTCAATTTTCTTTTCTCCAAAGTGTGCACACATTCTACATTTAATAGATGGCATGGAATCAAACCAACCGTCCCCAACACAAGATTTTACAATTTCATGCTATTACATTAAAGTGTATGTATATGTGTGCCTCTGTATAGTGAGGAAAACTTGAGCCACAAGTACATAAACATTTGAAAACTTGAAATTAGTAAAATCAGAGGCAGAATACAAACAAATTATCTTTGAGTCTATATCAAAGTTTGAGTATCAGGTGATCTTGAGCAAAAAAAAAAAAAATTCTTTTGTTTTAATAATTGAAAACTTGCCTGATTTCTGTAACAATATGATGTACTTAAGAACACATGAGGAAAACTGAATTTATTCAATCAACAGATAAATGTGAGTTTCTACTCCACAGTTATTCACAAGGGATAGTGAGAGAAATTATTTTAGCTTGGGAAGACTGGAAAACTAGATACTATTATTTCATCCCCCTGAAACTATTGTGCCACCTCCATGGTATAGCTGATTTTGAATATTATAATCATATGATCAGGCTATGTCATGTGACTTTTTAGCAGCTATACAGAAAAATAGAAGATTTTATGTAAGAGTAGTTTCAGTGGTCATTGCACTTCTCTTGTGATGTGCTCCTCTTTCAAATTTTTTAAGAAGTTCAAAACATTCATGGTATAGCTACTTTTCTTCAAATAAAATAAAGCCTATTTTTTTGTCCACCCTGATTATGCTTCCATTTTAAATACTTCCAGTTCTGCTAATTTTATCTTAACTACTTCTTCATTTTTTAAATTCAGCACGTCAAAGTAGGTTAGTGGAGAGAAAAAGATGACAACTTAAGAAGCTCTTCATGCATAAACAGGGGGAAGAGGTCCCCCTCAGTCACAATCATAGGGGAATGGAGTGAGGGGAAAATGGGAGGGATGGAGGAATGGGAGGATACAAGGGATGGGATAAGAATTGAGATTATTAATTTATTCATATAAATTAATAAAATATATTTTAAAAAGAAGCTCTGCATGGTTTTCCTGGAAGGCATGGTAATTTCCCTTGTGTAGAACAGTCACAAAAACACACAAAAGAGAAGGAGAAGAAGAAAGAAGAAGAAGAAGAAGAAGAAGAAGAAGAAGAAGAAGAAAGGAAGATAGAAATATTGGCTAGATTGCATCTCTCTATAGCCAGCATTCTCCCCCTCTGTCTCTATAGATGGACATTTTTCCTCATTTTAATTTTCATTTTCACTTTGGCTCTTTCATATGAAATGCTTTGATAAATGTGATTTTGCCTTTTGTAATAAAATCAGAGAATTGAAAAGCATTTGTGTACCTGAATTCCTAGATCTCATGCTGCTACAGAGACAAAACTTATTTTAAAAACATGGTTTCTAAACTTTAGCAACATTTAAAAGACTTTAAGTTATAATTTAAATTCATTTTTTAACATTGGTTGTCAGTTTTGAATTTTAAGGAATATAACTTATGCCAAGTCTGGCAAACTTACGGAAAAATCTAAGCATTAAAAAAGTGGAGGACCAAGCTTAGGCCACAATCAAGATGTTCTTAGAATCTCCCAAGGATTTTAAACATAAGTAAAGGTTACATCTGAAAGAGGGTCATGGTTATATGAACATGCACACTGGGAAAAATCAATCTGGGATTATTGGATTTAACTATTATAATTATTAGTAGTTAGTATTTAGGTTACCAATTTCTTAAGACAAAACAGAGAGTCAGAAGAGAGGGAGAAAGAGGGAAGAAGAGAGATAGAAAGAGGGAAAGAGTTGAAAGGGAGAGAGAAAGAGAGAGAGAGAGAGAGAGAGAGAGAGAGAGAGAGAGAGAGAGAGAGAGAGAGAGAGAGGCAGTACCTTATAATGTTTAGAAAGGGAATTTTAATAGAACTCCATTTGCCCAACAACTGATAAGTAAGAGAAATGAAGCTTAAAGGCTCTGAAAACAAGTGAGGAGGAAGAAAGGCTGCTGAGAAGGAGAGAATTTTTCCAGCCTCATATCTGACAGAAACTTATTGTCTAGAATATATAAAAACTCAAAACAAAAACAATTCATCACAGTCATGATACACTCAATTAGCGGGTATATGATGTATACACATTGACTGGGAAAACTAGTCATGATTTTATAATCTCAGGATGCCTCTTCTCTCTCTCTCTCTCTCTCTCTCTCTCTCTCTCTCTCTCTCTCTCTCTCTCTCTCTCTCTCTCTCTCTTTCTCCCCTCTCTCTCTCTCCAGAATGTAAAAGGAAATATGAAAACACTGAAAATCCCTTCTGGGAGCAAAGCAAGAAGATGACCCATTGGAAGTAGCCACAATAATACTTTGCTTGCATCTTGAAACAAATTATCCATCGGTTCCTCCCTTGTCGTTTCCTCTACAGCATTTGAAATCAGATTTCCAACTGTGCCTAGCCACACATCTGGGTGACACTTGTAATCAAAGTTTTTTTTTTTAACTGTTTTGTTTGTTCCTTATTTTCTTCCACCTCTTCCACCCTTAATTCATGCTTCTAACCCCCAATGTGAGTTAGGAGAGAAAGAAGAATAGAAGGGAAAGGGGGCATCATTATGGACAGACTACTTCCTGCCGGTTAGGTGTGTTGAGTTCCTTGGGACATGGATGATCTTTGCCAACAGAATATCCTCTTGTTTCTCACTACAGAGGCCAATTAGATTAGGGCAAGAAGAAAAGGCAGCTAGACAGAGAAAGCACACACTGATTATCCTGGAGGTAATGGATGAGTTTTACATTACAATTTCAATGATGATGTTACAAGTGTACACAGCTTTTAAACTTGTTGAATTACTCATTTTTGAAGACACAGTTTATTTACCCTTCCTAGAATTGATGAAAGCGTAAGAGTTGAAGCAATTGCAGTGCCAAAAAGTTCAGCTAAATCTACAGGAAACTGGTAATTGGTAAGAAGACAATGGCTTTCTTCCCAGGCCATTGGCTCACTGCTTATTCAGGTAAGGGACTATTAATTGCTAGGGAGAAGCACCATGCGGTCCTGTACATGGTGGTAGAGAGAAGGTAATACTGACAACACTGTGTACTGAAAGAAAGAAAGAAAACAAGCATAGGTAGAAATCAATGGAAGACTTGTAAAATGAAACGACTTAATGTGTGACAAATAAGAAGTTGCAGACATGAGAATTAAAGTTACAGTAATGCTTTGCTTCAAAAATGGCTCCTTCTAGTTTCTTCTCCTGAAAGAAAAAAAATCAAGAGTTGATTCATTATTATGTTATATAAGATATAAGAATATGTAAAACATGATGGAACAATTATCAAATGTATGCAGAAGACAACACATTATTATTTAATGACTGAGTAATAACTCATGGTTATACTGAAGATTGAGGAATGAAGAAAAATATTTTTCTTATATTCAGACTAAGTCTAGGACTTTTCTGGTGTTAATATTCATAACCTAAGTTTTTATATGCAATCATTAATTTTGTGTCTATGGGAAGAATATGTATGTGGTATTTATCAAGGTCAGATAACAACTTTTAAAAATTGGTTTTTCCTTATATGAGTGGTCCTTGAGGAATGAGCTCAGGTTACCAAGTTGGTGGAAAGCATCATTATCTCTGAGACTATCTTAGGAGCCCTATAGAATGTTTTCAAAATATATTTTGTCAATATTTAAAGGAAAATTGATGTCATAGTATGCTAACAACTTTCAAATCTTAACTGGGCATCTGTTTTTATTTAATATTTCCTTTGTTCCTTGAATAACCTTTCCAATTCCTAGTCTATTTTTGTATGTGAGAAGGCCCATTCCCTGTAATGCATGTCACTGCTGGGTTGCTTATTTTGGTTCAATTGCATTGTCCTTTAGTGGTCAGTACTTAAAAATTGAGCTTTGTCATACTAACAAGCTTGGCCATGAACATTGTGAACTACCTTACATCATCCTTTTCCATGAAACTCTGGGGTTTTATATGTGAGGTCTCAGAATTTTTTCTATTGTTTTTTATTCTTACTCTTTTTATGTATATAATACAACACCAGGCACATTTGGGAATTTAAAACAGTATGATGTCACAATATCATCAGCTTTCCTTTGGTTGATTGATTAAGATGGGATGTACCACCAATTGTGTATTTCTAGTGACTTTTGGGACCTACAGAAAAATGACACTGATTGTAATGTCTATCTAAGAGTCATATCTATCTTTGACACTGGCTTGGATTCTAATACAATACCTACCCAGTGCCAGGAATTCCACTAGCCCTCTGGCAACTCTAGTAGTCTTCCTCACATTACTTTGGAACCACTATTTCAGGATTAAAATTTTTGGAATCATATAAGCATGAATAGTCTACTATATTTGGCCAACCAAAGAAAGATTTTCTCCCTTTCTTTTTTTTTCCAGCAAAAACTATTCACTTCCAGAACTCCCTGCTATCTTCTCTTTCTTGACCCTCTTCTCTTCCAACTCCAAAGCTTCTGCTTGTTGATATGCCCATGACTTGTGCATGTGGAATACCACCAATGTGCTCCTTGATGGTGTTATCTTCAGGCAAGTATCATATCTGGTTGACAGAATCTTGTGATAGAGTTCTCACTCCGCCCTATAGTGATGATTCAATGACTGCTCCCTGAATAACTCTGGGCTGATAGCACAATGATTATATAATACAAAGCATTATTATTTAAGAGGCATATGTGGTTTATATGAAAAGAATTGAAAGTAGTGGGCATTCTTTCTCCAGAGCTAGTGATATTGCTATGGCACTTCCTATATTTCTTTTATTTTTTTCTCTGTCTATGAATTAATGGGGCACATATTCAAATGACCTTACTTGAAGCACATGAAACAAAGGACTACTTGCAACCTGGTAGGAGAGACACTCAGTTCTCTTTCATCCCTACCGTGATGAGAGTGGTGTATATTCAAATGACTTCCATAACTCCCTTTCATAGTTTTTCTCCAATAGTGAGTTTCCCTTGTACTTTAAATTCAGGCAGTCCTCCCATACTTAAGATCAATGACACAAACTTTGACAGCATCTGAGAAAGTGTCCAGACTAAAGCAGTTTATAATGTCCCTTAGCTTTGTTTTTCTTAACACAAACGATAAGATCAAATTGTCTCCCAGTGAACCATGTCTAAGTAAGACTGGCTCTTGCTCTCTTTGTTTCTTTTTGGCAGGCCAAAGGCTCCAAGGTCAGGTCAAAAACATATCTTTCCAACTTGTGATGAGGCTTCAAGTCCATCCTCCCCTTTGCTCCATTCCAGACTATTAAGCACTTAAAAATAATAATAATGTAGCCAGATGGACCTTTTATATCCTGTACACAAGACTGTTTGTATTCAATTTGTCAAGATGATTCCAAGTTTAACCTCTCAGTGTGGCAGAATCTTTCCAAGGAAACATTTTTTTTTCTAACCAGTGTTTTGCATTTAAAATTTCTAAATATTTGTATTTTACTTTAAAATAATCGTTGCACACAAACATCCTTATATCTATAACTGTTGACCCTTAATATATCACAAACAAGGACATATTTGCATAAACAGCTCACAATTATTTAAAACAAGAAAAAAGGTCAATTAGAAAAGTAAAAGATACCCAATGTGTCCTCATTTGATTGATAAGCAGAAAATCAAGTGCAAGTTGAACATGGTTTGCTTCACTGTGGGATGGCAGATTATTACAGGATTTTGTATCCGTTCAGCCTACAAAGCAAATAACTGACACAGGGAGACTGAAATGTACTTTAAAGCTGCCAGCACTTCACCTGGCAGAGTCTGAACTGACTCTAATCTACTCATAAACTAAACAAACTACTCTAAACTTTATAACATACATATATACCAAGCACTTGCCACTATGGCCCCTGGCCTGGTCCTTGTCAAGTACCACTGTCCTCCTCCAACCATCAAAAAACCTCGTCCCTCTCCCACCAGCCAACTTTTCTCCTCCCATCCAGGAAGTCCCGCCTTCCACTTCCTGTCCTTCTGCACAGCTGATTGGCTAAACAGCGCTTTATTGACAGTTGATACATTCACTTAGCATTCCTCCACAGCAGATGAAATTGGGACATCTTCTATGGGAAATCTATATGAGGAACATCAACTATTATCTTGGGTATTAAGGGTGAAAGGAGGGCAAGCGATCTGAAATAGAGGGTTTTCTGCTCCAATGTCATTTCTTTCTCCATGGAAATTCATCATCACAGGCTTGAATAAACTCCATGAACTAGTAATGATGTGCAGAAGACTGATATTTACTTCTTCCTAGGCCTAATGGAAATCCCAAGACAAACTTAAGGGGCAGGGGAAAACAATGCCTATTAAACACCCTGACCAAGTCTATGATGCTTTGAGTGCCCTTTCCTCACCCTCTGAAGCATCAACATTCGTTCCTTTGATTAACTGCCATTTTGATGATTTAACTTTAGTATGTTATTTCTCCAAAAACATATAGGTTATAGATTTTATTTTTCAATGTAATGCTCCAGCAAAAGATGCTGCTTCATGACAAAATATTTCAATAACACAAAGTAGGTAGAAGGCTCAACAGAGAGAAACAACCCAGCCAAAACATTAAGCCCACTAGGAGATAAGCTTCCCAGATGACAGAAGCCCTTTGCTTGTGGATTGACACACATTCATTAAAAGTAAATTACTGCTCCCATCTGGTCTCTGACTCATTTGATGGGAACAAGAAGTTCCTTTGGAAGTACAAATAGCCTGGGAGGGTGGGGGTTGAAAAGACGGGAGAGCAGGGGATTGCTCTGTGTAATTGTCATGGGCCTCAGAACCTCAGAAAAATTTTCACATATGATGAACATTTACTGAGCAGAAAACTATTCAGTCCACCAGTATTTCTAGGTATTCATTTTCCTGGGTATCCCCCATCGATCAACTGAATTATCAGCCTCTAGCAGCTGTACCTCAATCAATCTTTCGAAACAGGCTTCAAGCATTAAATTATTGAAGAAAGAAAGGTGCAGTTAATGCAGTCTTATGCTTGTAAGATCTCTGGGTGATTTCATTTTAAAAGTTGATAAAAATGCAAATCCCTTTAGTAAGGGCACTTGCTGTAAGTAGCCTTGAACATCTTTCTCTAAGCCTCATATTGCTGTGTGACAACCTGTAATCACAGAGGAAAGGAGGCCATGTAAAATAAAAAGTAATAGATAGACAGTTCTTAATTACCATTGCAGACAACATACTATAAATCAAATTTTACCTATTATCCTTTTGGCAAGAAAAAGATTATCTCAGATTTTATATGTCATGCAATTATTTCTTTCATGCACTTCCCAAGTTCTTGAATTACATTCTATTCCATCTCAATCTTTTTACCCTTTATAGACTGACAAAGCATATACTGCCAGTAGAATTTATTTGAATTATTTTCTGTTTTCAATTACTTAATCAAAAATTAAAAACAAAGATATATTTAAATATAATGAATTAAAATAACATAGTATGTTTGAAGTTGAGAAGTAACACATATTAAATTCTGTCTGTTGATTTTGTGGGAAGTCTTCAACTGGTCTATTAAGGTATGGTTTCAATTCAGTAGATATTTTTGCTTTCTATATCATGATATTTTTTCTTTTTTTCTCTCCTTTATTAATTTATTCTTGTTACATCTCAATGATTATCCCATTCCTTGTATCCTCCCATTCTTCCCTCCCTCCCATTTTCCCCTTATTCCCCTCCCCTATGACTGTTCCTGAGGGGGATTACCTCCCCCTGTATATGTTCATAGGGTATCAAGTCTTTTCTTGGTAACCTGCTGTCCTTCCTCTGAGTGCCACCAGGTCTCCCTCTCCAGGGGACATGGTCAAAGGTGAGGCACCAGAGTATGTGAGAAAGTAATATCCCACTCTCCACTCTACTGTGGAGAGTATCCTGTCCATTGTCTAGATCTGGGTAGGAGCTTAAGGTTTACCGCCTGTATATTTCAAGAGATGATGATCACAAATAATAAGCCAGAAGATGTCTTCTAATTCTTACTTTACTTTCAGTAACAGATAAAATTATTACTCTCTGTTTTTCTTTTAAATTTGATATTTTTTCTGATAATGCCTGCATATTAGCCACCTTTAACGGATGTGTGTAAATATATTTATCTGTTATATCAACAGAGAAACCTAATAGATAGCACAGAAAAATTATCATCTCCATACAATTTTAACTGAATTTAGTGGATTTTCTTTTGTTACTTTGACTTTGTACACAACTTTACGAGTATGTTTCAGTTAGTTTGGATTGGCCTCAAACCTTAAGAGGTGTGGAGAGAGTTCAAAAATCCTAGTAACCTTTCTCTCAGAGGATCCAAAACACAGAGCCATGTTTTTGTCTTTGAAGGAAATACCTACACTTAATTTGGATCCATGCTATCTTCACCATAAGGGGCCAATCTCCCCACTAAAAACTTGTAGGAGATGGCAGAGACAGCACTTGACATCATGGCTGGCTGGCTGTTTAAACAGTTCACAAGCCACAAATCAACTACTTCTGCTCTTGAGTCTGGGCTTGTGAGCTGGACTCGTGGAAGAATGTGCTTACAGATGTTTGGCGGGCTTCTTAGGGTTTTCTAGGGATAATGCCTTGATTCAGTATCAGTAACCAAAAGACTATTCCACTACTCAGGACAGTTCGAAACTGGATGTGGCTAGTACATTCAGGGACAAGTCCATGTTCAGGACCTGGTGGAAATGACCCTAAGTCACAAGTGCCATACAAGTTGTATTTGGTTTCAGTGCTCCAGGCAATCTGGACTCCTTTCTGGAAGATGCAGTTCTGTCTCACAGTTTTTATGCTGGATCCTCCCTGTGTTTTAGATGTCTTGTTCAGGCTTTTCTTCTATTCAGTAGTCTCTAGAATACCTCAGCTTCAGAGAAGTCCTGTCTGACAGCTCTAGCCAGAGTGGCCCAGCACTGGCTTTTCCTGGTCTTCCAATTCACATTGCTTTCCCTCTGAGAACTAGTGCTACCCAAAATCGTATTACTTGTGTAATTGAAGATATCCTTTACTCCACAAGCATGTTAGCATCAGAGGACACTCTTAGTCTTCTCTATTAGTGCTCCCACAGCTAAGAACAGTAAAAGTCTGCTACCCAGTCTGCTCACAGATAAAAAGAAATGGGGTTATACACTGCCCAACGGATATTAGTAACTGGTCAAAGAATCAGAAAGAAAGGGGGCAGTAGCATTCTTTTTTCACTCATGAAAACTAGAGAACCTTGAGATTGCAAACAGACACATTACACCAAAGAAGAGCACGGACGTTCCAATCAGCCGGAATGAAAAAAAAAAGCATGCAAAATTGAGAGGAAATGCTATGGTCTCCAGGATAAGAGTCCAAAAAGACTTAAGGAAGATTAGAGCATTTGAGCCAAGTAAACACAGGTAAATAAGCACAGCTTGTTTTAGAACAGATTTCCACTGAAGAGGAACAGCTGGACGTGGATTCCTAATTCAGCTGAAAGAACTCCTAAAGACAATTGAACGGGAAAGGCCATATTAAATCAGAAACAGGAATCAATGAGGAAAAAAAATTCACACACAGGTCCAACAATGGAAAATGCGTGTTTCCAACCTTGCAGCTGAAGGAGCTTTACTGCCCTGATTTTTAAGAATGAAGTAAAGCAGCTCCCACACACTAACATGGAGTTTTAACTTATATTCCATATAAAGTGCTTGTAACAAAAAGTAGAGTGGGCAGTAGAGGGCAGTGAAAGATGAATAAGAACAAAATTTGTATATGTAAGAATATATGACAATGAAACCCCTTACTTTATATGCTAAGTACAAACTGCTTAATAATAAAACTATTAAAAGCCTAACATTTGTAGTATAATAAAAGGCCAGCTCTACAGATAGCAATGCGTATCCAAAAAGACATTCAAGACATAGGAAGGAAAGTGATGCTTTCTACATGAAAAGAACCTAAGAAGTGAAAACAATTATTTCAAATGTTAAAGAAGAACATTTAAAAAATAAGAAAACGTGGGAGCAAGATAACTGAATTAAAAATAGATGTAAAAATAATATAATGATGTCATGAGAAGAATGTTCCACCAGTGGAAAGAACATTAAGTACATACATATGACTGCAGCAATATTTAAAAAAAGAAATGAGAGAGAGAATAATAATAATGAAGACAAAGAGAAGAGAAAAAAAATTTAACTAAAGAAAAGACAATCACATGTAACAATCCCCAAAGAAAAAAAATTAATGTTAGATAAATAAAAAATTATGCTCATAAAAGTGATTTGAAATGGAAGAAAATCTCTTGAAACACGCCAACCATAAAGGAAAACAGGGATAAATGATGTGTGCAATCTTTTCTCTAGTAAATAAATCACATTTATAATAAAAGACTTCTTATAAAAAAAATTTGAGAGCCGTGAGTGTAGCTCAGATGGCAGAGTATTTGCCTGGCAAGAACAGTCCTTAGCACTGCACTCATGGTGGCAAGAATCTATCATCCTGATACTGGGCAGGTAGAGTGCAGAGGATGAGGCGTTTATGGTCATTCTTGGCTACATAGTGTATTTAAGATTGGGTTCTAATACATGCAACCCCATCTTAAAACATTAAAAAAAGAAAGCTTGATAAATTCTACAAAATACTTAAAGAACAATTATTGCCAATATTAAAGAAAATGCTCCAGAAGTTTGAAGAAAACATACTATCAAGCACCCAAATAGATCAACATTAAACTGATGGGGAAAACCACACAAATATTATATATGAAAAAAAAAACCAACAGATCAATATCCTTCATGACCGAAAAACACATGTACCTCGGAGGAGCTAGACTTCAGAGGTTCTCAACTAGAGGATTGTGCCCCCTCTAAGATCATGTGTCAAATATCTTGTATGTCATATATTTACATTATTTTTCATAGCAGCTGTAAATTTACAGTTATGAAGTAGAAACAAAATAATTTTATGGTTGGGGCTCACCACATTATGAGGAGCTGTATTAAAGGGTCACAGCATTAGGAAAGTTGAGAGCCACTGGAGTAGAGAGGGGAAATGGAAGAGGGAAAGTGATATGATTATATTTTAATTAAAATGTATAAAAATAAAAAGTAAATATTCCCTAAATATCTATTTATGATAAATTAAAAACAGAGTACCTCAGCAGAATAAAGAGCTACTACATTGAAAGAAATAATAGTGAATTTTAGGTAGTACTACAATATGGAGCAATCTCAAAAGGATTTTATATTAAACACGGGGCAAAGACATCTCAAGAGGGACTAGCAATCCAGGAGCAGTGGTATATGCCTGTAATCCCAGCACTCAGGGAGACAGAGACAGATGATTCTATGTGAGTTCAAGAAGAGTCTGGACTTCAAAGCAAGTCCAGCACAGCCAAAGCTACAGAGAGAAACCCTGTCTCAAAGATGAAAAAAAAAAAGTGGGGGGGGGGGAGACTAGCAAACCTTCAGCATGAAGAACTTGCTCAGTACTGCTTAATTCTTTATAACTAACTTCATTACATAGTCACAGATAATAAAGTACTCGTTGATTCTTGATTCTACATTATTTAACCATAGACATAGACTATCACATGTTAGCTCTTCTTTGACAAGCTCATTTGCACCAATTCCCATACGAGATTTAACAACTTTCTACACCATATGAAATTTTTCATACCAAAGACAATAAATAAATATTATCTTCATGGAGCAAAATCATCCACATTAATAAATCAATCATGTAGCAACAGTTTAAAGATACATTTAAAATATCACCAATTATGAATCGGAAAGCAAAAGAGATGAATAAAAATAATGGAATGAATTCAATAGTCCATTGACAAAGTAAATCAAAGTTATTCCAAGAATGCACAAGTAATGCAGTATTAGAAATCCATTAATATAATACATAATAATAAAATAACCTAAGACACATAATGAGTTGTACACATATATGCCAAATAAAGCCCTTGCTCAAAATTAAACGCTCATTCCCAGTAAACACTTGAAAATATGAATTATTGAATGATCTGATGGGCTAGGTAAAATACAACTGTCAGAACTGAGGGGAGTGGGTGGAGCTGTAAATACTCCATAAAGAAGCAGAATAGATTTATGACTGTATTTCAGTACCCACCATTTTTGCATACAGGAATAATTATTCACATACAGCATCAAGGAGTAAAGTGCCTCCTATCTTGTAATGAAAATAACAGTATAAACTCAAGAAAAAATTTCTCAAAGACAACACCAATTTCATAGTTATGAACACTGACAACACCTAGAAACCATGGCTAACAGCAATTAGCATCTCAACCTCTTATGTTTAATGACACTAATATCATTCTCTATAAGTGGCACTGTTCCTATTAGAAATTATTGTCTACATTTAAAGGAGAAACCCATTAAGAGAAACATTAAGGTGACACTAAAATCTCCCTCAAAATCCTAACTAAAGAAAATCGAGAAAATTACAACACCAAGAATAACTACATCGGGCTGGAGAGATGGCTCAGCGGTTAAGAGCACTGACTGCTCTTCCAGAGGTCCTGAGTTCAAGTCTCAGCAACCACATGGTGGCTCACTACCATCTATAATGTGATCTGATGCCCTCTTCTGGCCTGCAAATGTATATATACAGGCAGAGCACTGTATACATAGTAATAAATAAATCTTAAAAAAAAAAAAAGAAGAACTACATCTATCTTAGTGCACATGGCAATCCCACATCACATTGATAGCGAAATATAAGGAAGTGAGTTATGACATAATGAAGGAAGTGAGGAAAGTAGGAAGGAAGGGATACATGCAGAAAGTAGAGGAGGGAGGGAGAGAAAGAGAGCATGGGAGGGAGGGAGAGAGAGAGGGAACAAGAGAAGGAGGGAGGGAGGGAGGAGGGAGAGATAGAGGAATGGAGGGGGTGGGACGGAGGGAGGAAGCAAGGGACACATTTTATTTTAATAATCAAATAAACCCTTAAACTTGGGAAGTAAAAGCAGGAGAATCCTGGACTAGTAAAATCCAGGCCAAATAGGACTATACAGCATGATGTCTCAAAACACAAAACAAAACAAGAAGAAAAATACAACAAATCAATCATGTGAAAGTTTATAAAGAAAAGTTTGAACACAGATAAGTATTGTATTTTCTATATGGTTTCTCAATATAATCTAATAGCTCACAAGAAATTCTCTCTCTGTCTCTGTCTTTGCCTTTGGTTTTTTGTTTGTTTGCTTGTTTTGTTTTTTGGTTTTGTTTTGTTTCTCTCTCTCTCTCTCTCTCTCTCTCTCTCTCTCTCTCTCTCTCTCTCTCTCTCTCTCTCTCTCTCTCTCTCTCTTCCTCTCATTACAAACGTCCCGTATCAGGCCAAAGTGGCCTTAAATTCATAGAGATTTTCCTGCTACCATCACATAAAGAGGGAAATTCTGGTTTGTACCACCATGATTGGCCAGCAAGTTTCTCTTTGAAACATTATTCGGCACAAGAGAAATAACTATATAATATCTGTTTTGAAAATTTTAACAAATTTGCAAACTGGACAATGACCACTATCTGCAAATACACGAGATAAGCCCAAGCTTTATGTAAATAATTACCAGATACACACTGAAATCCAGGCTTATTAAATCTCATTTCTCAGACTAGAGATAATCAGAGTACAGAAATATGGCAGTAACATGCATAAGAGCTTTAAATGAATACTAACTATGTCACAGTTTGGTGTTAAGCATAGGATAATTCTAACAATCATAAATTGGACACAGGAAACAGCCACTGCTTCTAAAGGAGGAATACATATACAAGAAATACTTTGTGTTTTTCAGTTTTCTCCCACTGACAGAAAACATCTGAGAAATCAATTTCGGGAAAGAAAGATTCATTTTGGCTCTTGGCTTTAGAGATTTCAGCTTATGGCTGCCACTCTCGGGGTTTTATGATCTGTGTAGGGCATTGCATCATGACAGATGGCTGTGGTTAAGGAAAGCTGCGTTAACGCACTCAGGATGCAGACAAAAAGGAAAGGTCCCAAAACAAGAGCCATCCTTCAAAGTTACATACCTAATGACCTTTCCTCCATAAAGCCCTAACTGCTAGTGGTCCATTCATCTACCTATTAGTAAATCAACTTATTAATTCACTTATGAGTTTGGGGCCTTCATGATACAGCTGTCCCACAATAGCAACAGCCCTTAATGTCCAGAACTTCAACATATATGTCTATTTGAGGAAACCTTTATGCCTAAACCATAGCATCACCCACCCAAGGATGAATGCCTGACCTCACAAGAGAGGAAATGATGGGTGCACATGAATTTTGTTTTTCTCTAAAGTGCCCTGTTGTAGGACCTGATCTTTTCTCTGTGATGTGGGAAAAGCTGTCGAAAAGGAGACTGCCACAGTGGAACTTACAGGGAAACCACACACACACAGATAGATGAAGAAATTCCCCAATGAGAAAGTATGTCTCAGGAACTTACAACACAGCTACCAAAGGGTGCCACAGAAGCTGCTCATGGTTGTCTGTCATGCTCTGCTGGGCCTGTGCACTACTGAGAAGATGCCAAGAGAGCCACCAGGATGAGGAAACAGGATTCCTTTTCTTTTTCAAGATCTCCACTGCACCATCTACTGATGAATTTTGATATATTCTCAATTAACAGCACAGATTCAGAACTGAGAGATGATATTTTAATAACTAGCTCCAACTCTCAAAGCAAAGAGATACAAGGGCCAAAGAAACACAATATTCCACAGAAATACGATTTTACAAGTTAACAGTATAGGTGACAAACATATTTAACATATGCAGCTGTCATTAAAAGTTATTTGGAAACCTATAAGACATGATATAAGCATTAATTTTTATATGAGCCTATAGCAATTGGCCCATTAACTTAGCTACTAACATGAATGTAAATTAGTGCAGCCAACAGACAAAACAAACAAACAAAAACCTATCATATGATTACTCCAGGAAGATACATAAAATGCTCCAAGTCAGCATGCCAAAGCACAGCCATGGTTTTTGTGGCACTACAGACAAAATTAGCTATCTACCAACTGATGACTAGATAAGAAGAATGTGATAAACACACACATGAGGAAGATGAAAATCAAAATATCAAATACTCTATATTTTTTGCCCTCTTACGTGTGTGTGTGTGTGTGTGTGTGTGTGTGTGTGTGTGTGTGTGTGTGTTGTGTGTATGTTGTTTTGTTTAGCCATATAAAATGAAATTATGTCATTTTCAGGGCAATGGGTGAGGCTTGGGATTCACAGATTGAACAAAGATAGTTGGACCTTGCAAGATATAGATCATGTTTCCTTTCATCTTCAGAACTTATATTTGAAATGGGTCTGAAGAACTTAAATGAGTTAATTTGGAAGCAAGGGGAATCCAGTGGGGGGAGTGCATGAGAGAAGGATGATTGTGAGGGATTACAAGCAGAGTAATCACACATGATATGCATGTGTGGATATTTCCCAGGGAAATATCTGTATGCTAATCCAGAAAAACAATAAGGGACTGGAGATAGCTTGGCAATTAAAAGAAGTGGCTGCTTTTCCAGAGGGCACAGGTTTGATTCCCAACACCCCCATGTTAGTACACAACAGTCTGTAATGCTAGTTCAAGTTCAGGCTATCTGTATGAGACCTGATAGGGTGTGTCAGACAGTGAGGGAGGAGGGACTTCCTGTCAGAATGCTAGGGGAGGGGAATAAGGTGAAGGGTGGGCAAGGGAGAAACGGAAATATACTAGGGGACAACAAGTGGGACGCAATATGAATACGTTGAAATAAATAATTTTTAAGTGAATGTAATGCCTTCTTCTTGCCTCTGTTTACACTGCACACATGTGATACATTAACATATGCAAAGAAAAACTACAGTACACATCAAATTAATAAATTAATATTAAACAAAAAAATTTTTAGCTTGAAAAAAAAATAGGATATGCCTCCAGTTTAGAGAATTTCCTGAGGAGGAAATTTCAGTTTCCATCAGCTGTGTGGGGTGGCCAGAACTGCCTGTAATGTAAGAGCCAGAGCGTATGAAAGACTACTCTGGCTTCTGTGTACATGGGCACATGTGTATATGCACAGACATAGATACATATATGTGTAAAAAGATAAATATTTTAAAAGAAGAGGGCAACAAAAACTTCTATTTTGAATTATGTATAGAAATTATATGTGGACTTATATTATTATTTTTTTAAATATTAATGCAATTACATCTTTTTTTCTTCTCCTTTATTAATTTATTCTTGTTACATCTCAATGGTTATCCCATCCCTTGTATCCTCCCATTCTTCCCTCCCTCCCATTTTCCCCTTAATCCCCCCCCTCATGACTGTTCCTGAGGGGGATTACCTCCCCCTGTATATATTCATAGGGTATCAAGTCTCTTCTTGGTAACCTGCTGTGTGGACTTATATTATGTAATGATATATTACTGATATAATGAGCGAGACCTTCCACAACATAAAGTAATAGATAAA
Source organism: Acomys minous (assembly GCF_964271855.1). NCBI lineage: Eukaryota > Metazoa > Chordata > Mammalia > Rodentia > Muridae > Acomys > Acomys minous. The sequence goes on from NC_140495.1 coordinate 36,488,322, forward strand.
GAACATGAGTGGAAGCCATATCCCACTCTCCACTCAGCTGTGGAGAGTGTGCTGTCCATTGGCTAGATCTGGGTAGGGGTTTAAGGTTTACCGCCTGTATTGTCCTTGGCTGGTGCCTTAGTTTGAGCGGGACCCCTGTGCCCAAATCTGCCTATCATAATGTTCTTCTTGTAGGTTTCTAGGACCCTCTGGATCCTTCTACTTTGCTATTCTCCCATGCTTCTCTACTATTTGACCATGTCCCCTGTAGGGGGAAGACCTGGTGGCACTCAGAGGAAGGACAGCAGGTTACCAAGAAGAGACTTGATACCCTATGAGCATATACAGGGGGAGGTAATCCCCCTCAGGAACAGTCATAGGGGAGGGGAATAAGGGGAAAATGGGAGGGAGGGAAGAATGGGAGGATCCAAGGGATGGGATAACCATTGAGATGTAACAAGAATAAATTAATATAAAATATTACAATGTGAAAAAAAAGAACAAGAGTGGAAATAGAAGTGAGTTTAGATTGCCATAACTAATCATTATTAAGGCTCTGTGTCAGAAACATAAGCGTTATGTTAAAGGAGCATGTTACTGTCCATTAAAATTACATATTTCACAGTAAAATGTTAAAATTAGTATTTATATTTTAGAATTTGAGATGCACCAAGATAGAAAAGATGTTTTCTTCAAGGCTGTCAAATACAAATAGCCAAAACACTATGAATGTAAGATTTATATAATTCCTGATGGTGTTATGGTTCTTCTTGCTATACATAGTTTATTGTATATACATGTAATAATATAATTGTATATAAAAATTAAATCATTAGTGTAAAAAAGTTTATTTCAATTCTGTAGAAGATAATTAATATTTATGCAGTAGATGGGAAAAGTCCTCCTTTCCCATTTGCTTGAGTGGAAGATAAAAGATAGAAAATGTTTATGCTGGGAAAAAAATTATATGAGGTTACTATGTGAAATTCTACTCTAATTATTTTTAAGTAGATTTAAAATAAATATATGGCTTAGAATAATAGGCAACAGCACAGTTTATTAAAAATTTTAAACTGAAATAAATTTTAAATAGAAATTCTATATCTTAACAGGACATAGTGGAACAAGTCTATAATCTCAGCACTCAGAGAGGCAGAAAATGTGGATCTCTGTGAGTTTGAGGCCATCTTGACCTACAAAGTGAGTTCAGGACAGCTTAAGCTACATGGAGAAACCCTGTCTAAAAAACAAAACAAAACAATAGTAAAGAAATTTTTGAGCTATATTTTGTCTTTATTATTATTTACATATTTTTAAATGAAATAGAAGTACATCTTTTTCTCTGTCTTCTCCTTCCCTCTGGTTGTTTTGAGCTATACTCCTTGAACATTTCTCACATTCTCCCCTGACTCTCAAGCCAATACTCTTTTTTTTATTATTATTATTGTTATATGCATAAGCCTCTCTCTAGAGAAAATGGAGAGCATATCAGAAATCCACATTTGGATCCACTGAAGAGGTCAGCAGATCATGGGGTCCAGATTCCAACCAGAGCAACAGTGACACCAAACATTTGCTTTTAATTCACTTATTTATAAAACCATGAACTCTAACAACAAAAATGCTGTGTGAAATAAAAAGACCAAATATGGCATAAGATACTTAAACATATCTACAAGTAACACTTACATGATAGACTTTATTTTGCAAACAAAAAGTAGTTTGAAAATATTGGCTATAATAAACCCATATAGACCTATGTAACTACTCATACAGAGGCATAGTCTACTTATATAGAGTTATAAACTCTAACAAATATATATGTAGTGTCTACCCATATAGAGATGCAGTTTGCTCATGTACAAATATAGTCTACCGATGTAAAGATATTGCCTACCCATACAGAGATATAGTGTACTCATAAGGTGCCCTAGTGAACCCATATAAAGTCTACCCATATGGAGGTCTAAAACATTAGTGTTACCTAACGTCATAGACAAGACAGCTTTTTTGTTTGTTCTCTGGTATTTTGAGTCAAATACTAGTGAACTAAAAGCAAGTGTTTCTATTTTATTTATTGTTAAGTTTTTTTACACTTTCATTTATTAGGTGAGATTCAAATTATGTCTCTCATCATTGGGATTTCCAACTTTCTCATTCAATTTGAAAACACATACTTTCATAGGGTTAATAGACACTATGTCCTATTAATTTTGCACATCAGTGTCTCCATTATAAATATGGACATGTTATTTCTGTGTAGGCCAATGTGCCATATTGAAGAACAGCTGGCATTCAGTTGTCACCTGCAACAAAATTCCTAAGAATGGGAAACACATACAGGAATTCATAAAAATTGTGCTATTATTGAAAACAAAAGGAATATGTAAAAGAACAGAATTTGGAGACTTTAAAATCAGAAGCAGCCACAGTGGCTTGACTCTTGCATGAGCGAGCACCAAGAGTTTAGTAAATCACTTGACACCTGGGGACAAGTAAAGTGCAAGAGTAATTCACTGAATAAATGTACTGGCCCACATGTATGTTGACTGGGATGTCTGTCACTACAGAAATATTAAACATGGAATATAGAGTGTTTTTAGTAGAGTCATGTGGACACACATCTGAAAGTAAACCAGGCTTCATGCAACAACAGAGATGAGTTAAAGAGAACAAAACTGGGATTCTTTCAGAAAATGCTGACTTCCCAAAGGGAAGTGCAGGCAGATTGACACATATTGTCTCCATTATCTGTGCTAGCTAGAAAAGTTTAATTAATTCTTTCTTCACCTCTAAACAAGAATGATATTTAGTATAGCAAGGGAATAAATGATTTGGTGCCTTCAAATCAGTTTCTAAAGATATTTGCTGTCTTTTAATTCTAACATTAAACATTCCACCAGATTCCAATGAATGCAGTCATAAATCAGTGGTACATTAGATCTTATTTAAGAAGCTGATGTTTGATAATTATAAATTGAAAGATAAAACAAAAGGGATAAAAAAGGTAGCAGATATGTGTGTGTGTGAGGGACTAATCAAAATACATTAAACACTAATATAAGATTATTAGATAGAACAAAATTTGTTAATAATAAAATAAATGAAATAAAATGACACCATAACATTAACTTAGGAAGGAAAAATAGTAGAGAGGTAGGATTAAGGGGACAAGAGAGGAGACGAATGAGAGAAAGAGGGCAAGTATAGTCAGGTTACCATGTTTCTGGAGTTAGGTGCCTATTTAATTCCGGTGTGACATCTTAGCCCACACAAGAGCCTGGACTGTAGTTGGCAGGCTTCCCAACCCGTGTGGTGTAGGTAGAAAAGAGAACTCAATGTGGTAATTAGATAAGGTGTAAATCCTAAGATTGTGTTTCAAGTAATACATATTTCAAACACCAATAAAATAACGTTTAATGTAATTTACAGAAATTCAAAGTGACTCATATTTAAATAATCCTCAAGAAAAACCAAACTAAATGTAAAGTGTTGTAGCTGCCCTTTGAATAAAACCACCCAAGACTAAATACAAGCTGATAGGAGTATCTGGAACCCTTCAAGAAAACACCAAGGTTCTTATTATCTAATTATCACTGAATATGGACATTACTTATCCTGCAAAAATAATTCAGAAACTGAATTAAGTTCTCCCCTAAACACACCAAGTGCCATGAGGAGAGATTTCACCCATATATGTGAAACTGTTCCTCCTCCTTGGATGCAGGGTTTGGATGCCCTAAAAGCCTTCTTGTTTCCCCAGTCCTGCCTGGTAACATGGTCAAGTTCAGCATTCAAGAGCAGACACTATGGAAATCTGTGAACTGGCCAGGTCAGTAACAACAACAGTATGTGTAGTACAGTTCCAAAAAGACTACCTTTATGGCCTGTATTCTTTACCCATTAGGCTGCAGGGCTCTGACCTGTGTAGCAGTTTTAGTTTCCAAAGAATGTTGAACTTCTCTAAATGAACTATTGAACACTGAATATTCAAGGACAAATGAAAAGTTTTTTTAAAATGTCATTTATCAAGAAATATAACTATTTCTTGTGGCATGTCAGCAGTGGCACTGTAGGCCTTTAGGATGAATGTGCCAGGTCATAAGGTGTAAAAATGTCTTCTGTACATTCTGGACAGTGAGTTTTAGCCCCCTTTCCTTGGCCTGGTGGTTGCAGAGAAGGAAAGAAATAGAGGGGATATTTTCATGTGAACGGCTTTTTAAAGACTGTAATAAAATCTCAGTTAAAGGTGAACAAACATTGACTTCAGTACCTTCAGTGTCCAGACTATTTCCAAAGGAGCTAACATTCAACCTCAATCAACAATGTGGGTGATCATAGCCATTAAAATTATTTTCTATTAAAATGTAATCCAGGTAACTATCATATGAAACCAACACCGAGAACAGTCAAATGATGAAGTATATATATATATTTTTTTTTCAATATGGAATACATTTAACCTTAGGCACAATCTATATGGTGCATGGCAAGGGAAAGGGTAAATTTATAGGACTTCCAATTTTCACTAGGATTCTAACCGCAAATGAATCTTTGTAGTAGCACAAGAGATATCTCCATTCTAGAAAAACTCAGATACCTCAAATTAACAGCCCTGATCCTAATTATTGGTAAAAGCTCACAATTAGAAAAGAAGAAAAGTTTGCTATCCTTCCTCTGAGTGCCTCCAGGCTTCTCTATCCAGGGGATGTGGTCAAATATGGGGCACCAGAGTTTGTCTGAAAGTCAGTCCCCCCTCTCCACTCAACTGTGGAGAATGTCCTGTCCTTTGGCTAGATCTGGGTAGGGGTTCGAAGTTTACTGCATGTATTGTCCTTGAGGATATACAGAGGGAGGTCCCCCTCAGTCACAGCGATAGGGAAGGGGAGTAAGAGGAAAATGGGAGGGAGGGAGGAATGGGTGGATACAAGAGATGGAATAACAATTGAGATGTAATATGAATAAAGTAATAAAATATATTTTTTAAAAAAGGAAAGAAAAGAAGAAAAGAAAAAGATGAAGCAGAGACATTTTTTTTTTACCAGAAAAGTTCCAAATATTTGCAGTGACTGCCACATTTCTAAATTCTGTAGACAGCTCTCCTAACATTAAGGGAAATATTTTCCCATTACTTCACTACCATCAATGGTCTAGGCACAAATAAATATGAGGAGAAGGTAGTTGGTTCTTTCACCAGGTACCAGGTCATAGGAAAATTTTTCTCAGCTCTTTTCCTTTTGACAGATATTTTTAAAATTGACTTTCTTAGGAAAATATGAGAAAATGATACTCTGTGAGTAACTGTTACCTTCCTATTGGCAAAAGCTCTCTACAGGAGTGAGACATTGGGCTTACTAACCACAGCGTAGTGGCCACTGTCTGGAATGTTATGAATGTATGCTATCTAAATCAATCAAAGTCCCAGTGACTTTGCCTCTTATCAGTGTAAAGTACAAAGATGACAATACAGTAGAAAAGGAAGAAAGTGGAAATTGTATTTTGTATACCTACATTCAAACTTCTGTCTTAACCTTATGCCCCACCTTTTTCTCTGTATTTTGATTTTATTGACTTACATGTTTACATTGTCTTGGTTTACTTAATGTCCAGTATATTCCATACATTGTAATTGAGATTGTTACTATAGACTGAAAGATATTATTTATGCTATTTTGAAGGTTATGCTTCATTTCTTATAAATTCATAATAATTTTATTCTGCCAAAGTTTGGACATAACTTCTAATATTTTTATTATAATGTTTTATTTTTAACTATTTTTTATTTATCTTTTGATATTATAATTACATAATTTCTTCTTTCATTTTCCTCTCTCCAAACTCCCACAAACACCCTTGCTTGTTCTCTTTAAAATTTATGGCCTCAACTCTTTGTTCATACACACACACACACACACACACACACACACATACACACACACACACACATATATAATATATATACATATATACAACAAACATTATATTATATATACTCCCAACTATATCAATACAACTGGTTCAACATGTATAGTGTGCTTGTATGTACATTTTAAGTACTGTCATTAGATAATCAGTTGTGTTCTTCCCTGGAGAAGACTGTTTCTGCTGCTTTCAGAATTCCTTAATGCTGTCAGTTCTTTGTGTAGGGTCGAGACCTTCTGATCACATGATTATTGTTGTTAGGCTTACTCTGCTCACGTTTAAGGAGTCATGCTGGTGGGTTTAACTTGTGACTTAACACATAGATATAACTTCATAGCAAATTCCCTGAGCCTCTGGCACCTACATGTTTTTACCCTGCCTTTCTCAGTATTCCATGAGCCTTAAGTATGGGAGTTGTTTTGTAGAGGTATCCATTGGGACTGGACTCCATGACTGGATTTTGATTGGTTGTGGTTTTCTGTATAGATCTCTGTTGCAAAGATATTTTTCCTTGATGAGATATGAAGAGCCCACATCTCTGTAGGTATAAGGACAGAAATAGTTAAGAATGTTAGGAAATGTCATTGTTTAGTAAAATGGTGGTATTAGACTCTCCTGTAATAACCATGACTTCACTAGACTGGAAAGTTTTCTAGGTTGCCGGTACTAGGCATGGTTTCTCTCTTGTTGATTGGGTTTTAAGTCCAACTAGGAGCATGTGGTTACCACCAAGGCATACGTGACACTCCTGCAACCTTACGGCCAACATGCCATGTCTTTGCTGTGGTTCATAGGTATCACAGCTCAGTAATGCTGCCGGTTCCTCCCTCTTTTGGAAGCTTGCATGACTCCTAATAGCTTTATGCAAATGCGATCATTTTCAACTTTGATATGAGGGAGCTAATGACAGAAAAAAAAACAACTGGACAAATTTCATGTTTCTAGTTCTTTAGGAGCCATCTGGGCTTTAGAGAAGAAATGAGACATTTGTACTCATTTTTATCAATTAGCTTCAAAATATAACAAGTTTCTTTGGCCTCATGGTTCTGTAAGTTCCTGACCCAAATTCAGTGGTTTCTGCTGAGACAACAGCATGTTTCAACCAGAGCGTGTGATACACAGCAGGAACAGGAAGGAGTCCGGGCATGGTACTTTTGAGGACATGTTTCCCATTACCTACCTAAGGATCTCCTAGTTGAACCCACATCCTGAGATTTTACTACATTCAGAAAATGCCACTCTGAAACCAAGCCTAAACAGTGGAACCTGTGCAACTCACTTATCCGAACGGTAATAGTCTACTTAGCCAATTAAGTATGTAGGGCAGACAGGCATGGTGGCACACACCTTTATTCCCAGCACTTGGGAGGCAGAGGCAAGTGGATCACTGTGATTTCTTTTTTTTTCTCCTTTATTAATTTATTCTTGTTACATCTCAATGGTTATCCCATCCCTTGTATCCTCCCATTTTTTCCTCCCTCCCATTTTCCCCTTATTCCCCTCCCCTATGACTGTTCCTGAGGGGGATTTCCTCCCCCTCTATATGCTCATAGGGTATCAAGTCTCTTCTTGGTAACCTGCTGTCCTTCCTCTGAGTGCCACCAGGCCTCCCCCTCCAGGGGACATGGTCAAAGGTGAGGTACCAGAGTATGTGAGAAAGTCATATCCCACTCTCCACTCTACTGTGGAGAGTGTTCTGTCCATTGTCTAGATCTAGGTAGGGGTTTAAGGTTTACCGCCCGTATTGTCCTTGGCTGGTGCCTTAGTTTGAGCGGGACCCCTGAGCCCAAATCTGCCTATCATAATGTTCTACTTGTAGGCTTCTAGGGCCCTCTGGATCCTTCTACTTTGCCATTATAAAGTATGTCCAGGACAGCCAAGGTTACACAGAGAAACCCTGTCTCAAAAAAAAAAAAAAGAAAAGAAAAAAAGAGTATGTAGGAGAAACTTGTTGGGTGTTGGTGAGGGAGCCTGCCTGTATTAAGTGTCAGCTTATTTGCCAAGCTTATTTCTAGACTGCAGTATAGCTAATTCTGAAACTTTGCTAGGGTTTTTATTCAAAAAAATTTTTACCTTGGCTCAACCACCCAGAAGAAATATGACCAGTTTGATAAAGGTATTTTCTCCCTCTGAGTTATCAGCTGAATACTATTCATCTACAATATCATTCAACAAATTACAGCCTTCACACAAACATGATAATTAGTTTTAATTTCCCTTGTCAACCTAAAATAAATATGGGATAACTGACACCTTGGGATATTGAGAATTTTTCTTACCTAAAAACAAGCCTAACACTAGTCTTTAGTAACATGAAAGAATATTTGATAATTCATAGAGAATCTTAAAATTCAGATGGTTCCTGTCTGAAAAGGTTGCTTTATGAATTGAACTTTCCATTACATAATTTATGAATAAATTCAGCCTTTCATATTTTAAAGTGACTACTTCTGTTCAGCCTTAATCCTCTGGCTTTTACAAAGAAAATTTGAGATTATGAATACAAAGAACTCCGGGACTTTCTTCACCTGCAAGTAAAAAGCATGTGATTAGGGGGACTGGGTGGTTTAAGACATTCATTCGGTAACAGATTCTCTTTTATTTACAAGTCTGAAATAGTTCTTTATCTTAATGCTTCATTTATCTGTCAAAACACTTTATTTTTGTACTGTTTTTGAAATTCTGTTTTATGAGTCACGATGCTTTTCTGCTTTTTCCTGTAAATTTGTTTTACCTAGTCACTCTTTGCTTCATCAAATAACCATGAAAAGTCTACTATGTGTTTGTACTCGCTGTGAGTTGGAAAAAACTGAAAACAAATTTTCTTTCGCTTTTCTGTAATGCAAAAAAAAAATGTAATTTGTAAAAAGAAAAAGTATTTTACCTAACTAAAAATAGAAGGATATAAGTTCAATAGTTTGAGTTGGTTTTCTCAGCTTTGATTTCATTTTATTGCATTCGGTGTTTATATTTAATTTGACCTAAATTCATCAAATACCTGTTAGGATATTTACTGACTAAAAGAAATGAAAGTAACTTTCCATGTATTGTTCAAATGTTTTAAAGTAGATTTTGGCAATAAATACCTATTGATTTTTGTTTTTACATGTCCATTCCATTTATGTATTTTGTGTGTAGAAAGAATATACTTGCAGAAGTCAGAGGACAAACTGTAGAAGTTGGTTCTTTACTTCTAGCATGGAATTCTGGGGACTGAATGACGACAGTCAGGTTTGGCCACAAATGCCTTTACCTCCTGACCCATCTCTAAGAGGGTGACTTCTTGTATGTGGCCTCCTTTCTATCCCTTGGACCAGTGAGTCAGTATCTGTGACAGTACAATACTGTTTTGATTACTATGTCTCCGTATTGTAATTTGAAATAAGGGATAGTAATGCTGCCAAGCAGTTTTTAACTGTTCAGAATATTTTTCTATCTGGGATATTTTCTATAACCATATAAAACTTACGATGATTTATTTCAGTTTATGTAAAATTAGTTTTGAATTTTGATGGTGAATGTCTTGAATCTGTAAACTGTTTTTGGTATAATGTCCATTTAAAAATATTAGTCTTACATATGCGTGGGCCTAGGGGGCCTTTCCCTCTTCTGGATCTTCAATATCTTTCTTCAGGGTCTTAAAGTTTTCACTGCATATGTCTTTCACTTCCTTGGTTAGATGTATTCCCATATTTTTGAGGCTATTATAACTAGAATTGTTTCCCAGATTTCTTTCTCAGTATGTTTGTTTTCACATAGAAAGGCCACTGATATATGTATAATTTACATTCTGCTACTTTGATGAATATGTTCATCAGCTATAGTTGTTTCTGATGCAATTAGGATCATATATATATATATATATATATATATATATATATATATATATATATATATCATCCACCATGACCAGGCATGCTGATGTGATTCAATATACAGAAACCCATCAATGTGATCCACCATATAAACAAACTAAAATTAAATAACACAAATGATCATCCCATTAAATGTCAAAAAAAGCTTTTCACAAAATCCAACACCCGTTCATGTTTAAAGTCTTGGTGAGATCAGAGATACAAGGCACATACCTAAACATAATAAAGGTAATATATAGCAATCAAATAGCCAATATTAAATTAAACAGAGAGAAGTTCAAAGCAGTTCCACTAAAATAGGGGCCTAGACAAGGCTATCCACTTTCTCTCTATCTCTTTAATATAGTACTTGAAGTTCTAGCTAGAGCAATAATACAACAAAAGATCAAGGGGATCTATATCAGAAAGGAAGAAGTCAAAGTGTTGATATTTCCAGATTACACGATAATATACATAAGTGACCCCCAAAATTCTACAAGAGAACTCCTACAGCTGGAAACACCTTCATCAAAGTCACTGGATACAAGGTTAATTTTTAAAAACTCAGTAGTCCTCCTATATATAAAAACACAAATGGGCTGAGAAGGAATTTAGGATGGTCTTGCTCCCGGCGTTAACATGTCATTACCCTTAGATAAAAGAGCGAATTTGGACATCCAGTTGAAGAGATATCTGAAGCAGATATTCAACTTGAGAAGCTTTTGGTATGCAGTGTATTTTGGTGGAGGCCGGGTGTTCAACTCAGTCTATGGTAGTGAGAGCATAGATACTATTTGACTGGGTCACTGCCTTTCTACTGGTTTACACTCTTGACATATTGTAAAATAAGTGTTTGGTGCATGCTCCAAATTATCTTCCTTTGTCTGTACCATCTCTCTCCTTGGAATGCTGACAGACAGAGGCATGCTTCAAATGATAGTAAATAGTATTAATTGAGATATCTTGTGCTCTGGCTAACTGTAAGCCTTTATTGCTACTTAGAGTTGTGAACTTTCTGCCATTATGAAACGGGCGGACATTTCCAAGTAGAGGCAGCAATGTGGAATGTGTTCACTGGTTTTAAAGTTCCAAAAAGTTGTTATCGAAAGAGAGTTCTCAAGAGATTTTGTGAGCTGCCACTATGTTTTCTGTAATGACAAAGGTAAAATGCTCTCTCATTTACAGTGATATTGCAATACACAGCATAGTGCCGCTGAATTAGGTTGATTTTATGTCTTTTTTATAAACCTGATGGTTCGTTCTACTCCACTCTGCTCAACTCTAGTAGGTACCAAATTGGCCATTTTAGTTACATCAGAAGTATTGGCAACAATGGCATATGTCTCAGGCCTCCACATCATGTGAATAACTTCATCTTTTTCAGAGAGTGTTTGGACACAAGCTGCATTATACTAATGCTTTCAAAGACACTGAAGGAGTTACCTCATGCCATGAACATTTCAATAATGGCATTATATTATAGCAGGTTACGACAACCTCAATGCATTAGGACAGAAAATCTCAACTACCTTCTAAATGGAAGAAATAATATCAGTGATCTCGGATTCTTGGTGCACAAGCCTATTATTCTCTGACATTGCATTTGCCATTTACTGGCCATGTAGCCCAGGAAGAAGTATCAGATTTTAACTCACATTTAAAATAGCTACTGATCTTGGGACCATGATGTTACTTTTTTACATAAACCTCTTCAGCTACACAATGCATTTGTCTCTGTCATGAAAATCACAAGATGCTTTTTTTCCTATGTTTGCAGATTTCTTTGCTGACATAGCCAGATTTCACTGACATTAGCACATAACCAAATTCCCCAACTGCAGATGATTAATAAAGCACGTGAGGTTTGGTTTCATTTAAAACTTGGTAATCATCAACATTCTGAGTTTATTTTTTTTAATTTATGTATGTTAGCATGTGTATAGCCTGTGTGGTATGATGTTGCGTGTGTGTGTGTGTCTGTATGCACATACACATCTATGTACATACATGTGGAGAGTATTGATATGGGGTGATTATCTCAACCATTCTGCACATTAATTTTTGAGATAAGACATATCATCAGCCTCCAGAGCTCACCAATTATCTTGCCTGGCTGTCCAGAGAGTTCTAGGAATCCATTTGTTTCCATCTCCCCAGCAGTAGTCACACAGACACACCACACAAGCACCTTTACATGGGTGAGCAGGTCTGAAGTCAGGTTCACAGGTTGACACTGAAGGTGATTTATTAATTGAGTCATCGCCTCAGTCCCTTCATTGTAACCTTCTCTAAATAAAACTGTAAATAAAGTAAAATATTCCTGTGTACAAGACTCTATGGTGAGGTCAGGGTTTATAAGGGCAAAAAAGAGGAAAGAAAATTGTAAAATATCTTCATTTCCTTTAGTCTAAGCTGCCAAAGAAAAATTATAGAGGAAAAGAATTAAAAAATATGTATCCTTCCTCTGAGTGCCACCAGGCCTCCCCATCCAGGGGACATGGTCAAAGGTGAGGCACAGGAGTATGTGAGAAAGTAATATCCCACTCTCCACTCAACTGTGGAGAATGTCCTGTCCATTGGCTACTCTGAGTAGGGGTTCGAAGTTTACTGCATGTAATGTCCTTGGCTGGTGCCATAGTTTGAGCAGGACCCCTGGGCCCAAATCTGCCTTTCATAATGTTCTTCTTGTAGGTTTCTAGGACCCTCTGGATCCTTCTACTTTGCTATTCTTCCATGTTTCTCTCACCTAGAGTACCAATAAGATGTCCTCCCCTCTGTCCCACTTTCCAGATAAGTGAAGACATTCATGAGACATGCCCCTTGGGCTACTGTCCAGATATAAGTGAGTATATACCATCTGAGTCTTTCTGCTTCTGGGTTAACTCACTCATTATGATCATTTCTACTTCAATCCATTTGTCCACAAATTTCAGAAATTCCTTGTTTTTAATAGCTGAGTAGTATTCCATAGTGTAAATCTACCACAGTTTCTTTATCCATTCTTCTACTGAGGGACACTAAGGCTGTTTCCATTTTCTGGCTATTATGAATAAGGCTGCTATAAACATGGTTGAGCAAATGCTCTTGTTGTATACTGGAGCATCTTCTGGGTATATTCCAAGGAGTGGAATAGCTTGGTCTTGCGGAAGCCTTATTCCCAGTTTTCTGAGATAGCACCAGATAGATTTCCAAAGTGGCTGTACTAGTTTGCATTCCCGTCAGCAATGAATGAGTGTTCCTTTCTCTCCACATCTTCACCAACATGTGGTGTCACTTGAGTTTTTGATCTTAGCCATTCTGATAGTTGTAAGATGGAATCTCAGAGTTGTTTTGATTTGCATTTCCCTGATGATTAAGGAGGTTGGGCATTTCTTTAAGTGTTTCTCAGCCCTTCGATATTCCTCTGTTGAGAATTCTCTGTTTACTTATGAGCCCCATTTCTCAATTGGGTTATTTGGTTTGGTGGTGTTTAATTTCTTAAGTTCTTTAAATATTTTGGATACTTGACCTTTGTCAGAAGTAGGGTTGGTAAAAGTCTTTTCCTAGTCTGTAGGCTATCGCTTTGTTCTCTTGACAGTGTCTCCTGCCTTATAGAAGCTTCTCAGCCCCATGAGGTCCCCTTTATTAATCGTTGCCCTTAAGGCCTGGGCTGTTGGTGTTCTGTTCAGGAAGTTGTCTCCTGTGCCAATATGTTCCAGGCTCTTCCCCACTTTTTCTTCTAACTGATAGAGGAAGGATAGCAGGCTACCAAGAGTAGACTTGATACCCTATGAGCATATACAGGGGGAGGAGGTCCCCCTCAGTCACAGTCATAGGGGAGGGGAGTAAGGGGGAAATGGAGGGATGGAGGAATGGGAGGATACAAGGGATGGGATAACAATTGAGATGTAATATGAATTAATTAATAAAATATATTAAAAATATGTAATTGGTGCTCCATCCTACTTTCATTCCCATAGGGTTTTTGAATTCTCTCTTCATGCTACCTCTGCTTGCTTAGAATTTTTTAAGGGCTCTAAAACTGGGGAAGAAAGAAAAAAAGATAAAAAGGTCCAGTCCAGAGATCTAAAAAACAGGCCTGCTCTCATGTGTGCAAAGGCACAGGAAGTTAGCTTTTTAATATTATTGACTTTCCTTAAACACTAACTTTAACCTGATTTAGGTGTGCTAAATGACTTAACATGGGTGTGATATGACATGAAAGCATAATACATGTTTATTCCATGAATTCACAAAATTTGACATGTTATAAAGCAATGGGGATTATTTGTTAAGAAATTCAGTAAACATCTCTAAATCTGTATAGGATGCTTTTTTATGTAATGTTTTTATAAAATGTCTCATGTTACATGAGTAATGTTATATTTTAATCAATAGTAATACACAAATAAGTTAAAAATCAAGACTTTTGATTAAAGGAAAGGGAAGAGGCAAAGAAAGAATTGGAGAATAAAGGGTGGGTGAAAATGATGTAAACATCTAAAATCAAAAATTAGAAACCCTGCATTGCAATTTTTTCAAACATAAAATTCTATCTTTTTTTAGCACACAGAATTGAGCATCATTTTCCAGAAGTACTTTCCACTCCATGCTATCTGTGATTTGTTTAAGTCACTGCTTCTAAAAGGCAGACTCCCTTCCTCTTCTCTAGCTACTGACCTACCTTGACCTTGCTTGGAATGCTAACAGGATTTTGAAGTATGTGGTGATGTTTGCAGATTTGGGAAGTGCATCATCACTTGGAGATATTCTGATTTCTGACTTCTTATATTTCTTGTTGATAAAAAAACAACTTGCATTTTTCCAACTAGCCAACATGATAGTTTAGCCTGGGTATTCTCATTTTAGAAAGGATACATTTCTATTTGGAAGAGTAGCTTAATAGGAATAAAATTGACTGGAAAAAAAATCATTGCTTTATTCTAAGCTTGATTTCTTATTATGTGTCAACCATCTGTATAAAGTCTTGCTTGGTTAGATAGCAGGGAAAATCTGTCAAAAAAAAAAAAAAAGAGATCTGCTTCCAGATTCTGCTTTTGTTTCTGGGAACTCTCACACTGAACAGTTCCAGCCAGTGTTCACCATTTCCATTCAGATCCGAAGACAAGCCTCACTGAGTCTTCACACTCATCATCCCAGCTCTGCATCTATCAACAACACTCTGACCAGGAAACACTTCATTTCAGTTTTTGCTTAGCTCAGTGGGTTGAGCGTCACAGACAGAGTGTTCTAAACCATCCAGTGAACTGGGATGAGAAGACTAGCTGAGGCCCTCAGGCACGTTGTTGAACTAGAGAAAGGTTACATGGGGCTCCCCATTTATTACATGTTGCTGTATGGAATCGATGACTCTGGTTTAGTTTTAATTACTGCTCATAAAACTAGTTGACTGAAAACTAAAAGGAAATGTCAGCCCAAGTGTATTAATTGGGCTCCAGTGTTATTTCTTTCATCATTACCTTTCTAAGAATACTTACCACTGGTTTGGGTATTTCACACTGCTTAAACACTCCACTTAAGTCAAATAACTATATTGTGAAGAATTAGAAAAGGACTTCAAACTAAAGGACTCTTTCCCACTCTCACTTAGTTTACGACTTGGTTGGGCCACACAAAATTCTTGTCTGATGTTTTTATTACATGATTGTCACACCAACCACTTATTGTATAGAATAGTCAGCTATATATTTTGAGTAACAAAGTCAAAATTAATTTATAAATTATAGGCAAGGTGAATTCCTTTTTAATAAAAACAAACAAACACTCCAGGCACGTAAACAGTCTACTCACATCATACACTTATGTGTTTTCTCTCTTACTCTTCTATTATTGTGAAGAGACACCATGACCAAGACAAGAAAGCATTAATTGTGGGCTTACTTGTAGGTTCAGGAGCCTAATCCATGACTGTCATGTTGGGGAGCATAGCAGCAGATAGGCAAGCATGCTGTTGCAGCACTATATTAAAGTTCATATGTCTCCACAGGATGGAGACAGGCAGAACAAGACTGAGCCCTGTACAGATTTGAAACTTCAAAGCCTACCCTAGTGACACACCTACTCTAATAAGGCCATCTACTCAAACAAGGACACACCTCCTAATTCCTTATAAAATAGCTTAACCAACTAGAAACCAAGCTTTCAAACATACGAGCCCATGGAGGATATTAGCATTCAAACCACAACATTTGCATCCTTAGTCAATAATTTCTCAACAATGAACAAAGAAGATCATTACATTTTACAGACTTATGGACTCAGGCGATGCTAACACTGTATGGTGATGGAACAAATATTCCATGCATTGTAGTACTGTGTGTGTTCAGGTAGGATATAATACTACCCCGCCATAAAAATGATTCAAGAAGCCTATAATGTTAGTCTCATTGTTCCTTAACACATTCCTAATAGGCATCAGAACATGCATCTTGAATCTTTAACAACTAACAAGTTCATTTCTCCAAAGCCCAGAAAATTGTTATAATTTAATGATATGTTTCCAGTGACAAATAAGGCCTTGTTCTTCTTTGTTTGGATATATTGGATTTTCAAGACAGGGTTTCTTTGTGTAGCCTTTTCTGTTCTGGAACTCACTCTGCCAACCAGGCTGGCCTCAAACTCAGACATCTACCTGCCTCAGCTTCCCTAGTGCAGGAATGACATGCACCATTACCACCTAGCAAGCATTTTTTGTACTTACATGTTTTAATAAGCATAGTAGCAAGAATGACGAAGAAGTACATAGTAAGCAATAACAAACAACTCATGAGACAAGTCCCTGTCAAGAAGCCATCTGGTGGACAGACTTGCTCACCTTGCTCTCAAGGTTTGGTCACTAGAACCACAATTATAATAAAATAAAATTTCCTAATGTTCATAGCAGAATATCAATCTCCTAATATTTTGTAACCCACTATAAAGCTATTATTTTGTGACATCATTTACTTCTGGTTCTTTGACTGATTCTGGCACTATTCTGGAGGCTCAAATAATTTCAGGGATGTTTTTGTATCATAAGGCTATTATGTATGATTTGAAAGGCAGTGCATTCCATCAGCTTGTATTATGCTTAAGATATTTGCTGTCCCAAAGCCACATTTCTATGGTAAATTTTGCTGACAGTAAGAAAACTCTCAGCTTTAGCTTCAAATTTCTACCCTATATGACTTTCTCACATACTCTGGTGCCTCACCTTTGACCATGTCCCCTGGAGGGGGAGACCTGGTGGCACTCAGAGGAAGGACAGCAGGTTACCAAGAAGAGACTTGATACCCTATGAGCATATACAGGGGGAGGTAATTCCCCTCAGGAACAGTCATAGGGGAGGGGAATAAGGGGAAAATGAGAGGGAGGGAAGAATAGGAGGATACAAGGGATGGGATAACCATTGAGATGTAACAAGAATAAATTAATAAAGGAGAAGAAAAAAAAGAAAAAAAACATGAACCAATAAAAATAAAAGGAAACATTTATTAAAATGAAAAAAAAATGAAGATCATCACAGAAATTCACAACTGGACATAATCCAAAGACATATGGGTTATGAAGAGCCAATCCTCAATGGACACATCAGCAGTGTAGCTCTGCATTAACAATCCAGAGATCGGAAAGATTGTAAGAGTCAGAATTCTAGGAAGTCTGCCATGTGACTGCATCTCTTACAAATGACTGCATAAAGAAGATTTGAAGAGTGATGGTATCGATAGGCATGCTAACCTGGAGGAGTGAAAAATCTCATGGGGTCCTATCCCTAGAAAAAGTACTGCAGGAAACTGAGAACTTCAGAGGGACAGGGAGAACTAGCTACTCCTGAGGATCAGTCCCTTGATTGATTATCCAATACAAAGCAGATAGCCTTGAAACCATATACACACTAAAACAAAAATGAACTCAGTTGGTAAATATACATACATACATACATACATACATACACACACACACACACACACACACACACACACACACACACACACAGCAGAAAATAAGAGCATTTATCTTGAGTAACAAGCAGAAAACAGAAAGAACTAACTCCAAATAGTGTGAGCCTTTTGAAACCACTAAGCCTTCCTTGAACAAGGTTGTACCTCCTAATCTTTTCCAAACAGTTCCACTAACTGGGTAAAAAGTATTCAAAGGTATGAGCCTATGTGGAGCATTTTTAATCAAATCACCACGCTCCATTGCCAAGCTCCAGTAGGCTTGTGGCCAGATTATAATGTAAATAGCATTTTGTCCAACTTCAGAAGACAACATACTCTTTCAGTCTCAACAATGCATTTTATCTAACTTCAGAAGACAATAACCTCTTGATCTCAACATTACCAAAGTTGAAATTTCAAAATCACTTAGGAGAATCCAAGTTATCTCTTAACTGTTATCCCTTGAAAAATCAAAGAACAAATTACCCACTTCCAACACACAATGGCACCAAATATACATAGCCATTCTAAAAGAAGGGAGTAGTGAGGAGGCTTCAGTGGGGAAATGCTGTACTATAGAAAGACCTAATACTTCAAAGACTTGAGAAGGAGTAAATTTGATTATCTGAGTATGCCGGGAGTGCAGGTTAGAAACTTTCCAAATGGAAAGATGACAGAGACAATTTTCCACCTCAATAGTCACCCTATCCAGGTAGCTTAGTTTTACAGTGAAGCTTAGTTGTTCAGGGGTTAAGATGTTTTTAGGTCTAGATAGGTGTTGTAAGTTGATAATGACAATATGTGAAGGAGATTGATTTTCATTCAGAAATTTAGATCTATCTATATAGGAAAGATGTCTTCTTCAAGGCTGTCAAATAAAAATAGTCAAAACACTAAGAATCTAACATTTATATAATTCCTGATTGTTTCACAGTTCTTCTTGCCATAGGCAATGTATTGGATATATGTGTAATAATATAAATGTATATGCACAAAAATAAGATAATTTAAAAAATAAAAATAAAAACAAATAAAAGAAAGACCTAATTCATCAGTGAAAACTCCAGCAGCTCTATCTCTGATATCACAGGGTTTAAATAGCTACACAAATCTATATCTTTGGTGCAATGTCCTTCTCTCTTTTGCAGTTTATACTCCCTTTATCACCAAATTCTTGGTGTAAGCATTAGATTTTCTGGTCCTTTTTTCTCTTTGAATTATACATTTTTATTTCTTTTAGTATCACTTGATCCTTTTTACTGTAGACCTTTATAAAAATGATTGATAATGACCACAGAACAAAGTCTATATTAAGCTGCCTTGAAATCCTCTTCACCAAAAATTATCTTATTATTTTAAAATCTAACCCCAAGAAAATTCTTAAAAAGATGGAAGAGAACAGCCACAACCTTTGCCAAAATATCACAAGAATATTCTCTAGGTGAGTAGTTAACATTCTTCCCCTTTGAAATCTCTTGAGTTGGGCCTCAGAGTCCAGCACTACTCTCTTCCAGGCTCCTACTAAAATATTCTATTAAACTAGTACAAAGTCCCATCTTCTTTCATATTCCTCCAAGAAAAATATATAATCATGTCTGTTACAGCAATAGCTCACTCCCTGGTAGCAACTTTTGTTTCAGTTACTTTCTATTACTGTGATAAGAACCCAAGACCAAGGCAATTTATTGAGGAAAGTTTACTTGGGCCTTACAATTTTATAGTCTTAGGTAGGGAAGCACAGAGGCAGCTGTGAAGGCAAGAGGTAGCTACAGCAGCAGCTAGGAATTCACATTTCAAACAGCAAGCAGAAAAAAGAAAGAGCCAACTCCAAAGAGTGTGAGCCTTCTGAAACCTCAAACTCTACTTTCAGTAGCACAGCTCCTCCAAGGCCACACCTTCCAATTCTTCCCAAACAGTTCCATCAACTAGACATATAATCCTAAGGTAGTCATTTTCATTCAGAGCTCTACAATATATGTTTATGTAACAAAGGAAAAGAAGCCATTAATTTGAGCGTAGAAAAGGAGATCATGGGAGGGGTTGGAGTAAAAGGACACACAAGGGGAAGATGGAAAAAAAGAGAAGAGGAGAAGTGATGTTATCATACTTTAATTAAAATCTGTAAATAATTAAAATAATATGCTGCTCTGGTTGCTTAAAAACTATAGCAGTAGAGGTGTTTCAGTTGAGCTTTGTTATCTTAGCTATAAGGTATAACTGGGCTCTCAACTATCACTTAGGGCAGTAATACTCAGATCCAGCTTCGTTCAGACTAATTTTTGAAAAGCTTGAAAAATATAGAGATTTCCTGCCTCCAAACAATTCCTTGAAAATCGTTTAGTATTGGAAGTTATCAGTGCAAATGGGGAAAAAAAATAAAATGACATTCATTGAAACTACTGCATGATCTGAGTAATGAAATCAGTAGTCCTCGGACTGCATCCTGTGCTTGTGCTAACTGGGAAATCTCTAAAACTGATCATGTTTGCATCATCTTCCCTGTGCTGTTCTGTGCTCAATATAGAATGGGATGTGGGTGACAGTGTGGTAACCCACCCTATGAGTCGTAAGATAAACCAGACTCTAAATACTCCTATGCTAATATTCATGTCTACATTAACATAGCCTGTTATTTATAACTGTGGTACATTGAAAATATGAAGGCATTTCGGAATGAAGTATTCCAGAGTCAAATAGTACTCCAGGTATCTTGTATAAAATGTTTTTCCTTCAGCAATCTATTTTTTTGCATATATGGGGTTGTTTTTCAGAAATACTTTTTTAGCACATTTGTGATATAACTTATGTAGAAGATTGGAAATATTGGGAGACATCAATGTTAAAAACAGACATACTGACTAATTTTTATTTGCCAATTCATCTGGATTATTATTTTCACTTGCATGATTTTAAATTTCAACGGTAGATTTGGGTTTGGTAATGCCAGGGGTGTTCCTTCCCAAAAATGTTTTGGCTTATTTCTTTAACAACTCCAGTATCACTTAGTAATGAAAAAAACAGATTTAACTTTAGTATGTAGGCAGCATAAAACCTTCCCATGTAATTTTAGAATTGTTTCAAAAGGCTATGTGTCCTTTCAGATATTTTGTTTGTTTGTTTGTTTGTTTGTTTACTTAATGGAATCTATGCTCAAAGGCATAGTCTGGGTGGAATATATCATTATAGGTGAAACAGATATTTATGTTTGACATTAAAGCTAATTCTCCGAAAAAAATGATGTTTTGATTATCAAGTATAGATCTTTTTGTATATTTACGCATGTTGGACAGTGGGGAAGTTCACTTCAGTTCCACTGCATCCTGGGTAGAGGTAATAATACATACAAACAAGAATATGAGGATATCATCAGCACAAGAGGCAATTAAGAGAGCCAGATTCTTAAATATCATTAATACTAGACACATAATAATACCTCCTAAGACTTGGTAGGACTCAAAGTGCTATTTCTGTTACTATAAGAGACTTTAATAATTTATTTTCATTATGGTCTTTAGTTAGATTGAATCATACAGTGACATGTGGCATAACTGTATAAGAAGACAGCTCTCATGGGCACATGTTCCCCAATTACCCAACATCCAACATGCTGGCTGCCAGTGCCTGAGAAAAGCTCGTGAAGATTTGAGAACACTGAAGATGAAATGTCTTTTGAGGATAGAATCTGGAAATAAAAAAAAAGATATTTTAAAGAAAAATCTGTTATTTCCAGCACAAGTGAAGCAAAGGTGATGGGTGAAGCCATCATGTTGATAAAGGTGGAGAGAATAAGTTGATGTGCCTGAACCTTAAATCGGAGCAAGAATGTATGCAGATCTCCTGTGGCACTATGGAGGACAGACCTTAGCAGAAGCAGAGCACTAAAAGGATGTTAGAGTCCTGCCTAAGAAAATCTTACATGTTTTGCAACTTATATTAGAGTGGCCTCACACAACTTCCCAATCCAGTCATTAGTGGCTCTCTGGAAGCATTCTCAATCCATTTTCCCCAGTAACTCAATTTAACTCTCCCAAAGAGATGCTACCACGTGGAATTCTGGATTGGGAAAGTGCGCACACTAAGTTTTAGTACAGATAGAAATCCATGTTCTTATGGATGGTATTCGCATTCGTTTTCACCGTTGTGAAGTATTTTGCTGCAAGAGATAAAAATCAAGGACTTCCTCAGTCTGCAACGCCCATTTCTTCATTTCAGCTTTGCCATTTTACAGTAGTGTGACAGTGATAGACAATCATACGTTGGAGTTAGAGTTTTTATTTTCTCCCTGACTAGTGATGTATGACAGAGTGCTGCCTCGTGATTCTGAACAGAGCAAAGTGACTCACGGCTCCCAGTCAGCTGCTTGATTACCAAGACAAACAGCTGGATCTTCAAGTATTAGTGTTATATTCTAACCAGTAGTGTTACATAAATTAGATGTGATTTATGGATTGCACACATCCAGCATTTCCAATATATGTTGAGTTTATGAGACTATACCACAGTTTTATGTTGAGCCACACTAATATATTTTATTTATGAATATTTCCTCATTATTTCCCATTTTTGTAACTACCAGGAATGTTGCTATTAACATCCTCAATCAGTTACACTTATCTTTCTGTGTAAGACATTGCTTAGGGCAAACATGCAGCAATGGAATGCATATAATATATATCATTCATAGCTTTATGTACATGAGACAGTTTACATTATTCTTCAAAGTTATTGTATTAATTTGAAGTTCACTCAGATGTGCAGAAGAATCTACATTGTTCCATACCCATTCCGACATTGTGTTGACAGACTTTTACAGGTTTTCCCATCGGAATACGAGGATCTAATTCTCACTGATGTGATTACTAGAGAAGTTGAGTTTTCTTCTCCTTGTGAACCATAATTTTTTGTGACTCTGCCCCACCTTTTCTCACAGGAGGTTTATGTTTGTTCCCTATAAAATTTTATCTTTAACTGAGAGAAAATCAAATAGGTTTTGTGAAACTGATCACATTGATCTCTACCTCTCCTTTTCCTGATCTCCTTAAGGATCGAACTCTACATTTTCTTTTCTTTTTTTTTCCCCCATTATACTGATCTTGTTTATTGATTATCACAATTCTACCTTTCGTGATATTCTCCTGAATCTGAAGTATGCTTATATTTACATTCAAAATCAGCAGTTTGAAGTGACTTGCAGTTATTTTTCTTTTAATTTTTATGACTAATTTATGTTCATAACTCTTATCTCTGGATTCATTATGGAAGATGGTCCAGATTGTGGTTAATTTTATGATGAAATATGAACTGAATTCAGGGAACTCTTACTGAAAATTCCCTGAAAAAGTTCCAGTGGAACTTTTCACAGAGTATATGTCGTCATGTGTTTAATACTAACTAAGAATATGTAAGCAGACAAAATGATTGTAATTTCCAGGGCTTATTTATATTTCAAGGGACATTATTTTAACTTCTAATCAACATGGCATTAAGGCCAATAGGCAATATTTTCCTATGTAAATTACTGCAAAACGAAGTTAGATGAAACATTTATCCTTAGGCTAGAAAGATGCATACCATTTCCATGCATGAAGACTATATTAAGAATATCAAACTACTGTGTTAGTTTGTTATGTGCTAAATTTAGAACCTAAAAGAAGAGACACTTGTAACATTATTGAAAAGGAATATTATGATATAAATAGCCGGCACCCACAATAATCCAATGTGACATTTTCAACATAGACAATTTCTCAGTATTCTGCCTTAGGGATTTCAAATGAACCAAAGAACAAATTCTGATAAGAAAACCACTATAAATGATGCAGTCCATAATGTTATCAGGAAGATGGGTCCATATGTATCAATAAAAATACAAATAGAGATGTGTAAAATATGTTAAAGATTTCACCACACAGTAAAGGGAAGATACCATATCATGGACCTTGAGTCATATTATATATAATTAACTTCATTTTGGAGGATAAAGTAGTATGACTGAAGCATCTCGCCAGAGAAGTGAAAGAAAAGTTAATGAACAACATGTTTCATGGGTATTCATTTAAATTAACAAAATAGCCTTGAAGCGTAGGTTTTGCCCGCATTTGCTTCTTTGTGGGTTCCTTTTTCTACCACCATTCTTCACCCCTGTTCTATCCTCCTAACCACCGACAGTGGGAGGGGGAAAGAAGATTAGAGGGAAAGAGGGTGTGGATATTGTTAGATTACTTTCTGCTGATTACAGGCATCGAGTTCCTTGGCATGAGTTTAATCCTTGTTGTCAATATACTCAATATTTTCTACTCATTTATTTGTGTATGACCTCTTGACAAATAGCAACCAAGTACCAAGACCACCAGCAGCAGCAGCAGAAGGAGCAGCTGCCACCTCTCAGTTCCCTAGCATTTATATATCCTCTGAAATGCTCCCAGAATTCCAAACATCACACACTTGCAGAAACTATCTGCAGCTGAAAAGGCCATGCCCCTTCTAGAGCAAGAGGCAAATCATAGTCAGCTGTTGTGATGTAGTTACTTGTTCCCGTACCTGGGATTAAAACTAAAACCTATTCCCTAACATTTCTGTGCTTTTATAAGAAACCAAAATTACAAAATTGTTAATATGTTTCCCCCTTTCTGTTATAGGACATTAATTATGACATGTTTAGGAGAAATTATAAACAGAAACATTTGCAATGAAATGGAACTTTTAGGATCAGTGGTCAAGTTTTCAAGAGACCTCTCCTGCTTAGTTCTAATCTTTATCAATTTTGGTAGTATCCATAGCTTTTCATTTCCTGTGGAAACATAAGCACACCTATATCCCCAACACAAATCTTTTACACTTTTCATTCTGGTGTCAACACATCCTTATAGTACATAAATTGATTTAATTCTACAGTATTTTATATAACTTGCTCTATAACTCTCTGCTACTCTGGTCTGAAAAAAAAATACTTTGTGTTATAGGGCCTCAAGCCAACCCACCCTACCCCAAACCACTTCTCCACAGTAACAGATTTCTTTGGATATCTCTTTTGGACCTACATTTATTGGTTCAATCGCACCACTTGCCTTATCATGAGCATACACATGAAATACTAGGCCCGCTTTCTGGCTTATATTTAGAAAACCCCTTTGCTTCTAGAAACAAGCTTGTTCACCTTTCTAGTACAAAGTACCTTATCTCTAAGAGTTAACACAAAGGGCATTTTGAGATCTGAGACCTTTAGCAGCTTGGACACAATGTCTTTGTAAATGAACAAATTTCCCACAATTAAAGCACCAGGGATTTTTATATCAGAGACCTTTAGCAATAGCTTTTCCAATGTCTTTTGGGCCGGTACTCATAAGACCCAATATGGGTTATGTCCCTTATCCACTCACCCACTGATGTTGCCCACACCTTTAACATTCTAAAAACTCTTTTACATTCATTATTTGCATTTTCGATAACAAGGGTCTCTATCAACACCTGCTTCATGTTAAGATCTTATATGGATTTCTTCATAGCTGAGCCCAATCTTTGTGAAAAATCAGTGAAGTTTTCTCTAGAGCCTTCTATGATCTTAATAAATGAGGTGGACCTTTTCCTGTGTTCCTCAACTTTGCTCCAAACTGTTTTTGTAATTTATTTTATGGACATTTGTGTTTTATCTGCATTCATGTTATTCATGTCTGCATGAAGGTGTTGGAGCCCCTGAAACTATAATCACAGACAATTATGAACTGCCATGAGAGTGATGGGAATTGAATCCAGATCTTCTGGAAGAGCAGTTAGTGGTCTTAACCACTGATCCCTCTCTCTAGCCCTGTCTCAAACCCTTAAAACTGTAAAGTGCTATTGTTCTATAGTAGTGTGATCAATTCAAATATGTACTTGCAGGTCACAGAACCTCCGTTCACCCAGCAACTGTTCTTTGACAATATTCATTCCCCTTACTCTATTTTACTGTTCAATATTCAGAGCATTTCTTTGCCATGTTAACCTTTGTAACAGTGGATTGGCTTCTAGTACAATGACCACCAATCCCTTCCAGTCTTGGAGAATAAATCTATTTTGAGTACCCAGTTATTTAAAATATGTTTTACATAATGTGAGTACATGCCATAGGAAATAATGGAATCTTTAAAATGCCTTAGAGCTCTCATTTTTATAGGACACTACCCTATTTCATTATAAATATGATCCTGACCATTAGCTGGCATGTTCTATACAATTACTGGGACAACTGATGGTGATTTTATAATTGTAGGCCACCAACCTTCATTTCTGGTAGCACAGTTGGTTTGAGATAAACCCTTTCTTTCAAAATGGTCTTTTTCAGCTTTTCTTTGGCCTTGTCACCCTGCATGGCCTTGTCTTCCTCCTGCCTACACACCCAGCTCCTCACTTTGGCTAAGATTTCCTGGAACTGGAACCTGAAAGTGTGTGAACTGCTTTCTAGTGGGTTGTTTCCGTCTTTCCTCCTGGGGGAAACTCTTGATATCTTGCTCAGTCACTGGGTTTGAGCCTTTAATTTCTACCTTTTCTGGTGATCCTTGCCTCACAAGCACTCCCACCTCTACCTGTAACTTTTCCAATCACACAACAGGCTCTGTAAATCCTTCCAGAATGAAAGAGTAGATTGACCCTTTTGGGTTTCTCTTTTCAGACATTTTTCTTGTTATTCAGGTTCTTCCGATTCCACTCACAATTTTTTTAATTGCTCAGCCATTTTCCCAACTTTTTTGAGACATATATTATAGAATGAGGAAAAACAAACAAACAAAAACAAAAAAACAAAACAGAAATCCCATCTGACAACAAAGTGAAGGACAGCTCCATGTTAGCTACAGCAATAAACCTTTGGCTGACATCCTGGAACAATATCTATACGTTCTTCCCCTACTGTTCTCTATTACATTTAAAACCAGATTTCCTATTCTGCATAGGCCAATTTTGGGGACCATTTGTAGCCAGACTTTGGGTTACTTTGTGAGTTCCATTTTCTACTATCTTATTCCACTCTTTCAACCACCACCCCCCCCCCACTCCACAACACAAGGTAGGAGAGAAAGAAAGAAGGAAAATGGAGCATCAATATCATTAGACTATTTCCTGCTGATTAGGGGCACTGAGAATCTTGAGGAAACTTGATTTTTTATGCCATGATATTCAATTTCCTCTCTTTCTGCACGACCACTTGACAAAAAGCACCAGCTAAAACACCAGGAACAAGAAATTACTACCACCATCAGCAGGATCAACAGCAGCAAGAGGATGAAGAGGAAGAGGAGCTGCCACCTTCAGGGACCTCATATGTATTTATGCCACGAAAAGTTCTGAGTTTCAAACATCACACACTTGCAGAAAGTATTTGCATCTATCAAAACCACATCCCTTCTATAAGAGGAGGCAAATAATAGTCACCTGCTGTAAATCAGCCTCTTATACCCACACTTGTGATTAAAACAAAACATATTCCCATAACATTTCTGTGTTTTTTTAAAAAAATAAACCAATATTACAAGATTCTCAACACATAGGTATAATATATTCCTAAAGACAGTGATGATAATGGACCAATAGACATGATAAAAACTTCCTATTAGTTTGGTTTCCATAGAAATGATAGAAAAGAAATAGGTTCAATTGACATAAACATGAAAATAACAATAAAAGATAAATTGATGTAAGAAAATGTTCTTTTCTCATTTCATTTTTCCCATTGTTTTTTCTTTTTTAGTTTTTAAATTATTTTTTCTTTTTTACATATACATTTATATTATTACACCTATGTACAATAAACTACATATAGCAAGAAGCACCACGGAAGAATCAGGAAGCATATAAATGTCACATTTATAGTTTTTTGGCTATTTATATTTGGCAACCCTGAAGAGAATATCTTTTCTATATTGGTGAGTCTAAAATTCTGAATGTAAATCAATATTTATCATGTCTAATCTCTAGCAACTTAAAACATCTATATGGCCTAAAAACATCTTGACCCCTAAACAACTAAACCTAATTGTCAGAAAATATTCTTAAATGAAATAAGTATAATGTGTAAGTTTGCAGTCTAAAAAATGAAACACCTTTGATCTTAAAATAGGATGAGTTTAAACAATACAATGTTCTTCTGTACAGTTATTTTAACTTTTAAAGATGCATGGAAAATTGAAAACTCAAAAATCTTATATATAAAATATCTAAGAAAAATGAGTTTGTCATGAATTTGTATTTTACATATATGTGTGTGTAATTTTATAATTGTTACCATAAAATATACAAAGCTTTTTATAAGACAAAATTTTAGCAACTATGTGTTTTCAGACTACATGTAGAACCATTCACAGTTAAATTCTAAACAAATATTAAGACATTGCACTAATTAAAACTCTACAAAACTAACCACACACACCACACTTATCATGAACCCACACCCTCTGCCTGTCCTTGTGGTGAGTTCAGCTGCGAATCTGTTCAAATAGACATGAGTCTTATCAGCTTCCTGTGGGAAGTTTGTCTCTAGAAAATTTCAAACCACAACAAAACTGTGATTTTCGTGTGTTTCTCACCACATAATGTGTATGACATGCAGAAATGTGTGTAAATCAACCCTGTTACTTTGAATACTGCTGGTTATCCATGAACTTTGGGAAATGCGCTTCTGGTGATTGATGAGCTATATACAGACTTCGTATTGTGCAGGATTCAGAACCCTAGACAATGGATTATGCAGCATCAGCCTTACTTTTAAATAGCCAAAAGTCTAAAAAGAAAGGTTTTCAAAAAGATATAAACATCTGGAGAAACACGTCACTCATTTGTATGCCGATGAGAAGAGTTTTATGAATTCCTCAATTGGTTTCTGTAAGTGAAATTATTCTCATTTCTTCCACTGATTATTTTTTAAACTTGAGTGAATTTGAAAGTACCTAAATATCTTGAATTCCAAATGTCTTGTCTTACTTATGTCTTTCTTTCTCAAACTAATTAAAGTCTATGTCTATTATAATATCCTTCTATTGTAGAAGAGATGAGATACATCCTATTGTGACCTCCTCAATGAGGGCATTATGCGTCACACCTTACTGTCACTCCACTCATTATAGCCTTCATGTGACTGATATTGTCACATTTTTCTTAGACATAATGAAATGTTTTTAAAAGTGTTGAACAAAAGAATCTGTTGTTGAGTTCAACTTCATAGACTTGTAATCATGTGTACATGGATGCATGCATGCACACATGTACCAACACCTACACACACACACACATACCCACACACACACACACAAACCTTTTAGCTGTACAGAATACTATTAAATATATAGTAGAAAATGATGCTTGAGTAATGTCAAGAAAGAAAGGACATGTCTGCCAGGCTATAATTCTCACCTTCATTTTTCATAGACAGCTTTATATATAATCAGAATATATTCCCTATATTTGGTTAATTATAGAAATATAAGGATATTTTAAAATATAAGGCATGAGATAATTTTAATAGTAGGTATGACATATATAACAATGAGAAAATATGGCTAATTGCTTAAATGTGAAACATGGAAAAGCAATGGTACAGAACACTGTTGGAATTGTAGTGTAAACACGTCCCAGAAGCTTAATTACCCTTTACATATCTATTTATTGAAGCATATATTGAAGGCATGATTTTTATGGTGACATTGACACTTTAAAATGTTGAGTATTTCTTTCCATAATCTGTTTATGGCAAACAAAATCTCATGAATTTAAAAGTATTTCTTTCCAAACAGGAAAAGGAAGAAAGTGCCTTTAATGTAATACTTATTAGAATAATAAGGATTTTATGACAATTTCCAAATTATTCTTCTTAAATAATTTATATTATTTTAATTATGATTTAATATAGTGATTTTCCTCTAAATTCTTGTACAGCAATGAAAAAATTCATTCCAGTATGATTGAGATTTCTATTGCATGGTTAAAAACATTGTGAGGGTACAAAGAACTCAAGTTACTGCACAGCAACCAACCTGGTAAATAATAACTTGAAAGTGAAAGTTGTGTGAATTCTAGCCTCATCCATGAAAACAATTGTATTTATTTGTTACATCATGGTTTAGAACACTCTCTCAATACAGTTGCTAATTTGCTTAATTTGCTTAATTATTGCTAATTAACTTGTTCTTTGTTCAAGACACACAATTATGAATCACTGAAGCTTACCCATGCGGTATCTGAGTGCAGAAAGTCTCCCAAAATTTTTGTTTGAGCTTGAACTCTGGCAAGGACATCTTTAAACCACTCTGTGAAAGCAGATGAAAAGACCCATGTGGCGGATGGGAGAAAATAATAAGATCAGGCAAGCAGATACAGCCAGTCTTTTGCAATGATTAAATGCTCTGCACTCAGTGTAGAAGTTTTACTGGCCCTGTGGAATGATATTCTCAACATTGGTTCTCCAAAACACAAAAGGACAGAGCTGTGCCAACAGTGCTTGGGAAAGCAAATGAAGCATTTGAGACACATACATGCTTGCAATTTATTTGACTGCATTTACTGCTGTCTCTAGAAAACATAGTGATGATTTCCCCATGTAGCACATCGTCTTAGTGAATCTGTTTGAAAAATCAAAAATTATTTCACCTATTGATCTCCTTAGTAAACCTCATCAAACTAAGGCTAAACTGATGCTTTCATGCATATTATAAAACAGCGTAATTGATAGAGAGACTCTTTCACTCCGCAGAAGCATTAACAAAGAGTGAGACCTGGTGGTTGAAATCAGTCTCCTTAGATTGAAAGCTGTCAAGTCACAGAAAAGTTCTTTATTTTTAGATGTGTTTGTTTCTTTCTTTCTCTGTGCATTCTTCAGGAACGGCTTAAAACACAAAATAAAGCTCAGAGAGCTGTTTATGTAGCTGGATTAATTTGATTACACAATAATTCCCTGGTGTGATGGCTTACTGTAGGTTTTTACATAAATTTTATCAGATGGTGGTGAGTGGACACTTAATGAGATTAATTTTTGGACACTGTCCAAAGTTAAAACAAAACAGTAGGCTTTCTTCTTTCGATTTTATAAGAAGATGGCAGTTATTTCACTCACAAGCACTAGGGATGGGGTGCAGAAATATGTTAAATATGAAGTCCAACTCCACATCATAACCTTCATGACTGAATACCTGTCAGCCCTCACCTGTTGTTAAATGATTCAGTCCCATATCTAGGATTGATGGCTGACTAACAGGACAAAGCCTGGTCAAGATAAGTCCAAGGAGTGTACAGAGTGAAGGATGGGGGTGTGTATATTGCATTCATTCATAATTGTTTTCCTCTACATCTGAAATGTGCCTTACCAGAGCAGATCAGTTTTCATTTTTATCAGCTAAGTAAATATAACCACCCAGTACTAAAGTTGGATTTCTTTTTAATATTTAATTTTTCATGTTTGAATAGATGTCTAAGCATTTATTACTAAATAGGAATCATCATTGGTCACTTCAATATGAAGCTATTTTGAATGCAAACCGTTACAATCTTTCTTTAATAATGACCCTCAACTGTTACATGCTCTGGGAAATTCTATATCATAAAACAAGTAAAACAAAGAGAAACTAGAACAATTATAAAAATTTACCTTGAATTTAATTCAATTTTATTTCATAACAGATTTAGTATATGAAATTAATTTACCCAGTGTATTTAGTGAACTTCAGTTTTCACAGCTGATATTGCTGAGTACTTGTACTATCACATGTAAAACATGTATGTGATATGTTTTGATATAATATTTTTCTTACTAATATATTATCAGTCAGAGAGGCAAAGCACATAGAAAAATAACATATTCAATCTTGTCAAATTATTAAAGTCATCTGTTATATGATATTAAATTCATCTAATAGTATTGGCATCATATTGACTGACTGTACTTGAACCTCAGAAATAAGGCAAACCATTCTCATTTTCATGGATTAGTATTTCAGAATTTTCCATAAGGTATAAAGTCACAGTTCTTCCTCATACTTTTTTGGCCAATTTGTCAGGTAAACTAACCAAATATATATGTGGTGTCTAAGACAATATATGAAATATATACTCCCTCATCTCACAGAGAAGCAAAATTATCTCTTTCTACAAATGAAAACATCACCCATCTGGAATGTCTTATAGACCTAAAATCTACCAGCAGTAAAGACATATTATACAAAATGAGCACACTAAAATCAGTCATTTTTCTATACACAAACTACGAAATATCTGGAAGAGAAATAAATGAGTATTTGCCTACTTAATATGAAGAAGAGAAAGCAAATATTTATGATAATAAAATGAAGAGTTGTGACATATCAATGAAGCAAATCGAAGACACAAGATAAATGAAAAGATAACCAATGATTTGGGGTTAGAAAAGTTAATACCAAGAAACACTCATACTATTAATAGTGATTTATAGACTCAGTGCAATTTCTTCAACAGTTCCACAGGCTGTCTTTATACATTTTTTTTTTAATCTTAGAAATTCACAAGGAAGTATAAGGACTCTCGACACTAAAAGCAAAGTTGAGTAAAAAGAACAGGGCTAATTGCATTACCTTCCAATTTTCATGTTCTATGACAGAGCTATAGGAAGACAAGCAGTAGACAGTTGAAGTGCAAACGAGAGACTAGTGAGATGGAAGTGAGACAGGAGGAAATTTGCATGCCACAGCCAGTCTTTGACAAGCGTACTGAAAATACTCAATGAGAACAGGACAGAGTCTTCCAGAAATACTGCTGAGAACGCTGATTATTCAGATGCTGGGGATAAAATTGGACCCTGTTTCACTTCTATACACAAATGAACCAAAATTGGAGTCAATTTTGAGCATGAGGCCTAAAACAATAAAACTCTGTACTAAGAGAAATCTTTTAAAAAGACTTCTTCTTGACATGGATGCAATGATTATTTTGACATTTATGCCATGATCTTCCAGTAGGGGTGGGTTTAGGGGATTAGGGGTGTGTGGACGGCAGAAGCACTGACAACAGAAACAGGTGTCACTGCATCAAACTGAAATGATTCTAAATATTAGAGAACATAAAGAAGAATTAAGCAATATTTACCATGGGAGAAGAGACATATAAGATACTAAAAGAGTGTAAAAATGTATAAAGAATAATCCAACTGATATAAGGACAGTTGATATAAACAGAATGTCTCAAGAAAAAGATAAAGAAGTACGGGCTGATATTTTAGCTTAGCAGGTAAAGGTGCTTGTCGCAAAGTCTGAGACACTGAGACCATATACTGGGAGAGGTGAACTAATACCTGCTGGTAGTCCTCTGTGATACCCATAGTTAGACATGCATGCTCCTTTTTAAAAAATAAATTAATAACAATTATATATAGACAAAAATGTACCTAAAATGTCCAGAAAAGGGTGCTGAGTATCTGTAACCAGAAGGATTTTGATTCAAGGTTATCAGTACAAACCTTTTGGTATACTAATTTCTTTTTTAAAAAAAAGTAACTGTCATAATATGGATCAAAGGCAAAGTATACTACTGATTTGTATAGAAAGTGGCTATAGCTATTATGGAAAACATCTCAGAGGTTTCCTAAGTTCCAAAAAATAAACTACCACAAGACTCAGTAATCCTCTTCCTCAGTGTTGTGTCAAGTGTAATGGAAGCATTACAACAAAGAAGTAACTGTCCTCCATGTTAACAGCAGCCCCTTTCACAATAACCAAAACATGGAATGGTCTAGGTGTCCATTTATGAACGAATGGACAAGAGATTGTGGTGTGGACACGCATGATGAATTCAGCCTTTTGTAACAGCATGGGGCAAACCAAGAAGCATCATGCTAACTGACATGAGCCAGATGATGCATAATATCAATGCAGAAAATGAAGAGATATTGGCCAAAAGGTACCAAGTTTAAACTATACAGGATGAACATGTCCTGAATACATGATTGCTGCATAGAGATAAATAGTTTTAATGCACACTGAAGTAAGTACACATAAATGCATAACTATGTCAGATAATAGATATGTTGATTATCTTAATTAAAGTAAATATTTTACAATGTCAATCTAAACACATTGTACTCATAAATACTTTTCTAAAAAATTTATTGATAAATTTAGAACATATTTTAAATTACATAAGCTTTTTAAAGCATTAATAGTAGCTACAAATATTATTTGTAACAAGGGGTATGAAGCCAAGTTCCGGCATAGAATTGGGGTACTTTTACATGCTAAGTCAAGAGGATTCAGTGCTTCCTCAAGTCAACTCTATTAGACAGGCACACAAGTACTCATATTCTTGGAATTATTGATGACCTAATTTTCTGTACTCAACATAAAAATGTCCCTTTGCACTCATATTATTTATAAGACAAAGTTCAATACTATGAAGTCATAACACTGAAGCATTTCTGTCAGCTTCAGTAAATGAGACCTCTCAAAGATAGTCATCTTCACAAAAGTTATGGAACATTTAGTTTCTATTTACTGAATATGTTTTACTTCCTGATAAACAAACTGTTTTCTTTAAAATATAATTTGAAAAAACATAAAGAGAAAATTGACATGACACATTCCCATTGTATGCAACTCCTACAGCTGATATATTGTTGCATTTGGGATTCATTCTGAGTTTGTGGGCATGTTCAGATGTGTGCATCTGCATACATATGTGGCTTTCTATATTGGTTCTAGTGTTCAAACTTAGGCACTCATGCTCTCAAAGATAAGACTTTAATACTCAATAAGCTATTCCCCACTACCCCTTTATTTTTATTCTTTGACATTTCAGTGTATATGTGTATATGTATGTTTGTGTTTTGCACATGTGCACACATGTGTATTTGTGTGCATATATATATGCATATATCTATATAAATATTTAGTATATATCTGTATATACACACATATATATATATTTATACGTATATACTGAATTTGTAATAGTTTCATCCCTCATTACTCTGTCTTGTCATGTCCTCTTCCACAATAAAGCTCTTCTTCCTTCCAACAATTCCATACCTACCTTGATGTCTATTTTTGACTGAGTAATATAATTGTACCTTTCTGCATGAGTATGATTAGGCTTTTAGTTAATGAAATTTGGACAACCCACTAGGGGGTACTTTTTGAGGGAAATGTCAGCACCTCGCCATTGCCATTAAATTCATGAGTGTACTAGCCCTTTCATGTCCAGAAGAAAGTATTTTTCATCACTCTTCCAACTTCTGGCTCATATGTTCTTTTTGTTCCTTCTTTTTTTGTGATCTCTGAACCTTGGGGCAGGTGAGCGAAGCTGACATAGATGTCTTATTTAAGGATAAGAACTTCTTTTCACTTATTCTCTACACTTGGCCAGTTAAGCTTCTCTGATTAAGGCTAAGATCAAACAAATGTATAG
The DNA here is from genome assembly GCF_964271855.1 of Acomys minous. NCBI lineage: Eukaryota > Metazoa > Chordata > Mammalia > Rodentia > Muridae > Acomys > Acomys minous. The sequence continues at coordinate 36,523,384 of NC_140495.1, forward strand.
ATATAAAAATGAAACATAGAAGGCAGTTTACACTTTGTCTTTTTAGGGAAAAAAAAAGCAGTAGTTTGTTTTACCAAAGTGCCTATCTTGTCCCAAATATGTTCCGAATCACACTATCAGAAAGTAGTTCCCTTCTGCGAAGCTGGCCCTAGAAATGTGCTTCTAGTCTTCTTCAGTGCTTCCTTTCCAGTTACCTAAAGGTAACCACTACCTTGCTTTCAGGATAATTCTGCATTATACTTGCTATACATTTATATTATGCATATTTATACAGAATGCATAGTAATATGTACAAAATTATTGTCTTCCCTCTTCCTATTTTCTAGTAACATTTTCTACCTAATATCTTCTCATTATTTTCTATCTCTAAGATTGTGCACATTCAACATCAATACATGATTAAATTGTTATGTCTTCTACGTGATTGCAATTTTCTCTCCATTACAAATCTTTGTTCAGGTGTCATTTTTACCTTGGAGAATATTTCCAGAAGTGAAATTAATGAGTTTGGGTTGTTACTGTTTGCAATTCTGTCAAATTGTTCCACATTGCTTTTGAACTAATTGTGTCACATCCAGTCCTTTAAACTTCTACAATGCTTTCTTTCATTTATTTTTATTTAAATTTCTTTTAAAAGAACACAAAAAAATCAGTCATCATATATTCCAGATATTCTTAGATAAATAGTAATAAATTTGGGTTAAGGCCAAATAAAAATAAGATAAAGCTGGAAGGTAAAACAATGTCCAGAAATGATTTCTAAGAAAGAAAATAAGTGTAACACTGGATTTGTGCACTGAGAGACAAGCATGTGGTAATGTATGGAGCAAATGTGTGCAATGACGGAGCTGTGTACAAAGAGATTGTCACATGACATGCATGGGGCAGCTGTGTGCAGTACTGAAAAGGGAGGATTGCTAAGATTGTTTTTACCTGTGTAGGAGGAGGTGGGATAAACATCCAGGAAGAGGCTCTGAGCACTTCGGACATTCATGAGGGAGGCAGAATCCCTGGACACAGAACACGTTAGCTGGGCGTATGCGAAGGTGGAAGACTTCTGCTGTTTCCTGCCGATCCCTTTTGGGAGAGGCATGTTTAGTATACATATTGAAAGAGTGCAAGAGATGCTAGAGGACCAAGGAGAAGGCTAGAATAACACTGGGAAAGAGAAGACAAATGAACAGATGGGCAAGATGGTATTGCTGAGAAGCTCCTGAGTTCATTTGACTTGCGTGCCCATTAACTAAATGTCAGGTGTGTGCCATTTTCTTTAGTTATGTTCACTGTGAAGATGATTAGCAGGTGTAACAAATACTAGATTTTTCTTGTATTTCTCCTTCAAGTCCAGTGAGGCTGGTAAAAGCCAAAGAAGTAGGGAGAAAGTGTGGGAAAGACTACTGAAATATGGAGAGGGTATCTCTGGGACAAGCGACACACCTAGGGCAATAGAAACGCCCTTGAGTCTAAGAAGGATCATAGCTAAGATTCCTAGCAACGGGGCCCGAAACAGCCATCTCCTGTAACCAGGTAAGATGGCCAACCAATGACTTGTCCAGCTCGAGACTCCATTAGAAGGAGTTCACACCTGACATGTTGATGATGTTCTGCTATATTACAGAAAAGAGCCTAGGATAACTATCATCAGAGAGGTTTCACTCAGCAACTGATAAAAAACAGATGCAGAGACCCACAGACAGACAATACGTAGAGCTCTGAGAATCTGACAGAAGACAGGGAGTAAGGATTTTAGGAGTCAGAGGGGTCAAGGACGCCACAAGAAAACCTATAGAATCCACTAACTTGGGCCCATAGGGGACCCAAGAACCTGAATCATCAACCAGATAGCATGCATAGGACTGACATAGACCCTTTGCACATATGTAAGAGTTGTGCAGCTTGGTCTCCATGTGGAACTCCTAACAGTTGGAGCAAGGTCTGTCTCTGACTCTGTTGCCTGCCTTGGGTCCCTTTTCCCATACTTGGATGGTTGGGTAGCCTCAATAGGAGAAGATGCACCTAGTTTTACTGCAACTTGGTATGCCAACACTGCTTGGTATCTATGGGAGGCCTCTCTTTTTCTGAAGAGAGGAGGAGTGGATGGAAAGATGGGAGTGGGTAAGGACTGAAAGGAGAGGAAGAAGAGAAAACTGTAGTAAGGATGTAAATAAATGTGGTATTGTACCCATACAACTCAATTGTAATACAAGGTTTACTTCCAATACTTTGAAAGTACGACTGAAGGCAGTTTAGGACAAGTAAGTTATACAAGTTAATTGTTAGTTGATTAAATCATGGTCATATCAAAAACTAGTCTTTGTTATCACAATAATATGCATCTTAGGTGTAACAGATAGTTATGATTCTATAGAAATATAAGGTAGTTAGATAAGGTCTTCAAAAATCTCAGAAACATGCAGATTATGACGTTTGAAGACTTTTTTTTATTATTTTAAAGATTCATTGACAATAAGACAGGTTAATGCTGGCAACATTCAGCCTATTTCAAAGAGGATGATGAGCATCAAAGGGGGATGGCTTCAAATGTGGAAAACCAGACACTGGGTAAAATGTCTTCATTTCACCAGAGACATAATTCTGCCTAAAAATGGGGAAGCTTGAATGCAAGCACAGTCAACGGACAAATTCAGCCAAGACAGGGTAAGCAAGTCCTCAATAGTTCCTGCATCACAAATATGTTTGTCAGATATATTGGGACATAAGGTTAAAGATGATGCTCCAATGTTATAGAGCGTTTTGGGTAACTGTTCAGATAGCAAACTGTCACTGTCATCTTGTTATTTGGGAAGCTACTAACCTGCACTCCCGTTATATTCAAGTAATCAATTGCATTCCTTCTCATGTCTCTGATGAGGTTGAAGACCAGATATTTTAGTTTTGCAATTGAGCTTTGTTGTTTAGGGGTTAAGATGTATTTAGATCTAAATAGATGTTTTAAGTTGATAATGATGTGATATGATAGATATTAATTTACATTCAGAATTTTAGATGCACCAATGTAGGAAAGATGTTTTCTTTAAGGCTACCAAACACAAATTGACAAAACACTATGACTGTAACATTTATATAATTCCTGATTGTTTTGAGGTTCTTCTTGCTGTAGGTGGTTTATTGTATATATGTGTAATGATATATATGTACATGTAAACAAAATTTTAAAATTTAATAAAAAGTGAAATAAATAAATAAATAAAATTTTAAAGGGAATTACAGTGAAATGATTACTATAGATGATGTGAGTGTTAAATTGAATGAAGAGCAGAGAGTATATACTAGTTTCTTTTGGGTGCCATAATATAACACATAGAATAGAATGTCTATTTAAACAATGCAAATAGATTTTTCTCACTTTAAAAAGCTTGTTTCTCAGGCAAGGCTTCAAATGAAGGGATTGGGATGCCAACAGAGCCACAAAACCTCTGATCTACAGTTTGCCATGCCTGTAGGATGTACTGGTATGGGGCCCTAGCACAGTCATCATCAGAGAGACCAGAGACTTCATCCAGCATCTGATGGGAGCAGATGCAGGGTCCACAGTCAAATATCAGGCAGATCTCAGGGAGTTCTGTGGAAGAACTGTCAAGGGGGAGGTGAGAGGGTTGGAAGAGGCAGAAGAATCAAGTATGCCACAAGAGCATAGCCCACAGACTCAACTGACCTGGAAACAAGTGAGTTCACAGAGATCAGGGAGCCTATTTTGACCCAGGTCTTCTGCATACATATATGTTATGGTTGTATCGCCCAGTGTTCCTGTGGGATTCCGAACAATAGGAGCAGAGGCTATCTTTGGGACACTTTTCCTTCTACTGTGTTGCCCCATCCAGCTTTAATGTGAGAGTATGTGCCTGGTCCTACTGTAGCTTCTTAAGATGTATTTGGTTGATGTCCTTGGATGGCTGTGTCTTTTCTGAAGGGAGGTAAAGGGGAAGGATGGGTCCAAGGTAAAGAGCAAGTGAGGTAGAGACCAGGGGAGGGAAGAGATGGGAAACTACTATAAGGATATAATATATGAGAGAGAAAAATTTCTGCTGGTTTGTCTTTTCTTGCCTCGGCAAGGAAAACTGAACTCCACTGTGGTTTCACATGGCTTTTCCTCTATCTGTGCCTCTTCTTAAAACAACACAACCTGGTTGCATCAGAGGACCATTTTGGCGCCTCATTTAACCTAACTACTTCTTAATGCCTCCTGTTCACTAATGGAGTTAGGCTGAGAGTGTGTGCTCTCCACTGAGGTTTGGTGAGGATACAGTTCAGTCCATGAGAGAAGGTGTCTATCATTGAATGCTGAAGAAGAAAAAGGGAATGGAATCATGGACTTAAATACAGGTGTAGTGGGAGAAAAATGTTATCAGCAATATGAAAGTAAATTGCTTATAAGAAGCATCTAACATTTATTCTATGTATACCATTGTTATTCCCTATTACTTTACCATATAGTAATGGGTATTATATCTTGCTATACTAATACTTATAATTCAACATATTTATTGCATATATTATAATAAAATAGTTCTACCAGTTAATGAAAATGGAAAATCCAAGCGAAGTGAAAAAGTAAAATACCATTTAATTGATTTAAAACTTATCTGCCGTGACATTCTCTGAAAAACACAGACTAATTGTGAACTCTAAGTATGGTGGTTATTATTGCAGTTATTAATATCAGCCTTTGCTCTACATCAGGTAATTTAGCAATTATCATATTGTTTCTATCTACAAACTGTAATCAATGTGATTATCCCTACCCTGCCAGTAAGGAATAGAAAAGTTTAATGACTCATGCATAATAATTGTAAAGAGCATGAGTGGTTTTGTCCCTTCAGCCTCTAACAACTATGCTATAAATTAGGAGGATTAAGCAATACCTTCCGAAAGAAAAAGGTACTAGACACAGGTGCTCCACAGTGCTTTATGCTTCTATCTGTCTATGGGACAAAGTGATGCTGTCAGCTCAGGGTCCTCATGAAAAGAGGCCATGGCTTAAAGTGGGTCCACATTCTTTTATCAGGTTCTTAGATTATAAAATATGTCTTGTGGACTTCAGGAGTTTATTGTAAGTTAAAATTCTATTTGTTTATTAAAGAAATTATACATCAATAACATGTTTTAACAAATTAAACATTTAATGTGGCTAAACCGTGGCAGCATGTGCCGTGTGACAATTTCCGTAAACTTAAAAGATAAATGCATCCATACTAAATTTCTTTCGCCACAAAAGAGTCACTGTAGCAAGATAAGATTATTGTATATCCATACACAATTAATCAGTGTCACTATAAAATTCACACATGATTTTCCTTTACTCATACTATTCAAAGAAACACAGTACACTTTATGGAAATATCATACCTTTGAATGTATGCAAAATTAAAGAAATAATGAATAACATGAATAATGGCTCATTAGTCATGACAAATGTACCATATTAATGCATGCTGCTGTCATGAGAAGCTGAATGTTAAATTGCTATCTTCATGGCTTTACTGTAAAGCTGAAACTATTATTTTTAAAAACCTGATTTTTCAATACTAGTATTCATCAATAATTCTAATATAGTGTTAGATAATAGCATGTTCAAACAATGCAGTTAAATGAGGTAAAGAACTAAACAGATAACTCAGATCAACAGAATAACGGATGGCTGAGAAACACTTAAAGAGATGCTCAATGTCTTTAGTCATCAAGGAAATGCAAATCAAAATGACTCTGACATTCCATCTTACACGTATCAGAATGACTAAGATTAAAAAAGTCAAGTGACAGCACATGCTGGAGAGGATGTGGAGAGAGGGAAACACGCCTCCATTGCTGGTGGAAGTGCAAACTTGTACAGCCACTTTAGAATTCAATCTGGTGCTTTCTCAGAAAATTGGGAATAGTGCTACGTCAAGACTATACCACTCCCGGGCATAATACCCAAACACTGTTTCACCATACAAGGACATTTGCTTCACTATGTTCATAGCAGCTTGATTTGTAATAGCCAGAATCTGGAAACAACCTTGATGTCCCTGAACTGAAGAATGGATTTGCAAGCAAATGAATGAAACTAGAAAAGATCATGTTGAGTGAGGTAACCCAGACCCAAGAAAAGACACATGGTATATACTCACTTATAAGCAGTTATTAGCCACATAATACAATATAACCACACTACAAGACACAGACCTAAAGGAGCTAAATAACAAGGAGGGAGCTAGGGAGAATGCTTAATTCTCACTCAGAAGGACAAATAGAATAAACACTGGAAACAGATGAAGAGGAGGAACAGGACTGAGCTTACCATAGATGTCCTCTGAAAGACTCCACCCAAAAGGGGATTGAAGAGAATGCTGAGACTCACAGCCAAACTTTTGAGTGAAGCCAGGGAGTCTTATGGAAGAATTGGGGCATAAAAGGACCTGGAGGGGACAGGAGCTCCACAAGGAGACCAATGGAGCCCACAAATCTGACTGGCTGGGGGCTAAGGATTTGCTGCAGAGGCTGGTGTACCAACCAAGGACCATGCATGGTGAGGACCTATACCCTCTGCTCAGATGTAGTAGATAGGCAGCACAGTCTCCATCTGGGTCTCATAATAAGGAGAACAGAGACTACCTCGGACATGGACTCTGTTGCCCCCTTGTTGATCACTTTTTCTTGGCAAGCGGCCTTGCCAGGCCACAGAAGAAGAGGATACAGGCAGTTCAGATGAGACTTGATAGGTTGAGGTAAGATGATAGGGTAGAAGGGTTCCCCCTTTCTGGTGACTAGGGGAGATGGGAGTGGGAAAAGGGAGAAAGCAGAAAATGAGGGAATGTCCAACCAATGTCTGGCCCAACCTGAGACCCACCCCAAGGGAGAGAACCAAACCCTGACACTATTAGCTATACCCTGATCTGCTTGCAGACAAGAACCTACCATAGCTATGCCCTGAGAGGCTCCCACCCAGCAGTGGATTAAGATAGATGCTGAGTCTCACAGGCAAACATTGGGCAAGACATAGGGAGGCCTTGTGGAAAGGGGGAAGGGAGGATCAAAGGAACTAGAGGTGACAGGAGCTCCACAGGAAAACCAACAGGGCCAATCAATCAGGATACAGAAGGGTTTGAGGATCCTGAAGCAAGCAAGCAGGGACCATGCATAGACTGGACCTAGGCCTCCTACACAGATATACTTGATGGGCAGATCAGCCTTCTTGTCGTTCCTCTAGCAAGGGGATCAGTGATTGTTTCTGAAATGGACTGTGTTACCTGCTTTTTGATCATTTCCCCTTGGTGGGCCTGCCTCTGCAGGCCACAAGAAAGAGGATGCTTTCATTCCTGATGCGACTTGATGGTCTGTGGTGGGATGCTGTAGGGGGTACCTACCCTTCTCTGAGGAACAGGAGAGGAGGGATGGGGAAGAAAGAAGGAGGGTGAGTTGGGGACCAGAGAAGGGAGGAGGCTATGATCAGGATGTAAAGTGAACAAATATATAAATAAAGTTTTAAAAAATGAAAAAAAAACTGTTGTCAAACATTCAGTGGACAGAGAAACAGTAATACCTTATAGGGGAGTCATAAACATTCAATTTACATAATCAGTAGAATGTGTTTAGCAAATAATTTCCATAATTTTTAAATTATTTTGCACATTTTAGAGATAATAATACATTTACAACACTTCTTCCTTCCCTTACTCCCTCCAAAACTTCACATATATACCTTCTTGATGTCTTTCAAAATCATGGCCTCCTTCATTATTATTGTTATATGCATATATGATAATTTCTGTAACTTTAAAATAAAAATGTGCACTTTTTGTCTCTTACATATTGTGGTATTATTTTATTTTCTCTGATATTTCCTGCATATCTAGTATGTATAAATATTTTTAGTAAGTTTATATATTATTCTTTCTAGATATTTGATATTAAAAGATACATTAAAATACATTGTTTCATAGAACTTACAAAAGGCAATCCATACATAAAGCATCAACATTCTTCTAGCCTGGAAAGGCTAGAAAAGTAGAATGACTCTATCTCAGCACACACTGTAGGGTTTTCTTAAATATGTGCTTGTTTTTCTATAGTCTCAAAACTATCCTATTAAAGCCTTATATCAAATAGCTGAATTGACCTCAATCTGGGAAATAATTGCATTACTCTATCTGTAAGCTCAAAAACAGGAGTAATTCAGATATTCAGGTAGCAGCAAGTGAAAGATATGCAAGACATATCTAAAATAGTTAAGGAGAAATTGGGCTAGAAAGCTATATCAATAAGCCAATCACATCAGGACTTCATCTTTGGCATCTACTCTCACCTTTTCACTTTGGCATTTCTCTAAGTCAGTGGTTCTCAACCCGTGGGTCACAACACACACAGGGGTCACATATTTGACATCGTATATCATGTAGTTACATTATTATTTATAACAATAGCAAAGTTACAGTAAAAAAAGTAAGAGGAAATAATTAGATGGTTGGAGAGTACCACAAGAGGAGGAACTGTATTTAAAAGCCTCAGCATTAGGAAGGTAGAGAACCATTGCTCTAAGAAAAAGTTCTTTTCTAATTAAAATGTTCTAGTTTAGGTAATGACATAAATAATACACCACCACTATTTGACAAACCATAGAAACTTCTAAGTGAATATTTCCTGCAATATTTTTCATTTAAAATTTGATTAAATATTTAAAATAAACTTAATGTATATGTAAAACCTTAAATTAGACAGAAATTGTGTCTGCTACATTTATTTTCTTCTCCAAAGCACAATTATGATATATATACATATATATACACATATACATATATGCATATGTATGTGTGTGTGTGTGTGTATGTGTGTGTGTGTCACACAGATAAAATCTAGCCAAAAGAAAATACACAGGTTTAGGATGCTAAATATGAAAAAAATTATATTCAAAACAAAGTTTACCATGGCCATATTTCTTTTATATGAAACACTCACCAGATTTCCTTTACTAGCAGTAAGACCAAGAAAGAGAAAAAAGTGTCCTGATTTTACTATAATAAGTATTACAGAAGACAGAAGGAAAGGATTTTTCCTCTCTCTACTCTAGCAGGGATGTAAAGGGATGCTTTCTACATGGAAAAGGGGAGAGAATGAAGTCCAGTTCTTATATTTGAAATCTCTTAGGCCTGTCAGAGAGACACACAGTGCCTAGCCCTACCACTGTAGTCCCCAGGGCATTACTCACCAACAGCTGTTGGAACTACATTAGGAGCTGCCTACCTTCCTCTCTCAGCCATTTTTCCAGACTTGGATAGCACGATGAAGACAAGACTCCAAAGACTGGGAATGTTTCACTAAACTACTATGGATTTTGTCTTTTCGCTGAGAGGTGTCCCTTCTGTGGTGAGACCAAGTATTAGGCATAAGTAAAGGGTCTTTATATCAATGCCAGTGCTGACTGACAGACACTCTCTAGGCCTGATGGAACATAAATGAAGCCTATATAGAGTATCAGTTCATAGAATTGACTTTCAGTCTGCCTAATTGTATGCCCTAGAAAATTATTGAGGAACTAAGTCCATCATCCTGAGATTTCTGTAGCTATGGGCCTCTGCTAGGCCCTTTAGTGTCAGATTTGTGAACAAAAGATGGTCTCAAACGATATTCCTCAACCTCAGGTAGCACAGCTATCACCAGACCAGTGTTTTCAAGTAGAGTCCCTACACTGGCACAAATGCCAAGCAGAAATTCATATCCTTATGGTACAGGCTCACTTTTTTGCCTTCAAACTCTCCATCAAATACTATTGGCCTAATTCTTCCTTTAAATAAGCACTCCAGGACCTAGAAGTTATGAGACTTGGCCATGACCCAGCTCAGCATCTGCACTGTGGCAAACTCATGACAAACAAACTGCGTTCACAAACGCTACTCTAACTCTGAGAAATATAGAGCAGCATTGCATTCACTGGAGTTATGGGAAGGTAATTATCACAAACAGTGATTTGAAACAGAAAGAAACCTGGACACATCAAAACAAAACGAAAACAAAAGCTTCTATCACTAATTAGTGCTTCTGTATGGACCTCAGAGACAACCCCATTGCCAAGGGGAAACATTCATACTTAATTTAGCATATTCATTCAAGTAGGCGTAAACCCATGACTGGCTGAAGCTTTCCTGGCCATGAGTTGATTTCAGCAGCAAGCAGCGCACAGTAGTCTGTATAGGGTACAGTCTGTTCTCAGTACGTCACTGATCAGGGCGGGCAGTGTAGAGTCAGAGTCCTCACCTGCCCGACAGCTATGCAGGAGGCATATGTTCCACTGTGGAGCCAAAGAGAAGTTTGGAGTCATAGACAACATTTCCAGACACTATCTGAGCCACACTGTACTACAAACTAACTGACTGTGGCTTTAAGAAATTCCTGGCCTTGGGTCGTTCTTTAGGGCTGAAACAGTAACATATCAGTAGTGATATCGTTACATTCAGTAACAGGGCAGAAGGGACTGCAGGTACAGAGGGAAAAAAGTCACAAAACAAACAGCCTGCTTAGAATTAGTAAAATGCAGGCACAAGCAAAAATGATCAAGATAACTGGCATATTTCTTCCATATCAAGATCACATACCTATCAAGCATTAAATGCACTTAGGACACCATGTATTACCTTCTTAGTGACTATAAGCAGTGCCTGAAAATACCCTAACTGTAACAAATACATAATGAGGATTTTAAGATTTAAGTGAAGTGGAATATTTAGGAAAGTGCTGACATATCATTTACAATTTTAACAGGGAGATGGAATTAATTTAAAAATTAAAGCATGAAACATTAAGATAAAAATTAGAATAAGAATATTGAAATCACGACAGATGCCATCAACGTGCTAGGACATATGGAGAGGAGAATTCTGAGCGTGAAGACAAGCTATTTGAAAATACACATTTGGAAAGAAAGGAAGGAAAAAAATAATTGGAAAGAATGAAGGAAGCCCACAGGAACTCAAGAATCTCGGGGCAACATTGCAAGATCAAATATTTGTGTTGTTGGAATTCACCGAGGACTTGAGAATGGCAAAGGGACAGGACAGCATGATTATTCAAAATAGTCACAGCCAATGATTATACACATTACAAGCAACAGCTCAAGAACACACATTCTTTTCATTATCACATGGAATTTTCTCCGGTATATAGTAGGACAAGTCACAATACAAGTCTAAATTGTGATGTAAGAAAACTAGGACTCACTAGCATTAAAAAAATGTTAACAACGAGAATAAGTTAAGCAGCTCACACTTCAATAACCCATGAGTTGAGGAAGAAATCAAGAAAGAATATATCCGAAGTGGATGGGACTGTAATCATTTTCATTGCAGCCACAAAAACCTGAAGTATATTTAGCCAGTTATTTAAGATTGAGTAAATTGAATGGAACATACACATAAAAATGGGAAGACATTCCACCTTCATGTAATATAACCCAAACAATTGGACAAACAAAAATTTCTCATGCCTAAGGACACCTCAGAGTCACTATAGGGAACTTATGACTGTTTTTCTAGATGGTTATGGTATTAAATTGCCTTCTATATATCTGTTTTACATACATAGAGTTATACTGCTCCCAAACTTGGTCAGAGAAGCTTTTGTTTTCAGTAGTTAGAAATCAATGGAGACTCATAAATGGTCAAAGTGCTATGAATACTTATTTCTCAAGTGGTGAGTCCTAATAGAACATCTGTATTTTCACCATCCTAAGTTCAGGAGACATCACAGGGGAAAGGGCAGGAAGTATATACATGTGAGAAAGCTTGCTGAGAAATTGTTTTCTTTTGGACATGGCATGGTTGTTGTACTCATAAACTCATAGAAGGTGTGGTTACCTCTACAAAACTGTCACGTATTAAACTACTCAATGTTTCTACATGGATGGAGGACAAGGTCCGTGAGGTCCTACTCCCAGTTGTGGAGTTAGTGACTGCTGCTGGCTGCTGGTAGATCGTCTATGTTTCTCTGGATGATCGTTACCCAGTGCACTCTAAATGACCGAAAATCAATTAATTATAATTTTACTTGAGAATTTTACGCAATGCAATTTGATCATCTATTTTTTTCCTCCCATCGACTCCTCCCATGTCCCCCAAATTCCCTACTCACCCGACTTCATATTCGCTCCTTCCCTCCCTCTTTCAATTTCATTAAAAGAAACAAGACCAAAATAAAATAAAAAAATTTGAAATCAAAGCAAACTAAAAAAAAAAAAAAGTTACAAAAAATATAAAACAAAACAAAATTCGCACAAAGAAAACATGAAGTCCTTTTGACTTTGCCAACTACTTCTGGGTGTGCCTTTGAGAATGGTTGATGTACCCAGGGACATTCCACTGGAGAAAACTGATTTTCCATTTCCCAACAGCCATCGGTTGCAGACATTTGTGGTTAGAGGTAGGACTTTGCACCCTCTTTTCATTTGCTGGTGTTTTGTCTGGTTGAACCTCTGTAGTTCTTACGTGTGCTGTCACAGTGTCTGTGAGTTCGTATGTTTATCAGCCCTGTTGCGTCTGGAAAATGCTATTTCCGTGGAGTTATCCACCACTTCTGGCTCTTATAAAACTTTCAGTCTCCTCTTGCACATAAATTCTTTAACCTCAAGTGGAGGGGTTTCATAAAGACATCCCATGTACAGCTGAGAGCCCCAAAGTCTCTCACTCTCTGTATGCTGTATAGTTGTGGGTGTCTGGATCTGTCAGAAGAGATGGTGAGAAATATGCTTGAACTCACTGGCCCGGGAAAGCACTTTCTGACAGAACATGGATAGAATAGGCATTAAGACGAGCAAATAACAAATGGAATATTATGAAACTAAAAACTTGTACAACAAAGGTGCAGCCTCTAGAATGGAAAAGATCTTTACCAGTTATACATGTGCTAGAGGGTCAGAGCATAGCTCAGCCCCATCAGAGAAACTTCCTGCAGTAGATAGCAATTAATATGAATTTTACTATAAGTATTGAACAAAGAAATCTTAAAGGACACGAAGGGAGGAGAAAGACACATTAGAAGGTATCACTTGAACTCAGAGAGGGAGCAGAGTTGTATAGGATCAAGGGACATTATATACTCCACTGGAGGCTCGTATGTATCTTGGTGGTTTTGTGGGACTCCTAACTGTGAGAGTGGTGTTTCTGTGACTCTTTTTTCCTGCTCCTGAGACTCTATTCTTCCTATTGGGTTGCCTTGTCAATCCTTGATAGGAGTGCTTTTGCCTTGTCTTTTTGTATCTTGTTTTGTCCAATTTAGCTATTGTCTCTTGGAGGCCTGTTCTTTTCTGAAGGGAAATGGAGTAGGAGTCGTCTGGAGGTGGGTGGACGGGAGCTGCGAGCCATGACAGTAGGGGAGTAGCTGAGAGCAGGGAGGGAGAACTGTGATCAGGATGTATTGTACGAGAGAATAACCTATCTTTAATAAACACAGAAATGCATTGTATACATGTGTAATCAGACTGAAATATTAATTAAAAATCAGAAACCTTTCACAATAAATAAATATTCCTATACTAAATGCTTTCTTTTTGTTTTATTTTTAATATGTTATGATCAGTGTGGAACATACTTTTAATACCAACACCAGCACTGGGGGACAGAAATGGGTAGCTCTCTGTGATTTTGAAGCTAACATGGTCTACATAGTAAGTTCCAAGACATCCAGGGCTATATACATCTATCAAAAACAAACCAACAACAACAACAACAACAAAACATGGAGTAGGAATACTACATAAGGGGTTTCATTCTTAATATTACAGATAAATTATTCTCTTTGCATGGCTCAGTTTTACTTAAAACCCATTCAGATACATGAGTTACAGATGTTCTCATGGCAAGGCCTTTGGGGTGTGTTTGCAGGGCAAAAACAAATATTTAAAAATAACTTAAGTAACAGATAGAAAAAAATTTTCATTTGAAAACCGTTATTATAGTTTCAAGATTAGCAAGAGCCCTCGGGGAAGTAGAATGTGCATCTAGTTGAAATTGTACACCCAGCAGTGTGGGTGTGTGGAAGGTCACAGCATGTCACAAGCGAACGTGGGAGGAGAGATGCTGGAAGGACGTCACTTGGCAGATGACACATGGCCTCCAGGCTTCTTCTAGATTAAAACCTGCCAAACATGAAATTTCTGCATAAAGCTGTCAACTGATCTGTGGCACTATTGTATCACTACAGATTTCAGGGGAGATAGCCAGAAGAATGAAGCTAAAACACATGCATCCAGATTAAAAGCAGTGTTGAATGTTTGGGAGCAAAAGAGGACAGAAAATCTACAAATAGAACTTGAAATACAGGGAGGAAGAAGATGAAAACTTACAACGGACAAGATAATAACTTTACTCCAAAGAACGAAACAAAACTCAAGTTCTTGGACTGTCTTCTCGTGTAAATTTAAAGTGTTAGAGCTGAGAGCAACCCTAGGGAAATTGGGGAAGAGGAAGACCAGGGTTCAAGCATTAATACCATCATGGACTCCGCTAGGCTTCAACCTTAGCTCTGTCGTGGAACTGTACCTTATCTATGTAGCAATTAATTTATTGTTACTCTTCATGTAAACATTCTCCCTTCTAAAACAAAAATGATATCCTTTCCAGAGTTCCATGATGTGGTTTAAATTACATAGTACAGTCAGAGGTCTTGGCTACAACGCCAAGTAACCGGCAAGGTCAAAATAAATGGTTACTACATGGTTGTCCACTTGCTTAATCAAGTAGTATGATAACCAGTCTCCATAAATGAAACGTTATCAAGATCACAGAAAACTTGCTGTGATTGGAACTACTATATTACGTTCTTTACTTTCACCTTCTGGCGGTGTGTCCTGAAAAGACATTTGGGTGTGATTTAGCTGTTGTTATTTTTAGATTGACTTGGGCAGTTCTAGTTGTCAAAGTTTAGGTGCTTGATATATTTTTAGTTAAGATAACCATAGGTAATCGATACAAAGATTCACCCAAATTTCCATCATACTGACACTGAGTGATAAGTGGCCAGAATGTGGAGATTCTATAGCTGCCTTCATACTCACTTCCCTTTTCCTTTCTTTTTTAAAAAGTTTATTCACCTTACATCTTAATTGTAGGCCCCCTTACCCCATTCCCCTTCCTTAGTCCTCAAAAAAGGGGAGCCCTCCTCCCCTACCATCTGACCCCAGTCTATCCAGTCTCATCAGAATTGCCTGCGTCCTCTACCTATGTGGCCCTGCAAGGCCGTCCTAACCAGGGGGAAGTTATCAGTGATTGGGCAACAGAGTCCATATCAGGAATATCCCCTGCTCCTCATATTAGGAGACCCACATGGAGACTGAGATACCTATCTACTACATCTGAGTAGGGCTCTAAGTCCTCTCCATCCATAGTCCTTGGTTGGTGCATCAGTTTCTGCAGCCCACCCCCACCCCCAGGTGCAGATTTGTTGGCTCTGTTGGTTTCCCTGTGAAGCTCCTGTCCCCTCCAGGACCTTCTACTCCCCCAACTCTCCCATAAAACTTTCTGCACTCTGCCCAAAATTTGTGTGTGAGTCTCAGCTTCTGCCATTGATCTCCTGATGGATGGAGTCTTTAAGAGGATATCTATGGTAGGCACCCATCCTGTTACCTTCTCTTCAACCTCTTCAGGTGTCTATTCTATTTCCCTTTCTGAATGGATATTCTGGGCGTAGTGGAATGCTCTCACTGGTTGACACTTACTTGTAAATGCAGCTTACTTTAAATATTTTTATCTTGGACAATTCCATGCCTCCTTCTCATAGGTTGTCGGATCCTTCCTCATTCTGTATTTTGATGACGAATTTAGGAAAAGTCGGCTGTAATTATTAATAATGTACCCAGCATCTTGATGTCAAACTTCACACAGCTGGATGTGAGGGCAGTGGGGCTCATGACTCTTACTGATGCCTGTGATCTGATTGAAAACTGGCAAGAAAAAAAGTGTTTTTGAGAGCTGCCTCCCTCCTCTGTTCTCCCTGACTTCTCACAGCATCACCTTGAAACTGGATGAACGCTGTCTTAATGTTATTCTGAGGGTCTTTATTTCTCTCTCCGAATCTAATATACTGATCAATCACTTTCTAACAAGAAGAAAAACTATTAATGAAATTTATATTTTACAAGAATGCCAACTTTGTTTCACTGTTATGAAATTCAAATAATGTTATATAGCCTTACTGTTTCAAGACAGGGTTTCTCTGTGTATCTCTGGCTGTCCTGGCCTCTAATTCAGGGATTGCTTGTCTCTCTGCCTACTGAGTATTGGTATTACAGGTGTGTGTCACTACACCCAGCTTTAAGACCTAACTTTTTTAGATGGAAAAATAATCTCCAGTTGACTTTGAAATATCATTCCCCAGTACCTTAATAGGTAAGTTTTTTTAATGTTTCACAATCTTGTTGTATTCTGAATTTAACCATTTTGACACATTCTGCTCCTTTGTCTGCTTCTGTCTCACACTGAAATGATTCTTCCCAGTATGTCCTCCATCCTGCTCTTAGACCTATCTATCTTATGTATGATGTCCTGAGTTTAATTATAGTTTCCTCCTCAAGTGTAGGTCAGAGGCTTCCCTTGCTCCTATGTAATTCTTTCAACAAGAACATCCTTTCACAAAACCACAGCTATAGAAGGACTTCAATGGCACCTATTAAGGCAGTCAGTGAGTTCATATATCCTCGTGTTTAATGATGTGTCACAGGCAAGCAAGGAAAATCTATAAGTAGAATAAGTCTCGGCTCCATTCAGGATAGATCTGTATCTTTCTACAATTGAAGTGCAGTGTAATTAACCAGATATATACCTATGTCCTTTGTGAAGTGATACTCTAATTAAGGACTGGTGTGGGTCACTACTGAGCACCAAACAGCATTATTATCCATGCCACATTTAGTGAAGGTATTCCCATGTTACTGATCCTTAGAATCATGGCTAGTTTTGTCATGAGATCTTGGAACAAGAACTATGTTGTCTAAAGGAAGAGAGTGAGTCTGTCATTTTGCCTGACTTCATATTTAAGATTTATAGCTATTATGGGTCTTTTGGTGAGTGTTCACATAAGACACAAAAATAGGTCTATCCATATAAAATAACCAGGACAGATTAGCTTCTGTGAATTTTTGGTCAGTGTTCCTCCAGTCTTGATTGTTGCAAGTCTCCACACATCTACCTTCCCCTTAATTAATGGTCTCACTTTGGCTCATTACTCATCCCAAAGGAGGCAACAAAATGTTCTTCATGAAGGTTTGAATACTGCTAACACTTTCTTGTCTTACACTCCTTTCAGCCATCATGGAGCTGGGGTTTAATGCTACATAGATGCACATTTGTAAAGGAACAGAATATTATGATTATATATCTATGAACCAGACTAACAAGTTTTTTTTGTTTTGGTCTTTTTGGGTTTTTTTGTTGTCTTTTGTTTTTGTTGTTGTTGCTATTGTTGCTGCTGCTGCTGCTTTGTTTTTTAGGAACAGATGGTGAAGACCATCTTAACAGCCTGGAGACATAGACTAAGAAAAAGGAGAGGATTTGAGAGAAATCTGAATAAAAGCAACATGAGTCTCCTACTCATACACCTTATAATTTTGGAGTCTACTTGGACTTCACCTTTGAATCCATTTCTGTATGATAATATACTTTTGTTGGATACAGACAGTCTCTATTAAAGCAACACAACACTGAGTTTGCAGCAATAGTCTTGGATTTTATGGTCACCAGAGTCTTTTCCAGAGCATAGTTGCAAAGTTAGAAACTGTTTCCCAAATGAAGTTTGTTAAGTGTGGATGATGGCATTAATTTTCTCCAGAACCAGACTGGTGTGTGGTTCTGTTTTATTAACTGACAAACAATGTACAGCATCCCCAATTTCTAGGGTGAAATTTTATTCTTAGGTATTCTGTACCTTAAAGCCAAATAGGAGGGAATTTGGTATGAAGTATTAACTTTCTGAAATTTCTTTCTTTTTTCTGCTTCTCAGAAGAAAATGCTACTCTACAGTGGAATCTAGATGTGTGGTTCTTTTATATGAAAAGACAGTAAAACAGTTCCTTAAAATTTAGATTGTCTGAATATTCTTTTGAACATTTACTCCAACAACAGAGAAAGTCACTTGACTTTGTTGGATTTATCTTCCACCATCTAGCTTGTATAAGTTCTCTTGAGTCATCTGAAGTGACTTCCTTCCCTGCTTATCAGATGCTATAAATAAGATGAAGTTTATGAAGAGGACTTGTGTAGATAGAATTGAGGAGTATGTTAAGGTGATCAAGACATTTATTATGAGCTGTGCACTTTTGGGTAGGATAGCAGATTAAGTACTATCTTTAACTGATGTGATAAAGGAGAGATCAAGAAAAACAGGTGTGGGGAAGATATAACTAAATAAAGCATGCATGGAAAACCTTATAAAAACCTATGATGTTGTAACTCAAGCAAATCTATATAGAGGTGATTGTAGAACATAAATGACATTAAAGAACAAGGTGGGGTTCACTTGACATTAAAAGTTTAAGTGAGAGTGGCAATGGGGCCATAATAGTGAGAAGGAAGTAAGGAATGACTTAAAATCTAAGGATAGAGCAAAAAAAAAAAAAAACAACCTTATCAAAATTCATTGGTACATAAACTAATTTAATAAACATAGTATAAAAAGTGGGGCTTGAATAGAAGTACCTTGACGAGGTGGACAATGCTGTTCCCAGAAGACATGGGTTATTAAATGAAAATCTCAGCATATTAAACAAGATATCTCCCTACTATTTATTAGTCAAAGAGGTTCAAGAATCCCACTAAACAATTCATGCTCTTGCAATTGCTCCTAGTTGCCAACCATAACTAGGTAGTAAGGCCTTATTGTTGAAAATATCACTCTCTTTTGTCATGAGCGCTCCACACATTAATTTCAAGTGACTAGGAAACCCTCCGTCTGATAATTAGATTTCATAGAACTGAGTAATCCTATGCAGGGCTCTGGGAATATAAAAACATCAATGTTCATAGGGTATCAAGTCTCTTCTTGGTAACCTGCTGTCCTTCCTCTGAGTGCCACCAGGTCTCCCCCTCCAGGGGACATGGTCGAAGGTGAGGCACCAGAGTATATGAGAAAGTAATATCCCACTCTCCACTCTACTGTGGAGAGTGTTCTGTCCATTGGCTAGATCTGGGTAGGGGTTTAAGGTTTACCGCCTGAACATATACAGGGGGAGGTAATCGCCCTCAGGAACAGTCATAGGGGAGGGGAATAAGGGGAAAATGGGAGGGAGGGAAGAATGGGAGGATACAAGGGATGGGATAACCATTGAGATGTAACAAGAATAAATTAATAAAGGAGAAAAAAATAAAAAATAAATAAAAAATAAAACCATCAATGATTGTTCCTTGTACTGGATTTTGACTAAGGCAATAGCTACACAATAGGCAAGTTGTGTTCACTGGTTCATAGTGGCATGACAGTTGTAGGAATTACCAACTGTATTATGCTTTCATTCAAAGCTGCTCTACAGAAGACATATAATGTCTGTTCAGTAACCCTGGTCAAATCCCAAAATGCAAAGATTGCCAACCCTTATAAGAAAATGCTGCTCTTCCATTAAATGGTCATGTTATCAAATATTATTCTAAATATGTGTTTTTATACACAGATTTCTGCTTCTCTCAATCTTCATAGAATTAATTTTCTTTCTTCACCAGATATTGATTAAAGAAACTGAAAGGCGATAAAAGTACTGAAAATTAGTGATTGTGAAAGCTGAAAATTAGTCATTGTGAATGTTCAACTGTAAGCGGGATATTATATCATCCCTTTATCCCCAGATCCCATCCAAGGCTCATGATTACCGTCATAATAAAGGAGGTAGAATGAATGTAAAATCTAGAGTATGGGGAAATCCTTGTGAAATTCTGCTTTCTGGCTATCACATGGCTATTGAACGCACCAACTGACAGCATCTGTGGTTGACTACACACAACCTTTACAAGAAAGCAACTAAAAATATCCCATCAATGCCAGGTGAAATGGCTCCTAAAAATACATCTCTAGAGGAAGCACTGTTGGCAACTGATAGCTGCTGAGAGGAGGAAGCGTCATTTTTTTTTTTTTTTAGAAATATGTCTTCACTAAGTTGCCCATGTCACAGTGGTGGTAGACAGAATGCCCCATATCTATATGCATGATACGAAAATACATTGCATGCAAGTATTAACTTTAGTGATTATTTAAAGAATACCTTAAAATTACCAAAAAAGAAAACCAAAATAAATCCCCAAATAACTTCCTGACCTAAGTAAACACAGAAAAGACAAGCTTAGATTGTATCTCCAGCAAACAGTCAGTAGGAACAGCCGCACAAAATTATTCAGCCATATCATGAAGCTCTTGCTCGGATGGCTTCAACATTAGCCATGGCGAAGTTGCTTTCCTATAATGGACATGAGCCTTACAAAACCACAGACATGAGAATGGCTGACATCACTGGAAAGACATGACCAGGTCATAGATACAACATAATAGACAAACAGAACTTGAGACTAAAGAGAATTATTAATGTATTAGGAGCTTTCAGGATCACTTAGGCAGTGCCCTTTGACAGGCTATTTTAATATCATGGGTTTAATTTACAGACATTATTGTCATATAGTTGCCTCACTGTGTGTGCATCACTTCTAGCTTTTGCTTTTCTTTTGAACTGAGGATTGCTGTCTTGTTACTTTTGACTCAACTCTGAACTTTAATTGTTAAGCAGTATCTCCAAGATTACCCTCCTTCTCTGAAATTGTGTTTCTTGCCCCTCATGCTTCACATCTTTCAAACAAGAAACGTGTTCTGCTTTTTCCATTTAAAATTCCACAGCTTCTTTTGTGATCCCTGCATTGATTTTTCAAAGGAACTCTTAAAATCGTACTTTGGTATTGTCCTGTTTAATTATGTTGTACATAATTTGTTATGTTTAATTACTGTTGTTTACTTTGAATGTAATATTTGGAATGTGGGATTGGTGGCAACAGCAGCACAGCCATATTACTCTCCCAATCATTTTGAAAAAAGAAGATAGACCATCTGTGACAGAAAGAATGTCTTCCAAGAGCCCCATAATCCAACCAAGCCAGAGCAACCCAAATATAGCAAGTGAAATGTGACTTGGGGAAACAATAGGAAAGAAACATAAAGGGGGTTTCTAATAGACCTTAGGTGTAGAGAAATAGGAAATCCTCATTTCTTTGAAGTGGTACCCTTCCAGAATGGAAGAATGAGTAAACAGATTGAGAAATGCTATTACAAAACCCTAATTACAGAAAAGGCAAGGTTACTGTGTGACAGAGCTTGTTTGGTATCCTGACCAGCAAAGGTATGTGAAAAGCTGGGCAAAGAGATGGTCATTGAGGAGTCTCCTGGATAGAATCTGCAATTAGAGAAATTTTCTCAATAAACACAGGAGAGTGAAATTAAATTTTGCTTTGAACACACCATTTCGTCTCATAAAATTATTAGAAAAAAGTTGACTGAAAAAAAATGAGGCCATTGTTAAATAAGTACACACACACACACACACACACACACACACACACACACACACACACAACTGGTCAAATACCAAAAATAAATGGTTGGGGGAAACCATAGGCTGAATTTGTATATCTATCAGGCAACTCCTACACTTAAGTTTTTTCAGGAAACATTGTGGAAGTAGGGCTATAATGCTCAAAACAGCCAGAGGGCCAGCATGTTGACTATGAGATAGTGTCTTTGGAACATTAAGAGTTCTTAAACAAGACCTTCAGGATCACGCCAGTCAGCTTGGCATGCCAACTGGGAACAGGGAATTTCACAAAGCCAAACACCCAAATCCTGACAACATGCACAGAAACTCATGGCTGCTGTGAGACAAAGAATCAATTTTCTTCAATGCTAAGTTCATTGAAAGGTTATTCACTCAGTTTCAAGTCACCAGCCTTAAACACATGTGCACATAAACAACACCAAGTGGCCTTCATAGGTGTGTGTGTGTGTGTGAGAGAGAGAGAGAGAGAGAGAGAGAGAGAAAGAGAGAGAGAGAGAGAGAGAGAGAGAGAGAGAGAGAGAGAGAGAGAGAAGAGAGGAACAATAACTAAAAAATAAAAGGTCACCTATTCATGATGGTATGGGAAAGAAATGAGAGTTGTTGGAAGGGTAAAAGGGAGAGGTAGAATGATGCAAATGCTGTACTCATTTATGAAATTCTCAAAAGTAGAAAATGGGGGACAAGCAAGGCAGTGGCATAGCAGAGTTCATCACCCTGTTTCCCAACTGTAGTCATGATGCAACCTGATTCTTCCCTGTTGCACAGCCATAGCCACTACCATTTCCATGTCTGCCAAACCAGAATGTGTTTGTGTCTTCCTAAACTGTGCAGTATAATAAACTTCTGCCCCTACGTTGCTTCTTGTCTAGTATGTGGTCACAGTGACAAGACTAATATAGTAACTAATGTAGATATGCCTGAAAAGGTCAGAAGGCCCCATTTTTTAAATGAGATACATTTTGTTATAGTACATTTAAAACATCCATTATCAAAAGGCAAACTGAAAATATTATTTGAAAATTACTTAACATAAGAAATGGTGAGTAGAATACTTAACAAAAACCTACTACTTGGTCAAAAATTAAGTCAAAAATTTCAGAGAAGACACAAAGGCAGTCAATACACTCAGGGAGCTGAGCTACTCAACTTCACCAGTAGTGAACAAATACCAATAGCAGCTGCAGGAGATGTTTTATATCTATTAGCGGAAAATTTAAGTCCCACAGTAGCACTGTGAATGAAGTAATAGCACAATAAAAAATATCCTCATACTGTTGTGGGCTTGTAAATTCACACAACTCAGTTGGAGGGTAGTTTAATAGCAACTACAAAAGTTGAACATAGTCTTGCAGTACAGATGGTTCAAGCTAGTGAAAATTCTGTGTGTGTTCCTGACAACATGCACAATGCTCACGGCAGCATTGATTGCAACAGAAAACAACATATGGCATTTAACTTGCAGGATATAAGAATGGGCATCAACTGGAGTGGATTCATGTGACATTTCTTTCTTTCTTTCTTTCTTTTTTTTTTTTTTTGTCATTTGTGTGACATTTCAATGACAAGAGAGTAGCTGAAAATACAAGATTCATCAAGATACATCATTCCAACGTCAGCTACTGTGACCCTTTTCTTCTGGGTCAAATTACCCTCCTCATGTTTTTTATGGAAATAAAAACACTAACAGGAAAATTTAGTGAGCATGTGAATAATTTATTATATTATAAAATATCAAGATCATTTAATTACATCTTCATCCTTTTCTATTTCAATGAGACCCTCATAGGTAATTGGAATGAGAACATGAATATTTTGGGAAAATATTTCTCAGCCTAGCAAAAATATCTAACCTTCTCAAAGCCCATTATTTTTTATTTGTAACTACTAATCCTTCCTTTTACCATACTCAGACAAAGGGTATTATATGGTTTAATATCTCTAGTTCATATGTGACCTATCGAGTCTTCCATGGCAAGTGGTTTCCCTCAAGATGCTAACCATAGGCTAAGACTGTCTGGACTGAGATGTTTCCAATCTGAACAAAGCATGTGACCTTAGGAAGTTTGCAGTTCTCACCACTACATCGTCTTCCTCATTTACCAGTAAAAAAAATACCAATCACTTCATAAAGTTGAGTGGGGATTAAGATAAATCACATATGCAAAGTGCATGAAACCCAGCAGTGAAAAAAGATCCTATCATGTTGCCATGGTGTAGAGCTGCATCAAGGCCACTTTTTAACTAGTAATAAAAAAGGTGGCTATCATAGCCCAGAGGAATATTGGCCTCAACTTTATGACCACTGATAACAAAGGGGTAAAAAGAGCAGAGTGAACTACAGAAGATCTGCGACCCTGCCTCTTATTTATAGCTCAGTGGAAGGTGAAACATTCTGTTGAAACTTAGAAGTTAATACAGTTAATACAATTCAAACATTGGTCATAAGATCATAAAAGCAATGTATGTGTTGCACCAAAATATTAGCAGTTATATTTATGAAAAAGCAATCAATAGAAGTAACATTTATGTTTAAAATACAGACTGGAAACATCCTGTTTTGTTTTGTCTACATATTAATAATATTAATAGTGGTGTAATATGAATTATAAATATCACATTAATATCCTAATGAGGTTTTGTGCTTTCTTACATTTAACACATAACACGCACACACACATTTGAATTAAACTCCATATCTAAGAATGGTTTTATTCCTTTTCAAATATATTCATTTTATTTTTTCTCATAAATGTATTCATTTATTCACTTTACATCCTGATCACAGCTCCCTTCCTCATCTCATCCTGGTCGCAACCTCCCACTCTTCCTGCATTCCCCCTTTCCTCTCCTCATTAAAGGGGAACACCCCCTCTGTACCAACCTGTACCAACACATCAAGTTCCATCAGGACAGTGTGCAACCTTTTCCACTGAGGCCCGACAAGGCAGCCCAGCTAGGGAAAAGTTATCCCAAAGCAGGCCACTGTGTCAATGTCAGACACAGCCCCACACTAATTGCTAGGCATCCCACATGAAGACCAAGCTGCCCATCAGCTCCATATGTCTAGGGGACCAGATCCAGCCCATGCATGCTCTTTGGTTGGTGGTTCAGTCTCTGTGAGGCCCCATGGGCCTAGGTTAGTTGGCTCTCTTGGTCTTCTTGTCCCCTCTCAGTCCCTCTCTCCTTCCCCTAACTCTTCCACAATTTTCCCCACCTCTGCCTAGTGTTTGGCTGTGGATCTCAGCATCTGTTTCAGTGCACTCAGAGCATCTCAGAGGATAATTATGCTAGGCTCCTGTCTGCAAACATAGCAGAGTATCATTAGTAGTGCCAGGGGTTGGCTCTCTCCCATGGGGTAGTCTCAAGTTAGCTATTGGTTGGCTCCAATCTCTGCTTCATCATTATCCCTACACATCTCGTAGGCAGTGTAAATTTTGGGTAGAAGGTTTTGTGGGTGGGTTGGCATCCCCCTCACTCCCCTGAAAGGCCTGCTTGGATATTGGAGGTGGCCAATTAAGTCTCCATATTCCTTGGCTGCTAGAAGTCTCAACTAGAGTCACTCCCACATCTTCCCAGGAGCCTGCCTCCACACAGGTCTCCACCTTGTCCCAGAGATGTGCCCACCCCCAGTTTCCCTTCTCTTTCTCAGCCCTCTGACCTCCCACCTCTCACTCTCCCTACACCTACACGCCCACTTCCCACCCCCTCCTCCATCCAGTCACCCCCCCTCCATCCACTTCCGATGTCGATTTTATTTTCCCTTTTGAGTGAGATTCAAGCATTACAGTTTTCTACAGGCTTCTTATTGGATGTGCTGGTTGCTGTCCTGGAACGATGTGATCACAGAGTGTAAAGATGGCTACACTATACGATGATATTTAAAACCCACTCTTAGTTATTCTATAAAGCAGGGTTCTCAACCTGTGGGTCACAACCCTGTCGGAGTCAAATAATCTTTTCATCGCTGTTGCCGAAACACAACTATTTACATTACGATTCATAACAAGGGCAAAATTACAGGTATGAAGTAGCATTGAAAATAATTCTATGGTGAGGGGTCACCATAGCATGAGGAGCTGTATTTAAGTGTTGCTGCATGAAGAGTCTCTATGGCTTGTCGGCTTGTTAATGTAAACTCAGGTATTTGATACTCACAATCAACAAACTGATTGGCTATGCTTTAATGCTGTGTTCTAAAAGCTGGAGAAAAATTAATCTCTGATCATGACTCTAGCTCAAGTACTCCAGGTGTCCTTTGCTCTCTCAAGCTTGTTAAAACAAAAGATACGAAAGTTCAAATACCCAAGTGTTCATTACCATCTGGGACTAGCAGAAGAGAGCTCATGAAGCTGGCTGAAATCAAACTTAGTCTTCACACACAAGTATTAAAATCATAGACATTGACTGGAGTACATTCAGAGAAATATCAACCACAGTTTTGAACTAGTGAAAGTATACTACGGACACAGGAAATATACATCAGAAAATAAAGTTCCCTTAACTAACTATAGTTAATAAGACTGACATCAAATCACAGATGGATGATTTTAAAAAATTAAGATGAGAATATTATCTTATGGAAGAAAAGGATTAGGGCAGAACACTAAGATACAAGTACTGCAGTAGCAGAAGGCCTAGAAGCAGGGTGTGTGAGGGTCACTGCCCGGGCTCCAGAGAGTAGAGACTTTGCTTACTGGATTGTCAGTAGGCAGAAAGATTCATGCTGGGGAAACTGAAAATTATATGGTGTTCTGCTGGAAGGAAATGATGATAGTGTGTCTATATTATTAAATGTTTTAGGATGTATTGATTTGAAGATATCAAAATAAAATAAAATTAAGTCAAAATAAAAAACCATGTTAATTCTTACAAAAGACAGAAGGCAAAGAATGAAATAATAGTGCAAAATTCAAGTCTTTATGATTCCCACTTAGTTCTCATGCACTCTTATTAACTTACACAATCGTGTGTTTCATTGTGATATTTAATATGTGTATGCCATTATATGTGGCTCATATTAAGTCACCCTTTCTGTTTCTCCACCCAACTCTTCTGATTTCTTTCCCCTTCTACATAATCCTCTTGTGCCTCCATGTCAGATATGAGTATCTATTTTCTGCATGGTTGGAAACATGTTTGTCATTCTTATTTTTCCTTCTGTTGCCTCCCTTTCTCCCCAACCATCTCAAAAGGCCTTTTCCTATGCTCTCTTCCTTAAAATGGCTGGAATAGTTCATCTGTGTGACTACAGGTGAACTACAGAATAGTGCCAGTAGTACTAACAGCAGTAGTAGTAATAGTAGTAGCCAGGGAAGGGTTCGTTTCTCATATGTGTTTTGAAGAGTGGTGTAAGAATAGAGTTTGTTATAGCATCTTTTGTTGGCTGCCTCTTCATGCCTTTTCATAAACACTTCTGACTATTGAGCTACAAGAATTAACTGCATGAAGCCGGGCGTGGTGGCGCACGGCTTTAATCCCAGCACTCTGGAGACAGAGGCAGGTGGATCACTGTGAGTTTGAGGCCAGCCAGGTCTACAAAGCGGGTCCGGGACAGCCAAGGCTACACAGAGAAACCCTGTCTCGGAAAACCAAAAAAAAAAAAAAAAAAAAAAAAAAAGAATTAACTGCATGTTGATATTTACATAGAAATGCTCTTTCTGGAAATAATCTTGTCAAGTTTGATACTGTACATTATTTCCATAACTGTGTGTTTCAAAGACTGTATTTAAGTTGTCCAACTTATGTAAGTATATTTGTGGTATTAATTTTCACATCACTGATTGATAAATTCATGCTGATGGCTTCTTTTTTAGAAATGATCCTGGAATTGTGTATTTAATGTTCCTTTCTTGATCAGCTCACAGGCTTTTCCAATTGATGGGTCTTTACAATCTCCATGTAGTCTCATTTAACTTTCCATAGTGCTTGCTTTTGTTTTCACCAATTTCAGCCTTTATCTTTATTATTTTATCACTTACCATCTTTGAATGTAACTTACCTTGTTTTACACCTTTCTAAGGTGGAAGCTGTATAAGGCAGATTTTCATTCTTCTTTATGGCAATATAATTGTCATTTTGTATAATGTCTATCAACACAAATGGAGCTCTCCCTTCCAGGAGGATAATGTCATTTATCCTGAGCCAAGCTTTAGTGACTACAGCATGGAGCATGGATTTTGGTTACTCTAATAGTGTGTTTTAGCTAGCATGGAAGTAAGTATATAAACTTCTATAGTCAATAGGAAGTTTTGAATCAAGTTTTTTTGTTTGCTTGTTTTTGTCAAAGAACATAAAGAATATAGGTTAAAACAGGACACTAGCATCACTGCCTTGTATCTCAGAATATATTCTATACTGCTCTTACTCTGAATTTGAAGAAAACTAGTGGCCTGAAAAATACAATTCAAAGACTTTACCTGATAGTCACAAGGAAGCTGAGTCAGATGCAGTGGTCTATAATGAATGTTGGATAAGGAGACTACTTTTGTTTGCTCTGTGTTACTGTGCTAAATACTATGATTAAAAGCAACTTTATGAGAAATTGTTTTATTTAGCATCTATCTATCTATCTATCTATCTATCTATCAGGTCTAATTAGCTTGTATTATAATATTTAAAGAAATATTTTTAGAACAGCATAGGAGACTCTCTTACAAATAAAAATTTTGAATTTATTTAAACCAGAGTTATAAAACTTGATTTCAGGTCAATAAACTCAGTTGAATTTTTAAAAAATTATTGCAAGTGAGTACATGTGTGTGTGTGTGTGTGTGTGTGTGTGTGTGTGTGTGTGTGCATGCATGCGCATGTGCGCATGCACACATGTATGTATGTATGCACCACACATGTATGTGTCTGTGTGTCTATGTGTCTATGAGAGGTTTGTACACAACTATATATGAGTTAGGTTTTTGTTTGTTTATCTGTTTGCTTGCTTTGCTTGGTTCTGTTGTGTTGTGTGGGTCCCACAGATTGAACTCAGATCTTCAGATTTGAGGACAAGCACTTCTACTGACTGAGCCATCGGGCCCGGCTATTCTTTAAGTACTCAAGATGCTTCAAGATATCAGGGTGCTAGGAAATTTAAATACTCAGATTTTATCTTTACTCTTCCATCTTTCATGAATTGTTTTCATATTTTCTTGTTCCTTAACATCTCTTAAAAATGATGCACCTTCTAAATTGTACTAATCTTTTGTACTATTAAAAATTTCAATTAAATTAGGCTTTTCTTTCATGACTTTTAATAGTTGTATTTAGGACTTTTACTTTAGTATGCATGCAAACACATGGGATTTCAAATACCCCTATTTTCACAAGTTACATTACCATATTATTGGAACAAAACCCAGCTATTATACCAAATGTCAGTGCTCCTCTCACCAACTAAAGTGCTTTTTATTTTTCTTAAAAATTTCAATCTTGTTCTAACATGTAAGCTACAAGGATTTGTGCTTTTGATCAGATGTATGTGTTGCTTATGAGATGTAGGTGTACTCTTAATGAGTACCATTGACTCTGACTCCAAGATCCATCTCCATGATCTCTTGTTTACTCTTCTCCTTTACAGGCACAGGAAGTGGTTCCAACACTGCTTGATTATCCCTTTGTGGATCTTCAAAATCGAGCCAATAATCATTCCTGTGAGGACATTGCAAGTCCGCGGGATAGCCCACTGAGAGTAGAACCCTTGCTGAGTTGGACGGAAGAAGTGCCTCTTCTGCCCAGCATCATTATGTGAGGAGCTCCCTTAACAAAGGCAAGCTTACTATAAACCAGAGAAGAGATAAAAGTGGAGAATTAGATAGTGAAAGGGTGGTAAGAAACCCGAATGCTAGGAATGAACCATTTCTCTGAAAGAATGTTCTGGAAAGGCAAATACAACAAACGAAACACATGTTCTAACTAATTGTGCTATGACCATGCATGAGAATGTCAGCCTAGTTTAGAATAAACCAGCAGACCATGAGACAAAGCAAAGTGAAGTGAGGCCTCATAAGCTCAACAACAGTAATCCAGAATGTTGCACACTAAGAGCCTAGGCTGGTACTTGGCACTGCTTTGGGGGTGGGGGGAGAAGCTCTCCTGAAAATGTCTCCTTCTTGGAGCTGCACCTTAAGCACCAACACTGTCAACACATAAAAAAACACTCTCACCTCAAAAAGCAAGAAAGATACTTTATTATGAGCCAAATATATGAACATGGCATAACATTAATTTTCTTTCTTCCCAACAATATGTTCTAACTTGGAAGTGGTTGCACAAACTTTTGTAGTTCCACAACAAAAGAAAGAGCTAAATCAGGATGTTTTGCAAATACATTGGTAGTAACATCAAGCAGGCAAGAGGATTACGTGAAAAACAAAAACAAAAATATCTCTGTCATAGTTTTCTGATGTTGTCTGTAGGAACCAGGCCTGACTGGGCTGCCTGCCTGTCTTGCTGTTTCATGTCCTGTTTCTAGCAGCTTCCACATCTGTGTTTATCTTGGTTAGCTAGTTGTGTTTATTGCTCTGAGAACGCGCCCCTCCCTTCCTCGAGACTTTTCCTCCTGTGTGAGATCACCTCTTGAGGGATTTCACCTGGGAGGAGGATTCCTGTTTTGCTGCCGATAAGAAGGCTCTTTGGAACTCTGGGAGATGAATAATAAACCGCTGCTGTGGCTGCTACTGTGGATGCTGCTCTCTTAGCACGAAGGACTCGGTGTGTTAGTGTGTGTGTGTGTGTGTGTGTGTGTGTGCGCGCATGAGTTAAATTCGCAGCCCCTCACCCTCGACTCGGTACTGCGGTGGCGCGGGCTCCACAGTTGTCCGATCACATTCTTAGCTTTTGGGCTGGTAAAAGTAGTATTCTACCAAGAACACACTGGAAATGTTTATTTGATAGTCAAAGCCATGCTAGGTGAAGCACAGAGGTGGGCACTGAATTGAAACACTCCCTCCTGGAGGGAGGAGACTGAAAGTAAACAAATATGTCAAGTCTGGGAACGCTGAACATGATAAGATTCACAAGCCCCGTCCCTATGCTACAGAAGTTGTAAGCAGTGGCAGAGAGAAGCAGTTCCAACTAGCTTAGTTCCTGGAAATGGTTCAGGGAGCTCAAGGGTTGCAGCTCTCCTGAGTGAGTCATCACCCAGACTTTAGGTGGACTTCTTGATAACACAAATACCTTTGAACTACCCTTGCCTCTGCCAGTAACTCCTCATTCATACCTCTGCAAGAAACACATTGGTTCACCAAATTGTACTTTGCTTCCTATCAGGGTTTAGCAGATAGTTGCTCATTTTTCCCCCTCAGGAAACGTCTCACAGAATAGCAATTAATGGCTATTAAAGTAGTTAAAGAGAGTCCAGGATAATTTAACTATGGGCTTCTAATGTTTCCAATCTCTATATGCCTAAAGTTAGCTAATTAGCCTTGCAGAATCCTCCACACAAATTTCTGACCTTTCTAGGAGGAGGAAGCATTAACACCACTGGTCCCTCACTATCATAAAATTTTAAACTGAGTTTCCACCTGTGGGATGTTGTAGGTGTTGGAACAGTCAATGTATAACGGATACAGCTTATCTTGGGAAAACTGATTTTGAAATCAGGGTGACTTCTTCCCAGGTAAGGATGACTAACCCTTTGCCAAATTGTCTGCAGCATCTTTTTTTTTTTTTCTGGGAATTTCAGTTCACATACCACATTTTAAAAAATCTACTCATTCATCTTCAACTGGTAGCATTTGGTAGTTGTTAATGATAGTTTTTCTTTTTATGACTTGGATTTTATTTTGCTTAAGTTTTTACTGATCTTATTATAGAAAATATGTAATGTCCTAAGACACAAAAGAAATACTTCTAAGGTACCTTCTGATGGTTCTACCTGCATCTTGTTTTCTATCACTACAAGATGCTGTTCTTTATCTTGATCCTGGTGGAGTCGCCTCTCTCTCTCTCTCTCTCTCTCTCTCTCTCTCTCTCTCTCTCTCTCTCTCTCTCTCTCTCTCTCTGTCTGTGTGTGTGTGTGTTGAAATTTAAGGATTGACCTGAAATTGCATACAGTTTATTTGTGATTTGTCTCAAATCACAGTATGATCCCCCAAGTTATGCCTATGATCTTCTCAAGCTGTGTGAATATTTAAAGTACGCAAAAGTGAACATCCAAGTGTCACCTAGAGCATTCTCTCATAAAAGCTGGTACTCTTTAATTTCTGTGTATTTCTGTAGTATGCTCCTGGAGTCTCTCATCATTGAGTAGTGTATTGCAGGATATTTGATCTCAATGGAATCCCTGAGATTGTGAGCTGTAAAAGTCTGTCATGGATCCAATTGGCATCCCTGAGATTGAACTGTAATTCCCTGTTTCTTGTGGTTGAGCTTTAACATGCCTTTAATCCAATACTTTTCTGTTTATTGTAAACAGGTGATTAAGGTGTGGTTCAGCCAGCCTTACACACACCTTTAATCCAAGAGCTTTCTGTACACAGGATCTAATAAAGTTAACCCTCGGTCTAGAGGCAAAGCAAGAAACCAGCTGACAGGAATTAAACAGTTGGAGGGACTTTGAGTTGAGGGAAATTTAAGGCAGTGTGTAGAAATACGAGGGTTCCTTGGAGATTTAACCTTTAGGCTTTAGCTCTTAGTAATTAGATTGAGCTCTTGAGCTCCTCAGCTCCTTGGCCTTTGGCTCTTTGGGTTTTGAGCTATGAAGTCTTTGGTCTTGGCTTTATTGCCCTTTTCTTCCTGGGCAGTCAGCTGAGCTGGGGAGCCTTTTGGGCTTTTTCCATTGGGACAGGAGCTGAGTATGAAGTTCAGTTGGGTGCTTTCTCTGCCTTTCTGAGCTAATAAGTTTTTCACCATAGCATCTGGCTCCTGATCTTTATTGGTAAAATAGAACTATCTCGGATTTTCAACTAACATTTTGGTACTCCAACAAGTGTCATGACCCCACAGACAGAGTGATCACTCCACCTGTGGACAATCTGAGAAGCCATCAGAATTGGTAAGTCATCTGGGAAGTACTTAAGGAAAGAGTTAAGGATAGGAAGTAACGGAACTTAATAAAAGATTTTCGAACTCTGTTTAGTGCTATTC
Source organism: Acomys minous (assembly GCF_964271855.1). NCBI lineage: Eukaryota > Metazoa > Chordata > Mammalia > Rodentia > Muridae > Acomys > Acomys minous. The sequence goes on from NC_140495.1 coordinate 36,556,022, forward strand.
CAGGTGTCATAAAAATAGAAGGATTAAATGAAAAACTAAACAACTTAAATAAAATTGACTTAATACTAATTGTGATTACTATTAACATTTTGCTATTTTATACTTTATTCTTAATAGCCATAATGGCTTCTTGTACCCACTCTGAGGGAAAAAAACCTTTTGAGATACAGGAAAAAGGCAAACGTGAAAAATGTATACGACTTTAGAAGGAAAATTAGAGAGATTTATAAAAAAAGATTAAGGAAAATACTCAGACACAGATAAGGAATTTAGACAAATCTAAAAATTCCTAAGAAAAATAGTCAGATGCAGAGGGAGGAATTTAGACAAGGGCCTACCATGCCACATCATAATGAAACTGGAAGGGGTAGCCTAAGGTCAGTGGAAAACCAGCCTTGGTATATCCAGTTACTATACAAGACATACTAAGAGATGATAGGCACCCCCAAGGTTATAAACATTTTGAATGGAATCCTATACACACTAGATTTAAGGAGACTTAAGGAAGGAGTTGCCTCTTATGGTATGTATTCATCCTACTTGAAGAAGATTCTAAATTTATGGTCAACTCAGAACAGGATTATCCTCCAAGACCGGAGAGAGTTGACAAGAGCAATACTGGAACCTGGTCCTCAGTTACAATGGCAATCATGGTGGAAAGATGAAACAAATGCCATAGAACAAGAAAGTCAGACCAGAGGTATTGATATTTCCCAGGATAAGTTAGTTGCTAAGTGAAGGTCAATATACTGATTTACAAAGGCAGTTGCAATTGCATCATCACACCTTGGAACTATGCTGTCAAGCAGCTTTAAGTGCTTTAAGTGCTTTGGATGAGGTTGAAGAATCAGGAAAGAAGTTTGTGTCATTCACTAAAATTATGCAAACCGCCACCACCCTGCAAAAAGGCTTTATGAATTTTTGCAAAGATTGACTTTAGCTATTAATAGAATACTATCAGATTCAGGAGTCAAAGAAGTACTAATTGAAACTTTGGCTTCTGAAAATGCTAGTTCAGAATGAAAGAAAAAAAAAAGTAATTAGATCTTTAAAGGCAAAATTAGCACCAGTAGAGGAATGGATTAGACAATTGATATTGTCTCATGTGTATGATGCTAATCTGATAGGAGAAGTAATTTCTGAAAGACTTAGGAAAGATTAAAATAGCAGATGTTTTAATTCTGATAAGCAAGGTCAGTTGAAAAAGGATTGTAGGCAAGGCTTTCCTAGAAACAACGGTTTTTCTGGAGATAATCCAAAAAGAAGACCCCAGCCTTCTGGAGTATGCGAAAGGTGTGGCAAGGGCAGGCACTGGACTAACAAGTTCAGATCAACAAGACCTAGGAAAAGTGAAGCAACCCTCTGCCTTTGGGAAATGCCCAAGGGGATCTCCACAGGCCCCAATGCATATGTAAGAAATATTTAATAAAGTAATTAAAAAAGAAATACCACAAAACAAATATATTGGCAAACTGCTATAAATAGAAAACTAAGCTAAAAATAAATGATATTGCAAGTGAAGGTTTAGTAGACATAGAAGCAGATATAACAATAATTTCACCAAAATTTTGGCATCCAGATTGGCTTCTTCAGGAAGTAAATATCCAGCTTCTAGGAATTGGAAGGTTATGTCAGGTAAATCAAAGTGCAAGATGGGTTGAGTGTATAGAGACAGAAGGACAAATAGGAAAATTAAATCCATTCATGGCTAATATAGGCATGAATTTATGGGGACATGATTTGTTACAGCAATGTAAAAATGCAGACTCACATTCCTCCAATCTCAGAAACAACCTACAAAATAAAAATGCTTCTGAGAAAAATATCAAAAGGTATTATCTAGAATAGTCACAGACTGTCCAGGTTGTCAATAAGCAGGACATGACAGATATTGGTCTTTCAAGGGTACCTACCATAGAAATGGCTAACAGACACGCATGCATGGGTGGATCAATGGCCTATGAAAAAAGGAAATTACAGGTCCTAGAACCGCTGGTCCGGGAGCAGCCATATACCCAACACATTAAGAAATCTTTCAGTCCATGGAATTCTCCTGTATTTGTCATCAAAGAGAAATCTGGCAAATGGAGGATGTCAACAGATCTCAGAGCAATTAATAAAATTGTTCAGCCAGTGGGATCTTTACAATCTGGAATCCCATTGCCTTCCCTGTGATCTAAGAAATGGCCTATTATAGTGATTTATTTGAAAGATTGCTTTTTCTTGAATCCTTTACATGAAAATGCAGAGAGGTTTGCATTCTCAGAACCTACACTTAATAGACGTTTCCAACAAAGAGATACCATTGGAAAGTTTTACCACAAAGAATGTTAAAAGTCCTACCTTTTGTCAATATTTTTTTGCAATTTGCATTAAAGGTAATTCATAAGAAATTTGTTCAATCCATAATTTAGCATTATATGGGTGATATTTTATTGCCAGATTCAGATGTGTTAGAAAAGATTTTTTTATGAAATAAGTAGAACTTTGCCTTGTTGGGGATTGCTCCCAAGAAATACAAATATAATAGATAATTCTATTAATTATCTAGGATACAAAATGGTCCTACAGAAAATTAAACCACAAAGAGTACAAATCAGGAGAGATCAATTATAAACTCTTAATGATTATCAAAAATTACTGGCAGATATTAACTAGCTAGAGCCCACAATTAGGTTAACTATTCAAGAGCTGAGTAATTTATTTTGATCCTTTCAAATTGATAAGGACATAAATAGACCAAAAAAAAAAAAAAAATCAGCTGAGGTTTAGCGAGAATCGGCTCTGTAGGAAAGAAATTACAGGATGCCCATGTGGATTGCCTCGAACCAGGGAGTTTTCACATCACCACTACATAAGCACAAGAAGGAGCATGCTTACTAATTCTTATTTTTAAATATTATGCTCTAGTTTTTAACAAGAAATTGTTGCCTGCAATTGGAATCACTTCTACATGAGGCTATTTATGGGAAGGCTTTGCTATGGCTGCCGAACAATGAAAAGGCCTTTCTACTTAAAGAGACTTCAAAATAATTCAATCAAGTGCTATTAGAGAAGGTGTGAAAGATCAGGCCCACTGTGTAATGCATCAGTGAAAAGCAAATTCTCATTTAATACATGAATTATATGATCACTTATCACTGAGAAAAATGTCTTTGAAACTGTATGTGTACAATCGAACTTTAGTATCTATTGTGACTTTTACTGAGAGGGACCAACTCATGCTGAAATAAAACAGATGTGATCCCGCAGAGCGTGCATGCTCTTCCAGCACTCATTTCATGGTTCACAGGATAAAATACAGTTCTCTGTTTTAAGAATTCAAAATAATTCTTGAAGACATTCATTATGTTTCCAGGATGACTGAAATTTCATTTAATTACAGGCAAGAAAGATTAGAGAGATGAAACATGAGACACCTATTTTGCTCAGTTTCCCACATTTTCAGGGAGATTTAAGTTAAACTTAACTTTCTCTTATTTTGTTTCTTTTTTTAAAATTTCTTTTAGGTAAAGCTTAACTTTAGTAAAATAACTGACCTAGGCAAAACATGACTTGACTTGATGAAGTGTATTAGAATATTAATAGGTTTCTAATGTGATCTCAGTGTCCATGTGGCATAGTTGTATCTTCAAGAAATGTAGAATATAATTAATTAATACCTTCTTTCTTGATTTACTTGTTAGTTTCATTTTAGTAAGGATATATAACAGCTAGAGAAGGAGAAGGGTAAAGACCTAATGTAATTTCATTACAAATTTAAAATCTTTATTCATTTAGTCACTTCTCTTGGACACTCTTGTTTGCAAAACTTACTAATAAGGAATTAGAAGACATAGTCAACATTTATGCATTTATACTAAGGATTGCATTCTCTTCACCCATGTGCTAGAAGCATCTTTAATTTAACAAGGTCTATAAGCATCCTTGGATCCCCCCAGAGAATACACAATGTCTTCACATCATAAGAACTCATCCTCTCATGAAATTAATGAATAAATTTGGAGTTTCATTTTTTATGCTCTTATCTTCCTTGACAGTTATTTTCCAGGTAAGCCAAACAGTTCCCTAGCCTCAGTGGAAATGAAAATCAGGTCATAGCTCAGGAAGAAAACTGGCAGGCATTAAACCATTCGAGTGTAGAGAGGACTTTCCTATTGACCTTTCAGACATAATCAAACTTTTATTCATGTAGCAAAAACACCAGGACAAAGAAGTTTTGTTTTTCTTTGGCTGACTCTCACTATGCTTATATGTTATTCTGACCCCAACATACTTTGAGTATGGTATTAGATGGTATACAAAGAGGATTGGCCACAAAGCCCCTCATCTTTCTGCCATCTATGCCTGCAGCAATCTGCACCATATGCTTCTAAAGAAGTCTTTATAGCACCCTCCATGCTGCACCACTTGGTTCTAAAAACTTGGCTGTGATGATGAGGGAATAAAGGAAGGACTGACACAAAGACACATATACAGAAAGCTAGGATCACAGACACTGTGAATATTCTGATGGATGCCCACCTATGGCATGGAACCTCAGGGCATTTATTGTGCACAGTACAGAGCAAAGATTTAGCTAGTCTCAGGAAGAGGTGTCTCTAGTCGAACAGTCTCTGGCTCTAAACATCTGAATGGAGCAAGCTCCAGCTACTAGGTTTTGGTCACACTGCCAACATTTCCACTAGGATCAGAGGAAGGGGTTTTGTTTGTTTGTTTGTTTGTTTGTTTAATTTCTCTGAGCCTGACACTAGAGTTGAGGAGGCGTTGCTATTCCCATGGGTCTGAAGCATTGGATCATTGACGTGGTTGTGCCTCCGTCAAATAAGACACATTCACTCACATCATTTTCTGCTATTTACACCTTCATACTCCTGAACTCCCCATAGTAACTTTTTCGAAGAACCTTGTGACTCATAGTCAAGTATATCTGAGAAATAAAATTTGTGGGAGAAAAACATGGATGGTTTTCTGTAAGTGAATATTTTTACATGTGCTACATATTTCAGTATATTTTCTTAATGCATAGTTTAACAGGATGATACACCAACAATGTTGACAAAAAGTTAAAGGAATAAAAAAATGGATAGCTATTCTTTTCAGCACTCAATTAATTGATAGAAATGGTACCAATTTGTTGGGTACAGTGAAAATTTTAACAATACATATAATATGTAATTATCAAACCAGAGTAACTGTCAGATTTGTCACACCAAAATCACATGTCGTTTCTATCTGATTGAACATTCAGAATATATAGCATCCACAGTTTGTACAGTAAGTCATCTTGCTATCACTAGAACAAAAACTACTCTTTCTATATGAGTCTAACTTACTATCAGCTATTCAGCATCCTCCTATGGCTACTCTGACCTTATCCCCAATCTCTCATTTATGAGATCACGTGTTTAAGATCCAATTATAAGTAAGATTGTGCAGTATTATGTGCTTGGCCTTTTTTATTTCACATAAAATATTCTTTGTCAATTTTCTTGCATATCAAAGGATTTTCATCTTCTTATGCCAGAACAATATTATGCTTTGTAGATAGTATGACCACTTGATGCTACGTTACCGGAAGACAAGTATGAGTATGTATAAATATAAGATTAATCAGAAGTTGATTTTTTTTGTATTAAAGTTCTTTAAATTAGAACAAATTAAACATTTAGAAATTTTCCACTCACATATTATTGAGGAATTAAGATAAGTATACTTGTTTCTCTATTATTATGATAAATACTATGGCCAAAATAACATAGAGAAGGGTGTATTGTGGCTTATTGTGCCAGGGACAAGAGTTCATCGTGTCAGGGAGGCATATCTGTAAGGACAGTTAGCTGAAACATGGCATTCTAAACTCAAACATGTGGCAGAGCAGGTGAGCAGAAAGCTATCTATTCTCAAAGCCAGCTCTGAGTGACACATTTCTTCTAGTAATCCACAGAACAACGAATGTGCTCTTTGGAGATGTACAATGCGTGGTGACATATATGGTGGTGAGTAGCCAAGGGTGTATGCTTCTCTCCAAACGTATGAAATTGCACAAATTATTATACACTAATAGGTTTTTTTTTTTTTTTTGGTTTTTCGAGACAGGGTTTCTCTGTGTAGCCTTAGCTGTCCTGGACTCACTTTGTAGACCAGGCTGGCCTCGAACTCACAGCGATCCGCCTGCCTCTGCCTCCCGAGTGCTGGGATTAAAGGCGTGCGCCACCACCGCCCGGCTTACACTAATAGGTTTGATATGCAAATTGTGCCACAACTAAATGACTTCAAAAGAACACTGAAGAACTTCAGTAGCATTAGCAATGACAGATGTAAATGAAGTGAGGCATGATCTGAAAATTCTTCTGTATTTAGTCATGAAGGCACCGAGAGGCTGCTGGGAACCTGCTGCAAATATTGTGCTTAATGATATAATACTTCAAATATTCCCTTTACAAGAGAAATTATGAGTATCAATTGCAGTATACAGTAAGCCAAAACAAAGAAGGAATCCTATATGCACCTGAAATAAGTATTAGCCACTGATTTATTATGTATTAATAATAAAAGAATAACAATACACTATACGTAAGATGTGGAAGTTATACTCAATGTAATTAGTGCTGGAGAAGAGAAGTGAAGGTTAAGTTTGGGCATTACTAATAATACATATATATTTTTAATGTACACTCAAGCCACAAACAATTTATAGAAAACTATATTGTTTCCTTATTAACGAATTTCTCTTAGGTTAGTGAAACTTTTTATTTTACAAAAATTTAAAGTATATTTTATACCTTATACCCTCATAATAACATTTATCTTAAAAGATTAATACAATAAACCACTTTCTCTTCTTAAAGAGTAGTCTATAACTTCTGTGTTTTTGATTGCTTCCATTTTGTGCATTTCATATAGTTTATTAAAACACATTTCAGATAATTTACTAAAAACCATTACACAAGAACACATTAGTGTAGCTCTGCACAGGTTAAATAATATCACTGTCTTCTCTCTCCACATCTTACCCTGCTTGACACCTTCAGGGCTATAATACACACATGGCTGTACCATATGGCAACAGGTCTATCTTCTAGAATACCTCTTAAAGGACCAATCACCAAAAAGACTCTGAAAGAAATATTTACACAGAGATTTTGAATCCTGGGAAATGGTTAAGAACTCGAAACAGATATAGGTTAGTCAAGGGTCCATGACTACCTGCACATAACATAGCAGCTAACTGACTAGGTGGCAGACAAGGCTTCTTGCCATACAGAGATTCTGAAGGCACTGTGCAAATAAATATGCAAAGCAAATGTAGCAACTGCAACTTCGTAAAAGTTCTTACCTTTCTCACAGTAGGAATCATCAGCCATGCCGAGGGGAGATCTTGTTTCATTTAGAGTCAGCAAGCTTTGGGGCCTGGGGTGGAAAAGATGACAGGTCTTGTCTACTGTTGGTGGGAGCACATCCAAGCAAAGCTCACCAAATACCTATAAAATGAAATAAAATGTGAGTGTTCTGCTAGAAGATGCAATAGTATTAATAATACATTTTAAACCTGCATCTTATCCACTTATAAGCAGTACTGTGGTGTATACAATCTTCAGTGCTTCCTATATGGATGCTAAGAAAATAAATCTTTTATAGATAATATTTCAGTCTCATCTATCCCATTGATGGAAAACATGAAAACTATGACTTAAATACATCAAATTTAGAAGAAAGATCTTCCTTACAATTTTCTTCAGTCCACATGAGATTATAATACAAAACTTACACATTTTTAATAAACAGGATAAAAATATTGAATAATAGAATGTCCTCCCCTCTGTCTCAGTTTCCTGGTAAGTGAGTATATACCTTTTGAGTCTTTCTGCTTCTGGGTTAACTCACTCATTATGATCATTTCTAGCTCAATCCATTTATCCACAAATTTCGAGAATTCCTTGTTTTTAATAGCTGAATAGTATTCCATAGTGTATATGTACCACAGTTTCTTTATCCATTCTTGTACTGATGGACACTTAGGCTGTTTCCATGTTCTGGCTATTATGAATAAGGCTGCTATGGACATGGTTGAGCAAATTTTCTTGTTGTGTGCTGGAGCATCTTCTGGGTATATTCCAAGGAGTGGACTAGCTGGGTCTTGAGGAAGCCCTATTCCCATTTTTCTGAGATAGCACCAGATAGATAAGCATGGGAGAATGGCAAAGTAGAAGGATCCAGAGGGTCCTAGAAACCTACAAGTAGAACATTAGGATAGGCAGATTTGGGCCCAGGGGTCCCGCTCAAACTAAGGCACCAGCCAAGGACAATACAGGCGGTAAACCTTAAACCCCTACCCAGATCTAGCCAATGGACAGAACACTCTCCACAGTGGAGTGGAGAGTGGGATATTACTTTTTCACATACTCTGGTGCCTCACCTATGACCATGTCCCCTGGATGGGGAGACCTGGTGGCACTCAGAGGAAGGACAGCAGGTTACCAACAAGAGACTTGATACCCTATGAGCATATACAGGGGGAGGAAATTCCCCTCAGGAACAGTCATAAGGAAGGGGAATAAGGGGAAAATGGGAGGGAGGGAAGAATGGGAGGATACAAGGGATGGGATAACTATTGAGATGTAACAAGAATAAATTAATAAAAAAGGAAAAAAATAAAAATATAGACACCAGAAAAAAAAGGAAAAAAAATATTGAATAAAAATTTAATAAAAAAGAAAATTCTAAATCTCAATTTAGTCTCAAATTAAAGTATATATTGGAGACTGCTTTCCTTTTATTGGTGTGCATTTTTATTGTCCTCATAAGAAGAAATATTTAATTGTAAAGAAACAAATATAATATCCTTAGGGAAAAATGAATCACTCTTTTAGCAACCTGAGTTAATGACATGCTCAGACAAGCAGCATCTGACCAAGTCTATTTGTCATAACTAACAGGTTTGAAATTATCTGTGGCAAAAAGTGATCTTTAGAAGTATAAAACAAGGGGCATCATCACTTAATTTAGAAATGCAAGTAAATTATTTTAAAATATGTGTATTCTATATATTTTTCTTGAATCTCCAACAGAAACATGTAATACATTATTTGCTTATAAAGAAACATTAAACTAGACCGTAAATGTAACAGATGAGCTTGGATGAAATCATGTGAACACAAGCTATATGAAGTGGAAAATCCAATCAGTGTACTAAGTTATACTAGAAATATATACCATCATTGAAACACGGGAGCTATTCCAAAACTAAGGTAAATGGCCATCCAATAGGTATTAAATTTAATTTTCTTAACAAAGGGAAGTTTTCAAGCTCCAATGGCTAATCCAAATCTTAAAGTCTTAAGATAACAATAAATAAAACTCCAAAAATCTATAAAGCATGGCTCCGCAGTTCAGAGCACCTGCTGCTCTTCCAGGGGACCAGAGTTTAATTCTCAGCCTTCACACAGTTCACATCAATTTGTCTCTAATTCCAGGGGATCTAGTGCCCTCTTCTGGATTTTATTAAGAACAGGTGTGCATATAGTACATATACATACATGAAAGCAAAACACATAAATAAATAAAAAACAGAAGGGCCCCTTCTGTCACAGGTCTAGGGGAGGGAAATTGGGTGAAACAAGGATGGAGGGAGAATGGAAAGGCAAAAGTGAGTAGATAACAATGATAACAATCAGGGTGTCATCTGAATATGTTATTTAAAAATAAATAAATAAATATAAAATAAGAAATAAAAATAATTATATACATATATAATATAACAATTATATATGTGCATGTGTATAAATCAAACATAATTATATTATTACTCTGTTGAAAGAATTTTACCCTAATATTCAGAAAGGGTGAATAAAAAATAAGATAGGGAATAAAAGAATAAAAACATAACATTTTGGAATATTAGGCAGAAGATGTTTATAGAGAATACTCACATTTTACCCATAGCTGATATAATTCAAGACCCCTAGCGACTTCTGAACTTCAGGTAGGAGCAAACATTAAATTAATTATGTTTTCTTGTACAAGTACAAATCTGGCAGGTCTGGGAAGAGATTAACAACAATAACATAATAAAATGAAAAAAATATAGCAATGTTCTGTAATAAAGTTAGAAGATATAGTTTATTTCTTTTTTAAATATTTAGCATCTCACTTATAGAAAATACTTTTGGCTTCTTTTACTGTCTCTGACCAGAATGGCATTAAGGAATTAGTGGTCAGGAAGAGTGAAATGCAGTATGGTTCAAGTTCTGAGCAAGATGGAGAGGCCACCATAAGATTTTACTAAGCTACTCACATAGCCTGCAATGTCAACTTTATGAGTTACGTATTCCTGGAATTTTCCATTTAGTATTTTTAACTGTGCTTGAATGGGGGTAACTAAAACTGCAGAGAGGGAAAGCATGGATAAGGAAAAGCTACTATAATTGCAGAAAGACAAAAAGACTTCAAGGCAGAATGAAACTCTACATAGTTTTGGATCAGGCTACTATTCTCACAAAAGAGGCATCTGTGTTAATATATGGCTGCTACATATCTGAAAATAAAATCCATTTAACTTCTAAGGATGCAAGCTATTTGCATAAATATACAGAATTTATTCTTAGATTCTAACCGACTAGCTAAGAGTCTCAAAATTAGCTGACTGTCACGTTCACAACACATTTGAAGAAATCAGATCAATCATTCAAGACAAAACCGCTGATTATAGCCACCTACTGGATGAAACCTTGAGCCTTCACCATTGTCCATCTTATGCACCCATCAACCCACATGTGCCTAGCCTGTAACATAGTTCATCCCATAGTCAGCATCTGGGTTGTCAATGATTTGTAAAGAGGAAATCAGAAAGCCGACCTTGGAGGGGAGATGGCAACGTTGAAAATGCTTAGAAAGATGACTTAGTGTGCATCTGACATACGGGTGTCCATTTTAGCTACTGTTCTTAGTGCGCTGCTAATCCTGATAGTTTGGATCCAGATTAAACTAAGAGACTAGCCTCTTGGTGAGTCTGAGAAGGAAATTCCAGGAAGGATCAGCAGAGCAGAGCAGAGCAGAGCAGAGAAGACCTTCTACCAGAATGGGCATTACCTGCTCACTTTCACTTCTTGATGAAGGAAGGGTAAGGTATCAACTCATTGTTGCTGCTGCTCTTACCACTTGCTGAGATCAGAGACCAACTCCGTCAGGCTTTCAATGTGTACTAAACATTGATTTCCAAGCCATGCTTTAGGCCTTCACCACCAGCTCTGGACTGCCAGGGGATCCACATTTGTGAGGTGAGCAACACCTGGGTTTTCATATTCTCCAGTGTGCAGGCAACGACTGTTAGGTGAGCCAGCTGTATTGTGTAAATCCATCTAACAAATCTCTATTTCAATCGTATATCACTCTGTCAGTTCTGTTCCTGTGGAGGATCCTAATCCTCTTTTACCCATCTGATGGGATTGATGGAATCTTGCCAAGTGACCACAGTTTATAATCGTTTATTTTAGAAGTGCTGTGAAGGCAAACTGAAGACACAGCTGTACTTTAAGTGTCTCGTGGGCTGTATCTTCAAGTTGTTCTCTAACAAAACAAATCAAGGCACTTAGTGCTATGAATTTTCCTCTTAGCACTGCTTTCAATGCATCCCACAAATTTGGGTATGTTGTTCCTTCGTTTTCATTGAATTTCAGAAACTCTTTGATTTATTTCTTTATTTCTTCCCTGACCCAGGTGTCATTTAGCAGAGAGTTGTTTAGTTTCCAGGTACATGTAGGCTTTTTGTTAAGGTTACCAAGAAGAGACTTGATACCCTATGAGCATATACAGGGGGAAGAAATCCCCCCTCAGGAACAGTCATAGGGGAGGGGAATAAGGGGAAAATGGGAGGGAGGGAAGAATGGGAGGATACAAGGGATGGGATAACCATTGAGATGTAACAAGAATAAATTAATAAAAAATTTAAAAAAGAAAAAAATCAAGGAATAGGAAATGTATAGTAACTAGTTACACTCAGATACAATGTTTTTCTTGGCTCTAAGGACAGGATACAGCCACATGAACCACAGGTCAGAATAGATAACTGCAGCCCCTCAGCTCAAACTATATCCAAAGAGGTCTCTATCCATGGGCTCAAACAACAGGGAAATGTGATGCCATCACAGTGACTTCAGTTGCTACAACAGTTTTTGGCTTTTCTTACCCTCATAGAATCAAGCCAGACTAGATGAGTACATTGGTTAATTCCTCCTTCCTTTAATTAAAAAGGCAGACAGACTGAAGAGGAGGTAATGTCCAAAGCTTAACTGGAGGGGAGGAGAATTCAGTCATCAGCATGTTGAGGCTTTCTTCATCTCCCCTAAAGCAAGCCTGGCCTGCCACTCAACACACTCCAGTCAGCAAGCTCTGTGGGAGGTGGCGTCAGCAGAGGCTGCCTAAAGCAGAACTTGGGATGGTGAACATTTATTGAATATGATTGCATGGGCAATCCCCAAAGTAGTTACTGGCAGGCAGGGATTTGCATGGACATCAGTATATCCTATGTGTGTATATTCTAAAGAAGTGTAAAAGATCCAGGACAAACTAGAGTACTCACGGTGTCACTGCCTCACCAAAGCTCTTTTTGTGGTGCAGAGCATACTGCTAAGCATACATTTTATGTGATGTAAAGAGATAGCCACAAGTATCTCGCATATGCATTAAAAATATGTGTGAAATGTCTATCAGAAGGATTAATAATACAAATTGACACCGAAGAAGCTCTGGTGATCTTCTGCTTTGATTATCATCAAAGATTAGAAAGGTCCATGGAGTCCAGCTACCCAGACATTATTTACTCTTCTTTTCATAATCCCCACCTAATGATTAGAAACCACAACTAATTGCACGGCTTTCTCCCTGGAAGGTAAGAGCTGCTAGATTACCAGAATATGTGTGGAGTTCTCAGCTATTGAAATGCAGTGCTTGAAAATTTTAGAGATGGCTTGGAGAGATGGCTCAGCTGTTAGGAGCACTCACTGCTCTCCCAGGGGGCTTGAGTTCAGTTCCCAGCATCCACTTAGCACATAACAACTGTTGGTGAATAGCCCTAGGAGAGCAAATGCCCTCTTCTGGCCCTGTGGCTAATAACTGCATGAAATCGCAAACATACATTCATATGCCTTGATGATCAGGGCTGGGGGGGGGGGGGCTCTCCTTTTCTGAGGAACAGAGGAGTGGGAAGGTGACAAGGAAGAGAGGAGGGAGGGGCCTATCATCAGGATGTAAAATGAATACATAAATTATTTAAAAATAATATAAATAAATAAAATCTCAAAAAACGTTTAAATTTGAGATAAAGTGAAAGAATTCAATTATTGATAAAAAAATAGAACTATGACTGAAACAGAAACATTAATATGATTAATTCATGAAGTCATTTAGTTCACTTTTTAAAAAGTAACAGACTTAAAATTAAAACTCTAGTTAAAGTTACAGTACTTGAATTTGGGATAGTCACAATTTATAATAAAAGATAATGTTTTTTTTAAAAAAGACATATACCACTATGTGTGTGTGTGTATGCACGCGTGCACTCACAAGTGTGCACGTGCACCCAGGAGAGACAGAGAGAGAGAGAGAGAGGAAAAGAAGGGGGGAGATAGAAAAATGGGGATGGCACACTTGACCCTAGCACATGGCCAGCACGTTCATGAGCAGAAGCCATCATAATGAACCATACTCAGCTGCTGTTCAGTGCTACTTTTTTGTCTGATCCTATGTTCAGTGGGACATTCCTGGCACTGTGAATGAAAATTTGTTTTTAATTCCCGTGCCCTTCTCAAAGTGCTATTTTGCAAACTACTCTACAAAATTAAACTAAAATGGTCATAAGGACTAGAATGCCTCTATTTTCCATGTGATTCGTAATGCAAATTCACACTAGGATTCCTAGGAATGCATGCAATGTGCATGCACTACATTTCTCTCAATAGACAGAGAGAAAATAATTGATAGAGAATATAAGTAGAGAAAATAAAAATATGCTGACAAATTCACAGCCTGAATTTTTAACCTAACAGTTTTACCAATTGCTTACAGTTCTATCATAAGTATCCAAAAAAAAAAAAATACAACTAAGAATGCCTTGGCAGTACAATGTGACTTATTCATCATTTTCATTATTATACCCAGAAGAGGTAAGTTATATTTGACTTATTTCATTATAAAACCTACCAATTCATATTTGGTTGTGTTTTCTTCTTAGTTTTTATCAAAACCTGGTCACCTGATGTGCATAAGACCAAAGAAACCTTTCAGCTTTATATTGAGACATTTGCCCCTTCTACGTTGGAGACATTTTGAGAAAAAAAAAAACCCCTGTATTGAGACAAACATTTGTTTTCTTTAGCTGGGAGTTTGCCTCCAGGCATGTAAACTCCTTAATCCAATATCGAGGCAAAACCACTTCCAGCAGTTACCCAGCAAAGCAAAGATTTTTTTTTCATTAAAACCCACATGGTATGTGTTCACTTATAAGCAGATATTAGCCACACAGTACTGGATGACCATACTATAATCCACAGACCTAAAGAAGCTAAGTAAGAAGGAGGACCCAAGGGAGGATGCTTGAATCTCACTGAGAAAGGGAAACACAACAGACAGTGGAAGTGGTTGAAGAGAGCAACAAGATAGGAGAGAGCGTGCTAAGGGTAATTAACGTTTTTTAAAAAGTTATACTTTGACAATCTCATACATACATATAATGTATTTCAGTAATATTTGTGCTCTCTCTGACTCCTCCTGCCTCCCTCCCCAAGGCTCTCTTCCAACCTCAAAAGTAGAGCATTCTTTTATTATTATTATTATTATTATTATTATTATTATTATTATTATTAATTATTCACTTTACATCCATGTCATAGCCCCCTCCCTCCTCTCTCTCCTGTCTCAGCCTCCCTCCCTGTTTCCACCACCACCCATTTCCTACTTTCCAGAGAAGGGGAACCCCATCCACCCACCCCAGCATATCAAGTGGCATCAGGGCTGAGGGCATCTCTTTCCCCTGTGGTCCAGTGAGGCGAGCCTTCCAGGGGTAAACAACAAAAAAGTAGGCACCAGAGTCCATGTCAGAGATGTGTGAGTGGCTAATGAGAGGATGGCCCCTATAAGAATGGAACTTTCTATTCAGGATCATCTAATACACAACATTTTTCTACCAGCTGTCTGACCCTGCTACAGTCCCTGATAAGAAGTGTGGTGATGCTGGCTTTTTGTTTGTTTGTTTTTATTCATTATATGTACTTTGGGTTTTTGAGATAGGGTTTCTCTGTGTAGCCTTTACTGTCATGAACTCACTTTGTAGACTAGGCCTGCTTCAAACTCCCAGAGATCTGCCTGTCTCTGCCTCCCAGAGTGCTGGGATTACAGGCGTGTGCCACCACGCGCCCTCTGATGATGCTGCTCCTAACCCTTCTCTTTATTGTTGAATATTTCATGTCTAAACTTATGAAGTTGTTTACTGTATAATGAAATGAAGCAGTTTACTATCTCAAAGAATATCGATCATAATGCAAAGTAACAATGTAATGCTAAAAATAGGATATAGATTTCCACGCAAAATAAATCATTGTGAAATGAAGTTGTATGCACTTATAACAAATTTCAAAGAAAATGAACTGGATTTGGTTGTGTTAAATGCTTTGTAACTTTTTATAAGACTTATTTTTATTTTTTAATGGTGTGCATATGAGCATATCTCTTTGTGGGTATAAGTAGGTATATTCATAATGAATGCAAGGTGCAAAAAGTATCCGGCACACAAAACATGAATGCTCTGAGATGATTTCTAGTCCTTTTTTTTTCATTTAAAAAATAAAAAGTTCACTTTAATAGCACCCAAGATCCTAACTAGATTTTTTTGTTTGGGCTCACAATGATATGATTTTTACATAATATGATTTGTAAGCCATCTTCCATGAAACAGTTAGACCTGTTTTATCTCTTGGTATGTCTTTGGATTTGTGCATTTCCATAAGTAAAGAGATCGGGGATACAAGGCACTTTCCTCAACATAATAAAGGCTATATACAGCAAGCCAGTAGCCAAAATCAAAGTAAATAGTGAGATACTCAAGGAAATTCCTCTAAAATCGGGAACAAGGCAAGGCTGCCCACTCTCTCCATATCTCTTCAATATAGTACTCGAAGTTCTAGCCAGAGCAATAAGACAACAAAAGGAGATCAAGGGTATCCAAATGGGAAAGGAGGAAGTCAAATTATCCCTATTTGCAGATGATATGATAGTGTACATAAGTGACCCTCAAAATTCCACCAGAGAACTCCTACAGCTGATAAACACCTTCAGCAAATTGGCTGGATACAAAATTAACTCAAAAAAGTCTGTAGCTTTCCTATACACAAATGACAAGTTTGCAGAGGAAGAAATTAGGAAAGCCACACCCTTCACATTAGCCACAAGCAATATAAAGTACTTAGGAGTTACTCTAACTAAGCAAGTGAAGGATTTCTAGTCATTTGAAAGAGCAAAATGTGCTCTTAATCTCTGAGCCCTTTCTCCACCACCCAGTGCATCATGTTCTAAGAAGTCTTGTATTATACAGCACTTGCTGAGCTATGCTACCCACAGTGAGTACTCAGCAGTCCTGCCCAAGACTTATGAATGACACTTTTCTACATGTTTCTCTTTCTAGAGAGTATAATGTAATTATGTAATTTTTCCTCTGTTCATTCCCTTCTTCCAAACTTTACCATATATTTCTCATTGCTCTCTTCCAAATTTCTGGCCCTTTTTTTCTTTATTAAATTCTGTAACCCCCCACATTTATATATAATATAACCCTAACTATATATAAATGTATATTCATAAATGTATAGATATAATCCACTCAGTCTTTCAGTCTGGCTAATATTAATTCTTTGTCTGAAAGAAATAGATATGTATTTGCATATTTGCATCACTGGTAGCAAATAATTCTGGAGGTCTTGAAATAGAGGACTACAGTACACATCCAGAAAGCTACTTAACTTAGAAGTGTAGTGCTCTTATCTTGATTGCTGTGGTCTATTTAAAGAGCTGTCCACATTACGACCATGTGGCAAGTGTCTCAGTCTTTGCCAGTCGCACTGAGTATTTATTTATACAATTATTTTTACAGGCTTTAAAATGAAAATAACTTCCAAAATATCTATATACAAATACATGGATTATCATGGTAAAAAAAAATCTCTGTTTACCTGAATCTGAGAGCTTGATACCAAATACACAGCAAAGACTTATGGTACCAGGAGTGGGAGGTTGCTAGAGACAGGCTAAGCAAAGCAAAAACAATTGTCCTTGAACTCTTACTAGAGAGCCCATAACTGTTGGTACACATTTATTTGCCAGGTTTACTTATATTGCCGCTTGGTTTCCTCCTTTAACAAGTGTCACCTTGTTAATACATATCACATTTGTTTGTGTCCTTGTTTCTTATTGAGTATTGGTTTAATGAGACAAATGCCCACATTGTGTTTATGTATGGCATTTTCTCAGAGCCATCATTATACTTGATAACTAGACTATTTGTCTATGCTTAAAATTTAAAAATAAGAAAGAACAAGCAACTGTTCATTCACCTGTGCTAATTAAATGCAGAGAAAAGAGTTCAGTCATAATGTGTAGATGCAACTATTTAGTCTTTTTTTTTTCCCTAGATACGATTTTTTTAAATCATTGAATCCAGCAATTTTTTTGCTAAAGTTTGACCCATGAAGCTTTCCCAGCAGCATTTCTGCAAAGCACTGGTTTCTGGATTTATTTAATATGTTCAAATAAGATTTTGCAGGATTCAAGCTTGTTCCAGCACATCAGGCACAAACAGTCCCTTTGATCTTTTTGCCACTTGCAAGAAACATCTGCATCTTTGTAGTAGACCTGGCAAGATGAGCAGAACATTTGTGAAGGGATACTGCCATGCACAAGAATATAGAAAGATCTGCATGAAGATCCAAGTGTCCTTGTTACATCCTGGAGACCTCAAAAAGACTAGCAGGATGTACGGCTTTTAAAAAACGGAGTCATTTGCAAGATCTGACCTTCAGGGGGGACCTATTCCTTCCGTCTTCTGATTGGGTGAACAAAGGGTGTCCAGGCTTTGTTTCTAGGGTTATCCAAACAGCTACAAATACGGAAACCCTCAACCGAACAAGTGATACTTTGTACTCCCCCACCCCTTCCAAGATGAATCCTAAAACTTTTTTGTTTGCCAAAATTCCTTTGTTATTTTGCATTTACTGTGACAGTGAGAGATAAGAACCTAATTTGTGGATATTCAACATGTATTAATATCTTGATACATGCAACGAAATGGCCAACAATGGCCTACATCTCCCCCCCCCAATGTTCACCAGTACTCAGCACCTTCCACTGATCCCATTGCACGCTTGAACTAGATTGAACTTACTTCATATTAGTTGGATGCTAATGTGTGCCAAGTAAAACAGCATCCAAACACTTTCCCTTCTGAGTGGTGTTGCAAAAGACAAGATGGCAATTCCAAGGGCATCATACTGTTTACAAGGAAGATGGTGAACACCAACATGGAGATACCGATAAGTTAAGCATCCTTTCTTGGTCCTTCGGATGCTGAGCTGGTTGGTTTCCCCAGCAGGTGGAAAAGCACCGCTGAATGAAAGGGAAAGCAAAGGGGAAGATGACAGCAGAAGTTTTTGATCTTAGCTCCGTCCAGGTTTCTAGCACATGTTGTAGATTGAGTGTTCTGTGAAGCACAAAAAGCATGAACCGAACAGAAGTTTGAGCCAAAACTCCTGATGGCTTAGTGAAAACATTTCCAGGTCTTGGAAATACATCTGAATAGGAATTCCTATCATTTCTGGAAAAGCCGGGCATACCACGATGCTCTGAGAACCCAATTCCCTTTATAGCACGAAAGACAAAACAGACAGTTTAGACATCCTGTGTTCAAAAAATAAGTCAGTATCAGAACTTAAAAGACAAGAATAGAAAAATCTTGATTAAAAAAAATCTCACAAGATTCCAAATTTTCACTTAAACTTGAAAATTTGCATGCATACATATGTGTGATATATAATGTCTGTGTCAATTAGTTAAAATACACATATTAGAAAGCAAAACGATTAACCTAGATTCTAACCTATGTCCTTTTCTCGTTAGATTCAGACCCACCATATGATCTCTAAGGCAATTTCATCCTGATGAACATCATTACACTCCATTTGACCGAGTTCATTAAAGCATAGTTAATGTACAACAAAGTAAATGCATTTGAAGTATACAATTACACAAGTTTTGACAAGTGCACACATCCGTGAAACCACCAACATAAACCAAGGACAGAACATTTCCTTCACCTCCGATGGATGCCTGCTGTGCCTCTGCAGTCACTCGCTTGCTCTACTTCCATTCCAGACAACTACTAGTCTGTTTTCTGTCAGCATAAAGCAGTGTGTATCTATGCAAACAGATTACACAGTGCATCCTCTTTCATGTCTGGTCTTATTCTTCATTCCAAGTTGTAATGGTTTTGTTTTTAATCCAGGCATCTGCCGACGGACATTACGGTTATTTCTCTGGCTTACTGTGATTAAATACGGTATGCTCATCCATGGACAAGTATTTTTCAGATACTTGTTTTGATTATTTCTAGTTAAATATGAAAGAGTAGGGTAGAAGATTAGGTCAGTTATTTATTTAAAGTTTTGCGAGATCTCAAATTACTTTTCCGAACTGGCTATGTTTACTTTAGAGTCCCACCAGAGTACAAGAATTCTTCCTCATTTTCATTCCTCTAGGTATTTTCAATTTCATGTGTTCTAAAGCATGTATAATAGAGTATCCATAGTTTACATTTTACCTACTTTCCTGGAAGATAGCACAATCAAATATTTCCATGGGCCCATAGCCATTACTTTATCTTTTTTCACGGAGTCAGTAAAAATTATCATCATTTTGTATCTCATGCTATTTTTTTTTAACTGTGACGAGAAATCCTTTAGAAGAGATAAACATAACAAATGTTTACTGTATGGTTTTGATATGTCTCTGTCTTCTTTATTTATGTTCTTTTCAGCTAGAGTATAAAGCAACAGGTTTCCAAAGGGCTTTTTTTTTCCCCCATAATCTTGGTTTTGCATAACCCACTCTACGTGCACACTCTTCTTTTCCATTTCCCTGCGTGTCCAAGATAATATTTTCAAATTCTATCCATTGTCATGGAGATCTTACGACTTCATTTTTTGTAACAACTTAATAAAAGTCTATAAGGTTGGCACATCACACTTTCTTCGTATGTGTGTATTTACATTCGTGTGTATGAGTGTGCATGTGGTTGTGGCCATGAGATGCCCAGAGTTCAACTTCAGGTGTCATTCCTCACTTCCCATCCACCTTGGTTTACAAAGCAAAATCACTCCCCGAGACATGGTTCCCATCAGTTCAGTTAGGCGGAATAACCAATGAGTCCCAGGGTTCTGTTTATCTGTGCCTACACAGCATTTCGGGTGCTTGTCACTGTGTCCGGCTTCTTATGGGTGCTGCGGATTGAACTCGGGTAATCATACTTGTATTGTCTATAGTTTACTAACTGAACCTTCTTTTTAGTCTGGTACCAAATTATTTTTATTATTCTTTCATCTGTTGATGGCATATATACTAATTATATGTGTTGCTTTTATAAATATAGCAGCAACAAACATGAAAGAGCGAGGATCTCAGTGGTAGTATAAAAATCTGGACACATTCTCAGCAAAATTATATGGATGCTTAACATGGTTGTGCGCAACTTCTTTACTTTCTTGGTTTCTGTGCTTTTTATTTTACTCGTGATTCAAATGAGACATTTTTAATTTTTGAAGAAATTTATCCAATTATTTCTACATTTATCTAAAAAATAAAAGGTGTTTTCTAGCTATTTTTCTACTGTCATTCTCTCTTCCAAACATGAACTTTATTCTATTGAAACGGGGATCACTCGTTGTCGCTTGCCTCTAAACTTGAATTTAATAAATGCCTTTTAGTGCTATATACTTAGTTAACAACAAATATGTTCTTAAGTATATCTCTGCCTAATGAAT
This sequence comes from Acomys minous, assembly GCF_964271855.1. Taxonomy (NCBI): domain Eukaryota; kingdom Metazoa; phylum Chordata; class Mammalia; order Rodentia; family Muridae; genus Acomys; species Acomys minous. Next base: position 36,577,099 of record NC_140495.1, read on the forward strand.
AAAAATAATCCAAATTCTTCTTTTCAGGATACACGAATGCTTGAAACTCATTGTACTTGTTAGTAACCAGCATTTTTATGACCCCTTCTATTCTTTTCAACACATTCAGGCTCTTGCAGCCTCACCCTGCTTACCTATACAAACTGAGAAAGTAGTGCTAATTAAAATCTCTGTTCCCTAAAGAGTCAGAGGCGCTAATCCAAGTGTTAAGTAAGTTTCCGGTTTCATGTACACTGAACTGGTATGCACATGATTTTTATCATGCACCTGCGGAAACTTAAGGAAGAGTCCCATCCTCCTGGGTGTGTCCATTTGTATAGCCTAAGAAGCATCTTTGTGGTTCTCAATAGACTTCCCTGGTGGAGCTGAAGACTGGTTTTGAATCACTCCATTGTCAGAGAAGGTTATTTCTATTTTTGTTCTGTTTCATCCCATTCTTTGACCTACAATGGGGCTCTCTCATGCCTCATTCCATATATGTCTCTTGGGGTTACTTTTTAGATATCTATCATCATATCAATTTAAAAAATATTTATGTGCAACTCTACCTACAGAATCATAGCAACACTGAATGATGCCACCCACCACAGCCTGGACTCCCTGGAGAGAATTAATTTGGACAGGTGATCATTTTCTCTAAGCTCCTCACTCCTTCAAATCCTTTAGCACAGCACAGCACGGTGCATACATATGATAAGGTCTCGTGCAATTATCTTTTGCTATTCTTACTATCATCGCTATTAATACACTTTCATCTTTTCTTTAAATCATGAGCACAACATGGATTTTATAAACTCAAATCCTCCAGAATTTTGAGCATACCTGTGTTTACCAAATCCAACATTATTTTCCAACTCATCAAATTCATCTTTAATTTAAAGATGGAAAATCTGACACTGAGAGTAGAAAACTGCTTTTCCTAATGGCTCACTGTGACTCATTAATAGGACAGTAATAAAATTTGACTTATCTGAATCTCTGATGCAGATCTCAATTGAAACCATATTCTTTATTTAATGGAAGCTACATGAGAAAATAAAAATTACACACTGGTTCTCCAGTCTATGCTGTGAAAGACTGTCACCGATTTTACTCCTGTCAACTTAAGTTTGCTTCAAGTACTATTTAGCAGATGATTCGGAAGGCATTTTCTGCAATAATCAAACCTGAAAATCATTAAAACTTCTGCTATAAAATTTTAATGAAATGTGTTCTGTGAACCCCCAAATTGTTCATAAAATGAGTATAATCAGTTCAGTATTATATTGTGTTAGAAATTATTCAGGCTAATCAGGCTATGTAAAGAACTAAGTATTGATGAAAAGTTTAAATTTTTACTTATCATTTATCACTAAATATGCATGATAATTTAATATTTCTATTGCATTTGAATGTCTTATAGTTCAGTAACATTGCTGTTAGTATTATCCCATATCCTGAGATAATTCTTACCATACTTAAGTCATGCAATTAAGTAACAGAATGAACTTTCAGCATACAAGGCAAAATATCATAATAATGAGACACTATTATGAAACTCCTTCATTTCACACCTACTAGTGAATATGAAACATAATTCCAATTCTGAAGAAATAAACTGAGGACACTGCAAGACAAAAAAGGACTTTCATGCCCATAAGTTGGAAGAATGAATACTATGAAATGGCCATCCTACCAAAATAAATCTATAAATTGAATGCAATTACAAATAAAATTTTAAGATATTATTTATAGAAAAAGGGGGAAGAGCATCTTATAATTGCATACAAAAGACATCAAAGCAACCCGAAGCTAAACTGGCATTACTGGAGATATTTTTTATCTGATTTCAACTTAAACCAAAGCCATAGTAAATAAAAACCATCATGATATTGGCACAAGCAGGCAAGAATATCAATGGAATGGAAGATGCGGAGTGAAGCTAATGCGTTTATAGCCAATGGTTTTCTTTTTTATTTAAAATAAATTATTTAAAATAAATATAATTATGCCACTTTCCCCCTGCCTTTCTGTCCTCTGGCCTTTCCCAAGCATACATATACTAATAAAACCTGTTGAGTCTTCTTTTGTTGCTTGTGGGTATATAAGTTCTGGACTAATTCACTTGTATTAGATAACCAGTCAGAAGGCTTATTCTTGGGAGAGGCTAATTCTTTCCTCTCTCTTCAGTCATTTGTCCCTCATCAGCATGCTTATTGATGTTGCCATTTTTATGTTCTGTTTATGCAACCATTTCTGTGACAGACTGTTTCACAGCAGACACCCATGGTATTCTGGTTTTAACAATATTTCTCTGTGCCCCGCCCCCTCTCTCTTTTGAGATGTTTCCAGAGCCATAGATGCAGGAATTTTATTCAGCTTCACTTTTTTTGTCTTGGAAACTTTAGGTAAATAGAAACACTGAAAAGATATATTGAGTGAAGTAACCAAGGCACAGAGAGACAAACTCTACATATTCCTCCTAATATGTGTATCCTAACATTAAATATTGAATTCTGTGCATTCAATCAACATGAATTACCTGTAGAATACAAGAAATGAGAAAGAAGTAGTTTAAAGAGAACATCTTAAGAGGGGAGCAGAAGTAGAATGCAGGAATTATGGGAATTAAAAAAAAAAAACCAGGGCCCATGTTGGAAAGTTGTATGCAAGGGGGTCATCGGAGGATAGGGGATGAAAGAAGACAGGATGTTGGGATTGATTAATGTGAATAGTCTATAAAATGTCATATGGAAATGTATTATCTACAACCAAGTTTAAAAGTACATAATTTACTTTAAAACAAAGGAGTTTGAAAGGAGGGGCCCTGTGTGAATGACTGTAAAGGGCTACTTCTAGAAACTGTAGGCTATTAAACAAAACTCCACAATCAAGGGATGATATGGCTCTCCAGAAGTTTTTTTTTTATTATTATTAAAGGAGACCCTACGATCTTCTAAAACAATAGAGACTTTTGCAATTTATCTTATTTATCTTGGTTGACTGCCAAAACTAGATAATAAGACCTCATTGCTGAAGCTATGAATTCTGAAAACAATGTGATCAACACGCCAGATATGATGTTTACTTGTCCCTACCTGTTGAAGAGTGGCACTAGTGTTATGGGAGCAACAAATGGCTCTCTAATTGGATTTGAAGGCAGCTTCACCCACCCCAAGCAAAAATCCATGACTGGAACTGTACCTTGTAAAGAACTCAAGCTAGATGTCTCTGTTCAAATATCTTTGCAAAAAAAAAAAACAAAACAAAAACAAAAACAAACAAACAAAAAAAACCACACGTTTGCCTTTAGCTAGCTTTCATAGGATATAAAGTGCTTCACATGTTGCTGATGGAGAAGACATAATTATTTTTCCCAGTGCTAGACACTACTATAAAATCATATCAGCCTGACAGACAAGATAAGCCCATTGGTGCAAGTAGTGGCAGAACTGATTATTGGGATAATCAACTGATTTCAGTTGGATCTGAGGCTTGCTCCCCCAAAGAATTCATGCCTGTTACACTAGACTTATCAAAAACCATGGATACGGAGTAGAGAGGACCTATGGAGGAGCCTAATACTGCTCTACTAGATAGTTATGGAAAGTTGCCTTCTAAATATTTATGATTATATGCATAGAATTGTTCTGTCATCAACATTGCCAGATAACCTTTTTATTTCCGTGAACAGTGGTGGTTAAGGCAGAAACACTCAACTGTTTAAAGGGCTGCCAACAAGAGATCAGACATAAATGGGGCAGCTATGTCAAACATCTTCTCCCTCCAAGGCTCAAAGAATATTGCCAAAGAGGGGCCTAGTAAACGTAAAAGCCAGAGAATTGGAGGAAAGTCGTGAAATGCTGTCTTCTGGACACGAGGCAGTTGTTGCACATATGAACTCAAAGCAACTGTGTTTACCTACAGGAGACCCTCAAAACATCAAGCTAGTTAAAACTACAACCATGAATAGAGTAGGAGCCACCTAGGCCTACCCCTAGGGGGAGCATATGGCACGTGATAGCTGCTAGTGAAGCTGCAGGCAGTCACTTTCTTCTGGTGGGTAGTGGACTCTCTAGTTTGTTCATGCCACAGCAGATGATCCTACATCCGTGTTCATACAGGGGGAAGTAATTGGATTCAGTGGGACACAATAATAAAACCAAAAATAAAGAGGACATTTTTGAGGATTTTCAAGAGGCAAATTTCAGAGAAGAGTCAAGAATGTACGTAGTAAAGATACAAGCTATACTTGTATGAAATCTTCAAAAATAAATAGAAAGTACTACTTTTAAATGGAAGGAAGAATCATAATTTTAAAAATATCATCATGGGTAGTAGAAAGTATAACTCAGTAAAAATTCAGTAACGAAGACAAAATGGCCATGTCTTAGTTGTACCCCCTATCTTCTCTGTAATATGGTTGTGTTATTTTAAAAGATGGATAATAATATTAGCTATGTCACAGAGCCACTGTGGGAAGTAAACTGAATCATTATATGTTGAGACATTTCCTGACACCGAGTTGTGTGTTGTGTGTTATTGTTGTCATCTTACCTCTTGATTAGCTGATCTCAAGATAAGTAGGTTGTACTGTAGAGTGAGCATGGATTTATAAATCACAGCCTTTCTGCTCCATGAGCTTCTCCTCAGTAAGCTATAATTTAGTAATAGCGTAATTCAGATTAATGTTACCTTTATCATTTTAAATACTAACTCGGCTCATGCTCATGCCAAAGGAGTATTTTTTTCCAGGACTAGAAGAAAATAATCTTCCTACCTTCCAGCAAGAGAAGATTAGACAATTAAGATAGTCTACAATGAAATAAAGTCATTTTCTTTAGTTAATAATGTGGTGTCCAGTTTTAACGGATCACTGACAGACCATGAAATACTACTGTGTGAGCCAATAAGGGCAAAGAATTTTTATGTGCACAGAAAAATTGGTAGGGACTGAAAGGTTATTATAGACTTAAAGAAAAAAAATGAATGAGGAAGAAGGAAAACCTAAGAAAACAATCTTGAAGTCCTTTCTAGAAAGCAATAAGAATGTACAAACAAGAAGGCAAATTAGAAGAATACTGTTTCAGAATTATTCACCCATGTTTGGAAAGGATTATTCTATGTTTGATTATTTTCCTGAACTGTAAGGGACTTTTGGTAGAGTGCCCCAGATTTAGAGTGTGAAGTATTCACTTCCTAAATCAAGAAGATGGTGAAAGGGAAGGAATAAGCAAAGACGCACATGTGAAGATGTCACAGGGAAGCCCATCATGCCGTGCGGTAATCATAAAAAGAGAATTGTCAATTGAGATGAAAATGTGACAATGAAAACACAAAGCTAGTCTTCTTTTCTTTGAAGAGGGTGTGTTCATCCACATAAGAAGTACCTGTTCTAGGCGGGCAAGCTTGAGTAGATGGGCACCAAGCAATTCACTTTATCTTCATTGCATTGTTAGCTAAGTTTATGGCCTACTGTGAACTACAGTCTTTTTTCATCTAGACAAATTGATAAAACTAAAACAAGTGTAGGTGATAGTCATTATAAAAGAATCCAGTGCTGGTGAGAAAGCTCAGCAGCTAGAGTCACTTGCCCCCAAGACCAAAATCCAGGTCAGTTATGGTAGGACAGAACTGATTAATCTTTCGAGTTGTACTCTGTGATATGTGTGGGTATATGTATGTATGTATGTATGTATGTATGTATGTATGTATGTATGTACGTACATATGTATGTGTGTATGTTTGTATGTTTGTATGTTAGTATATATGTATGAATATATACACACACATGTATTTCACTGTATACATGCAGGGATCAGAAGATAAGTTTATGGTATCAATTCTTGCTTCTAAACCATTATGCTGCTTGAGACATGGTGTTGTTTTTTTCTACTGTGCTGTTTATTCCAGGAAGCTTTATTGAAAGCTTCAGAAAGCCTCTCCTTTCTCTGTCTCCCTTTGCTTGGAGGTGTACAAGATTTACAGATTCTGACCACTTAAGGCCATTTAGTGAAGCATGCTCAACTTATGAGCGACCACACTCCTAATGAAAATTAACTCACATTTCTCTAGCAGACATCAACTGTCAAAAGCTCCCCAGAAGTGGATGGAGTTTTATGTGTCTCTCTTGTGCAATGTTCAAGACACAACTATTTTGAGTTCATAAGTAAAAAAGACTTGTCCTGTCCAAAAGATAATGAAAGGGCAAGGCACAAAGAATGCAAGCAACAGAGCTAGTCTTACTTTATTTTAATTATTTTAATACAATATTATTATTATATTATTTTTTCTCACCTAATTCCTCCTAGATCTTATACCAATATCTCTGGCTACCCAATTTCACATCCTCTGTGTGTGTGTGTGTGTGTATGTGTGTGTGTGTGTGTGTGTGTGTTTGTGCGTGTCTGTCTCTGTCTCCTTTTCATGTGTATTTAAAAAAAATTAAAAAAAAACCTTACAACTAAAAATCAAAATCACATGACTCAAAAAGGCCAAAAAAGAAAAACCAGCTCCCAAAATAATATTCAGTTCATTTTGTGTTCTCCAATGACTCAAGGGAATGGCACCTGACCTGGAGTGCGGTTGATAAGCCCATTGACATTCAGTTAAAGAACTGACAATCCGCTCCCAGCAAGTATCAATTACAAATAGGTTTTTGGTTAAGGATGAGGTTTTGTGTCTACTTCTCCTTTTCAAGCTAAGATTTTCTCTGGATTGAATATATGCAAATCTTCTGCATGCTGTCACAGTCTCTATAAGTTTGTGTGTGTATCAGCATTGTTGTGTCTAGAAGATCCTTTCTCTTAGAGTCATCTATTACCTTTGGTTCCTATCATCTTTATGCCTCTTCTTAACTATAGATTTCTAAATGGTGATTAAGACATCACATTTAAGCTCCAAAGTCTTTCATTCTAAGTACATTGTCCAATTCTGTCTCTGTGTTAATTACCACTTCTCCTAAAAGAAGCTTCTTCTCTTATTAGGATTTAGCAATGCTATGGCACTATGTTATTAAACATCAGTTTATGGCTTTGATCTTTTAGAAAAATAATAAATTTCCCAGTAGGACAAGAACCTATCAAGCCTCAGGTTCTTGGACTCAAAAAGCCGTTGACTACTCTTATATCATTTTGCCAATGTTGTATCAGTATATATTTCAGGGAGGTTGCTGTTGTAGGCCATGTGGTTTCTAAATGGGTGATACTGATAATTACATTTTTTCTTTGTACAGAGTGCCTTCCAGTGCCATAATTAGTGGGGGTGAAACCTTTAGTTGGACCCCAGCTTTATTTCTCCATGTTTTATGACCTAAGTAAGTTGGGTCTTCAGCATAGGTGCATTACCAGCAGGTTATGGAGATTGAACAGTAGACTTGGGAACAGTCTGTGATATTTGGGGTTGAGATAAATCTATGGGATCCAATTGCCCAATGACTGAATAAGATGTAAATTATTCTTGGCACTGGAGGTTTTATTTGGTGGCATAAGATGTTTAGTTGGGCTGTTGCCTTCCCAATATATGTTGACTCCTTTTAAGTTATTTTTGTATGTGGTTATATTTTAGGAATCATCTGGAATGAAGCCTTCTCAATCATGGTTTATAATCTTTTTGATGTGCTCTTGAATGTAGTTTTAAAATACTTTATTGTGAATGTTTACATCTATTTTCAAGAAGGATATTCGTCCTTGTAAATGTTTATATTTCCTTAGAAGAAGGGATGAAATGAGATCCATACTCAAAATTTATTACTACTTGGCTTGGACTGAGACTATAGTATTTCTATCTAAATATCCCTAAGTCTGGAACTGGAAGCTTCTAGCATCCATACAATCTAAATCTTCTCTAACTCCAGATCTTGAAGAGTTTGGCTTCCAGACCCTGTCTGTTAACCTGAGCCTAGAATAGTTTCAACCTCTAAAACTTACTGCTGAATAAGGTCACTGTTTCTTGTTCTTTCTGAACTCAGGCTGGCTGGTTCAACTCAGATGTTCTGGCTCAAGCTCCTCTCCAAGCTGATTGATAGATATTGGTTTCTCTCTTTTTCTCCCTGAATTGCTCTGCTTGGAAAAACTGCCTCTATGAATTGAACTGAACATACTCACCTGCACTCAACTGAACTGCCCCAAACAACACTGATCTGTGTTGTACTCTCCAATTCTACTCTACTGTCTTCACCAGTTCTTCTCTACTTTCTCTGCATTGCTCATAAGTAGCTTCTATTTTCTCTGTTCTGTGAGAGTTTGGTGTATCCTAATTCTGACTCATTCTGTCAAATACTTCTCTGATTCATCACTTTGTCTGTCTCTCATTAGATATTGATGTTTGGGATTAAAAGGTGAGACCTGATAGGCTGTGGTCACATAGTGGGGGAGGAGAACCCCTTGTCAAAGGTCTAGGAAAGGGAAGTGGGACAGAAGAGGGAGGGAGGGTGGGAATGGGAAGATGGGAGTGAGGGGATAACATTTGGGATGTAATGTGAATAAATTACAATAAATTACAAAATTAAAAAGGAGGTGCATGAAAAAGGTGTCTGTATTCCAGCCTCGGAGACTAAAGGTGTGTCTGGTCTATATTCCAGGTAAAGAGATTAAAAGTATGTATTTCAACCAGATTAAAGGTGTATTAAAAGTATATACTAAATGCACGTCTGTATTGCAGCAAGATCACATATATCTAGGTCTTTGGATGTGATCCTTTGCCAGAATATGTATGTTGTTATGTTAAAATCCCTCTACATTTTCTACCTTTTTGCTTAAGCTGAAAATTGGACACAGTTTAACTATTACAACAGAAACAATTATCAAACCCATAAACTTAACAGTCCAAATGTCCTTATAAAGATCCATTGATATGATGAGGCTTCAATGGTTGAATAAGATGTAACGTCTCTAGTAATGTCCCATAGGTAAAATAATGCCCATTTTGATATGTAGGATTATTGGCCATTGCTATTCCAATTACATAGATATTAGGGTCAATATCAGCAGTAGTTCTAATCCATTCATAAGTGGGTGTTGATTGAGCTTTTAAAGATCTGAGAACCATTTATTAATTGTTGACCCTAAGGCCTGAGCTGTTGGTGTTCTGTTCAGGAAGTTGTCTACTGTGTCAATGTGTTCTAGGCTCTTCCCCACTTTTTCTTCTAACTGACTTAGTGTCTCTGGATTTATGTTGAGGTCTTTGATCCATTTGGATTTGAGTTTTGTGCATGGTGACAAATATGGGTCCAATCGCATTTTTTTGCATATAAACATCCAGTTAGACTCACACCATTTGTTGAAGATGCTATCTTTTTTCCATCGAATAGATTTGGCTTTTTTGTCAAAAATCAAGTGACCATATGTGTGTGGATTCATATCTGGGTCTTCAAACTCTGGTGCCCCATATTTGACCACGTCCCCTTGATGGGGAGGCCTGGTGGCACTCAGAGGAAGGATAGCAGGCTACCAAGAAGAGACTTGATACCCTGTTAGCATATAGGGGAAGAGGTCCCCCGCAGTCACAGATATAGGGGAAGAGAGTAAGGGGAAAATGGGAGGGAAGGAGGAATGGGAGGATACAAAGGATAGGATAAGAATTTAGATGTAATATGAATAAATTAATAAACTATATTTAAAAATAAATAAAAATAAATAAAGATCTGAGAACTTTTTACACTGCATTTTCATTTTCAAAAGCTAAGTATCAATTAATATCTGTCTCCCATCTAAGTATGGTATTTCCCTGTTTATAGTGGACCTTAATCTGTTTTAAAAGTCAGTAAATGTCTCTCTTGGGCTTGTCCATATAATCTTTGTGAATGTCATAGATGTTTTCCATTGTACCTCTATCTTATCCTGGCTTCTTAAAGCTACTAAAGTACATTGTATAATAATAGAGTCATCAAATTGCATCTGCATTGTTAAATCAGCATATTAGCCTTCACCTAACAATTGATTTTTCACAAGCAATACTAACACCTTTAGACCTGTTATAATTTTCCATTATTGCAGCTTCTCCTTGCAACCATGTCAGACATTGTAATTGAGAACCAGTTTCCAGTATGCTGTGTGTGTCGTGTGTGTGTGTGTGTGTGTGTGTGTGTGTACATAAAAATCTTAAAAGGTAATATTTTATACATGAGTTTTTTCCAAGATATATATTATTTTATTAATTTGTTCTTGTTACATCTCAATGGTTATCCCATCCCTTGTATTCTCCCATTCTTCCCTCCATCCCATTTTCCCCTTATTCCCCTCCCCTATGACAGTTCCTGAGGGGGACCTCCTCCCCCTGGATATGCTCATAGGGTATCAAGTCTCTTTTTGGTAACCTGCTGTCCTTCCTCTGAGTGCCACCAGGTCTCCCCCTCCAGGGAAAATGGTGAAATATGAGGCACCAAAGTACATGAGAAAGTCATATCCAACTCTCCACTCTACTGTGGAGAATGTTCTGACCATTGGCTAGATCTGGGTAGGGGTTTAAAGTTTACAGCCTGTATTTCCTTGAATGGTGACTTAGTTTGAGTTTTTTAAAATTATTGTTAAGAAACATCTCTGATGAGTTATGAGTTAAATCTTACTTAATCTGACAAACCCATGATATTAAAGGCTAGTGGAATTAGCAATAGTGTACGAGAGCACAGAAGTGAGTCATTATACAATAAGCAACATCTTCAATTCTAAGTTGATAGTCATAGCAAGTGTATATTCAGGCTCTGTACTTGGTTAAGACAGCACACAATATGTCACATGTGCCAGGTATGTGTGTATATATGTGATGCCATCCCAATCACGAAATGATATATAAATGGCTGTGTTTTACCAATATTCTTGCATAAATCTCAGACACTCATGGTCATATAATTTTTTCTCCAATGTTATTTTGAAGAAAAATCACATTTGTCTCCAAGAAATATAGGAAAAATTTATGTCAGTAACAAAATTTTCATCAGTTTGGGTATGTGAGGGCCTATATATATTTAGTCATTCATATAACATGTTTCAATTAAATCATCCTCTCTTTCTCTTCTTCCTTCTCTCTTCTCTCGCTCATCACAATTCCATTCCAACTTCATGTGATTTATTTTCCAAAATAATATTGTGTAACCAATATTATCAAATCATTTTTTTATTTTATGGTTCTCACTTAATTACAATATTTATCCCTTCTCTTTCCTCCCTGTAGTCTTCCCACATGCCCTTCCATGTTCTCCTTCAAATTCATTTATCCCACTGACATGACTTAGTCCTGTTTATATGGGCCGGTATCTCTGTCTGTCTACTGGAGCCTGGGTAGCCTTTCTGGTGTCATATTCTTAAAGAAAACTGACTCTTCTCTGCTTGAAGCCATCAACCGCTCACAGCTCCACAGCTGGAATTATGAGTGGGTTGTGGTAGAAGGAGTCACAAGTAATATTTCTATTCTTGTGGAAATCGTTTTGTAGAAGCACAATTTTTGAGGATCTTTTCTTCTGTCATGCTAAAAAAAATTAATGTCTCTTATACAGTGGCTGTTTTTAACATTACTATAGAGCTTACTCAAAGACTGAGTCTCAGGTCCATGAGATGTCTGCTGTGTAGGGAACCTATCCATTATCCCACAGAGGCCTTTCATTTATAGCACACGTTCCATTTTCTCAATGTAAATGTTATAGACACTGAGTAAAATCACAGCCTTGAAATTAACTTCTGAAAAATCTTAAGGTCAAGAATACACCACATGAACTTGGACCGTGTCGGATTTTGTGATCAGGATATAGTCGTTTGAATGCTCTCTTAAGTATCTGTTGAGAGGAGAAACTTCTGTTGTAATAAAAAATTAGATCACTTAAAATGGGCAAGCTGAAACTGCCTATTTCTTGATGCAACAACTCATTATATTGTTCATTTCCTATATATATACTTTTTTGTTCTTGGGCAGACTCTAAGCTCATATGGTTAGGATGTTAAGTTCTAGAAATTCACTTAAGTAAACTCAGTGCTAGAGACTCAAAGGAAAACCGTTTTCCATTCTCTGTGGCCAATTCATTGTCAGCTTGAGCCAAGCAAACTGAATATGAAATATCAAGATTTTTTGTGATGAAACAAATAATACATTTTTACAGTCATGATTAAGTCAACAACCCTCAATGATTGTCATATCCAGAAAAGGAAGCTCACATCAGCAGCATCTTAAGATTGTGTAAATTGTCCAGAGTGAATAAAATAATGAGTTGATAGCTTCAAGACAATATTTTGTTTCTGCTAATACCAGGAATTCTGTTTCCTTTTGAGTCCTGTGTATAAATGTTTATGACAGCAAGAACATTGAAAACAATTGAGAATAAGGAAAAACAAATTTAAAACTCGTAAGTGAGAATTATAATTTAGGAGTTGAGAGAAAATAATAAACTGGCAATGAGCATACCAAGAAGATTTAGTTGATGTGGATGGCCATTCTATTTTTTGAAGGACTGCCATTTTTATTATATATATTTTTACATATATATTTACATTACCACATATAAATAAAATAAACTACACACAGCAGGAAGAACTATAAACAATCAGGAACTATACAAATGTTACAGGCATAGTGATTTGGCTATTTGTATTTGGCAAACATGAAGAAAACATCTTTCCTATTTTGGTGAATCTAAATTCTGAATGAAAATCAATATCTATCATATCGCAACTCTATTAACTAAAACATCTATCTAGACCTAAAAACTTCTTTTTTTGTACATAGTAATAAAATAATTATAATTCTTTTTATTTTATTTTATTTTTTATTAATTTATTCATATTACATCTCAATTGTTAGCCTTTCCCCTGTTTCCTCCCATTCTTCCCTCCCTCCCACTTCCCCCTTCTCCCCGCCCCTATGTCTGTGATTGAGGGAGACCTCCTCCCCCTATTTATGCTCTTAGAATATCGAGTCTCTTCTTGGTAACTTGCTATCCTTCCTCTGAGTGCCGCCAGGCCTCCCCATCCAGGGGACATGGTCAGAAAAGGAGCACTAGAGTTCGTGTGAGAGTCAGATCTCACTCTCCACTCAACGGTGGAGAATACCATGTTCGTCGGCTAGGTCTTGGTAGGGGTTCGACGTTTACTGCCTATATTCTCCTTGGCTGGTGCCTTAGTTTGAGGAGGACCCCAGGACCCAGACCTGCCTGTCAAAAAGTTCTTCTTGTAGGTTTTCCAGGACCCTGTCGGTCCTACTATTTCCCCATTCTTCCATTTATGTTTAAAGTTCTGGAGAGATCAGGAATACCAGGCACTTATCTAAACATAATAAAGGCTATATACAGCAAACAGCCAACATTAAGTTAAATGGAGAGATACTCAAGGAAATCCCTCTAAAATTGGGAACCAGACAAGGCTGCCCTCTGTCCCCATATCTTTTCAATATAGTTCTTGAGGTTCTAGCCAGAGCAATAAGACATCAAAAGGAGATCAAGGGGATCCAATGGGAAAGGAAGAAGTCAAATTATCCCTATTTTCAGATGATATGATAGTGTATATAAGTGACCTCCAATATTCCACCAGAGAACTCCTACAGCTGATAAACACCTTCAGCAAATTGGCAGGATACAAAATAAACTCAAAATTAATTCTTAGAATACTTTTTACAGTTATGTGCAAGGTCAAGAAACATAGTAGATTAATATTATATATAGCTGTGGAGTTTTTTCTTAGTATGCAAAATATTCTAAGATCATTTCCTAGTTCCATATAAACAAACAGACAAGTAATACATTCAATGCCCCATCTATAAATTGATATTACAGAATATTTTATAGTTTTTTTATTTATTTTGAGGGTTTTACATATGACGTGTTTATTGTGGAGAAATGAGTGGACAACTTCCAAGAGTCAATTTTACTTCTTTCCTGTAGGTCTCAGAGATTGAGGCCTGATGACAATACAAGCTATCCTCCGTGTCATATTTTATATTTGATCTAAGAGAGGCTCTCCCATTTTAATATGTGCCTTCTAAAATCATACTAGGCGTTGTCTCCGTTATGCAGTATAACCAGGCTACAAATCACAGACCCAAAGAAGTTAAGTAACAAGGAGGGCCCAAGAGAGGATGTTTGATCTTACTCAGAAGGGGAAATACATAGACATCTAAAGTAGATGGAGAGAGGGAACTGGATGAAAGATGGGATGCAGAGAAGGACTGGGGATGGAGGTCAGTGGTGGAGAGGAGTACCAATAGGAGAACAGAAATTGGTGGGGGCATCTCTGGGATGGGGGACGCTCCCAGGAGTCTATTGGTGTGACCCTAGCTGAGACCCCTAGCAGTAGGAGTTATGAAGCCTAAAGTGGCCAACCTCCTGTAGCCAAGTGGGACCTTCCACTGGAGGGAAGAAGACACCAACCCACCCATAAAACCTTCAACCCAAAATTTGACCTTACTACAAGAGGTGCAGGGGAAGATGGAACAGAGACTGAGGGAATGTCAAACCAATGACTGGCTCAACTTGAGACTCATCCCATGAGAGAAAACCAGGGCCTGACCCTATTAATGATACTACGCCATGCTTACAGACTGGAACCTAGCATAACTGTCTTCTGAGGAGCTTTATCTAGTGGCTGGTGGAAGCAGACGCAGAGATCCACAACCAAACAATAGGCAGAACTCAGGGAGTCTTGTGGAAGAGTGGGATGAAAGATTGAGGGAGCTAGAAGGGTCAAAGGCACCACAGAAAGGTCTACGTAGTCAAGTAACCTGGGCCCACAGGGGCTCACAGACCGAAATGCCAACCAAAGACCATGCACAGGCTGACCCTAGGCCTCTTACATATATGTAACATATGTGCCGCTTGCCCTTCCCGTTGGTCCTCTAACAACCAGAGCCGTGGCTGCCTCTGATTCTTTTGCCTGCCTTTAGGTCCCTTTTCCATCGCTGGGCTGCCTTGTCTGGCCTCAGGAGAAGAGGATGATGCATTTGCTTCTGTTGTGACTTGATGTGCCAGGGTGGGTTGGCTCCCATGGGGTCCTCCCCTTCTCTAAAGAGAGGGAGGGGCATGAAGGTAGGACTGGGAGGAAAGGAGAGAGGGAGCTACAGTCAGGCTGTAAAGTGATTAAGTAAATTAATGAAAAGAGAAAGAAAAAGAAAAGTCACCAAGCAAGGAAAATCAAAATAAAAGAATAAAAATCAAGGCAGTGGAGGATACAAGGGACATTTATTGTGCGAGTTTGAGAAGTAGCCCAAGTCACTCCTACTCACATCCCATTTAAGAATACTGGTCATAGAATCTCACCTTAATGCATGAAGACATAAGAAGTTGTGGTCCTCACTTTACATTACATGGAGAAGCATGTATGTTTGGGGGGGGGATTACTTGTGCCTTCTGTACTCTACCTGCCTCACTATCAAATATGTCCTATTCAAGACGTAGGAAGATCATTCAAAGTATAGTCCTATCAATACATTTCAAAGGAACTCCAAAAGATCTAGAAAAGGTGAGGTTTTTCCCCCATATGTCCAGAAAAAAATCTTCCTTAATGTAATGACCTTAATACAATCAGGATTCTGTTCTCACAACCCAGTATACAAAAATAACAAGGAAAGCAATATAGCAAATACAGCGATGACATTCACTGTCCATAGCAACTGTAGTACTTCTGTGAACCATCCTTTTAGAGGAATATTTTCTGTATAGTGTGTCATGGAGAGTTTATGTTCTGGTCTTGTCTGTTTGCTACTCTATGGGTCTGTTGAGACATGGATTCCAGAAAAGACAAAGTGATATGACAAATATTGAATTCAAAAGATATTTGTTAGTTAGTTTTTTGGGTTTGGGTTTTGGTGTTTTGTTTTTTTGTTTTTTGGAATAGATATTCTCTGCGTAACTGCCCTGACTATCCTGGAATTTGCTTTGTAGTCTAGGCTGGTGCGGAACTCACAGAGATCCATCTGCCTCTGCCTTCCAAGTGCTGGGATTAAAGACATACACCATCATGCCCAGAAAAATGGAAAGGTTCTTGTTTGATTTGATGGCCACTGTATCTGGCTAAATAGTGAGATCAACTAGAGAAATCATTCTAAGAAATTCAGGAAATGAGCAGTTTTAAAACCCAAGATCTTAAACTGTACCTCAATGAAAAATTTCAAATCAAGGGTAACATTTGGGTAAACAATACAATTATATGATGTTTTACCATTCTTCCAACACAGAAGCAATATGCTTCCTTTTGATTACACTCTATTTCTGCTTCCTAATGGATAGCTCTGTTTTTCTTAATTGGAATGTTTGTATACAAGGATTAGATATTTCATGGATGGTGTGAGGGAGTGGATATTTTCATGTTTCTATATGGATAGGACTTTCAGAGAAAAGAACTAAAGCTTGAATTAAAAGAGGCATGATTGAATCATGAGAAATATTTGAACATTTATAAAATGTCTTTGATGTTTATTAAGATGTTTACATTTAAGAGAATATAATTCAGAGCCATCTCGTTTCCTTAGGAAGTGTTCAAACTATTAAGAAGTAAAGTATTCCCTCTCATGCTCAGGAGTCAGTGGTAGTAAGTAAATTAGACAAAATTCCAAATTCCTAGTTTGGTCCTTCCTTAAAGCAAAGAAAAAAAAATGAGAAAGAGATATTTTTACACATTTTGGCCAATCTGAAAGAGGATAAATGAGACATTAAAACTTAACATGATCAATGTTTTAAATGATAATGTTCTGAGATTGTATCTATTTTCTAAAGACTGATATTGCTTTCTACATAATGTATAGGAATATGGGCATTTAAAAATATAGCAAGTTAAACAAAACAAACCTTTAAAACAATGTGAACCATAGATGGATGAAAAAATTCCAGAGGTGAATGAAAAATTATGAATGCCAAGCACTCATAAGAACAGAATCCACAAAATTGGTTCTTACTCAATATATGAAAATAAAAGAAAATAATATAAGGGAATGTGTAAGTAGTCACAAACTGGTGGACAATAAAGGTAAAGAGAGTATAAGATGAAGGAATTACACAGTGAGTTATCTTTAGAGGGAAAGAGAGTTCATTGAATTAAACCATAGTAGAGCACATTAGTGCTTCATTCAGGCAATAAATGCTGCATTTGGACAGTTTGTTACAAATGTCTTGAATAAATTTGCAAGTGTGCTAAAATCATGAAATCATTGCTATCTTTATTCTAGTGTCTAAAATCTTGTATTACATTGAGGATTGGTTAGTATATCATACCTGGCCATGGTGGCTTTCACTTGTAATCTCTGTAGTTTGGGGGCTGCAGTAGAAAGATCCCCTCAAGTTCTAGGCCAGCAGGGATCAGAATGAGATCTTGTCTCAAAATAAAACCTCCTATAAAGAGGCTATTGTAGACCAAGAGAAAACACTAGTCCCTCCTGTTTTATGTGTTAGTCAGATTGAATGTGTGTTCAAACAATGGTGTTGTAACTCATAACTATGCCAGCCAGTTTGAGCCAAAAAATTTAGAACACTCAACATAATTCGTACTTCTCCTTTGGACTCAGAAAACTAGTTACAGAATAGAAGAACACATTTCATCTCCATGACAAACAGCTGACCGAAAATCATGTAAATCTGGGGAGGTTTAGCTTACAGCTTCAGATGTTTTGTTCAGTGACTGGCTGATTCACGGAACTACCTTTAGGCCCATGACTTGGCAGAAACAGCATTAAAAAGGAGCACCAAAAGAAACCAGGAAGTAGAAAGCAAAGAGGCGAGAGATTTGAAAGGGCCAGGGTAAGATAAATCTTGCCTTTGCCTGACATACTTCCTCCAGCTAAGCCCCCCATTAAAGTTTTAGCACTTCGAAATGGAACCCCAATCCTGGGACCAAGTCTTCAATACGTGAATCTAGCAACATGCCATATTTGGACAGCAACAGGAAGCATTAATCACAAGTAGTGTGTATGAAACTGTATTTAAAACCGGAGGCCAGTACCATCATGAAAGCTAAAGTCAGATGAAACGGTGCTATAGGTCCAGCAGACGTGGAGTTGTATCAAGTCAAGAAAATTTCAAAACCGCGCTTTGCTATTACCGCTTTATCTTTAGAACAATGGGTTTGGTTCAGTATTCAAAATCTATTTGGAACAGACACTTGGGAATAAGAGGGAATTTTAAGAATAATATAG
The DNA here is from genome assembly GCF_964271855.1 of Acomys minous. Lineage (NCBI taxonomy): Eukaryota > Metazoa > Chordata > Mammalia > Rodentia > Muridae > Acomys > Acomys minous. The sequence goes on from NC_140495.1 coordinate 36,595,177, forward strand.
AGACTACCAAAGGGAGCACATTTGAGAACTAAGGACCGCCAGCCTAAAATAAAGATAACTCGCCAGGTAACTACATCTACATAGAGAAGTATTATGCTGTTGCTAGAAAGAAAACCTTCCTGCCCTTGTCTTTCACTTCTCCTCAAGTCCCATGCATCACCCTTTCACCAGATGCCCAAGGGTGGTGATGCTTCACACAAGGTTAGACCTCAATCATCTAAGGAGTAGACTATATGTTACTTTCATGGCAAAGTCTTTCTATAGCTCCCAACTCAAATCAAGCTCTTGTTCCATTACTTATCATTCCTCCTTATACCCATTGCTGCTAAAAATTATTCTCTTATCATTTCCATCAAAGTTTTATCTCAAAGACACTTTCTGGGACTGAGGTAGTAGGTCAACAGCAAAGCACTTGCCTGGTATGTGAAAGGGCCTGCACTGATTCTTATAAACCAAAACAAAAAGTAGAAGGTATGACTATAAATAAGAAAACAAATTTTAAATATTACATAATACTTTATTGTGCTATCTTTCAGGGGGGAAAAGACACTGAACAGGCAACAGTTAGAGTAACAAGTATTCAAATCACTCGTTTTAATCGCAAAGCTATTTAAATTAATGCGGAAATTTAGAAGTTTGCCTTATGATCAATCAGTTCTTGTAAGTGAAAATTTCCAAGGCCAGCAGGTCAATGTTATTAGCAGAGGGGTATGATTTATAATAATACAAGGAAAATATCTTCAATTTGCAAAGAATTCCCTGAGAAAATAGAGAAAGCCAAGTCCCTGGAAGTGCTCAGGCTGTGGCTGGAAAAACATCTCAACTGGAGGAGGGATTCCCGTAAGATAACCTCCCAGACCTTTTTCCAGATGCACTCCATTAATTTACTAGTGATGCATGTCCATGTGAACTGAAGGTCAGAAACACAGAAATAGCCAAACACTGTTTCATGAACTCTTGTAAACTTTGCGAAGGCTGGTGTTAGAGTAGGATCTGGAATCATGTCTCTGGGAACGTTTTCAGGAATGCAAGAATCAATGAAAGCTTAATGAATTCTGCAACAGAGTCACTGAAGCCTGAAAAAATAAAACTATCTGAAAAGTGAAATTCCAACTCCAGTTCTTCTGCAGCCTGACTGCAATTTATACTTCAAGTTTTCCAAATCACAAGTGTGTCTAGGTTTTCCCATGTTATCATATCACTGAAATTAACATAGATCTGTCTATGAAGCTGATTATGAGTATCTGTCCATATGCAAGTTATATGCCCATTTAGAAATAATTAGGGTTTTCTCATGATCTCATGAGAGACTTTTACAGGTCAGAAAAAAAAATCAGTACAATTAAGAGTCATGAGGGAAAGACGATTGGACTGGGAAGATACAAGCGAGGGGGCTACAATCGGGATGTAAAGTGAATTAATGTAAAAAAATCTCAAAAACAAAATAAAATAAAAATGTATCTCATCAAGTATAATGGTTCACGCCTATAATTCCAGCACTTGGAGGTCTCGGTGAGACTTAGCCTAACAGAGTCTAGAGCATTTCAGGCCAGCCAAAGCTATATAGTAAGACAATCTAATCAATTTATAAACCAGAGGAAATAGAATTGTCTTGCTCTGTCTAGTAAAACGTTACATTTGTTTGGTACTGTCCCATATTTTAGAATAGTCTTTCCTTACCTTAGTTCTTTTGCAGATATCAGGGTTTTTTTAATCTTTGTAAGATATTTACACAGGCCTAAGGTATACCTTCACACACTTTTACTGAGTTTCTTTTAATTACTGATTCAATCAATATACTTCCTTTTTACAGCTTTTTTTTCATTTTTGTTTTTTAAATTATTTTAGTTGAAAGTAGATTCTTTCATATAATATATTCTGATTACAGTTTCCCCTTTCCTTATTTCTCCCAGTTCTTTTCCAGTTCTCCTCCCATCCAGCTCCATACCCCTTTTTGTCTTTTATTAGAAAATAAACAGGCATCGATGAAATATTAATAATACACTAGGTAAACCACAAAGAAATCAAATTGTAAAAAGAAAAAGACAACCAAACAAGAAAAAGAGCCAAAAAAAAAAAAAAGGCAAAAAGAAATACATCTAGACCCAGAGACACACATATTTGCACACAGAGAAGTCACATAAAAATACAAAACAATATATATATGGATATATATATATATATATATATATATATATATATATATATATAGAGAGAGAGAGAGAGAGAGAGAGAGAGAGAGAGAACATACAGCCTTATCTTGTTTCTGATTTTAGTGGAAATTCTTTGAATTTCTCTCAATTTAAGGTGATGTTGGCTATGAGATTACTGCAAAATGCTTTTATTATGTTGATGTATGTCCTTTATATCTCTACTTCCTCCCAGACTTTAATCATGAATGGGTGTTGGAGTTTGTCAAAGGTCTTTTCTGCATCTAATAAAATAATCAGATGGTATTTGTTTTTCAGTTTGATTATACAGTAGGTTACTGTAATGAAGATTACTTAATCATTGTGGATGACATTTTTTGATATATTCTTGAATTCAATTGGCAAGCATTTTATTGAGGACATTTGTATCTGTGTTCATAGGAAAATTAATATTTAATTATATTTTTATTGAGTCTTTATGTTATTTAGATATCAGTGTAACTGTCATTAGAAAGCTTGTTATTGATACTTTTTTCTTAGAACACTAATATTTGGTTTCACATTTTTCCTTTGTCAGCATAGAGAATAACTTCCTATACCAAGAATGATATCACATAGGTGTGAAGAAGGCTCTATGTTGGCACAAACTCAATCTCTCCATGTTCAACGAGTTGTATAGCTGCTGTTTTCAGCACACTTATAAGGCTCTATGCTTTCTTTGATGGAAAATTTCCAGTTACTGAACAGTATTGCACTCATTTTCAACCTACTGAGATTCAGTGGTAGTGGTCTCTTACTACTTTGTTACTGTATTATCATTGATAATAAATCTACCTCTAATTTTGAAATTACTCATTTAGCTTTTTTCCTCCATTCTTTTCCATCAGTCATTTTGCTTAGAACGGGGAAGCAGGCAGCTCAACTCATTGAAGAAGGAAAAAGCTTAATCAAAGATCTCTAGCAAAATAGAGACAAAATTCAGAGGTTTAAAGAGTATAAATTCAGTGTATCAGATAATAATATAAAGCCAGTCATATACAGAATGCATATCCAGAAATGATTACATGTGTTATAGGGATCAAGGTGTCATTTTCTCATTAACAAACCCTTCCTTTACTAGCCACAAGAAAAGCTCCTTGCTACTTTTGTGTGCTGGAATGTAGGATGCAGTTTTCATTCATCTGTTTATGAAATCTGTGGTATGAAACTTAGAGAGCAGAGAGGTCATCAGATTTAGTTGGTCAAAAATACTTCCTGAACCAATTTCAGTAGTCAAGGAAAAGCATTGGTGTCGGATGTAAAAACTTGAAGTCCACTAGAATGAATTACTTGACATCTTTTAAAAGATTAAATTTATTCTCAGCCAGGAAAATGTGTACTTCCATGAAAATAAGACTGTTTTAAGTGAAAAGTGTATTTTGACCCTGGAATTTAATTTGAAAAGACATTTCATGTTTTATGTAATTCAATGAATGTGATGTATTTGTCAGTAATTATCCCTCATTTCTCACCTCCAAGAAAATCTGAATCCTGACATCGAAGAAAAGTTTCCTCAAAATAAAACATTGACATTTGCAGCTTCAAATGTCTTAGATTCTACATCACCTGCCCAGCAACACTGAGATCAAGATTTGTTTAAGCCTCTAAACTGAATGATCTTTAATGTGTAGAGTAATCTTTACTTTATTAATGGGTCAATAATGAAATGCAAGGTAGAAATTTTTCTCTTAAAAGACCCTGCATACCTTTGACTTGTACTTTTTAAAATGTGTGTGTGTGTGTGTGTGTGTGTGTGTGTGTAGTATATGTGTATATGTGTAATGTGTGTGTAATGCAAGGTAGATATTTTTATCTTATGTGACCTCCTATATATTTGTCTTGAATTTATAAAAAGTGTGTGTGTGTGTGTGTGTGTGTGTGTGTGTGTGTGTGTAGTCATTGAAAAACTACAGAATAGTTATGTTAATGACCTCAGGATTCCCTTAATCTGATCTTCTAACACACAAATTATACTTGCACACACAGAGCCTCAGCTGATTGTATATCTTCCAGGATTTCCATGCTTATACATACATTCTCATATATATATATATATATATATATATATATATATGAGAATATGAACATATGGTCTATTTTATTTAGACTGTAAGTTATATGATGCATCAAAGATTTTCTTCCATTCTGTCCTGTATTCTGCTTAGCCTATGTCTGAACATGCACTGGGGAATAATTAATAAAAGTTTATAGATTGCTAATAAATGTTTATTGCTTTACTCAAAATCAGAAAAGGGAAAGTTATTATTACTACAGTATTTTCCATTTTCCACTTCTGTTTTGTGTTATGAATATGGATAAGAAACCCCTTTACCTAGGAAAATACTGTAGTAGATTGAGCACTGTTCCATACAAGCCAGAGCAGTAAACAGTGCGACAGGGAGAAGCAAATGCATATCCTCACCCCGGTTCTCTGAGTTTCTATGTCGCAGAGACTTCAGCAAGGGAATAAACAGGGTCTTAATGCATTTTGCAGATGATACTAAAGTGGGAAATGCTGGAATAATAAAATGGGTCCTAGCAAGGAAAATAAAGTGAGGTTCAACTTGGAAAAAAGAACTAACACATTGAAAAGGAAAATAATTCAAAACACAGATTCAGCAGGAGGGATAAACTTGGATTGCACTACTCACAGCAGGCTGTCCTGTCCAGTCCAGCCTCAGAGGTGACATGTCACAATGTTCCCTCCTAAAAGTCTCAAATGTTAGGGTTGGGATTAAAGGTCCATTTTGACCTAGGCACACAAATATGACTAAGTTCAAATGTGCTGGAAAAAAAAGTGTCAATAATGAGACTAACAAAGATAATTCTAAGTATTCATGAATGTAGTTTTATAGACCTCAGATACTCAGAACAAAAATCAAGTGGCAAAACATATTTTGTAAGAAGAAAAAGTGAATATTAGCATTCTAGAATACAAGTAAGCATGATTATTTTGGGGTCAATGGGGCTCTTTAGAAAAATGTAAATTTAAAATGCTCTTCAATGGTCCCAGTATGCTGATAATTTTATTTCTCCATTGTTCCCTACAGGGCAACTTATTTATCACATCATCACATGACAAAACTCTCCCAATGTCAAGTAGTCAGTCAACTACTTCTAATTCTACCAAAGTACAGTGAACGGACCCACTCACCTTACCTTTCTGTTTGATGCACACTGGTTTTTTCTAATAAGTAATGCATTCTGCAATATAAGATGTCTTAATCCAATTCCACAAATCACCCTTGAAAACTGATTACAGCTTCAGATGTCTATTTCACCCCATCAACTAGTATTTAGTATATTCACATACCTTCAATCTCATCCACATAGAGAATTTTAAAAGAGCATAAATGCCTCTCTACACCAAGTAGATTAGCATGAAAACCAGACAAAAGGAAAAAACAGACTAAATATATTATGATTTTCATCATTCAACTATTGCTCAACTCCTATTTGCTCCACCCTAATTTATTTTATGCCAAAAATATGAAACTAAAATTATATTTAAGGTTTCTAATAAAAATCTATTTTCTCTCCCTTTCTCTGTAAATACAAAGTTTTATATTTTCTGTGTATATGATTTAATATTTTTATATTTATTATGTTCACTAATATATAGACTTCAACTGATTTCCCAAATGAAATGTCTTCTTGAATTTCCTCTTCTTTGGTCTGTTTGAGAGACAAGGTTGTCTAAAAAAACTTAACCAGGTAAACATATGAAATACAGTATACATGATAACACATACAGTGCTGCTCAAGTTCACTCATGGAGGGGTTGGGGATTTAGCTCAGTGGCAGAGAGCTTGCCTAGCAAGCACAAGACCTGGGTTTAGTTTCCAGCTCTGAAAAAATAACATGAAAATTCATAGAAATATAAAAATATCCAACATTCAAGCCAAATTCACAATTTACATCTAACAAACAATTACCATAACTAAAGAAGCAGGGAACTGTAGTAATTCATAATAAGGTATAAACAATTAAAGTCAGTACAGATAGATAAGGATACCAAAGCAGCTATTGTACACATAATGCATAGGTTTTAACGAAAATAAATTTGAAAACATATTTTCAAATTAAACTTCTAGAGCTGAACACTATAATATATGAAATGAAAAATAAACATGATAATATCAATGGCTGAAGAAGATAGATTAGAAACCTTAAAGATAGTACTATATAAAACTATTTACAATAAAAACCTATATACAAATACTAAAAATCAGTGAAACATGGAGAAAATATAAATTTCATGTGCCTGTAATATAAGTCCTAGAATAATTTAGAGGTAAAGGAAAAAGAAATTGAAAATAAGATAAAATATCAAAATTTGAAACATAGCTAAATCTACAGGTTTATCATTATGGAACTCTAAATATATCTGTTCAAAAAGGCAGTCAAGGATGACACACCCCACAGACATTGGTACAAATTTATTAGCCACAACAAAGTAGTTTAAGATCAAGAGTAACTAAAAATTTTAAATGACTTAGAAAAATTAAAACCACACCAATGTCTGAATCTAGCCTTCAGCAATTTTGATTGTATTATTCTGGGCTCAAGTTGGGGCATTTACATTTTTAAAGCTCCTCAAAAATGCATCTGTGTAATGAGAATAGAAAATCTCTGTGTTTTCCTATTTCAAATGGTCAGTGTTTCTAGAAAAATGATGGCCAATGCCTATTGTTATGATATTAATAAAGGCATACATGACTACTTATTAATTAGCAACATGAATTCATAGATTTATATAGCTACTAAATACAAAAAAAGGAGGAGAAGAAAGAGGAGGAGGAAGGAAGGAAGAGGAGGAAGAACATGATCATGATAAACATGATAAAGAAGAAGATAAGGAATATTATAGAGGTTCATTGGAATTAACCTTTTCCAAACCAGTGAGAAATAACAAGGGAGATATAGCTAAATGGACATCTTTTCCCATGAAATGAAGCTTTCAGTTCTGGGAGTGGATTACATCTAATTTGCCCAAAAGGTCCCATGGGAAACCTCCAAAAATCTCAGGATATTGCCAAGGCTATTGATAGCTCTCCAAAAAACTGATGGTAATGCCCTATCGCTAAAGACAACAACTACCTACACAACACATTGATCATAAAGAAGTTGAGCTGGTGCCTACCTAGAGCCTTCACACACATGGACTAGTGTTCATGGTCCTAAAAGGTACTCTTCACACTACCGAAGGAGAAGAGGAAACACCAACCCAGATACAACCCATTCAATCTATAATAGTAACTTACCTGAAAGAAACACTGGCTCAATAGTTGCATAAGCTTGCAGGAGTAACAAAACAAGATCGGATTTGAGTTAAGGACACTCTGTGAGACTGAACCCATACCTCTACTGCCTGTGTGGAGAACAACCTGAGAGTAGATAGGCCAGGAACTTAGGGGGAAAGCAAATACTACTGTTCTAAAGCAATCTGGTGTCCACAATTTGATCACTGCCCCTTAGCGCAGAGGCCCCATGGGAATCAATGCTTTCTAAACACAGTACAGAAAGCAGAGACTGAGGCTGTATGCACAAATCCTGCATGGATCTACAGAAGATGGAATTCTTGAGTGGAGTGAGGAAGTGAGCGTCCTTATCCCTAGCCTGCAAACTATCTCCAATTGATAGCCACTTGCCAATTGTTCTACAATGGAGTCTCAAAAGAAAGCAAAGCACTCTTAAAGTTAGGTCCCATATTAAGTAGTCGATGAGGAAAACTAAGCAGAATCAATGGTATCTTTGACGGTTCTTCATCTCTAATGTTTTGTCAGGACTGTTTGTTTTACCTTATAGATTTCTTACCTATATGTTATGGCTGTCTGTTTTGTGTTTTGATGAGGTTCCTAGGTGTGATAACGTATGTGTCTCTGCCTCTATATTTGTTTTGTTGAAAAATACATGATAGAGATATAAATATATATTATATGTACATATGCATTTTCATTGCCATTTTTGCTTTCTGTTAGCTTTTTTGGTACTATTTCAACGTCTTTGTTTTCATTTTATCTTATTTTATTATTGTCTTTTAGGTGCCCATTTTTTTAGGAAGAGACTGAGAGAATGTGGATCCAAATGGATGGGAAGTAGAAGGAATTATAAGGAGTTGGGGAAGGGAAGCAAATCAGAGCATATTGTTAAAGACCTATTTTCACTAAAATATAAACATAAAATTAAATGTGAAATGTCAAGGGACTATCCTAAAACACACCTCACGCACATCTTAGGATGCAAGAAGTGAAAATTAGAAACCATTGCTTAGAGGACTCAGATGATAAGTAGAGGGACAGCAAGATCACAGCACAGAAGAGTTGATTTTTTTTCAGATGTCAGTTCCACTCAAATTGTTCTCAGATTCAACACAATCAATCAAAGCCCAAGACCCTTTTTGTATTAATCAACAAACCAACTCTAGAAGCATGGAACAGTAATTGAAATAAACTTGAGAAAGACTCCAAACTACCTCATCTAAAATACTATAAAGCAACTCAATTTTTACAGCACCATATCAGTACTAAGAAAGACAAATGGTTTATAGGAACAGAACAGAACTAAAGAATATATCAATCCTTTATGAAAAAGTTAATTTTTACAAAGACGCAGAGAAATTCATTGAAGGATGGTTAGACTTATCAATGAATTACATTAAAAAAACTTAAATTCACATGTGAAAAATAATTTCTAAGCTAAACTAACTCAAAATGGACCTCAAAAATAAAGTCAAATTGCAAATGCTGGGGAAAAAAAATCAAAGAAACGTGTGCAACGATAGATCAGCCACTTCTTTATGTGTAGCAACCAATGTGTGATTCATAAAAAAAAAAAAAAAAAGATTCTTGTTCCATCAAAATTACTTTTTCAAAAGTTTTGGTCAGGGACTTCAAGCACATTACGGGTAACTTACAATCTTTAAAGAATTTCTATCTTGCTGATTTACTCATCATTTTCCAGAACTATCCATCTAAAGAATCAGAGAAACTGTGCCAAGGGGATTACAATTGTATCTGTTACTTTTCTTCACACTGAAATAGCCTGATAAGAGGGGCGGGGAGGCTGTATAAGCAATGGTTTATTTGGGATCAGTTCTTGTGGTAAGGAAGCTATGCTGATGGTCATAGGATGTTCATGGGATGAGAGCAGCTCCTGTCCCATCGGAGTCAAAATGTTAGGTGACATAGTAATTTGTGAGTCAGGAAAAGGAGCGAGTGAAGTAGTAACGGTTTTACTATAAAAGGAGAACACGCCAGAACTTCACGTTATCTAGCTAGGTCCCACCTCCTAAGCACGTGCATGCTTCCAAACAAGTTAACAATTGGGAATACGTCAGGAACCGTTCATAGTCTAGTCATTAAAGTGTGCGTGCGGCCAACCTGAGCTATAGAGTTCAAGGTCTGCTTTGAAATTTTGCAAAGACTATGCCTTAAATCAACACAAAACAAGGAAAACAGCATCTGAATAAATAACCTATCAATACTCGCAACAATATAAAGAAAGATTGATAAATTTAGGTGTTTGTAGAGATGAGGTATGATAGATATTAGACTCCATTCAGAGATTCAGACCCAACAAGATAGGAAAGATGGTTACCTCAAGTTTGCTAAATACAAATGGCCAAATCACTATGGATGTAACATTTATGTAATTCCTGATTGTCTTACGGTTCTTCCTGCTGTATGTAGTTTATTTTACTCATGTGTAATAATATAAATGTATATGTTGAAAAGGAGACGTAATAAAAATTTTCAAAAAAATTAAATAATTAAAACATTAAAATATTATTCCTTAAGTAATTATTAGAAGGGCTAGAAAGATGGCTCAGAGGTTAAGAGGTTAAGAGGTTAAGATACTGCTCTTCCTGAGGTCCTGAGTTAAATTTTCAGAAACCCCATGATGGCTCAGGGCCATCTATAACATGATCTGATGCCCTCTTCTGCTCTGCAGGTGTACATGCAGGCAGAGCACTGTATACAAAATAATAAATAAATAAATCTTAAAAAAGTAATTTGGTCAAATATAAATAAGATCATTCCACATATAGAAAAGAAAGATTTCTTAGCATATAATCTCATTAGTTTGTATTTTCTTTATCAACATTAGATTTCTAGGAAAATAAAGCACACAAAGAAATGTCATTTGTACTTATTAACCAAGCATACATTATTCTCCTTACTTACATAATTGAACTTTTTTTTTCCATTCCCACCATTTTTTTCCTCCTTTATTAATTTATTCTTGTTACATCTCAATGGTTATCCCATCCCTTGTATCCTCCCATTCTTCCCTCCCTCCCAATTTCCCCTTATTCCCCTCCCCTATGACTGTTCCTGAGGGGGATTACCTCCCCCTCTATATGATCATAGGGTATCAAGTCTCTTCTTGGTAACCTGCTGTCCTTCCTCTCATTGCCACCAGGTCTCCCCGTCCAGGGGACATGGTCAAAGGTGAGGCACCAGAGTATGTGAGAAAGTAATATCCCACTCTCCACTCTACTGTGGAGAGTGTTCTGTCCATTGGCTAGATCTGGGTAGGGGCTTAAGGTTTACCGCCTGTATTGTCCTTGGTCCATCTTACACCCATCAGGATGGCTAAGATCAAAAATTCAAGTGACACCACATGCTGGCGAGGATGTGAGGAGAGAGGAACACTCCTTCATTGCTGGTGGGATTGCAAACTAGTACAACCACTTTGGAAATCTATCTGGTGCTATCTCAGAAAAATGGGAATAGGGCTTCCTCAAGACCCAGCTATTCCACTCCTTGGAATATACCCAGAAGATGCTCCAGCACACAGCAAGAAAATTTGCTCAACCATGTTCATAGCAGCCTTATTCATAATAGCCAGAACATGGAAACAGCCTAAGTGTCCCTCAATAGAAGAATGGATAATTGAACTTTTTTAAATCCAATTAATAAAACAAAGCAAACTCATCTTTAAACCCATTTTTGCTGTTACTATTATTCCTGCTATCATAGATCATTGGTTGAGTATCTGCTTTAAGTGACACCATCTTGTACAAGATACCTAAGTTTTGTCATGCCATTCACTTCTAAAATATACTTCCTTAAACTTATATTATACTTCTTTTGTATGCAAGTGATGACATATGTATTCTTACTACAAAGACCGGTCTTCCCACTTCCTTCTCTTAAACATTGTGATTACATATGTACATAACTGTGCCTCAATTATAATTCCGATTTATAGACAATAAGGTTGTCTGAAAAAGTTAAGTAAAATTTCCTAAGATACAGTGCTGGTTAAATACCATGTTTCAGCTTTGAATTCAATCATCTACTGCTAGAATGCTGTATACATGCTGTGGAAAGCGTTCTAACACTTTTAAGTTTAGAATTAAGCTTGCTTATATATTTGGCCTGAACTGCAGAAACATGTTCAAAATGTCTTCAAAATAAAAGGTACATCCGTGGCCTACTTCTTCCTTAATAGCAAAGGAACAACTTTCATTATTTCTTATTAATATAAGACTTATAGTAACACCAACCCCTGACACTATTGAGGATACTCTGCTACTCTTACAGACATGAGCTTAACATAGCTGTCCTCTGAGAGGTTACCGCCAGCAGTGGATAAAATCAGATGCTGAGATGCCCAGCCAAACTTTGGGTGGAGCACAGGGAGCCTTGTGGAAGAGTAGGGTTGAAGGATAGAAGGACCCTAAGGGGACAGGAGCTCCACATGAAGACCAACAAAGCCAAATAACCTGAGCCCAGGGTGTGGTTGTATATACTGAAGCACCAGCCAAGGACCATATATGGACTAGATCTAGGTCTCCTACAGATAGATACCAGATGGGCAGCTTGGTCTTCATGTGGGTCCCCTAGTAAGAGGAGCTGGAGCTGTCTCTGACAAGGATTCTCTTGCGTGCTTTTTGATCACTTCCTCTGGTGGGGGTTTCTTTCCAGGTCACTGTGGAAAAGGATGCACTCAGTCCTGATGCCAGTTTATGTGCTGGGAGAGGTGGGTGCGGGGGCGGGGTCTGCCCTTTTCTGAGGGGCAGGGGAGGTGGGGTAAGGGGAAGCAGGAGGGAGGATGAGACCAGGAGGACAGGAGAGAGAGGGTATGGTTGGGATGTAGAGTGAATAAATAAATTAATAAAAAATATGTTAGTAGTTAAAATAGGGACAACACCTATAGATACAGTCCGTTTATTAATGATATAAATGCAAACAAATTATGGAAATTCAGTTTTTGACGTTCCTAGTGAGTCCTGTGTTTGTTTGTTTTTCTTTTGTTTTGTTTTATGAGAACACACATAAACAGAGCTCTTTAAAGTACACTAAGATTTTTACATGTTGCCTATTAGGCTATGTGCTCATCATCACAACTATAAACCTTTTGGTCCAAGAATAATCCTACTTTAAAATCTACTGACAAGATGATTGATTTCTTAGCCGGGCGGTGGTGGCACATGCCTTTAATCCCAGCACTCGGGAGGCAGAAGCAGGCAGAGGCAGGCAGACCTCTGTAAGTTCGAGGCCAGCCTGGTCTACAAAGTGAGTCCAGGACAGCCAAGAATATACAGAGAAACCCTGTATATTTATTTACTTTATAGTCTCAATAAGGATACCTTACTTTATTTTTAGCATTTCTATGCTAATCACTACACCATAGAAGGCACTTTGATGCCTTCCTTTTCCCTCTCTTCAGACACAGCAACCTACACAGCTGATTTCAGAAAACAGGTGATGCTTAACTATGTGGCTAATTTCATTTAACATCAGTGAGGTTACAAAATGTGAAACCACTTTGGAAATTAATTGTTTTGTTTTAGGTTTTTTGAGACAGGGTTTCTCTGTGTAATAGGCCTGGCTGTCCTGAACTCGCTTTTGTAGACCAGGCTGGCCTCGAACTCACAGCAATCCACCTGCCTCTGCCTCCCAAGTGCTGGGATTAAAGGCGTGTACTGCCATGCCCGGCTGGAAATTAATTTTTTTTAAACCTTAAAAATATCGTCTTTACAAATTAACCACGTTACTCTTGGATATGCCCCACAAAGAGTAAGGCTCAGCTCACTAGAAGGACAGCTGCAGACTCATGCTCATCATCGTGCTCTTCAGAGTGATGAAGTGACAAGGTCAGTGTAGGTGAACATCACTGCACGAATGGAGCAGAAAATGTCGTCTGTGTACACAGCAGAGTGGTAGCCAGACAATGGAACAGATTTATTAGCAGAGCAGTCACACCTCTGGTACCTATCTGGAGCAGAATAATGTCACAGTTATGCTCTGGCTAGGAGGCTAGATCAGAGTTCAAAGTCAGGCTACACTGCCTAAAACTTTGACAACATGAGTGGTTCTCCAGGCTTCATTTTTTTCTTATTTTAAAATAAAAAAGAATAATGATAGAAAGTAGCTTTCATGGCTATGACTTCTCTGATAGTGAGCTAGAAAGGGCTTATAAAATTAAATATAAACATTCTCCACAGTTGAGTGGAGAGTGGGGATTGACTTTCACACATACTCTGGTGCCTCACATTTGACCACGTCCCCTGGATGGGGAGGCCTGGTGGCACTCAGAGGAAGGACACCAGGTTACCAAGAAGAGACTTGATACCCTATGAGCATATACAGGGGGAGGTAATCCCCCTCAGGAACAGTCATAGGGGAGGGGAATAAGGGGAAAATAGGAAGGAGGGAGGAATGGGAGGATACAAGGGAAGGGATAATCATTGAGATGTAATATGAATAAACTAATAAAATAAAATTTAAAAATTTAAAAAAATAAATATAAAAACCAATTTTTCCTTAAACTTTAATAATTTTTAACAAAAGGTAGAATTTTGATTGTGTAAATTGAATAGGCAACTGGCCAACCTCAATACACCACCATCATGTGTAAGTGATCCTTCCTTTTTCTGAGCAGCAAAAAGCAGAAGACCTGGTGCTATTCGTTTAGAACATTGCTAATTCACTCAAAGCTCCACCACATTAAAGCAACATGATAGGATCAATTCTAGTCTTGATATCAAAGTCAACCAAGATATCATAAATTAAATAAGATGTGACTTTTAATTAATGGCCAGAATGAGCAGGTAACTGTTTTTAGGACATAGCACCAAAGGCATTAACTGACTGGCAACAAATGAACAAAGGTTATTGGTCTGGCTGTCAGGCACGATAACTATCATCCAGCTTTTGTTTTGTGGCTGTGTGCTGTACAAATAGAAGAAATTTTTATATTCATAGGATTCTACCTAAGGTTACAAAACTGAGGGAATTAAAGTCCCACCTCAAAAAGAAAGCAAGAGATGCAAACTGGCAACTGAAAAGCTAACACGCTCTCACTCTTGATCTCTCCCTGCTTTGTGTACTCTGGCCTTGCAGACATTTCAGTAGCATCTCTTGGGTATAATAATGGACCTTGATTTAGAGTCCACACATTCTCTTTCCCATTAGATGCTTACTCAATTGCTCCTGTGAGGATATTTTATGACATCAAGAATTCACTGCAGCAATGGAAGTGGGAGAAAACGGAAGTGAGAAGGAAGGAGCAAACTAAAAAGTGAATTTTATTTATTCCTAAAAGTTCAGGTGTAGAGATTAAGTATCTAACTTTTTTGAAACACAATTTTGATGGCTTTGTTAAGAGAATAACTAAACGACTTAATGTGGAAATCCAACAATTTGCATAATTTGAGCCATTTCTAGTTAGCATAAGCATAAGTAAATACTGAAAAAATATGCAAAAATTCCTCTGTGGCATGCATATAGACATTGGATTTTAAAAGTCTCAGCTATTGTTATACAGCCAAGAAAAGACATTTGCAATCACAATGTCCTTTCCCCTTCTGAGATTAATTTTGGCATTAGTTCTCAGACTTACCAAATACAATTGTGTGAACCTCTATTCATTTTCCAAAGCTCATGTTACTGATGACATTTCCAACTGCTTTATGGATAAGCAATTAATATGTATTCTAGGAGCAAAAAGGTATACAGATCTCCACATGAAAACGTTAAGAATAGTATTAAATAGACTGGCTTGCCAAACATGTCTTAAGTTGCTAGAGACAAGAAATTCTTCCTGTAAAAACTATACCTTTACTGTACATTTTAATATTATCTGTCTGGGGAGCTTCTCATGTGGTCAAAATACAGTACTTCACTTTACACCTGGTGCTGTGCAATTTTCTCCTAAATTACTCAAAAGGGAAAGAAATACTAATTTCATGAGGCTTAAACATCTGTGAGATTGAAATATGCAAAAGTCTGGGTCCAGTCACTATGAGTGCTATTTTAAGTCCCACTCACTGACTTGTTTGCATAATAGAACTTGGTTGGCCCACAGTTCTAGAGGCTGGTCAGACACAAAAAGGGGTCTGCATAGTCTTTCTCTTCTCAAAAGAGCCAAAAATGTATCTTTGCCGGTAGATGACACCTCCCAGTGCCTTCAAGTCATCCTCCCCGCCTGCACATTTCTGTGCCAAAATTTTCTTTTCTTATGAGATCTCCACTTTTGTTTGAGTAGGATTCCACATTGTTCCAATAAGAGCTTATTAGCTAGCTGCAGCAGTGAGATGGCCATTTCAGGTTATAGTCTTACACACTGGAGTTTAGGACTTCATCGTATTGATTTGCCATAAGGCTGTGGGAGACATAGTTATGCATGTTTAGAAGGCAGAGAAGTGCTGTAAAGCATTGTTACATGGAGAAAGGGCTCAGTGATCAAAAGCACTTGTTTCTGCAGAATATCCTTATTTGAATCCAAGCACCCACATGACAGTTTATAACTGGTAATAATTCAGTTCCATACATCCAGTGCCCTCTTCTGACCTCTGCAGGCATGAAACTTGCACACATACTCACTTACATGCATAAAATAAAATAAAATAAAATAACATTTAAAATGTTGTAACTATTACTACCCAATTCTTGGGCATACATAAACTGTATTTAATGATATGCTTAGTAATTTATAATGAACATACGCTATAATTTGCTAAAAACATACTATAACTTATAGTTTTGTATATCTGTGTATCTACAGCAAGAATTTTAAATACTAGCATGATAGAAAAGGAGCAAGAGACTTTGGGGGGGGAAACCCTTCCCAGATCAAGTATCTTAATGTTACTTTGCATTTAATGGTTTCCAGTAGTTTATTACTATTAGCTTATAAACACCTTTAATGGCATTCTAGACTGTAAGAAATGATACGTAATAATAATGAAAGCTCTGAAAAAGGGCTCAGTTTAAATAGGATACACATGTGATCACTACTTTTTCACTGGTCATGATAGCGCTAGGTTACTCCAATGAGTTCTACATAAAGACCATGAGCTGTTATAACTTCTTTGAATAGATTTTCTCTCTTAAGTTCATTCTGCAAACACTGTCACTCCTCACTGATTTGAGGCAATAGGGATTGATTGTTTTAAATGAGTCACTCAAGCACACACATCTTGATCGGAGGTCCATAAAACTAAAATATTACCAAATGATAGATATTATGTTTTAGAGAGAACTAGAAACGATTTCCTACTTTTGTCAAAAAAAATCTCCTAATTTTCCCTAAAACTTCCTTCTAACTATTTCTTGATTGAGAAAATGATGCAATTTTAATTCTTCAGATAAATTTTCTGAACATAACAAGCAAAGACTTGGACAATGAATTCCCCCAAAAGCTGCAAATCTTGTTCCTATTTCAAAGTAAATTATGAAACAACCAGAATCTACATTACTCATCTGAGAGATAAATCAGGTTATGCAATGTGTACTTTCAAAAGGCACCAGATACTGAAAGGACAACTTTTTAAACACAGACAAGTTGGCAGCTAGAGTGGAGATCTTACATGTTAACTCATATTTAGCTGTCCTAGCGTCTCTTGCTTTCCTGTTTTTGATTGCTCGGTGGAACTTTGTGACTGGAAAGGAGGTACACTTGTATTTATGAAGTCACTGTATGTAGGAAGTGTGTTTGTCACCAGAGAGCAATGTAATCTTCCCTAATAGAGACTTCAAGTTTGTCACTTTTGAGCTTCTTTCAGACTCATCAAAAGATTGAACGGTTCCACGTGGGTAATAACAAAAGCCCAACATACAGGTGAATTCTCTTTGGGAAAAAAAAAATCACATTGCTAAGACAGACAATAAAAGGCCTTCAAGACAGCCTAAATGTATGGGGCAGATGGAGAAATAAATTGCCATAACAAAATTGCCAGCTTTGACATTCCTCAGACGAAAAAAAAAATGCTTCCAAAAGGGCATAACTCCACGAGCCTTCAAAGTCTGGAGGACTAATTCACTTCATCGCCCTCCTCAAATTGTTAGCCATAGTACAAATGTCCAGTGGCATAAAACTAATGGGGAAAACAGGAAATTTCCCGGGGCCTTTGTGCAAATTAGGCATTTTATTTTAATGTTAGAATTTTGCACAAACCACCCCAAATATTTTGATCTTAGGAAACTGTGAACCAACCCAATTGCTCAAAAGGTATGCGTTTAGTTATATAACCGTCTACAGCAACTATAAATTGTCAGACAGTGTCCTTGGAAAGGACATAGTTGTTTTATTTGCTGAAACATTTTAACTGAGCCGTCAACTGCCTTTTGGGAACCTGTGCCTCACTTCATTCAACTCTGAGCTCTGCTTAGCAGAGGCAACTTTGGGCAAATACATTATTTTTGCTTCTTTTAGAGTGAAGATTGTATTCATATAATAAGATGCTTATCATTGGTCTTCAGCAAAAAAAAAATGGGTGTGATCTGTTAATTATTACTACTACTAAAAGGAATATACACTATCACAGAAAACTGGGTAAGAACGTGCAATCTTTAGTTTGGGGTAATTATTCAATATCCCCTGCTATGATCTTCTTTTTCTTTCTTTCTTTCTTTCTTTTTTTAATTTTGTTTTTACTGAAGTAAATCATAGGATCCTACTCAGATTATGTGAGAAGTATATATGGAAAAATATTAACGCCTACACAATTTTGTTTTGGTCCTTAAAGTCTGGCAGTGCTTACACCTACTTAATTTCTACTTAGAAAAAAATCATTAAATACAAATAAATGAATATTCATTTGGTCTCCATGTTACAGTCACACCAAGAGATAAATACAACAGGAAACTTGCTAATATAAGAAGCTAGTTCTCAAATTAGGAGTTTGAAGCCAAGAAGGTAGCTCAATGGCTAAGAATTTTTACTGCTATTCCAGAAGACCCATGTCTAACTCCCAGGACCCACACTGTAGTGACCACAGTCTCTTAGTACTCTGTCTCCAGCAGATCCTTGTCCCTCTCTGGTCTCCAAGTACCAGCACACATGTGACACAAGACACATGTGTAAAAATAAATGTAAAAATAACTTATTAAAGGGTTAAAACAAAATAAGAGTTTTAGCATTTTTGTGGTGAAAGCACTATGTGATATCAGCAACACTAAAAGCTAATACATAGAAAGAAAGCTAGTATTTTATAAATAAGGAAATAAATAAATATAAATGTAATATTTAGAAATAAATATAAAGACTACAATAGTTTGCATGTAAATTGTAAACTGGATGCAATGGAATCTGTCCACAATAAAACACTAATTGAACACATTGTTGAACATCTAATGTTTATAACGAAGATTGAATTAAAAACCATGAGGTTATGTTGTTTACCATGTTAAATGATTTTAGGATAAGAGTCAGATAATACATATAGTGTAATAAAATTTATTGGTGGAGTGGTTTTTAACTATAAAAAAGGGTTTTGTGTTTGGGTTTTTTTTTTTTTTTGGAATTGAATTAAATAGTCAAGTACTTATAAAGGCAAGGAAACTAAAAAGCAAAACTCTTCAAGGCTACAGAATTATAATCCTTCTGTAGGATAGCTATATATAGTCGTGCCACAGAGAGTGTATGATGATGGAGAGCAGAATAGTAGAAGTAGGTAAGTGGACGAGGCATGAGAACATAGGGCAGAAGAGGAGGAAATAATTAACTAGACAAAGCCACGTGGAGGCTGAATATCTTGTAAATTTCCTATGTACATATATATATATGTACATATATATATATATATATATATATATATATATATATATATATATATATTCATACCAATACGTGTATATTTGTGTATAAATAGAGAATATGAACATACACATATTTTTGTTTACATATATGTTATATATATATATGCATATATAATGGAATAGTTTAATTTGATTTACCCTTCTCAGTGAATATCCAAGTGTGGGATGCCTCCCCTCATTCTGTTGATGGGTGTCTTAGTCATTCGTTACGTGATACAGGCTATTGTCATTGCTTTTGGTTTCCCCACAGAACTAACTGGTATAACCATGTTGCTGAAGGTACCAGTTTTATCTTACGACTTGGAAAAACTAAGCTGCTACTAACCTGAAAGCTTTTTCCCTGCTTACTACCTTTTGTAGTATCTGCACACACTGTACAAGCTGGTGGGTGAGAAAAGTCACCATTTTCGGACTATGATCAGCTTCTTATTTCTGCTTCTTATTTCACACTGAGCCCGATTATTTACCTGTTTAAGTTCTGCAATATTTAGCTTTTATATATTTTTGTATTTGCCATAGTTTTGTGTAGAGGATTTTAAATCAAGGAACATGGCTGCTTTGTTCTAAAGACCTAGGTCTGTGTGATCCCAATGGAATACAGACATGCCCTTAGCATACACATTTAATCCCTTGCACCAGAATACACATCTTTAATACCTCTGGCCAGAATACAGAAAATCCTTTAGTACACACCTTTAATCCCAAACAATTGAGGGAGAGACAAAATGATGAATGAGAGAAAGATTTGACAGAATGAGTCAGAGATAGGATATGCCCAACTCCCACAAGTACAGGAAAGAACGAGAAGCAATTTAAGAGAAGCAGGAAAAAAGAGTCAGTACAGTGCAGATAGCACATTAGAGAGAATACAGTACAGTTCAGCAGTTTAGTGCAGTTCAGTTGGTAAAGTTCAGAGGCAGAGCAATTCAGTCAGAAGCTGAGAGAAGCCAATTTGAATCAGTCAACATGGAGAGGGGTTTGAGCCAGCCAACCAGAGTGCAGGAAAAAAAATTACAAAGAGTTAGCTCATTCAGCAGTAAGTCTTGGAGAGTGAAACATTCTAGCCCTAGGTTATCAGACAAAGGCTGGAACTTGAAGCTTCAAGGTCCAGGGATAGAGAAAATTAGATTGCATGGATGCTAGAAACTTCCAGACATAGGTCTAGGAATATTTAGACAGAAATGTTCTGGCCTTAGTCCAAGTATTAGCAAAGCTTTGGCTTTACTAGGCATTCACTTATTTTTTTTTTCCTCAGTAAGACTCTTTATGTTTGATCAGTGCTCATAATAAGCTTTCCACAGGAGTAGGGAAGTGGCTCCATGGGTAACGTGTTTGCTGTGTAACCATGAGGACCTCAGTCCCAAGTATGTAGTATGGTAACTACATAAAATCTAGATGTGACAGTGCAGGCCTGGGTCAGGCAGAGACAAGTGTCTCCATTAAGATCACTGGTCAGCCAGCCTAAGTGAAAGGACAAGCTCCAGGTTCACTGAGCGACCTTGGGAAGGATGTCACCTCTTTGAGGCATTCCTTTTCAAAGCCATGAATGCAGAAACTCCAGTTATAACATACATTATCATGTGAGAAAAGAGGTGTGACTATTGCCGTCCCCGACTCACATGGCAGCACACCTTGACAGAGCTTGTTGGTTTGTTATGGTACTATTTATCTGATGTAGTATGTATGTTTGTGTGCTTTTGTTGTCTTCTAAGTAAAAATACCATTTAATGACCTTCAAATTTCCCCTATACTTTGGGGGGTATTTTTAATATTAGATCTTACACTTAAGATTTTAACCCATTTTAGATTGATTTTTGCAACAGGTGTTTGGTTTCGTTCATTTGGTTGGGTGTATACTGTTCCCAACAGTCCTATCTTTTCAGAACTGTGTGTTTTTAGCACAGTGGCCAATCACAGTTGCCTGTATGTGCTGAAGCAGCCTTTGAAGGCATCTATTCCTCTTCTTTTTACCTATACGTCAGAATTCATATCACATATCACTCTGTACTGCCACAGCTTTGTAGAATGTTTTGAAGTCAGATAATCATAACT
Organism: Acomys minous; assembly: GCF_964271855.1. Taxonomy (NCBI): domain Eukaryota; kingdom Metazoa; phylum Chordata; class Mammalia; order Rodentia; family Muridae; genus Acomys; species Acomys minous. The sequence continues at coordinate 36,616,472 of NC_140495.1, forward strand.
TACATTTTGTTGTTTTGACAAGTTATCTTTGTGATATGGGATATTTTACAGTTAAAGAGAAACTTCAATATTTTTCTAGTTATTACAAGAGTTTCAATGTAGTTTTACAGGGATTGCCATAAATCTACAGTTATCTTGATATATCTCCTTTTTTAAAAAAAAAAGTTTTCTTTTATTCTTACTTTTGCTTCTTCTAAACTTCCTCTCATCGCTGTTTCATAGTTCAGTGAAAAAATTTCATCTTTGATCCTCATTTCAGATAATTCGCTACTAGAATACACCAATGCTTCTACTATTTTTGGAGTTCGATGTGATATTTTTGTGGCATCTTCAGTATATTCTATCTATAGAATCATTGACCTGAAGTGAATTCCTCCTTATGCATTTCCAAGCTCTCCTAGTCAAGTTTGTAGCCAAAGAAAGAAACAGGAAACAAACATTAAAGAAGAATTATTTGCTTGGAAGTGAGTAAATATGAACAAAACACACTAGATATACATTGGAAATTACAAAACAATAAATAAAAATATTGAAATAAAATAAAATAGTTGCCAAAGAGAAAACAAGGCTTCTGCTTCTGAGCTCTACCTCCTTAATTTAAAAAAAAAATGAGCTTAAAGAAGGCTTTCTTAATAATAAATCAATAAATAAGGAAAAAAGGAAAGAAACCTTTTTGTGATCTGGAAGAAAGCAGGGACTTCATTTAATGCAGACCCATTACGCTGTAGAGAAAATGACTAGGCATTCAAAAGTGATTCAAAAGCCCCTTAGCACGTAGCTATGTAGCAGGAAAAAAAATGCTTTAGGTTTAGTTAATAAGATGTAACAAAGTAGATGAAAAAAAACATCAGCAGATGAAATTTTGGGTCAAAGCAGATGAATGACTAGAGAGGATTTTGTGAAGAGAGAGTAAAACTCTAGATTTGGAAAAGTCAATAAGAAGATAATAATTTAATGTTCCATCTAAATCATCTCATTTAACAACAGGCATGACACATTTCAGTATGAAGATTTTTAAATTTTTATATGTTTACATTTAAGTGATTAACTATCTAAAATATAAATTAAATTTGTTTATACTTAAAACAATATGTTACACTTATTAATTTTTATTTTTGAGACTTTAATACATGAATGCTACATTTTAATCAAAGGCACCGTATTTGTTCCTTTCCAAGTCCTTTGCTATTCCCCTCTCCACTTTATGCACTCTATTTTGTTGGTGTGAAGAGTTCACTTGGTGCTGCCCATGTGAGCATGGTATGCGGCCATTTACTTAGTGTGGGCAGCATCTAAGGGGCCATAATCCTGAAAGAATGCTTACTCCCCCTATCAGCAGTTATCCATCGCCAACAGCTACAGGTGAGATTCATGAGCTGCCCACCTGCCTTTCTGGGTCTTTGGAGAGTCTGGTCTTCTTCAGGTCTCGTGAGTGAAAGATTCCGCTATTGTTTGGGCGGTGCCAGCATCTTCATTTCCTGCCGCATGCTCCTTAACCTGGAGCTTTACATCTCTTGTTGCCTCATGACTGAATGCCTCATGATTGAATGCCATAGCCTCCAGGCATCCAATGATTTTCTCATAGAAAGTCAAACAGCAAAATGTAGACCCTAGTGTGCTTATACTTAGAACCACCCTATTTGTAGCAAAATCATTTTGAAATTAAAGTATAATTCCTTTGAATCTAGTTGCCTCTAGTAGGGTTACATGAATGACCTAAACCTAGTTTCTGGAAAAAAAAGAAAAATGAACGTACTGTGATCCCCACTCCAGGCACTAGAAAGACGAATCTTGGAGAAAAGACCGCACTTTTAGAAATGAAAGGTCGGTTAGTAGGTAACCAAAGAGCCATGTCATTGTGAGTAAATCTAAAAGAGGGTACACGTGTTGTTCAACCATGTGATACAAAGCCAGTTTACTGGATCCAGAGGATGCAAAAAATACTGAACATCAATATAAAGGGTTGTTGTTTGTTTGTTTTTAATTGAAGACATTTTATGTTGAGAATCGTTTTGCTTTGTTTGTTTGTTTGTTTGTTTGTTAGGTTTCCTTTGGTTTGGGCTCTTCCCACAAGAAGAGAAATTGCAGGAGCTGGAGTGTGTAAACCGGATGCGAGACTGATTGCCGAGCAAACGTAGCAGGTTCCTTAAGTAGACGTAATGGTGGCTTAATTTAGAATATGACTAACAGGGTAGAAAATTGACTCAATCTGCATTCCTGAAGAGCTCTTCCGGTGAATAGAGTGGAAATTTGTTGATGGGAGAGGAAGGAAGAGACTCCAACAGTAACTGTGAAGCTTCTGGCTCAGCTTCGCAGGAAAAGAGCTCTTCTTCCCCAGAGGGTAGAATTGGAGACAAGAGGTGAGTCTGGGGGAAAAAAAAAACGTTGCGCACAGTTTCACAAGGCTTAAAATAGCATAGGCTGTGGTCAGATGATGGAGCAGGAGGTTCCCTTCTGTCAGAGGACCAGGGACCAGAATAGGGCAGAAGAGGGAGGAGGGTGGGAACAGGAAGACACAAGAAAGGGGATAACAATCGGAATGTAATATAAATAAATTTAAATAAATAAATAAATAAATAAATAAATGAAAAAACAGCAAAGGCACACTTTGGCCACTTTATAACTAAAATTATGATGTAAGAGGCTGAATAGGCTAATCAAACTAGCTGAACCAGTTTGCTCTGCATTCAATCAGAGGTCATAGCTTAGTAAATAAAGTGTAAAGATCAAGGATGACACATTATTTCAACTTCAGACCTACACACACACACACACACACACATCAAGAACAAAAAAAAGCCAACCGTATACTGGTACACAGCGTTATGGCATTGTATGAATCAATTATTAATTCAGATCAGTTAATCTGGTAACCAAGGCAACACATGCAAGGGCAAGCTAGAAAGCATTTAAATCTAGCATTATATTGGGGGGGAAGTGGGAGGAAGGGAGGGATGGGAGGATACATGGGATGGGCTAACAACTGAGATGTAATATGTATAAATTAATAAAATTGTATTAAAAAAATAAAATAAAAAAAAATAAAGAAAAAAAATATTTCCATATTGCATATTTAAAAGATGTGTTAGAGTGAGAGAAGAAAAGGATTTTGTGCATAAAGGAGCCAGTGAGAAGGATCAGTCAGTATCCTGCAAGCTGACAAGTTGAGTTCAATTTTTGGGACCTACATGCTAACAGAAAAGAATCAATTCCCCTACGTTGCCCCTGACTTTCACATACACACTCCATGGCATTCAGGAACCCAACACAACGCACATACATACAAATAACCAAAGACAAGAGACTTGTATATCAAAAAGTTCTGGTTTGGTGTTTATACTCTGCCTTTAAGGATAGAATACAAACTGTGAGAGTTTCCTTAATTGAGGAGAGTACAAAAGATGGAATCATTTTAGCAGATGTATTCCGGCAAGGATTCTTTCAGCTTCATATCACCTTTAAACTCTGTTTAAACAAGTAATGAATATCAATCAGGTATTTTAAGTGCCCCTTGGCAGCACAGTTCTAATAATTTTAGTAGATTACAAAAGGGAAACCATTTATTGAATTTCAAATGAATCTTTACGCCCAAATTGTAAAGGAGCTGAGATTGTGTTGGTGAATTTTGAAAGAAGGACTTTATTGTTTTAGTCTCAAAGAAAAATGCCAATTACTAATGAGTAAATCATACTTAGACTTTTGGAACATTAATCTACATTGACAATGACAATTGTAATAATTATGGAATGAAAAAGTTGCTCAATGTTTTAAACATTTTCATAGCTAAAATATGAAAATTTGTATAAAATAATACAAAATAGAATGACTAAAGGATTAGCAGAGGACAGGCTCTAAAACACATTATGATTAATTATAACAATTTTTCTACCCGAAGACTACCTGTATAATAAGCTATATATTAAATATAAAGTAAGATAGGTGATACTCTTCCCCTTCCTCGACCTGGTGGCTGGCTAATAGAGTAAGCCCACACCCATTCTCTTTCTGAGTATTGAAATTGTGTATGTGTGCACTATGTGACCATGAACATATTTTTAGAATTTGTCAAACTAAGGCACCAGCCAAGAACAATACAGGCTGTAAACTTTAAACCCCTACCCAGATCTAGCCAATGGTCAGAACATTCTCCACAGTAGAGTGGAGAGTTGAATATGACTTTCTCACGTACTCTGGTGCCTCACCTTTGACCATGTCCCCTGGATGGGGAGACCTGGTGGCACTCAGAGGAAGGACAGCAGGTTACCAAGAAGAGACTTGATACCCTATGAACATATACAGGGGGAGGAAATTCCCCTCAGGAACTGTCATAGGGGAGGGGAGTAAGGGGAAAATGGGAGGGAGGGAAGAATGGGAGGACACAAGGGATGGGATAACCATTGAGATGTAACAAGAACAAATTAATAAAATAATATATATCTTGGAAAAAAATAATTTGTCATTTTACATAATCACTAGAAGTGCTGAGACACGTGATGGACACCTGGCATGTAGGTCTCAAAATGTTTCAAGAGTAGCAGATTCATTCTAGAACAGCAAAAACAGATGAGGAGAAACTTCCAGACAGTAAATATTTACCAACAACCAGAGCACACAGAAGTCACTCTGGGATTGGGTTTTCTGACCTTCCTGGGAATGCAGATGCCAAAGCCACCATTTTGTTTTCTGTTGCAATGTGAGCCACTGTGAAGACTTCCGGGCTATTACTCTTTTTCTGTTGTGTTTCATACATTATGTACTTGTATAATTAAATAATAAAACTCTTATTTTAACCTACAAGTTCATATTCTCTAAGGAACATTCTTCTGATTACTTGCTCGTCAAGCTAATCAATAAATATTTGATAATTTGCAGTTTGTCAATAATATAAAAGTTTTTCTTTATTCTTCCTAATTATTCTTCATGCACAGTTATTTGGCACTACACTTGATTAATCAGTCCTATTATTAAAAGACAATGCATTCCCAGCTCAGAGAAAGATTTCAGCATTTGTTAAATTGAACCGAATTACACTCTCCATGAATAATGCATTGGAAACCACACACTGATGGTGAACTTTTTACATTAGTTCCAACTTGCATTTGAAGGTCTTTACCATCAGCTTACTCTTATATCTCAGATAAGTATAGACCTTGTACTATACCTAATTAGTACATGATTAACAATGGCTCCATGGTTTATCTTCCTAAATAACATTCTGAAGTTTCCAGTGGAAGTGTTTCCCACAACTCCTCGCTCGCTGGCGATATAAGAACCACCTGGGGGATTCTTATCACAAGAATAGCAGAATCTGAAAAGGCAGGAGAAGAAAAAGACTACTCTCAGAGTTGATTGCTTTTCTGCAATTATGATATCTACAGCCACAGATTACATGCAGCTCACCTACACCCATTGTAAATTGAAGTCACTCTGAATATATTAAAATTCAGAAAACTAGCTCCTCTTTTACACTATTGATTTCATTATAAAATTGGTTCTCTTCTATTTGTCCATCTTGAAAGTCAAAACAATTAAAGAAGGCTTTCAATTTTATATTTACATCTCACATCAATCTCTTCAAAAATTCTCTTATTATCTGTCATTAAATGCAGGTGAGTGATCACCTGAGTATAACAGAAGAGTATTTATTCAAACTGATGTGGTTGACTTTTGGGTGGATCACCAAATATCCATGGTCCTTGATTAAACCTAGCTCCAGCATCAAACTCAGAGCTACTGATTTTGCATTTTGGCTTTTCCTTGGCTGTAACTAAGACTCTTCAGTGGCTTGTTACAACAGTTGTTTTCATTGCTTTTGGAGAATATTTTTAATTAGAGCATTTGTATATAAGACCACGGATTCCCTCCCTGGAAATGGCAATGACAGAGAGCAGAGAAAACATGACACAATGTCCCTAAGATTCCCCTGCCAAAGTTTTTCAAAATGATGGAGTCAGTAGATTCATATTTGTACTAAAAAGTTTGGGGAAATGAAAGAAGAAAACACTAGAAGTTAGAAAAGACACTATTACTCAGAATCTCACACAATTTTTAACCCTAACAAGGACATTCCTTTACTTTTCACAGTGTATGTCACCAGCCTAGTGTTTAGCAATCCATTAATGAAGAAAGAAATATCCAGAAATAATAAATGCTCTTGTCATATATTAATAAATATTTTACTGATCAATTTGGGGAAGTAAGCATCTGATCCTTAGTGATAGTAGACTCCATGAATAGCGACATGAGATAGTATTTCTAGAAAGCCTCAATGTACCATGGACTGAGTATCTCCCAAGAGCAGTCAAAGAAAGGCAACGTCTATGGAAATATTCAGCTTTTATATTACCCAGAGTGTTTTCTCTATTGAGGATGTTTTTCCTCAGATAGTACCCAAGGGATAGAAAACTGTGAAAGCAATTTGATAATGAGAGATATGTTGGTGTTCTCCCCTAGAGTGAATGAATGTGTGTGTGTGTGTGTGTGTGTGTGTGTGTGTGTGTGTGTGTGTGTGTGTGACTAAAAATGATCTTAATCCTCTGAAACATCCCAGTGACTTTTCAGAATCAAATCAGATCAGTGACTGGTTAATAATATCCAACTAAAATCACAGTCTATGGGTCCTTGGGGTTTGAGGGGCTCTGCCTTGAGGCCTTTGCCGACGGTGACCTCTATGGTGTTCTTTTTCCCTTGCATCCAGTTTCAAGCTCTCAACATGAAGCGAATGTAACTTTGAGGAAAGATGTATAGTAATTGATCATTGCATAGAATTTCAAAGTATAAATACAAAATGTAAATAATCCAAGACAATGGTAAAATAATATGAAACAATAAAGTTTGGTTATCTGTTGCACTTTAAGTATACATTATCTAAGTGAAAGATTGCATACCACACTATTGAACTGTGCCTATACTTAGCCCCCAGAATACATTTTTCAAAATTTACATCTTTTTTCACCTCTAAATATTTTATTTTATTTTTTGGCCTACACATTTATATTATTACACATAAGTAAAAAAAATTACATACAGCAAGAAGAACCATGAAACAATCAGGGATTTTATGAATGTTACATTCATGGTTTTTTGGCTAATTGTATTTGGCAGCCTTGTAGAAAACATTTTTCCTATCGTGACGATTCTAAAATTCTGAGTGAGAATCAATGTCATTTTTTCTTTTCTCATTTTGGAAGCTGTTAGGTTGCACTTAAGATTCACTCAAGTAATTAAGTTTCATTCCTTCTCAAGCCTCTGATAGGGTTGAACACCAGATAGTTTAGTCTTACAATTAACCTTAGCTGTTTAAGGCTTAAGATGTTTTTAGGTCTATGCAGATGTTTTAAGTTGACAGACATTGAATTTTTTTTTAAAGAATCACTTATAAGGTACTAAGAGCTAAATCAGACAGAAGGAACAGCTTGCATTTTCAACTCTCTTGGTTCTAATTATCCTTTTTTCTTTTTCTTTTTCTTTTTTTTTTCTAATTCTACTTAAAATGATATCAGTGATTGAGAATCCAAATAAAACCCACATATCGGTAATTAATTTTTCTTTGGGCAAAGGAACAATAGCCTACAATGGGGAAAGTATAGTCTTTTCGACCATAATTGTAGGGTAATTGGACACCTGTGTGCAGGTTAGACAAATTGAACTACTATATCACTGATTTACAAAACCAATTAGAAGTACCAAAACACATAAAATGTGAAATTGAAAGAAGGAAATATAAAGAGTTCTTTGATGCCAGTCTAGGAAATGACGTTTGTTATGGCAACAAGTGCATAGGCAACAAAAGCAAAAAGGGCAAGTAGGCTTGCATGCACGTAACATCTGCTGCAGCAGATGCAGTCAATTATTAAAGAGAGAGCACAGGCAAGTACTAGTAACCCCAGTATGCCAGGAATCTTTGTAATAGACCTGAATGGATACTTGTCAAAAAACAACATATACCTGACCAATACAGGTGAAAAAGCACAGCACCATGTGGAAGAATGCCGGGAAAGACGGAAGGACCCAGAGAGGACAAGAACGCCACAAGAAGACCAACAGAGTCAACTAACCTAGGCCCATGGGGGCTCACAGAGATGGAAGCACCAACCGAAGAGCATGCATGGGCTGGACCTAGCCCCTCCCCGCCCCCCGCCACACACAGATGTACCATATGGGCAGTTTGGTTTTCATATGGGTGCCCTAGTAAGTTGAGCAGGTGCTTTCTATGGCACAGACTCTGTTACCTTCTTTTCTTTTTTATTCAGATTGCAACTCAATTGTTAGCCCATCACTTGTATCCTCCCGTTCCTCCCTCCTTCCCGCTTTTACCCTATTCCCCTCCCCTAGATCTAAGACTGAGGGGGACCTCATCCACCACTATATGGTCATAGGCTATCAAAGCTCATCTTGGCAGCCTGCTTATTCTTTCTTTGAGTACCATCAGCCCTCCCCACCAGAGGAGGTGGTTGGGGCACCAGAGTTCATGTCAGAATCTGTCCCCACTCTCCACATAACTGTGGACAATGTCCTGTCCATTGGGTAGATCAGAGTAGTGGTTTGATGTTTACAAATGGAGGGAACTAGAAATGATCATAGTGAGTGAGTTAACCCAGAAGCATAAAGACTCACATGGTATATGCTCACTTATAATTGGGCACTAGCCCAAAAAGCATGTCCCACAAAAGTCTTCACTTACCATGAGATTGGGATAGATGTGAGGACATCCTACTGAGACTCTAAGTAAGAGAAATATAGGAGATGGGGAAATAGAAGGACCTGGAGTGTCCTAGAAACCTACAAGAAGAACATTTTGATGGATGGATCAGGGGCCGGGGGTCTGCTCAAACTATTGCACTAACCAAGGACAATACAAGTGTTACGTACTTTTCAATCGTTTCTCCCTAATGGGGCTGCCTTACATGGCCTCAGCGTAGGAGGCCTGGTGTGACTTGATGTGCTGTGGTTGGCTGGTGGAGGAATGCTCCTTTTTCTGAGAAGGGATGGGTTTATAGGGGAAAGGGTAGGAGGGGAGGAGGTATGGGGCTAGTTGTGATTGGGATGGAAATTAAATATAGTTTAAAAAATACAGCATCTTACTGCTTGTAAGTCTCAGCACAAGGAAGGATGAAGGAGGCAGATCATGTGTTTAGGGACAGCCTGGGATATGGAGAAAGTCTTGTCTCACAAAACATAACAAATAAAATCCCCCTTTACAATATTAAAATGTTGACAGGAATGTAAATTACCTTGCCAATTATGAAAACTATAGAGATTCCTCAATAATGTAAAAAATGAAATTATTAAATGGACCAGCACCATGACTATAAAGTATACAAAATTAAAATGCTGCAGCAATGACTGGATTTCAGCACTGTTAATAATGGAGTAGGTGAGATAATATAGCTAGCCTAAGTCTTCATCAACAGCATGATGAATCCTGAAATGTCTCTCTCTCTCTCTCTCTCTCTCTCTCTCTCTCTCTCTCTCTCTCTCTCTCTCTCTCTCTCTCTCTCTCACACACACACACACACACACACACACACACACACACACACACACACATTATTCAGACATTATTAAAGGAAGAAAATTTGTTATTTGCTGCAACATAAGCACTAAAGGGATGCAGGCCATTACGGCAAATGACAGAGGCCAAGTACAAAAAGACAAACCCTACATGATTTGGTGTTAGCTTTTAACTACTCTGACAACGTACCTATGCAAATCAACTCAACAAAGGTAAATTATTAAGACTAATAGTTTTAATGATATTAGCCTTGTTTAATTTAGCTGTGGATTCTGGGTCATGCGGAAGCAAGGTATCCAGAAAGGACGAATGTTGAAAAGCAAAACATTCACCCTAGTATGACAGAAAACGAAAAGCAACAGTGCAAGGGACGTGGGTCAAGCATAATACTTCAGAGTCACACTCAGGTTAACCAGGCATCAGCTATGAAGTCAGCAGTGGATTATTCTATCAATGAGATTGGAGACCTGTGAGCTACTAATGCTCAGGAGCACCAGTAACTGAGAACCAGGCCTTCTGCACAGCATCCTACCCAAAACACAGCACCCATGTACATGTAGAATCTCAACAGTGCACTGCTAGAAGCAGAGAGTAAAATGTTGATTAGGGTGTGTGGCAGGTTAGGAGAATTAATTGTAGCAGGAGTTTGGTGAGAGGATAAAACTTAGGAGAAATCAATTTAAAAGATGCACCTATCTGTTGACCACAACTAACAGTAAGGTAATGCATTTTTGAAAATCACTGAAAGATTAGATGCTAAGTGTTCTTGTCAGAAAAAGATAGACATGCAAATGCTCTAGTTCTTTCTTGCGGCTGTGACAGAATAGCACACCAAAAGCCGTTTCTGGCCAAAGGAATTTATTTTGGCTTGAAGTTCTACAAGGAGAGTCTGTAATGGAGGAGAAGGCACAAAAGTCGGTGGCCAGAGTAGCTGAGAGACCACACCTTCCACTGGACATGAAGCAGAAAGCCAACTGGAGGTACAGTCAGCTACAAACTCTCAAAGCACACCTCAAATGAAGTTCTTCCTCCACCTACAGTCCCTGAACCTCCCATTGTTTCAATTGTTTCCTCACACAGTGCTACGCACTGGGGAGCCAGGGTCCCAACACTTGAGCTTGCAGAGGACATTTTTTATTCAAAGCAAAGCAATGAGGTAATATTATTACCAACTTAGCCATTAAATAATGGATACATATACTGAAACTCTGTACACAAATGTACATAATAATCATTTCTGCACACTGTACAAAATTATATACATTTTAGGTTTTATTAAAGAAGGAAGAAGGACAAAATCCTAAAGAATAAAAGTTAATCTCTGTTTTGGACGAAGTATTTCATGTTTTAATTCTTTTATTATTTTTTGCCTCGCAAATGTCTCCCCACCCCAATTCCCGATGTCTCTCCCCACACTCTCTCCCTCCACACCTGACCCTTCCCTCCCATTCCCACCTTTCCTCAGTTCACCTACAGCATCTATTCTGTTTCCCATTCCCAGGGAGATCCATGCTTCCCAGCTATAGCCCGCTCATTACCTAATCTCTCTGTGTTTGTGGATTGTAAACTGATACTTAACAGCTAACCTCCTCTCATAAGTGGATATATACCATATTTGTCTTTCTGGGTCTAGGTTTCCTCACCCAGCATGATTTTTCTTGCATCAATTTGCCAGTAAATTTCTTATCATTTTTGTTATTATTTCAAGGAGACTACTTGAATATATGCATCACATTCTCTATCATTATTTTCTACCTTAAAACATTTATAGAGAAGATAAAGAATGAAGTTTCCTCTCCCCTAACAAGCTAAGATAGTATCTGTTTAGGACATGGCTGAAGTGCAGGTGTGGGTACAGAATATGATGGATTGATGTATTTTATTTGGAAAGCAGTTTAACTTAACAAAACTTCAGCCATCAATTTTCAGAGCCATGGTAAAGGTGAATCTATCAGGTTTTTTTTTTGGCATATACATTTATATTTTTATACATAAATAAAAAAACTGCCTACTGCAAGAAAAACCACAAAACAATCAGGAATTATATAAATGTTAGACTCATGGTGATTTGGTTAATTGTATTTGGCAACCTTGCAGAAAACATCTTTCCTATCTTTGTGAGTCTAAATTCTGAATGTAAATCAATATCTATCATACCTCATCTCTATCAACTTAAAACATCTATATAGACCTAAAAATGTCATATCCCCTAAACAACTAAGCTTAATTTAAAAAGACTAAACTAGACAAAGTTACAGAATTGAATGAGAATATATATTTTGGATATAGTAGGTATGTGTTGTCTTTTGCCATCTTTCAACTCTGGAAATGCAGCCAAAGACAATACGTTAAAATAAAAGAAAAATGAAAATAAAGAGATTGTCTGTGTTCCAGTGCTCCTCATTCAGAATCATAGACTCCATGTGTCTTTAGACCATGGTTTGGATACAATTTAAATATCACACATTAGCCAAGAAATGCCTATACTCAAGGAACACTTTGAATCTTTAGTTTTTTTACTTATTTCATAGACTTTAAGGTTTGTTTGGGTTTTTTTTTCATTGTTTTACTTCATGGGTATGAGAAATATCCTTTAGCTTAAAATTAACAATTAAATTACTAGATTGCTTCCCCTTTTATCCAGTCTAAAGGGTCAGATAAATATTTTTGGTAATTTTTAAAATGTTTTAGTCTAGCGGATTTTTATTAACTTACATTGTAAGAATTTTTGTGTATGAGAGAGGCATGCCAATAGGCATGGTGGCCTCTATTTGATCTCATGTTTTGGTGACCCCTGTATAACCTCAGAATAATGAAGACCTGTGTGTACTACCCTTGCAATCAACTGCTACTTCATCAGAAGGGAGATGCCTATATCCCCGTGTCATGGTAAGAACAACGCGTGGAAAGAAACCAGACTGGCTTCCACTCATATCTTCTCATTAAAGTTTCCTGGGCTGGTGATCAGAGCCAAAGCCATGATGACAGAGTGGCTTAGAAAATTGGCAGTTATCACTTTTTAATTTTTGAAATACTGCTTAGTCCTTCAAGGCACTGATAAACAATGCCTTTAACAAGGGGAGTATGTGTTAAATTAAATCTTCCTTCTGTGCTCACTCCTGTCCTATTTTCATGCACCTTGAAATCCAAGCTCTGGATGAAAACACATCATGTGAAATCAAACAAGGAAGAAATCAGAAGGAAAGCAAATTAACTATCGGAAATTAAATCTGCTGTCAACGTTGATTTCTACTGATTTATTTTTTCCTCTCTGAACTAAGCATTGTCTTTTGAGTTTGTTTCTTTTTGTTTGTTTGGTTGGTTGGTTGGTTGGCTTTTTGAGACAGGGTTTCGCTGTGTGACCGTGGCTGTCCTGGACTCACTTTGTAGGCCAGGCTGACCTGGAACTCACAGCGATCAAACTGTCCCTGTTAAAGGCAGGTGCCACCAAGCGCAGCCTACATTGGATTTCTTTTTAATCTCAAACCAGAGAATATAGCTTTATGAAGAAACACTACCAGACCTCTGCTAAAGATACAGAGTATGCTGTTCTCCAGAACCTTTAGAATCTCCAAGAATAATACAACCAAGTATGGGGCATGTGTGCTATTTTAAGACCTAAACAGATCTGTAAAATTTGATATAAAATATCTCAGAATGTAGAAAATCTGCAGGAGGTTCCTGTTTTTCCTTTTATCCTGACCTCTTAAGAAATTAGTTTGGATTTATTCAATATGAATGTAACCATATTTATTTAATATAAAATATAACATTTTATATAACAATAATATTTGGTAAAATGGGATGAAAAAGTCGATGGGTAAAAATGAAACACCTCAAAATATACACTCTAATAATCTCAAATGAAACTCAAATGTTTCAGTTGAGTTCCATTTATAGACTAGTCATGTCCTGGTGCTCTTGATTCAGTGAGTGCCACACTTGTCTGTGAGTCTGACAAAGCTCATTCCTCAGCTTGGCCGGAGTCTTCTTCAACAAGTCCGGTCTGCAAACTCCTCTGAAAATCAAAGCCAGCTGTCACTCCCAAAGAACGAGTGACAGCTGTCATGAGCACAGGGGACTCTCATCACAATTACTGAATTTTAAATAATTTGAGAAAATATGCCCTAATTAATTTTTTTCTCATGCTGTATTTTCCCATCGCTTGTCCATCTCTACTTAAAGAAATATTAAAAAAATAACTTCATGCCAAAAGAAAAATTATACATTTTAGTTCATCTTGTCAAAAATTTTTGAGGCATGCATCATTTCCTTTTATTAGCCCACAGTCTTTACTCAGTGCTCACAGAACCTGCAAATGTGTCTTCTTAGTAATAACCTATCTAAAAGAGGCAGTTTTTACATATACATTTATATTATTAATAGGAGCATATAATTTAACATTTTTAGCAGAAACACATTTTTGTTTATTATTATTACAAAAATATTATACTAGCAATGAAAAGAATATGATAATCAATTAGATATCTGTACAGTTAATTATACGTGGTATGTGTTTTGAATTACATTTTCTTATAGATTTTCCACAAATATGTTTACATATATTCTTGTCTGGTTTTTCTAAAATAGTTTAATAAATTACAATCTGATTTGTTTTTCACTTATTTTTTCCTAGTATTAAGTAGCAAAGTAGCAATCAATTTTAATATTATTACATTCCTGTTGCTATTTTTAAATTCATTACTTTGCAAATATTACCATTAAATGATTATTTATATAATTACGAAATTACTAACCTTTGGAAATATTTTACTATACTATAACTATACACACACACACACACACACACACACACACACACACACACATACACACCACTCACTCACTAAATTGTATTGGTTTTTAAACAATTTAGCTAGCTATATGGTATCTCACTGTCTCATTTTTGGTAGGTATGAAATGTCGATTGTTTTACTTAACATGTTCTGAGTATTATTTTATCTAGGGCACTACTCTTGGTTCTGAGCAGTCTATGAAAAAGTCCAAACATTATTTCTGTGTGAAATGAAATTCTAGACCCAATCTCTCTGTGATTCTCCAGAGATAAATTTAAATACAAATTTAAGACGGGGTTCATTAGAATTTTTTTCCCTTGGACTGTGGAGTCTGAAACACAAAAGAACCAGTGAATCTTTTTAAATATTCAATTTTCTTTCTTTTTATTATTTTTCTGTTTGCTTATTTGTTTATTTTTATATTTGTAGACTATGTTATAGCACGGTATTCCACTTCTCTTTCCTCTAACTCTTCCTACATCCACACAACTGCCTCTAAAATGCAGTCTCTTTTTATTTAATTGTTATTTTTACATATACTTAATTAATATATAATTATATCCTACTGAGTTCATTTTATTCAGTATAATTTGATTATTATTAACCATTCCCTAACTCATCTATGACCCTATATTCCTTTTCCCTTTCCACCCAGCTGTATTCTCACTCCCCTCTCCCTCTTTTTTACCTCTCAAAAAATTCGAAACAACTTCAAGAACTATATTGAAGAGATATGAAGAAAGTGAGCAGCCTTGTCTGGTCCCCGATTTTAGAGGAATTTCCTTGAGTATCTCTCCATTTAATTTGATGTTGGCTATTGGCTTGCTGTATATAACCTTAATTATGTTTAGGTATGTGCCTTGTATTCCCAATCTCTCCAGAACTTTAAACATGAATGGGCGTTGGATTTTGTCAAATGCTTCTTCTGCATCTAAGGAGATGATCATGTGGGTTTTTTTTTTTTTACTCTCAGTTTGTTTATATGGTAGACTACATTGATCTACCCAATGGACAGGACATTCTCCACAGTTATGTGGAGAGTGGGGACTGACTCTGACATGAACTCTGGTGCCCCATATTTGACAACCTCCCCTTGGTAGGGAGGTCTGATAGCACTCATAGAAAGAATAAGCAAGCTATAAAGATGAGACTTGATAGCCTATGACCACATAGTGGGGGAGGAGATCCCCCGTGGTCTTAGACCTAGGGGATGAGAATAGGGTGAAAGCAGGAGGGAGGGTGAAGGGAAGGATACAAGTGATGGAATAACAATTGAGTTGTAGTCTGAATAAACTAATAAAATTAAATTTCTTAAATTCAAAACAAACAAAAACCCGGTAAGTAAAAAATGTGAAAAAAGCCCTAATATTCAAACAAAATAAACAAAAATGCAAAAAACAAAAAAAAAAAAAAAACAATAAGAATTTTTTAAAAAGCACATGGTATTTATTTTGTGTTGGTCAACTTCTCTTGGCCATAGGGCCTACCTTTCTCAGTTAATGAAAACTGCATACAGCTTCTTGGTTAGGAGTGGAACCCCATGGTCAATTCTCTCTCTCAGTGCTGGGGTCACTTTTCTGATTTGACTTACTGAAGGTTTTGTGGATGATGCCACAGTCTCTGTGAGCTCACATGTGCATGAGTCATACTGTGTTTGGAAGACACTGTTTCCTTGGAGATATGCAGCACCTCCATCTTTTATAATCCTTTCAGGGCTGACCACTTGGTATTAGACAACCAATTAGGAATCCATCCCTAGTGAAGACTGATTGTCCCTCACAATATCCATTAACTTCCTGTAGCTCCTCATCTAGAGGTGGAGACTTGTGAGATTTCTGCCATCTATACTGGATATTAGCTAGGGGTATTATTATTCAGGTCTTTTGGGACACCATATTTCTGAGAATTCTCGGGGAGTAGCTTTCCTGTCTATATAAAAGACATCAAGATCCTCTCACTTTTTACACTTCTGATGTCCTACTTTGCAGTGTTCCCCAAGCTTTTCATATAGGCATTGTGTTGCAGATTTATCATTTAGGGCTTGGTACCACAAAGTCTATTGTCCTCTGAATTTTGAGTAGTTTTAGTTTTCTCTAATAGTCCCTGCTGCAAAAGAAACTCCTTTGATGGAACTAAGAGCTACATTTATCTGTAAGAATAGATATATATTTAGATAGATAGATAGATAGATAGATAGATAGATAGACAGACAGATAGATAGACAGATAGATATATAATGGATAGATGCCTCATTTGTCACTAAACATTCCACAGATGCTTATTCTCTACATTTAAACAGGCTGTGAGTGTCTGTGTCAACGACCATCCATTACACAAAAAAAACTTCTTTGATGGAATCTGAGAGCTGCACTAATAATACTTGAATAGAGAGATACAAGTTTGGGTGGCCGTTTGATTATATATCAGTTTATCAAAATAATAGCAGTAGGTTTGTCTCTGAGGTCTACGTGCTCCCCAAATATGGCCGCCCTGATTTATAGTACTACACCTGCATTTCCTTTCGTGGGGTGGGCTTTCAATCCAATCAGAGAAAAGATGATTACTCTACAAATTGATGCCATTATTACACCCAGAGGCATATCTTGCCACATATGTCATTGTTGTAGTACAAAGTGTTCACAGCTGCATGAGAGAATGAATGACATTTTTCTCCACCAGCCTGCATAGCATCTTTGGGTACTATGAAAGCTACCCAGGAGGCAGGGGAATTCTTGGCTGTTGATCACTTTGTTTTTCTGTGTGGTGACCAAAGTGTGTCCTCCCATATAACTCTCCTGTTTATATGACAGAAATGACAATAGTCTGTATTATTTTGGGAATATAAAACGTGAGATATCTAGTTCAACCTATGTCTTCTGCAAGAAATACTACCCCTGCTTAGGGATATATATACATATAATAGTATATGTATATAATGGTACATATTATATATTAGTATATATAATATGCTATACATAATATATTATATACTATATTATACATTAGTATATATTATACACTAATAGTACACATAAAATATGTATTATAAAATAGTAGTTTTCCCCAAATCCTTAGTGTTAGTTATCCTCAATACTTTATCTGTTTTACTATCCTTTCCTTCTTCTCTGTTAAAACCTCTTCTCCAATATTATCCCTTCCCTTCATATCACCTGTATTCCTTTATCTCCCTTTCTGTAAATTCTTTCTACCCCCTCCCACCATGGGACACACCCTGATCAATTTTCATGGCTTCTCTATTCACAATAGCTAGGATATGGTCATAGCCTAGATGTCCATTAATTGATCAATGGAAAATATAAAGGAGGTACATGTACACCTTGGAATTTTATTCCATTGTAATAAAAAATGGAATCATGACTGAGTGAGTTAATCCAGACCCAGGAAGACGAAAATGTCACATGTTCTTACTTATATGTGGATCCTGGCATCAACCCTTAGATTTGTTTTTAACTTGAAGTACCTGTACAATCTAGGAATTAGATAGGACAGATGAAGACCTTGAGTATATGAGGGTTTTTTGTCAATCGGCACTCACACTTGAGAATTAGGTAGAGAACAGAGAAAAATGCATCAACAGAAGGCCTAGTAAGACTCAAAACAGAATTACAGAGGAGGTAATATCACTAAACCATCAGAAAGGTTTCCACAGGTCACTGCTGCCTAACTGCTGGCATCAGACTGAGTCACAAGTCTGACAAATAAGTCATTAAATTGAGAGCACCAGTTGATGCTACTCTCGGAGTGCCAGGTATTTTTCCTTCAAAAAAGGAGCTCTGACCATTTGAAGATGAGTTCTTAGAGCACTGATAAGTCTTTGTCTCCTCCAGATGAGATGGTTTAGATGAGCAAGAATTGAATACTTATGTACGTTTTCATCATGTGTACATATACAAGCAAGTACGTCGTAGAAATCGTTGGTAGCTTCAACAAGAAAGATGCTGATCCCTTGGGACACACCCTGGCACTTCAAGGGTCGCTGCAGTTATCTGTATATCCTCACAGGATGGTCAGGTTGGAGGGTCTTTTCCAGTGCCCTCTGCGCAGACACCTCCCCTCCTGCCACTTGTCTTGGTAAAGCATTTCCTAACCCCTGAACGTGGTCAGGTAGCCTCTCTCAGGCACAGGTGGATATAAACCGCTCATTCTTATTCTCTTTCCTCTATCCCTTAAAATTTGTGATTAAAAGAGTGACTGCGGGGATAAGATTTTTGGTCAAAAGATACAAAACGACCCAAAGTCAAGAGAAATAAGGTCAAACCTCAAATGAGAAGATATAAATTTGTACCTGTTTCTGACATTAAATATTTCTAAAAGAAATGAGTGGACATGTCCCGTTTATTTTCAATTCATAGAGAACTGTGGATAGGTTCAAGTAAGTAGTCAGAGGGAATGTGTGAAGAAAGGGTGAGTCTCTGACTAGTAGTTTGACACAATCATCTCTGTCGGCTTGGGAAGACAATGTTTCGCTTTCTGGTTTGCTCATAGACTCAGCTGTAAAGGCTACTAAATGCCTACAGCGGCTGGGCTTGCCTGAGCTGTACAGAAATCACATTGCCTGTGAGGTAGATTGGGAACAGAGTGGGTAGGTTGGTTAAAAAGCAGCACAGGCCAGGCCTTTGTCCATCTTCTACTGAAACTAAAGCAGAGTGAGCAAAATGGGTGCCCACATATCTAATGCACCACTGCCTTCTAGACAGCTTTGATAATTAAGGAGACTGATTTCTCCATGCCGTGCTTTCATGCTATACAAAGCTCCGGTTGCCATAATAACTAAAGGCGTCGGGTGTAAATGGAACATTAAATTATCGGACATAATTATTCCCGTTTTGTTACGAGAAAACTGTGTCACAAGGGGGAAACAAAATTACCTCCACAAGGCCACAGTTATTGGCATTGTTAGCTTGAAAGATCTCTGTGTTTTCTACCTGCAGCTTCTCTCATCTTGCGTCTCTTTTCCCTTCTCTTTCTGTGGAATTACACAAGAAGTCTCAGGACACAGTTCTGGGCTGATGTGCTCAGCAGGTAGCAGCTGCAGTGCTGATTCCTTAAATCCTTCTCTGAAGTGGAGAGGACATAAATAAAATGTAAATGAGCAGGCGTCATTTCACCCACGTGGACATTTTAAGAATGATTTCACATGAATGCAAAGGCCCAGGGAGCTGTAATCGAGTGAGGGAATGCAAAAGTTGCAGCTGCCTTTTACAAATTGTTCAACGGGGAATCTGAGAAATTAAGGGAACAGTGTTGTTACAAGAGAAGCTGAAATGGATTCTGCAAGTCTCCGGAGGGGTTGGCTGAGCGGGAAATGGAAACGAAGCAATGGTACA
This sequence comes from Acomys minous, assembly GCF_964271855.1. Taxonomy (NCBI): domain Eukaryota; kingdom Metazoa; phylum Chordata; class Mammalia; order Rodentia; family Muridae; genus Acomys; species Acomys minous. Next base: position 36,636,130 of record NC_140495.1, read on the forward strand.
CGGAGGTTGCGTGGATGGAGGTTGTGCTCCTGTGTCTCAGAAAACAAACACAAATTTTAAGCTTACCAGCCTTCATCCTACAACACATGAACGTCTTTTTAAATATGCAGCTTCTTGCTGTACATAGTTTATTTTGTATTACTGTAATAACATATATATTGTTTTTTAAACTAAAACAATAAAATTAAAAAAAGAAAACACAAGAAAGAAAAAAGAAGGAATGATGAACAGTGTAAGAGCAAGGCAGGAAAAGGCCACTAGACTGAGACCAAGAGTTGGGGCAGGACCACACAACCCAGCTACATCTTAAAGGTTCTATCGGTTAACATTTCACAATGGCAACTAAAAGTCAGGATGAATTGTGCGTGGGACTGTCAAATCATAACAAGAGTGAAATTCAAAATAAAATGAAGAAACGTGTATTCCCTCATCTGGGAAGGCATACAGTTAAGGGGCCTTAACCTGCGATATATTCAGGCCCCCAACCGGAAAGCTGACCGTGGGGTCAGCTCGGAAAGGTGGATAACTGTGGCTGGGATAACAGGACATTAGTTTCCCTTTATAATTATTTTGTTCTTGCTTTGAATTTAGAGGACAATTTAACATGCTCGACTTTATAACAGCTATAGAGAAAAGATGAGAGAGAGCGTGTGTGGGAGAAGAGCCATCAAGCAAAATAACAGCCCTGGCTACACCGAGGTGATACTGTTCCGTGTTCCATTCTCTACAGCACACGTACTAAGGCCTCAGGTAAAAGACTTCACCCCAAAAGATGTATTTTTTAGAAAAGTGAGCTAGACAGCTTCTTGAAGCTAACGAACAACTCACCGTTATCCTTCCAGCCTGCGCCTCTTATGAGAGTCCAAGATGGTCGGCTTCAGGGATATCTCCCACCCTTTCCCTGAGAAGCCTATTTTAACACATCCTTGATGTCTTCATGTCTTTATAAACACGTTTTTGTCAGGAGGACCCACCACAGGCAAGGCCAAGCAAGGATCTCCTTATAGAAGGGACTGGACACAGATGACCTCATCGCTCCAGCCCTCAGAAACACTCAAAGGATTATGCAGCGCAGGAATCAGAGAAGCTGGAGGAGGCAAGGGAGGGATGCACACAAATGATTGAGTCCATCTGGTCAAAAGGAAATTAAAAACATATTTGTTTTAGCCCATCGCGTATCTATCCAATACTTACCTCACATTAAAACTTCTTGGTTCATGTTCTTTAGAGATCATGAGTGTTTCTGCTTCAAAGAAATGTGTGTGTGTGTGTGTGTGTGTGTGTGTGTGTGTGTGTGTGTGATTAAATTTAATGCAAAAGAGAATTTTAATTTTCTTTTCTAACCAATATATTTGTAGGCTACCATCTCATTTCAGGTAACTTCAGAATTTTACTCTAACATATCTTCAAAACGCTGGGATTTATACATGTGATATTTTCTGTTTTGATGCTGGACAAACACATAGAGATATATTAGATAGTGAAATGTTAAATTCCAATGTGAAGCCACACCATTCCATTACACATGGGTATTCTAAGTGTTCAAAGCTCATTGTGTTCACTGAAATGCATACAACTTTGATCAAGCTAGTCTTCGTGTGGTTCTTGTTTTTGTTTTTGTTTGATTGGTTGTTGGTTGGTTTTTTTTAATGTTTTCTTTAATAAAGTTTATAAATAAAAAGGTAAAAGATATTTACTTCTTGTGTTTACTTGAGGATAAGAAGTAAAAACTGACTTTTCAAAGTTGAAAGCAAAATCATAATAGGAGAGGAAAAGTGACTGAGGTTTGTTTTCACTTATCAAACACTTACAAAAGTAAAGCTGAAAACTACCTGGTAAAACCTATCTGTATACAAATGATAAACAATGTTAGCAGAAACAAAAGATAAAGATATTCTAAAAGGTCAAAATAGCAGTAAAGCTTACAAATAGCAAATGGCAAAGATATAAGCTGTTAATTAATGTTACAAAATTCAACATCATTCGCAAAAATGAAGTTTCAACATGGGAATAAAATATACTTTTTCATCTACTAAGCTGTCAAACATAAACTAGCCAATGCTTAGCACATCTAATTGTCAGAGAAACTAATAGCTTAGACATAGCATTCACATTTAATGTTACTATAATGTTTTTTAGTATACTCCTATACTATACTATAGTATACTATACTATACTCCTATACTAATTCTCCTATACTATAGATTAAATTTGTTAATGGAGTCTGCCTGTAAGAGGTAAGGCAGATGCAGAGAATCAAACAAAACAGCAATGCATTACCTTTGTTCTTAATATTTTTCATTCAGTTTGAAAAATATACTCTTAGCACTCATTATTTTTCAACTGCCACAAAAAAGCAATTCCAAAAAATCATTAAACATATATATATATATGTTTAATATATATGTTTAATGATTCAGATATATATATATATATGAAAGTTTACTAATAAAATGCACCTGTATCACTGGCAACCATAACTGAGAAAGAACAATTCATGAAAAGCAGGAAAATCTGACAATCCTAAAGTAACCAATAAGGGGCCTAAACACATTATCCAGGGAAGTATCTTTAGCCTTTGCCACACTTGTCACTAGGCTGAGATGACATTCAAATGGATAAAAAGTAGAGCAGAGAAACCTCAAAATGCTTATCTAAATTCAGGAGTCATCAGGATCATCACAGATGAATCTCTGACAACCATAAACACACACATGGCTAAGGTTTGAGAACAGGGCCTCATGTAAAGTGAGAAAGTGAAGACACATGTCTTAGGACAGGAAAGACCCTGAAAATCACTTAGGGATTATGGCAAAATGGGAGAAGAAAGCTCAGCACAGTCCATTACACAAGGGTCCTGCCCTTTAAGCATAGAGACGGGACATGCAGCCTATCTGTACTGCTGGGTGTTCATTGGCCACTTGAATACAGGTATAATTGAAATAAGGGTATCAAAGAATAAGTTCAAAGGTGTGGTTTTGGTCCTGGGCGGTTACATCAAGCTTAGGGGTGGGTTTTTATATGGTTACTGTTGCATAGTAGGTGACAAGTGACTATCTCTCTGAGGAGAACCTCAGAGTCAATTCCAAGGGGACCAGAGAAGGAAGCAGAGGCTGGAAAATCATCTTTATGTCTCTGTTGCTTTTATTTACAGAAGAAAAACATATACAATGGGTTATAAAGCACAGAAGGACCTCTCCATTCCATTTTCAATTGATCATCATGTTCTTCCCATTCCTATTGGGTTTGAATTTTGTTATAAATGCTGTATCTATGCTTAAGTGACTCTTGATTGGTTGATTTGCAAACTCTAGGGCAAGTATCTTTTTATATAAAATATATAAAGATAACACAGTTGCCTGGGTGCTTGCCTAGCACGCATTCTATCTTCAATGTGGCAAAAACTAGGTGTAGTCACATTTGCCCATATTCCTAGCAATCAGGAAGTGGAGGCAGAAAGGTCAGAAGTTCAAGGTGAGGCACACTGACACAGGAAGTTCAAAGCCATTCTGAAATACATGTCTCAAAATATATGCAGCAACACAGAACAACATTGCATTGAACTCAGTTTATGATATCACCAACTCTGTTCCTGCAGGTATTCTGGATGATGATGATGATGATGATGATGATGATGATGATCAAAATCATTAAAAGTCTGAACTCAAGTTTTACTCCTTTGGTTTTGTAATGCACATTTGTATCCACTACAGATTCAACTAAGCTGGACCAAACTACTGTTCATACCAGCCTATTTGGAGTATCTTCTGTTAGCTAGCTTCCTAAGTGGGGCACAGAATGATCTGGTTTTGTTTCTCATAGTCACTTTTTTTCCCTACTGCTGCCAACGCAAAGGGAATGCTTCGCCAGCATTAACCATGAAGGGCCAGTGGCACTTTAAATGTAAATGTCACAGGAGGTTGTGTCCACCACTTTTTGAGCCACATGATGCTAGTTCTCAAGAATATTCTCACTTACTTTCCTTTCCTCTACCAGTCACTGGTCCCAGCAGGCACTATGTCCCCTAAGAAGCCAGAACTCCTGGTTTCCGCTGTCTTTGTTAGTTTTTGGAGTGGCGATTTGATCTGTGACCTCAATATCTGACAAGCATAAGAGATCTGATTCTCAGATTTTCTCAGTTATGTTTTCTTTACTAAGAATAAGGATAATTTTCCAAGATTTTTAAAATCATGCCAGATTCCAGCAGGGTTTTCTTTTCTTTCTTATCTCTGTGTTAGCATAACTCTTGTTATGTAATTATGGTTATATTTAATTACTATCACAATTAAATTTATAAAGTTGTCATTGTAATGTCTGTTTCAACCAATACTGAGGGTCTCATTAACTCCACATGCATTGGTAAGTACTGATTCAAATCTGGAGTCGCTTTCTTCCAGAGACTGATGGAAAATGATCGACCATGGCAGTGTTGCCAAGGTACCAGGTGACATGGAAGCTAGAAGGTTCACTCACTTTGTGCAAATCAATTTCAGAAACAGCCAATGGCAGCGTCATTCGTACTACAGGAGTTTGAATAGAAGGAAAGAAACTGGACAGAGCAACATATATGAAAATAAGTTATGGAGCTAGGGGCAAGACTTGCAGACAGGAGTACTTGTAAGTACTAGAGTGATAAAATGAGCTATAGAATTAAAAGTAATAAAAATTTGAAAACAATTGAATTATGACTCGAAGTGTAGGACAGAACAGATTTGAGAACATAGCTAGGCAAAACTGGCTTCTGACAAAAGGAAACAGACCCTTCAGGCAAGACCAGGTACAACTGTGTAAACAGTACTACATTTCTTCACTGTGAGTTCTATCTAATTATTTTATATTGTAAAACTATACTTCATGTAAAAAGACAATCTCGTGGGTCCAGAGAAATGGCTCAGCAATTAAGAGCACTTGTTGGTCTTCAAGACCAGAGTTCCTTTCCCAACACAAACCTGGCATCCCACGACAATCTAACTCCAGAGGATCCAACATGACCTTCTGGCCTCAGAGGGCTCTGCACAAATGTGATACACAGCGATATATGCAAACAAAGCACCACAAGTAAAAAGTATAAATAAACACATGAGAGAGACAGAGACAGAGAGAGAGAGAGAGAGAGAGAGAGAGAGAGAGAGAGAAAGAGAGAGAGACTTCTAAAGCACAGAACTTACAGTTATCCTTACTGATGAGAACTGGCTAACAGACAGCCACAATAACAAACAGCAGTGTACTGCAGCCCAGAGGTTTCCTTGGCTTGCTGCACATCATGGTGTATACTGATTGCCTGTATATATGTGGAGTTTCCCCAGGCAACAAAGGAAGAGATTTTTCTGTTGTTTCTTTTTAATTTTCTAGGAATATGTGAAAAATAAAAAAAATGTAGTGAAATTTAAATATATATATATATGTGTGTATGTGTGTACACGTGTGTGTGTGTGTGTGTGTGTGTGTGTGTGTGTGTGTGTGTGTGTGAACAAGAGAACAGTAACCTTAGCTAGGAGGAAATGAACACTTCAGAGGAAACTATGATAAATAGACAGTGAAAGAAAGTGAGCCCATCTGTAATTGAGCCCGTGATTCAACTGCAGGCAGAAGAATCTCTGAGCTGGAATTCCAAAGTTCAAAGGCATAAAGCTATGTGAACAATGACTAAACAAAAAGGGAAGCAGGAAGACAGCTGGCGGGGATAGGACATCACGAAATCCACAAAGCAGGGGCAATGAATCAGTCCTGGGAGTGGTGCTGCCCTAAGATTGCTAACACTTGCAGTCCTTAGAAAATAGGAACCAATGCCAAAACTAAAACATGCGAGGAATGATGAGAAAGCATGTAGAATCCGAAGACACCATGAGCAGATAATGCTCAGTCTCTTTACTGGTCCTTAGAACAGCTGTTGGGCCTCTTGAACCAAGAAGGAAATGTAAACAAAGCCCAGGAAGCCAAGAGGAAGGGATGAATGAGACAAGTAAGGGATCTAGGCCCCAGGCAGCAGACACGAGCACTGCCTAAATTGTGTAGTTAGTATATGATGTCTTTATGAGAGTAGAGGCTTATCTCACCACGCCATCCTCTGTGTGACATGAACGATACAGATGGCAATAGAAAACTAATTTTCAGGATATTTATTGCTGCTGACGCAAATACATCCTGCCCTCAGTACAGGCATATCAATCATGAGACTCTTACTTGAGAAAGCAAAGCAAATTCCTCCACTTTCTTGAAGTCTCACCTCCCGTGTACAGCCCGCTCTCAGAATGCAGCCCAGAATATAAACAAAAAGATCCATCTTGTTTTTCTTCAAGATTTATTTATACTTTTTTAGTTACGTGTTTATTCATGTGGGGTGAGGTATGTGGGAGTGAGGGCAGGTACCCAAGAAACCAGAGAAGGCCATCTGATGCCCTTCGAGCTGGCGTTCCAGTCAATTGTGAGCCACCCAACTTGGATTCTGGGAATCAAAGGCAGATTAGTCTGCAAGGACCTCGCATGCTCTGTGCTGCTGAGGAAAGTCTCCAGCCCTCTATCTACTTGTTCTTTATATATGTATATTAACATGCAGGCTAGACACAAAGTCAATTCTCTTTTTTTTTTCATTTTCAATTTTATTCTCTTTTTATTTTTAAATATACATTTATATTATTACACACATTTGCAATAAACTACCTATAGCAAGAAGAGCCATGACACAATCAGAAATTATATAAATGTTACATCTTAGTGTTTTGGCTATTTGTAGTTGACAGACTTGAATAAAACATCTTTCTTATCTTGGTGCAACTAAATTTCTGAATGTAAATCAATCTCCATCACATCTTGTCATTATCAACTTAAGACATCTATCTAGACCTAAAAACATCTTAACCCCTAAACAACTAAGCTTAACTGTAAAACTAAGCCACCTTGTCTTCAACTCCATCAGAGACTTGAGAAGGAATAAACTTGATTACCTGAGTTTTCTGGAGTGCATGTTAGCAGCTTCCCAAATGAAATAATTATAGAGACAGTTTGCTACTTGAATAGTCACCCAAAACTCTCTATAATGTTGGAGCATCTTCTTTAGCCCTTTGGCACAATATATCAGACAGACATATTTGTTAGTCAGGAACTATTAAGAATTTGCTTACCCTTTCTTGGCAGAGTTTGGCTATTGACTTTGTCTGCATCCAAGCTTGCCCTTTTTTAGGTAGAATTGTGTCTGTGGTAGAAATGAGGACATTTTGTCCAGTGGCTTGTTTGCCACATTTGAAGCCATCTCCATAAGGAGGTTCTTTGATGCGGATCATCCTCTTTGAGGTAGTCTAGATGTTGCCAGGAGTTAATCTGTCTCATTGTCAGTAAATCTTTAAAATAATAAAAACATTTTAAATCCCATATTTAACCTGTCTCTGAGGTTTTTGAAGACCTTATCTAACAATCCTACCTTATCTTTCTATAGAATCATATCTATCTGCCGCACTTAAAATGTATATTCTTGTCATAAAAGTAGACTAGTAATTGGCATGACCATGATTTGATCAACTAACAATAAACTTGTATAACTTATTTATCCTAAACAGCCTGTAATAGTAATTTCAAAGTATTGGAAGTAAACCTTGTATTATAATTGAGTTAAATGGGTACAGTACCTCATATTAAAGTAGAAATATATATAATGTATGTGAAGAATAATTTTATATTTGAATTCTATACCACTGTATCTAGAAATAAACTTATTTTGCATTTATATATGAAATTCTATACCAGTGAATTAAAGATAACCTTGTGAGTGACAACTGAGGCATTAAATTAAGAAGTAGATTCACTAATCTACTTTTTGTTCTATCTATCTTCCTTATATGTTTTTATATTCCCCTTTCTTTCTTTTCAAGCCCTGTCTCCAAACCTAAGAATGTAAGATAAGGGGAAAGAGAGGCATTGCTGAATCTAACCTTGTTTTTCCTCTAAATTAGACCAATAATAACTTGTAACCAACTCCCATTGATAATAAACCTCTATAGCCCAAAAAAGCAACCAAAAACTACCCAACCCCCTTAAAGGAAATGAGGGTGGTAGTCTCTTAAGATCTCTTCCAGCTGATTTGGGATGAATAATACATCTCTAGGGGCCCAAATAAAATTGGGGAAACAGTTAAACAAGCTAGGATAGCATTTGTGGTCAAGTTTCTAAATGTTGATAAATTCCAGGCTTAATTAGAGTCCTGTATGGGACAGTCTGATATGTTGGACCAATTGGGATTGTACCCTTTCTTTGAAAGTGCCCTGGGAGCTATCTCTTTCTGATGAGGAACAGCAATAGAAGCACTTGGTTCTGGAAAATGAAGGATATAACTCTCTTAACACTCTCCACCTATTATTTAAGATAGGTCTCTCACTGAACCTAGATCTTGCTGTTAGGGCTGGAGTGTCTAGCTAATGCCCTTAGAACTGGGCATATAGTTTGCATTGTTATAGCTTGCTTTTTGAAATAATACTTTAAATTAGACTTTGAAAATGATATTCACATATAAGATGTACTTGGACCTTATCCACCTCTGAATACCTGCAGACCCAACTGGTCCTGCACTTTATGTCCATCACCATTACTGTTGTTACTGATAAACCCCAGAATCCAATATATAATGCTGGTGATTCTAAATCAATTCCTCCTATTTGATCAGGAGGCACTTTGCCCACTGAGCTGTCTTCGCAGGCTCCACCCACCTTTGCTAGTCACTTTTTACCATGCTGTATTAAATTTGTTTTCAAATTTTTTGTTTTATCCTTATTGTGAGCCAGAGTTTTGGAAGGCCAATAATTCCATGGATGTTTTTCCCTTTAGCTTCATGTTAGATTTTTCTCTCAGAGAAAAGAAAAAAAATGTTCTCATATCACATAATTCAAATGATATGTTTTAGGGGACAGTTGAGAAATGGTTGCCAGTAAAGAAGAGGCTATCTTGGTTGTGTTAAGACTAACAAATCATAAGTAGAAAACAGGGGAGACTATAGCAAAGTCAACAGGCCTGAGGTCAGTGTGAATCTGGGTCTTTCATCATATGCATATTTATGAACTCTACTTAACTTCTTTAAGCTCCCTTTTACCACATATAAAATTAGGCTGGGAAATATGATAATTTCTTCAACCTAAGTAAATCATTGGTGTCTGTCTCTATCAGTGGTGTCTAAGTCCCTACTTCCCTTTTACCCATTTCTTCATTGCTATTTTTACAGAGTACTTCATGTTCTCAAACTCTAGACTTGAAGGGTTATCTTGGTAAAAGTGTACTATAAGATTTGCAAGGCTACACTCAATGTAGATGGATAAACATCCATTCCTTGGTGGCTACAGGAGCGCAAATTAAGGACTACTTCCTCTGACTTGAGGATGGGCTTGCTTCTTGTCCAGGGACATGATTAGTGAAATACTGGCTCATAACATGTTGTGATTAAATCACAGCCTATTTTTTTCCAGGACCATATATCTTTGGCTAGGCCAAATGGTGTATTTATTTTCAGCGAGGATGAAACAAAAAATACTGGAAACTTAAAATAAACTGAATTAAGAACAAGGCAAGAAAGAAGAGGCTACCTGGCTCTGACTCGGCTCATAAGACTCCTTCTCCAAAGGTCCCAGTTAGTCTGAGGTTGAGGAGAGAGTGCTGGATGCCATCTGCCAACATGTGTCCAAAGTGAAAAAGGTAAACATGCAATTAATACCTTCTATCTATCACATCAGTTCAATTTTGTACATAGATGTAACAACTATGTTGTTTTCAGTGTTGTTTTCAGAATGAAAGCTTAGTTTGGCTGCTACTGACAATATAATTATTTTATAAGGAAAAAATAGCTTTGTTTCTTTTCAATTACCTAAGTGCCAGAAATCACCTGCCATGTCACTGGAATTTAAAGTGTGTGTGTGTGTGTGTGTGTGTGTGTGTGTGTGTGTGTGTGTGTGTGTGTGTGTGTGTGTGTGTGTGTGTGTGTGTGTGTGTGTGTGTGTGTGTGTGTGCCACATGGGTGCAGGTGAGCTGCATGATGTGGGAGCAAAGAACTAAACACAGGCCTTCTTTAAGAGCAGCAAGTCCTCTTAACCACTGAGCTATCTCTAAGCCATCTGCACCAATGACTATGCAAATCACAAGTATGTAATTAACATGCACACATAAGCCCTCCTTATCTTGACATTTCTACCAAACCAGCCTTCCTCCAAATACATTGCCCTACTCAGGAAAAAAAAACTATTAAAAATAGTATGCTAAATTACTTTATCTTCAACCTGATTTATCAAGAAAATGCCCAATAGCCCCAAAAGAGAATTGAGGCATGAAACTTTATGGAATACAAAGCAATGCGTTTTTCTTCAGGCTTCTGGTATCCGTAAAAGCACTGGAAGCAATAGCGACACAGTGAAGCACAGGAAATAGCTTGTGTTAATGTTTAAAGGTTTTAGTTTTAGACATAATTCAACATACAAGGCCATTGTCTTGAATCGGTAAAGATATTAATTTTTAGGGCTGGAGAGTTGGCTTAAAATTTATAAGCATTGCTGCTATTGCAGAGAATCCAAATTTGGTTCCCAGCACTCACATGGTAGTTGAGAGCCACCCATAACTCCAGTCCCTAAGGATCCAATACTACCTTCTAGCATCCATAGCACACAGGATGAGCACAGACATACATACAGATAAAAATATATACATAAAATAATGAAATGACACTTAAACAGCCTATAATTTCTAAATCTGTACACTATAACAGTATATTTGCTTACAATAATAATTTCCAAAAACAATTTGATTTACCTACATAACTATAGATACTTAGAAAAGAAAAAAGTTATGTAAGGTTATATATATATATATATATATATATATATATATATATATATATAGAGAGAGAGAGAGAGAGAGAGAGAGAGAGAGAGAGAGATTTAAAAGGCTCTATGTGTTTATATTTTCCATATGTTATCTGTTTATGCATAGAAAAGCAAATGAATATTGAAATAGTTTTACCTATAGGAATGTAGTGAAGGGTGCCTAAAAAAAAAGGAAGTGGAGAAAATTAATTCTGAGTAACAACCTTGAAACATAGAGGTACCATATTACAGAAACATGGGGCATGTCTTCCCCTGAAATTTTAGTTATAAGGTTCCTCTGAACTTTATTCTCTTTTGTCACAGGTTTTTTTGTTGTGTTAGAGAAAGTGTGCCAGTGGGGGGGGGGGGCTTTGAGATTCCAAAAGCCTACCCCTTTCTTGGTTAGCTCTCTCCATCTCCCCTTCATGACTGTGGACCGAGACCCAAGCTCTCAGCTACTGTTCCAAAGCCATGCCTGCCTGCTGTCATTCTACCCCCCCATGATGGTCATGGAATCACCCTCTGCAAATGCAAGCCCCAATAAATTTTCTTCTATAAATTGTCCTGGTATTGGTGTTTTGCTCCAGTGAAAGAAAAGTAAGAAAGCATGGGACTGTCTTTCAGGCTCATCACATCCTTATACCACTACTGGAAACCTAGAGCTTTGGAACATTCACAAGCAACATCACAACAAATACTAAGAAACAGATCATCTTTTCTACATACTCTGAGATAAATTAACAGTGAGACAAACATATCAGACTGTCAAATTGAATATGATATGATTCAAAATAGAAGATTCTTTCAGTTTCATAAAGTTTAACATATATATCAAAACAGAATAATTTTCTATTTGGGATGAAAATGAAAATTTCACTCATCCAAATGATATGTTGATTATTGACTACCAACAACTACAGTAAGTAGAAATCTTACAGTAAGTAGAAATCTAATTTTTCCTGTCTATCTCTAACAATTACCTAATTTGCTATAGAGCAACAGCAGCCCAACAGAACAAATGAAATGCTGTTTACCTGGAACAACTAAAGTTCATTTTTGAACCACGGTACAGAAAGATATTTGGGGAAATATCAAGTGTGTGGCTGGAAACTCTGATGTCCTCCTCCATTTCACTTAAACCTTGTTCCATTCTGAAATTTTTGGACAACTCAATTTGCTTTATTTTTAGCCCAAGGGGCATGTCCCACGAATGCCTTCACTTACCAGGAAACTGAGACAGAGGGGAGGATATTCTATTGGGACTCTAGATGAGAGAAGCATGGGGAATGGCAAAGTAGAAGGATCCAGAGGGTCCTAGAAACCTACAAGTAGAACATTATGATAGGCAGATTTGGGCACAGGGGTCCCACTCAAACTAAGGTACCAGCCAAGGACAATACAGGCAGTAAACTTTAAACCCCTACCCAGATCTAGCCAATGGGCAGAACATTCTCCACAGTTGAGTGGAGAGTGGGATATGACTTTCTCACGTACTCTGGTGCCTCACATTTGACCATGTCCCCTGGAGGGGGAGACCTGGTGGCACTCAGAGGAAGGACAGCAGGCTACCAAGAAGAGACTTGATACCCTATGAGCATATACAGGGGGAGGTAATCCCCCTCGGGAATAGTCATAGGAGAGGGGAATAAGGGGAAAATGGGAGGGAGGGAAGAATGGGAGGATACAAGGGATGGGATAACCATGGAGATGTAACAAGAATAAATTAATAAAGGAGGAATAAAAAAAAGAAATTTCATAGCCTTTACATGTTTATCTCCAGGACATTAGCTGCTTGGTTTTTAATCACTGGCATTTAGAACAAATTCTCCAGACTGATCCCATGTCCATAGCTCATTGCTATATGTAAAGAAAGCACCTATGAAGACTCACTCTGGACTTTAACTACTCAGGTTTAGGCCACACATATCACCTACCCTTTTATGTGGTACTCTACTGAACTGCTGCTACCAATATCCCTGAACTAATAATATCCAGGTATATCTCTATCCCATATCCTTACATGCTCCGTTACTTCAAATGCTTTTACAATTGTCCGTCTAATCCCAAAAGATATCATCATATTTGAGGAATTAGCATTGCATAAAATAAAATTTTTAAGCTGGAAGGATATTATTCAGCAGGCAATAGGAGAGACATGCTATTTGTTTTCGTGATATTTCAAAGAAGTACAACATGATAGTAATACATAATATGTAAAACTGTATAGCAAATATGTACATTTTACTATACCAAGAAAATTTTAATTATCTGAAGTCTATCTTTAATGGCAACCATTTAATATTTCAGACATAAATTTGATTATAGGAATGTAATCTCTCTAGGCAGCAAACGACATAGTCATAGTAAATATTAGAACTTGCAGTTAAGACATTGTAGGCAACTTTAAAGAGCACTGAGTTTCTTTACTAGTTTTTATTCACTACCCAAAGCCCTCTGGTTGTTTACTATGTAGGAAAAGTACCTTGAGAATCTGGTTACTTGGAGTTACCCAGTACTCGCAGGAAAGGGAAGTATCTAAAAATGCAAATCACATAAGCTTTGAGTTACAGATCAAATAGGAAGCTTCACATATCTCAGATCCTTTTTCTTTGGCAAAACAAGTCATCCTGTTCTTAATGGGGGTAATTTACTGAAAATACTTTTTTTGAGAAAGCAATAAAAATTAGATCTACATCAAAAAGCTCTAAAAAACTAATATTTGTTATATAAATGCAAATTAATTAAAGCCATATGGATAAAAGATCTTTTAAAATACCTGAAGATGTATAAAATACATATTAGGCTTCTCTTAGCCTAGCATAGTATAAAATTAATTTAAGATGACTGAAGTATTAAAATGTGGCTAACCCCAGTGATTTGGGGACATATTTTGGAAAAATTAAATTTCATTTAAAGGCAAAACGCTCATGATAAAGGAACATGTAGTCCTTTGTTTTTATGGATACCTAGTTGTAATAATCTTCTGAGTGAATAAACTCATGCAAGAAGAATGGGTATTTAAGGAATATTTGCTGCAGCTGAGATAGATTCTAACGCCATTTACTTCTGGATGGTCCAAGCCAAATCTGTATAACTCTTTCCTTACAGTTCATTACACTCATAAAGTGACTTCCATTGCTCATAAATCACTAGCTAACAACATGCACAGTGGTTTTTTAAAAAAGAGAATTCCTACTTTTAAGAGAAAATAAATTCGATGCAATTTCTACATGATGCATATTGGTTATTGTTAAGAAAAGGATCATTCACCTCCTGGGAGTCTAACATTTGTACATAATCCTTTCATGTAGAGATTCTGTTGTGAGTAGAATTTATAGGAACCTATTGAGTGATTCTAAAATGAGTACAATAGATTGAAAATATCCACCCCTCTCAGGGCCAGGAGTTTAAACATTTGGACTTCCTTGGGATGTATAAATTTTTAAGAGGTTGGACCTATCTAGATCTCTGGTCATTAAAAATGTGTCATTAAAAAAAGATGTGTGAACTACTTCTTCTATTCTGTAATTTCTGAAAATAAAGTGAGCAGATTTGATCCATTACAGTTCCTCACAAAAGTGAACCATCTAATCTCAGGTCCCAAAATAGGGCCATTAGTAATAAAACCTCCAAATCCAAGAGTGAAAAAGTCAAAATAAACCTTATCTCTTCATAAGGTGATCATCTTAGGTATGGCTATATTAATAAGTTGACTCACACAAAATACATTTTACATATGTGTGTGTGTACATGATCGATCCTTTAAACATGCACACACATGTACACATATGTGTGTATATATGAAAGAGTAGGAAAAAACATATAACTCTGCAGCCAAGATTTGCTACGGTTTATGCATTGAAAGTAAGGTGCCTTCTTCCAAGCCTGATGACTTAAGTTCAGTCCCCAGGACCAACACAGTGGAAGGAGAGAACCAAACCCAACAAAATTGTCCTCTGACTTCTCTCCTTGCATCATGGCATGTGCTTATACACACACATAATGCACACAAAATTTTGTTATGATTTAATAACATTCACTTGCCTTGTTCACAGCCTCCCTTGTGGACATCATCACCTTGGTCTCCATCCCCTTTCCTTGTGTGTTCCTTCTTTTTTTTTTTTTACCTTTATTAATTTATTCTTGTTACATCCCAATGGTTATCCCCTCCCTTGTATCCTCCCATTCTTCCCTCCCTCCCATTTTCCCCTTATTCCCCTCCCCTATGACTGTTCCTGAGGGGGATTACCTCCCCCTGTATATGATCATAGGGTATCAAGTCTCTTCTTGGTAACCTGCTGTCCTTCCTCTGAGTGGTACCAGGTCTCCCCCTCCAGGGGACATGGTCAAAGTTGAGGCACCAGAGTATGTGAGAAAGTCATATCCCACTCTCCACTCTACTGTGGAGTGTGTTCCTTCTTGAATGTGATTCCAATTATTTGTCACCATTCTTCCTCACAATGTGACCATTTGACCCACGTGACCACATTTAAAGCATTCTATCTCCATGAAAACATTCTAATGACAGCAGCCCATCCTGAGAATTCCCTTTGGGAACTTATACTACTATATTTTGTTTTTCATGAACTTGTTTCTTTTACATAAGTGTGCACCAGTCTCAACAATAAAACTATGAGCTATGAAAAGCGTAGGATAGCACCTGATATTTCCCTTCCTATCCTCCCTACAGCGGTGGGAAGAGAGCTGGAATGAGATTGCTATAATTAGGAGACAATGATGAAGTGAAAACAAAAGGATTGCACGATAGAGAATGGACTTGGCTACAAAGGGAGGCTACATTTCTAAACAAACAAGGAAACAAACAAACAAACAAACAAACATGAAAGGAACAAGAAGAAAGAACAGGCTAGGTAGTGAGAAGTAGAATTCTTTTATCATCATCCAGGATGGTTATCAGGAAAGTAGGTAGACGTTCTACCCTCTGCCCCCCACAGACAAATACAAAGGTTGTTTCTTATACACACACTAAGTATACGATTTTGGGTATGAAAAGAAGGAGATGGAAGGCTTCCCACAATGCGTGGCTCTCTACTTGGGCTCTCTCAATAAAAAAAAAGATTCCTGTACTGGAGGATTTTTTTTAAGAATGTGGCTGTGATTGCTTTCTTTCTTGCTTCCACCTTTTCTGCCTATCTCATCACTGTTTTGGGGGTCTGTGTAAAAAAAAATTAGTATCTGTTTTCTCACTGAGAATTTTCTAAGTAGAATTCTGGCACGTGAGCTGGCCCAGCAGCATCTCACCAGCTGCACTCAGCAGGGCAGGCTGCTCCTCGCCTGGGCCCCGTAGCAGAGCTGGCCCTAGGGGCATGGGCATGGGAGTGCGAGTGTGAGAACTGGACCTGCCAGTCACCTGGGCAAAGCAGGAGAGCTGATTTTGCTGGTTCGGGCACAGGAGAGCTGGGAAGCTTTCACTCTATCCCAGATCCAAGGCCTTGAGTTGGCCTACCTTATACCCTGTATAAGAACTGCTAGAGCATGTGAAGTGTACAGTCCTATGGATCCAAAGCTGAGACATCTCCATGACATGGGACAACAATGGGATGCCTGAGTGGAGTCATGAGGAGGATCCAGTGTTGATCGTGTACCAGAAGCCAGAGGCCTTGAACCAGACCAATAACTCATTACAATGAACATTGGCAAGTAAAGGTGTGTGAGATAAAGGGTGTACTGTGTGTGTGACACACCATGACACACCACAGCTTCCACAGGGAGATTGTTTGTTTGTTTGGATGTTTGGTTTTGTTTTTATATTTTGTTTTCTTTTGTGGGGGATGGTATAAAGGCAGAGGGTAGATCTGAAGGAGCAGGGAGATGAGTGGAATTGGGCGCACGATATGATATTCACACAGAATCAATATAAATTTTAATTAAAAAGAAAAAAAATAGATGTCATCATGGTTTCATCTAGTGTATTGTTTTTGTTGTTGCTTTCTTTTTATAGATTTATTTGTTTTGTTCTATATGTAAGAAGGTTGCCTGCTTGTATATATGTACATTATATGAGTACCTTGCGCTACAGAAGTCAGAAGAGGACACTGAATCCCCTGAATCTGCTGCCAGCATGGAGGTGTTGGAAATTGAAGCTGCCTCCTTAGTTCTTAACTACTGTACCATGTGTCCAGCCAGACATGTGCTTGATCTTTCATGTCTCTTCTTAATTTATTTCTCTGTACTGTGTGCTTCTGTGTTTCCTCCTCTTTTCTATTCTAGTTTTGGCAATTCTGATTTTTTTTCTTCGGTTTTGGATGAACTCTAGACCTCATTTCTACTTCTATTTTAAATGTATTTTTGTTTAATCCTCAGAGACATGATCTGACATTCAGTGCACTTTTTGTTCAATCCACTTATATACCATCCAATTTCTCCACCTTTACTCTCTCTAATGTACATACTGTGTTGTAATTCTGAACTATTGAATTATTCATTGCCTTGATATAGCACACTACTGTCATTCTCTAAACTTGATTGTACATGGATGGCATTGGGGATGAAAGCTAGATAGGTCATGCATTCACCTTGCTTTTTGTTTTGTAATACCTCTTAAACTCTGTGTGCAGGAGAGAACTTTATAGAGAAACAGCTTAATGCTATCCAACATCCTTCCTCACAAAATGCATACTTTTTAAAGATTTATTTATCATTATGTACACCTGCAGGCCAGAAGAGGGCATCAGATCACATTATAGATGATTGTGAGCCACCATGTGGTTGCTAGGAATTGAACTCAGGACCTCTGGAAGAACAGTTAGTGTCCTTAACCTCTGAGCCATTTCTCCTCTGTATCTTGTAGTTTACATTTCGGAGAATTCAAAACTCAGGTTTTTCTCAATAGTAAGAGGTTTTCATCAGATAACTTATTTCACGGAAACAAACTGGGTTATATTTTGTTGAATATGGACATATTAGGAGAACTTCTTGCAAAATAGTTAGTTTTATACCTGTGCCAGACATAAATGATGTTTAAAAAAAAAACACTCTCAATAATTTTCGTTGGGTAGAATTTACATAAAATAATACAAACCTATTCTAAGCTAATGAAGTTTGACAATTTTTTAAAAACATCCTCCATCACCCTCCAGGATGTTATCCCAAAATTTTGTAGTCTCCCCACCCTTTTCTTTGGCCCCAATCTACCTACTACTGCTTAGTTTCTGACACTGGAGACTAGTCCTGCCTGCTGAGGAAAAGCATAGTGATATATCTGCTCTTGTGGCTGGCTACTGTTACTGGCATGTGTTCGGGCTTGCTCTCTGTGTTGGGACTTCTTCTTACCGTTGCCTGAGAAACATCTCCCTGTGTATATAGCCCAAAATTAGTTATAACAGCTCACCTTCTGATGAAGACAAGGGGCTTCCAAGACAAGTTTGGGGCAAAAATAACTAAAGCTTCTATCCAATCGACTCATTCAGTGATTTGTCCAGTCACATATTTTCAATTAGTGATAAATGCACAAGAGTAAGAATTACTGAGTCTTATGATAACTGACTTAACTGAACAGGTGACTCGCAGATTGTTTTCCCCGAGGGCTGTACCATCCCACACTTCTTCCTACAAGGCAGAAGAATACTAGCTCTTTTACTCGTCCAACAGTCACAAGTGTGTTTTTTCTTAGTTTTTTTTTAATCCATTCCAATTTGGAGTCTCATTGGGATTTTATTTGCATGGATTATAGTAATGGGCTTTTTACACTTATTATATATTATTTGCTCACATGTCCTATTTTACGAAGTGTCCATTTTGTTGAGATGCTTCAATCATTTAGGACATTTTTATACATGATAGTAAAAAAGTCTGTTTAAGCACTTGTTTCACTAAGTTTTTGTTTGCTTTTTTGCTTTAAACATGGATTCTTTTTGCTAATGTGTGTGTGCGTGTGTGTGTGCGTGTGTGTGTGCGTGTGTGTGTGTGTGTGTGTGTGTGTGTGTGTGTGTGTGTGTGTGTAAAGCAGGTTCTCAAGTATCTTCCTCTATCACTCTCTGACTTACTGCTTTGATGCAGGGGCTCTCACTGAATAAGAAGCTCATTATTTTTCTTCTTGGATGGGTAGCCAGTGGACTCTGAGCTCTGGGGACTCTTTTGCCCCTGAATCCCCCAATGCTTGGATTACAGAAAGACACAGGCATCTGTGACTTTTTATGAGAGCACTGGAGATTCAAACACAGAACCTCAGGATTGCAGAAGCAAGCACTCATCCAACTGAGGCATCTCCCTGGCTCCTTTGATGGATTCTTTCAAAGAGCATACGTTCTCAACATTTTCTGTTCTCTGGAAATTACTTCCTCTACCAGGATTAAGATTATTTTCTATATTGTTGCTGACTTTTATGCACATAAACAATACCCAATTTTATTTTAATACTCATTAATCTATGTGTGTGTGTGTGTGTGTGTGTGTGTGTGTGTGTGTGTGTGTGTGTGTCCCTCCCTCCCTCCCTCTTCCTCCTCTCTGATATGTTCTTTGTAGGTTAAGTCATAAGAAAAAATTAATTTTCTTTAAACCAGGAATGATCAGAGTTCATTTTCCATTTTTCTACAATCTTTTAAACATATTGAAGATATCATTCATCAAATATTTGTAAAGCACTGGACATTCATAAGTAAATTATTTTACTCAAATTTCAAAACAACCTAAGTGACTTAAACATTATCTCCTTAGCATTTATCCCCTATAATTGTTCTATCTTTAGTTTGATTCATCTGTGGGGCGATAGCCATTTAAAGTTTTAAGAAGTTGTCTGAAACTTTACTTTTTACTCCATAGTATATGTTTTAGAAGACAATCTATTTCTTTAACCCTTTATTACTCTCTTCTCCTTTGAGTTACATGCTTTTAGCCTGCAAATAAATATTATCTTTCCTTGTTCCGACACAACAAAATAGATTAATGCTCTTATTTATACATAGTGTATTATGTCTTCAAAGATTGTAACATACCTCATTACCACATATATTGATCCAATGTATGTTTTATAGTAAAATGTCTGATGCTGGATACCTTGTTCACAAAAGATGTGTGGCTACTCATAACTTTGAAGGTTTGGAGGCTCAGGTCACACTATTCATCCAGCTGGGATTAGTTAAAATCCTTGGATGTGTTGCAGTATGGTAAAGCATGTGTTCATAATGCCTTTATAAGTTCACTTTGTTCTTTTGGCTATACACCCATAGCAGGACTGCTGGATCATTTTGTGACTAGTTCTGTGTTTAGTTTTGATGAGCCTCAATATTTTTTGCCATAATGGCTATACTTGTTTACTCTGTGCATAGACTACATTTCCCAACACCCTTTTATTTATTCCATCATATGGGTAATAGCCAATTTATCTGTAGGAAGTGACACTTTGTTGTTTTAATTTCCATCATTATAATAGTTAGTCACGGTAAGCATCACTGTTTTATGTACCACTAGTATGTCTTACTTAAGAAATATCATTACTTACTACTTTCTTATTACATGTGATCCACAAATATTTTTACTCATTTTTAGGATTCTATCTTCATCTGGTTTTCCCCTTTATTGTAAAACAATATTTACAATTTGATTTAATCCTAATTTTTATTTTCAAAATTTTGTTGTTTTGATTTTTAGTGTTGCATGCAGTGAAATAATCCACTACCATCTCTATTGATGTAATAAAATTTACTTCTGTCTAATATTTTCCATGTTCTCTATCATACTTTTGAGTTCTGTTGAATGGTTTTTAGGTATGGTATGAGATATGACCTTAAAATCTCTTTGTATATAAATCAACATTACCTAATAGCAACCATTAGAAATACTGTTCTTCCCCAGTGGATGACATCAGCCTCTTTGGCTGATTGTTGAAGCATGCCATTTGGATAATCTCTTGTGCCCTGTGTAAAGAAATGTTGTCTTTGTATTACTCAAATGTTGATTTCTGTATCAACAGAGATTTGAGAACAGGCTGATCTGTGGTTTTGCTATTTTTAAGACACATTACCTGTCTCAGTGTTTTGTGAACATTGGGCACCAATTATCGCCCCACACTAGGCACCAATTAATCCCTAGATTGTTTCAGCCAGCCAGCAGCCCAAGTAAAGACATGGGGCCTTATATTTATGTGTGTGAAAGCTTGGCCTTAGTTTAGCCTTGATCCAAACTAGCTAGTATACCTTAAATTAACTATTTATACTGTGTACATTCTACCACATGGCTCATTACCTTTTGTCAGTATCAGCACTTGTTTCTTCCTTTGTATCTGAATGGCAAATTTCCAATGCCTGATTCGTTCCCAGATTTCCTATCTTTACTTGATGCCCTGCCTATCCTTTCCTGCTTTGCTATAGCTGTTTATCTCTTTATTAAACCAATCAAGGCAATGGAAAAGAATGTTTAAAAAGCACTGAGGTTCTTAATATATCTTTAAAAAACAAACAAACAAACATCACTTGTTCTCAAATCTCTGTCCATACAGATATCGGCATTTGAGCAATAAAAAGACAACCTTCACACAATTATCCCAACAATTGTGATGAAACTGTTGTCACTTAGGGTGGTTTGGTTATTTGGGCAATGTGTTTGCTTTTATTGCCTCCAGTTTTCTTCATCCTCATGTTCCATAGTTTTAAGTGCTCATCCCTTTGACCTCTTTACATAAAGTTATTACTAGGTGTTGCATTTTTTGTAGTGAGAATAAATTAAGTTTGTTCCTTTTTTATTAATTTATTCTTGTTACATCTCAATGGTTATCCCCTCCCTTGTATCCTCCCATTCTTCCCTCCCTCCCATTTCCCCCTTATTCCCCTCCCCTATGACTGTGACTGAGGGGGATTACCTCCCCCTGTATATGCTCATAGGGTATCAAGTCTCATCTTGGTAACCTGCTGTCCTTCCTCTGAGTGCCACCAGGTCTCCCCCTCCAGGGGACATGGTCATATATGAGGTACCAGAGTTTGTGTGAAAGTCATACCTCACTCTCCACTCAACTGTGGAGAATGTTCTGTCCATTGGCTAGTTTGTTTCTTGATTTCTTTTTGGAACAACTCTCTCTTACTATGATGGAGAATACTACTGGCAGTATGGCTGTTGATTTTGTAGGTCAAAGCTTTACCAAGTTTGATTATTCTTTCTTACAGCTTTTATATGCTCTCACTATAGTTTTCTTTGGATGAAATCAGATGAAATAGCAGAGATTATTCACCTCAATCTTTTCCTATTTGGGAGCTCTTCCATCCTTTCTTTCTTCTTTCTTTCTTCTTTCTTTTTCTTTCTTTCTTTCTTTCTTTTTTTCTTTCTTTCTTTCTTTTCCCCTGATGCTCCAGTTGGGACTTCAATACCATGCTGAATAGAATATGTGAGAGATTTTGTTTTGCTTCTTGAAATCTGCTGTTGACAATGTTGACATGTTTGGCCCCGTGCAACTTTTACTCTGTTGAGGTCACTGCAGTGCTTACATTGTGTAGAGGTTTGTTAACATAGAAATTATTATTTGCCAACACTTCTATCTCCATCAACAATGATAATGATGATGATGTGATAATAGTGGTTATATGGTAATGACTTGATGATGAAGGTATTGTTATGATGTAATGATGCTGATAATGATGATTTTGTCGTGATTTAACACTGATGTGATTATTAGATCATTAAATGATTTGATAATGATGATGGTGACAACAGCAATGATTAGGGTGTGATTATGTTGGGATGATGATATGATGATGTGTTGATGTAGTAATGATGTAATAACAATGTGACAATGGCATGATGATGATACTATGATACTGTAATGATAAAGATGATGTTTCTCTATTTGATTGACCTTTCTCCTAAAGTATCGTTGCATTACTAGATTATATTTGTTGAATATGTTCTTGTACCTTATGAAAGTCTGAGTTGTTCCTTGTGAGCAAACTTTTCAACATGATATGTAATCTGTTTGGTACTTAATTATTTTTGCATCCAAGATTATCATGAATACTGGCTTTTTTCTTGTATTTTTCTGGTTTTGGTGTCAATACCATGTCAACATAAAAAAAGAATTGGGAAGTAAATTCTTTTCTTCACTTTTCTTTGTTTGCACTATTTGAAAGGGTAAATATCATCAGTAAAATGAAGAGGTTCAGATGTATCCTTCTGTGGGACAATATTCACTATTGGTTCAAGCCCCTTACTCATTGCTCTTTTGAGATTTTTTTTATCCGCTTATCTCTTAATAAGTCCTACAGTTGTTCAATATTTTGCTTATTCACTATAAATAAGACACATATGACAAGACACCTCGAATATAGTAATCCACACTCTATAAGGGTGACTTTACTGATGTTTAAAATATAAAATAATTCTATAGGTCTTTTAAATTCTAAAAGAGAAGGTTACTATATTTGCACTACTGTGCCAGCTAAAACTACTAAATCATTCTTGAACATAGATTATTTTTTAGTAAGAGACATACTAAAGAAATTAAAATGGGAAATTCTTCTTAGATACAATATTTTACATATGTGTCATATGTTACAGCACATGACAGTTGATGCATCCAATCATTGCTGGTGCACTCCTTCCTCTTTAATTTCTCATATCTAAGTCCTCATAATTATCCTTTCCTTCCCTGTAATAGTCATGCTGCAGCACACAGCAGCAGTATTAATGATTAAAAATACATTGACCTCAATTCAAAAAAGTATCTTCTATTTACCCTATACTCTCATAAAAAAAAAGAGATTAAAACTTTTCTTGATAGGGTTTTAAAGAGTATCATGAGCTTTTATAAATTAAATTTTGCTAGTGAAAATTATATTCTCTAATTTCAATTTACAATATTTTCTCTCCAAATTAACATTCAATGTCAACAATTAATGACTATAGGAAAGATATTAGAAACAAGAAATTTAATTATTCTTAAATTGATAAAAATGTGAAATGTATTTTATAGCTTAATATTTAATTTGAGTTAACATCCAATATATTAATACTACTACATTAATAAGGCACATAAAATAACTTAAAATTAAATTAACACATAAAGCTAGAGACCTTTTCATTTTTAAATATCACTTTAATTTTAAAATTAAAATTAACAAACTGTAACTAGGAAGTCACAGATTTCACTTCACCATTTGATACACACATCTATTGTACATTGATCAAGTCCACAGTCTCTCTGTTCTGTTCCTTATAATGACATTTTTTCAATTGTTTGACTTATGAATAAACCTAAGTTAACTTTTTAATTTTAAAATTAAATGAAACTCAATATGTACCTAATATTTTTTCATTGCCCATACAGTTAATAACCCCTTCAGAAATGCCTTAAACTTCTAGCTAGAACAGATCAGTCCAGGGAAGAAATTTCTGCACCTAAACTACTAATTACTTAGATTTACAAAGTTTATTAAACAAAAATACACAGTGGTTCACACATGAGGAATTGAGTTCGTGCCTTTACCACCCACTGAAAAAGCTAGAAGTGGACATTTGCACTTGCAACTCATCAAATTGAGAGGAAAAAAAAAGCATTGCTTGACCTTGCTAGCCAGCTGATCTACCTAGACCAACAAACTAAAGGGTCTTGGCTCAAGGGAGTAAGGCAGAGACTGAAAAGTCAGGACATCCAGCATCAAGCTGTGGCATCCACATGGGTGCATCTGCACACACATGACTATACACCACCCACATGTAAAGTATACACACACACACACACACACACACACACACACACACACACACACATGAAATTTTTTAAAAAGAGATTCAGTGAGTGACTATTTTTAATAGAACTCTTTGTTTTTGGAAATGAACATTTGAGTAACTAGAATTGTATAACACCTCACCTCCTTATTTTTACTGGTCTGTGTTTTCATTTGTACACAAAAAACATAAAAGTTATATATATTCACAAGTTGTCTCATTATGTTGTATGTACACCTTGTATACCGCTTGAATAAGACTAAAAAGATACATCTTCAAACAGTTTTCATTTCTTCACCATTAAAATCTTTCCTCTAACTTTGTAAAAGGTACTGTGTAATATCATTAGGCATAGTCTTTACTGTTCAGCGGCACCTCATAACTTCTCACCTTTGAATATAGCTTAGAATTCATCTGTACTGAGGACTTTTTCTGCAGCTACGTCAAAAAGCACCTGAATGAAGCAAGGATCTATTTCGTCGACTGTGGATGTAGTCCTAGCCCATCATGACTGGAAGACATGGCGGCAGGAGCATGAAGCAGCTGGTCATGCTGTACCACAGTCAAGATGCAGGCACAGCTGAATGATGGAGTCCATGACTTCTCTTTCTTTCCTTTTTATTTACCCCAGGACTCTACTGCATGGAATTGTATGAACCACAGTCAGAATGGAGTTTCCCTACTCATTTACAACTCTCTGGAAGCGCTGTTACAAATGCATGTCCTAGCTCATTCTAAATTTAGTCAGGTTGACAATGAAGATTAACTATCACAAGTCCACCCCTTGTCAGCTTGGCACCCAAACACATTACTCAAACCGCAACCATATTGATCAAGTTGCCTCCTTTCTAACTGCTTCCTACTCGTGCCATGCTCTGTTAATCACCGCTCTATACTCAGACAAACAAGAACAACCTTTTCAGAGTCTACTTTAATTGAACAAATAGAAACAATGCTGTAGTGAGTGTGGGGAATAAATTAAAACCTATCATGGCTAAACTTTAGTCTGGGTACCTGAAGCAACCATGATGGGTATCTAACGGCTCTTCAAATAAAATTAAGCAGTATACAGAATGGAAAACCCCTGCTCATTGCCAGTTACTGAGTTTAAAAGTTGGCAAAAATGAACCCAAAAAAACAAAAACCATCACACATGAAATTGTGTCTGTTCGCGACCACAGCTCCAAGATTATTTCTCCCTGCATCTGATCTGTGCTTTCCTTGGTACATCACTAGCAGACTAATATCTTCTTACGTGCAGAATAGAAGGGTAGGTCAGGCCTCAGCTCTACTCCCACAGCACACAATTCTGCTGGACTACTACCAGCCACTTCTGTAGGCAGCCTCATCCAAGATACCTGGCTGTCTGCCATCCATCTGATGCATACATGTTAATGCTCTCATTTCACAGTGCTCTTTGGCCCATCTAGAAGCAGAAGTGCCCCTTCCATTGTTTAATTCCTCACTCACTGAGGCCATTCAGAATCTTTTAAAAGTCAGAATATTGGGTTTATTGATTAACCGTACAGTTACTTTATTATCTGATCCATTCTATTGTCCAGTTTTGTTCTATTGTTCTATTATTCATAACTGGTTGTGAATTCTTTTATTATTACTTTTTAAATGATAGATACATACTGAAATTTATCACGTGCATTCCTTAGAAATCACTATATTTCTAATTATAATATTTAAGAATAACATCCTTTCATTTAAAAATATTTACATTCCTTTATATGTATCAATATTTTGTCGGCAGGTGTGTAAGAGCCTTATATGCTTACTGGTGTCCATTTAGGCCAGAAGAGGGAACGGGAATTTCTGGACTTGATGTTCTAACAGTTGTAAACCACTGTGTATGTGCTGGGAAACCAAAATTGGGTCTTCTAAGAAAGCAGCGAATGTTCCTAAACACTGAACACTCTCCCTGCCCTCTTAACTATATTTCATTTTATTCCACATATCCACTGACCATTTTTCCTCTTTTGAGAGATATTGCTCAAAAGGACTTTTGCACTGAATTCTATGTTAAATCCCTTGAACAGTCCCAAGTTTTTGTCATTCTACATATGTAAGGGTCACAGCCTGGCTCACTGCTGAGAATCCAGTGTCCGTTCCGTTCTTGCTTCTTTGCAAACCATCTGCTGTTTCCCTCTAGAAGGAAATTTGTCTTTTGTCTTTCACTGTTCTTATGTGTTTCCCTACACTAGTTACATCTCATCTGAGTTAATCATTGGGCTAAATTGTAGAGACAGACACATGATTTCTCCTCCTCTGATGACCAATTCACACACGACTGTCACATTTTTGCTTTGTGCAAGTAGGATTTCTACCTCCACTCTCTAATCTAGCTTCAACATGTGGTTTATTTTGTCATTAGGCCATTGGTAAGAAGCCAAGAGGAGATAAGAATTACAATGGACAGTTGGACTTCTGCTCTTTTGCTACTTCTGGGACTCTCAGACCACAGTGCACAGATATGAATGTGTCTGAGACAGTCAAAGAGGACGGATAAGGCTCTACAATGCCACGGAGTTATGACATTGCAAATCAAATAGGTCCAAAATATTTGACAACTGACAAAAAAAAGTGAGCATTGAGAGATGGTGTAAAATTATCAAATAATCTAAATCTAAAAGAGCATAAGAACGTAGACCTTTTAACCAATGAATCATTTTTTTTTTTAATCTATTTCCTTCAGGGTAGTTAATTACACAGCAAAGGCAAAGGGATGGATCACACGTTGCTACAGCACTAACTGTTTAGGTCGTGGAATGCTGACATTATTTGTCCTATTCTTGTCAGTTCCTTAGCTCTTCATTTGAAATTACTCATACCTTTTTCATTCATAAATTAACTTGTTTACTTTACATCTCTATCACAGCTTCCTCTCCCTCCTCTCCTCCCAGCCCCTCCCTTTCACCTTCTCTCTCACCCATACCCACTCCTTCTTTTTTCCTCAGAAAAGGGGAGGCCTTGCATGAATATCAACCACCTTGGCATATGAAGTTACAGTAAGACTAGGTGCATCTTGGCCTATTGTGGCTAGACAAAGCAGCCCAGTTAGGGGAAAGAGATCCAAAGATACCCCACAGTGTCAGATAAAGCCCTGGCTCTTGTTAGAAGATCCTATATAAAGATCAAGCTGCATAACAGTTACATGCATGCAAAGGGACTAGGTCTTCCCCATGCATGCTCTCTGGTTGGTGGTTCAGATTCTGTGAGCTTTTATAGGCCCAGATTAGTTGATTCTGTAGGTTGTCTTGTGTATTTGGTCTCTCTGGCTCCTTCAGTCCTTTCTCCTCTTCTTCCACAAGATTCCCCAAGCTTCGCCTAATGTTTGAATGTGGGTCTCTCTTTTTTTTTCCACCAGTTGTTGTGAGAATCCTCTCAGGTGACAGTTATGATAGGCCTCTGTCTGCAAGCATAGTGTCAGGGGGTAGGCTTCTTTTCATAGTATGGGTCTCAAGCTGGCCAGTCAGTCACTGGTTGGCCAACCATTCTCTCAATTTCTGCTCTATCTTTATCACTGCACATCTTGTAGGCAGGAGAAATTGTGGATCAAAGGTTTCATGGCTTGGTTGGGATCCTAGTCATTCCATTGGAAGTCTTTTCTGCTTACAAAATATGGTCATTTCAGGTTCCATATCCCCCATTCCTAGGAGTCTTACCTAGGGTCACCCTCACAGAATCTTGGAAGTTTCCATTGTCCTGGGTTTCAAGCTTGTCCTAGAAATGCTCCCCACACTGATTCCAGTCTCCCCCCCCCACAACTTGATCCTGCTGGTACTCCTTCCTATCCCCTCCCCTGTAGTACCTTACCTCCACTAATCCCAGATGTCTATTCTATTCCGCCTTCTCAGTGAGATGCAAGCATCTCCTCTTGAGAATTCCTGGCTACTTAGCTTCTTTGGGTCTGTGAATTATAGCATGGTTATCCTATACTTTATGGATACTCTCCACTTATAAGTGAGTATATACCTGTTTGTCTTTCTGGGTCTGGGTTACCTCATTCGTCATGATCTTTTCTAGTTCCATCCATGCCCTAAATGGCTAGATCTACTTATATGCTTATCTCAATTCATCTTTCTTTTGTATTTTCTTTCTTGAGCTTTTATTTTATTCTTAACCTTTGTTGTTTTTCAGAAAGAAAGAAAGAAAGAAGAAAAAACCATCAATCTTATCAACCTTATATCTACTTGGTGTTAGAATAAAATATTACTATCACTGTAAAGGGCATAAAGTATAGTTTATCCTATTGCTACATATGAGTGACCATGGTACAAGAACAAACTGGTTGCACCAAATAACAGTTTCTAACATGATAGAGCTTTTATAAAGCTTTGTAGATACAGGGTGACATTAAGCCATAATAGTTATTTTGCAAAATCATAGGTGAAGACATAAGGAAAATAAGTGACAGAAGATCAGGCAAGTCTTTGTTATCAGCTTCAGACACTACCTAATAACATTCTTACTGTAGGGGTTGGTAGAAACTAGTGGTCAACAATATAGCCCAACGGCTTGCACATGAAAGTCACAAGAATGCCATGTCAGACAATGAGCTGGGCAATGAATAGATATTAAAGGCACTAACGATCAGTCACATTTCCAGAATCCTCACAGCTTTTTGCTGGGAACTTACATTCATTAGATAACTCACTCCTACAGTTTTCTCTTTTCATTTCTTTGCTTGAGCTGCCAACCATTTTATTTTTCATATTCTGAATTTCTGATTAGATCTTTATAATTGCATTCTGTTTGATATTACTTCTTATACACATTTTTAAGTGATTGATTAGTCCATGTCATTAAATTCTATTTGTCAGATAATATCCTTTTATTCTTACTGTATTCTTTTTATTTCCCTGTTTCAGTGAATTGTCCTGTAATCATTTAGTCAGAGGTATCAGCACCAAGTCCACATTCAATTTTACTATCATAAAAAAAAAACATTCCTAGAGGTTCATAAACAAGAATTAGATGAAAGTTAAAACAGATGACATGGGCTGAGGAGCTGTTTCCTATTCATGGAGTGATTAACATTGTTTGCCCTTGACTTTAAGACGTATATTTAGTCAGACTTCATTACGGTTACTTAAGGTTATTGCTTCCTGACCATAAACACGTCCTTCTTAGAGGGGATGAGGATTTCCTTTTGAGGAGACCAGAAATTTCCCCAAAGAGTTATCAGCAATAGAAGTTCTATAAAACCTTAAAATCAGATCTCAAAATGAAAATATTTCATACTTAAGCAATAGAAAGGACTCATTTGGTGAAGGCAAGACAAAAGTATATGCACCAAATGCAGTAAGACCTTTGTGAGTGTGTGAGTGTGAGTGTGTGCTGTGGGCAATTACTTTAGAACCTTCCTTTAAGCTACAGAATGTAAATACCATAGAAGAACTGTCAAGCCTAAGGCTCTGCCTCACTCAGTAATAAACATGGTGAAAACAGTGCCCAATCAGATGCAGTTAGGCTCAAGTCATTCAGTGCACTAAATCCATGCTAAGAAACCAGAGAAGCCTTTTCTTAGTTTTGTAACAAAGAGAAGTGCTCGCCTCTTTGTTGTTTGCTTTCTTCTCTAAGCATTCTCTTTCCCATTTTTCTTCTGTCCAGGTCTTTATATGGTCACTTGATTTTAGACAAAGAAGCCAAATCTACTCAATGAGAAAAGGATAGCATTTTCAACAAATGATGCTGGTATAACTGGATGCCGACATGTAGAAAAAGCAATAGGACCCATTTTTGTCACCATGCACAAAACTCAAGTCCAGGTGGATTAAAGACCTCAACATAAAACCAGAGACACTAAATCAATTAGAAGAAAAATTGAGGAAGAGCCTGGAACACATTGGCACAGGAGACAACTTCCTGAACAGAACACAAACAGCCCAGGCCTTAAGGTCAACAACTAATAAATGGGACCTCATGAGGCTGAGAAGCTTCTGTAAGGCAGGAGACACTGCCAACAGATCAAAGTGATGGCGTACAGACCGGGAAAAGTTCTTCACCAACCCTACATCTGACAAAGGTCTAATATCCAAAATATATAAAGAACTCAAGAAATTAAACACCACCAAACCAAATAACCCTGTTGAGAAATGGGGCTCAGAACTAAACAGAATTCTCAACAGAAGAATATCAAATGGCTAAGAAACACTTAAAGAAATGCTCAACACCTTTAGTCATCAGAGAAATGCAAATCAAAACGACTCTGAGATTCCATCTTACACCCATCAGAATGGCTAAAATCAAAAACTCAAGTGACATCACATGCTGGTGAGGATGTGGAGAAAGAGAAACACTCTTTCATTGCTGGTGGGAATGCAAACTAGTACAACCACTTTGGAAATCTATCTGGTGCTATCTCAGAAAACTGGAAATAAGGCTTTCTCAAGACCCACTTATTCCACTCCTTGGCGTATACCCAGAAGATGCTCCAGCACACAACAAGGACATATGCTCAACCATGTTCATAGCAGCCTTATTCATAATAGCCAGAACATGGAAACAGACTAAATGTCCTTCAGTAGAAGAATGGATAAAGAAACTATGGTACATTTACACTCTGGAATACTACTCAGCTATTATAAAGAAGGAATTCCTGAAATTTGTGACAAATAGATTGAACTAGAAATGATGATAATGAGTGAGTTAACCCAGAAGCAGAAAGACTCAAATGGTATATACTCACTTGTAACTGGACACTAGCCCAAGGGGCAGGTCCCATGAAAGTATTCACCTACCATGAAAGTGGGATAGATGTGAGGACGTCCTATTGGGACTCTGGGTGAGAGAAGTGGGAAAATGGGGAAATAGAAGGATCCAGAGGGTCCTAGAAACTACAAGAAGAACATTATGATATGCAGACTGGGCCCAGGGGTTCTTCTCAAACTATAGCACCAACCAAGCACAATCTGTGCAGTAAACATGGAACCCCTACCCAGACCTAGCCAATGGGCAAGACATTCTCCACAGTTGAGTGAAGAGTGGGAACTGACTTTCACACGAACTTTGATGCCCCCTATTTGACCACGTCCCCTTGATGGGGAGGCCTGATGGCACTCAGAGGAAAAATAGCAGGCTACCCAGAAGAGACTTGATACCCTATGATCATATACAGGAGGAGGAGGTCCCCCTCAGTCACAGTCATAAGTGAGGAGAATAGGGTGGAAGCAGGAGGGAGCGAGGAATGGGAAGATACAAGGTATGGGATAACAACTTAGATGTAATATGAATGAATTAATAAAAAAGAAAAACACACACAAAAAAAGAGAAGTGCTCATTGCTGGAAACCAGTATTAGGATGGTGTGAGCCTGCTGACCTCCCAGAAAATATGATGTTGCAGAGGCTTGCCTGAGTGGTAAACTAAGCCAGAGGGAATCTGGCAAAGGAAAACAAGAGAGATAAAGGATAGAAAAACAGAGAAAGGTGGTAATTCCGTGATAGCATTGAGATCAACTCTTACCCTAAACCTTTAAGGCTTGTTGATTAGCTTGTTGGAGTTTGTTTAAGCCGATTGGAGCCAAAAGAATAAAGTAAGCATGGTAAAGGAAAATTGGTATCAAGAGTGAAGCACACTTAAGGAACTGATCATCTTAGACTCATTGAAAAATGGCACAAAATATGTATACTTAATACTTATGACTCATATATTTAAAATGTTTAGTATAGAAAAATTTGTCTTATATGCAACTGATCACACTTTTTTAATTTTTAATTTTTAGAAGAGGGAAGAGAATGTTGATATTGGCCAACCATGAGGAAACTTTGGTGAACATTCTTCTCACTTTTAAGTTCAAAAGTATTTTTTTCCAGTTCTTCTGTTTGGAGCATTTCCCATAATCTGAGATCATGCAAGAGACTCATTTTTCCAGCATCTCTCACAGTCAGAGTACAAGCATGTATATGACTTTACTCTGACACATAAATGAACTCTGAAAATCTTGAGTCCAAGTCAAGAAGCCAGTATCTCCTAGGATTTGTTTTATTAAGGGAAAGGACCCAAACACAGAATATCATCCTTAAACTTTATTCTACCTAGATGGGGAGTCACCTTGGGATAACTAAAAGAGCAGTGAGGTATTATGATATGCCAGCTGACCCTTTTTGCTCAGTACCCATATCTGCATCTCTGATGCTTCAAGACTTTAATATATAACATTTCATAGATTAGGAAAAAGATATTAAGAAGCATGCTTAATATCACATTATTAAGGCATCATAGAGAGCGAGGAGTAGCTGTTCAGTACTTGAATCTCAGTACTGAAGACACAGAGGTAGGTGGATCTTTTTAAGTCTGAGACCAGCCTAGTCTACATAGGAAGGGTATGTCTCATAAAAAGCTTCTGGAGACATGCCAATAAATATGTTTGATGCCAAATCTTATCTTCCCATTATTCTTACCTTATCTGCCAAATCAGTCTTCCCATTATTCTAGGGATTTCAATTCACTAAGTTCCTACTTCCAAACTCTTGACTTCAAGAGTCAGCACTGTATAAGTCAGGTGTGATGGCATGTGCCTGGAATATGAGCATTTTGTAGATACAGGCAGAGTCTGTATCAACATTCAAAGTCATCCTTGGCTACATTGGAAGCTCCCTATGTTATCAGTAAAAGTGTTTCATATTTCACCATGTCCCCTGGAGGGGGAGACCTGGTGGCACTCAGAGGAAGGACAGCAGGCTACCAAGAAGAGACTTGATACCCTATGAGCATATACAGGGGGAGGAGGTCCCCTTCATTCAGAGTCATAGGGGAGGGGAATAAGGGGAAAATGGGAGAGAGGGAGGAATGGGAGGATACAAGGAATGGGATAACCATTGAGATGTAACAAGTAAGTTTATGGCAATTCTTGCTGTTTTGCCAAGTATTTTAATGACCTCGTTTTTTTCCTCCTTTGAATTTTAAATACTTATTTACTCTCTTCATTCAGCCAATTCTACTAAGAGAAAAACAAAGAAATGGGTCCTAATTTTCACCAGAGTGTATCATTATAGATTTGTTCATTAGAAGTTTCATCTTGTTTTATGATGAATAAACATTGTGATTTCAATAAAAGTGTATAATTGAAACTACTATCAAAAATTGATTGCCTTTTTATGAAGCAGAGTTTTTACTAGAGCAATATTTTTTAAGTTTCATTTCTATTATTGTGTGTGTGTGTGTGTGTGTGTGTGTGTGTGTGTGTGTGTGTGTGTGTGCATGCGCTCGTGCACATATGCGTGCCACACAGCACATGTTTGTGAGTACCTGTGAAAGCGAGAAGACAACTTCAAAGTCACTGGAGCTAGAGTTACAAGTGGTTGTGAGATGGCCAACATGGGTGCTTAGAACTGAACTCTCCCTCTCTGGAAGAACAGCAAGCACTCCTAAACACAGAGGAAATATCCTCTTTGTCCAGATAAATTTTAAGATACAATTTAAGCATGAATTTTAAGAGAATGATGGACACTCTGGAAGCAATAAAATATACTGGTAACCTGCATGTGGATTCCCTTCCCCCACCCCCAAGCAATGCAAGATTAAACATGATTTGCTTTTTTCTTTGTTTGTTTGTTTGTTTTCCACAAAAAGTATTACACATATCTATAGCTGTGCCTTTCAGTCAGTCCAAAGAACGAATGCCACTTGCCCTAGAGGGAGAACTCTTGCAGCAGCAGTCCCTAACACAGGATGTCTCAGAGAATAACATGTATCTTGCCT
The DNA here is from genome assembly GCF_964271855.1 of Acomys minous. Classification (NCBI taxonomy): domain Eukaryota; kingdom Metazoa; phylum Chordata; class Mammalia; order Rodentia; family Muridae; genus Acomys; species Acomys minous. The sequence continues at coordinate 36,670,340 of NC_140495.1, forward strand.
TTATATTTAATTTCTTAACCACAAAAACATTTGTCCATGCTATGTATTCACAAGCCTGTTATCCCAGACTTGTTAACAAACAGTCCCAATGACAACCAGAGGAAAGGAAAGCAATTTATGGTTAAGCCTTCCCTGGGAATGTTCCACAACCTTGAAGTGTTCCCCATTTGCGTATTAAGAAGTGACTTTTTCTTTGAAGACTTCTTAGGTTTTCTTTCTTCTTTTTAACTTTCGTTTACTCTTAAGTCAAAGGCAAACTACTCTTTGGGGTTGAATAGTCACTTGGCTTCTCCACGAAACTAATCTGTGTTCTCCCACCCAGTGTTTCATCTCTTCTTTCTTGGTGTATGAATGGTAAATGGCTTCATCAGGGGACACAGGAAGGAAATCCACAGTAGGCTATTTCAAAATAGGAAAGATGTCTTTTTCAAGGCTGTCAAATACAAATAGCCAAAACACGAAGAAAGTAACATGTGTAGAATTCCTGAATATGTCACTGTTCTTCTTACCATAGGTAATCTATTGTATATATGTGTAATAATATAAATGTGTATGTACAAAAATAAAATAACTTTTAAAAAAGAAAAAATAAATAAAAATTTATTGGGGTCTGCTTATTGGGGTCTGAGTCTCTTGTCTGTGTGAGCACATCCCATTTCATAATATCACACCCCACATATACTCCATTAATTTTCTTTAAGCGTCTGGGCTCAAAACTCAGAAACCATGAGAAGTAAAGGCAACCGATAATTACAATGTAATCCATACTTCACTTGGACCAATTATAGAGTCATCTATTTTTGTGCTTATATTTGTAATAATAGTTTACAAAATCCCGAAATCTCTTGAATAAATATTCTTATATAATATTGCTTCTAGTTGTCAAGTGAATAACACCATTTATTACTATGTGCCTTTAGGCAGACAGCTCTATCTGAAATATCTTTTTTCAGTTGGCAAATTCTTGTGGGACCTTAACCTCAAAACAATTCAAATCTGGTGTTTGCTCTTTTTCTTTCTCCCTTCCTTCCTTCCTTCCTTGTTTCCTTCCTCTTTCTCTCTTTCTTTCCCTCTTTCTTTGTCTTTCTTTCTTTCTTTCTTTCTTTCTGTCTCTCTCTCTTTCTTTCTTTCTTTCTCAAGTCAGGGTTTCTCTGCGTTCCCTGGCTACCATGGAACTCACATTGTAGATCAAGCTAGCCTCAAACTCAGACACCATTTGCCTCTGCCTCCTCAGTGCTGGGATTAAAGACTGGGGACAGCACCTCCCAACTCCGGTGCTCTTTTTCAAGAAAACATTACTTATTGACTCCTCACACTCATTCCTAACTCTGAATTTTCTCCAAATTCCTCCTCTAGTAACACCTATTAGAACATCTAACATGACATTTTAATTGCTGGTTCCTATCACAAAAGCATGAGCTCATTGAAACAGTAACTAACGTCTAATACACTGTGAGTTGATAAACAGTTGAGACATGAGTGCATTAGCACAGAAAATATTAATGTGGGAGTACACTAATGGAGGAAGTTGTTACTTCTGGCACGGTCCATATTGCAATACTCACTCATGGCCTGCTTCCCTAGTGTGAATGAAAATGCCTAGGGGAATATAAGGGCATATCAATATTAAAGATTCTACAAAGCTCACTAATTTTCTAGAACTTCATATCTGTTGATCCTTGGAATGTTGCTGATCCAGAGACAATATTTCTTGAAACATCTGTAGCTCATTAAGAGCTATTCACTGCCCATCTCCATGTTTAATTGACATCCTTGTCACTATCCAGAGGAAACTTTTGGGGTATAATAACTTAGCAGGCAATTAGCTTTCACCAACCCCAAAATGTAAAAATGTCATCCGATGACATCTAAAATCTATAGCAGAGACTCCTCAACTTTGCTTTAATCCATTTTCTTCCTCACGTCCACAACCATCTATTCGAACCTCTACCCAGATCTAAGCAATGAACAGGACATTCTCCACTGTTGAGTGGAGAGTGGGGTCTCACTTTCACACAAACTCTTTTGCCCCATATTTGACTATATTACCTGGATTGGGGGTCTGGCGGAACTAAGGAAGGATATCAGGCTACCAAGAAGAGACTTGATACCCTATGAGCATATACAGGGGGAGGAGGTCCTCCTCAATCACAGTCATAGGGGAGGTGAGTAAAGGGAAAATGGGAGAGAGGGAGGAATGGGAGGATACAAGTATGGGATAACAATTGAGATGTAATATGAATAAATTAATAAAATTATATTTTTAAAAAAATGACGTGTGTGTGTGAATCTTTTGTTCTGTAACTATAAAATCTTTTTCAAACTGCTTCCATATTGGAACATGTTATTTCGACCACCTAGTTAAATTGTTGTTTCTGTGCCACTCATTTAGCTACGGAATAAAATTTCTCTCATTCTAATCAAGGTAAGAACATTTTATTAATTATTTAAACAAAATCACTTTCTTCCAGTTAGCTCACAAATATGAACGTCACACAAATTATTTAAATAATCCACTCAAACATCAATCGAGTGCCAAACCCTATACCCGTCAGTGAACTTGGTACAGTTAGAATGCCCACAGGACCTGCAGAGGGAGAAACTCCCTTTCTTCCTGTAGGTTTGCAGAAGATGTTATTCTTGTTCCTTCAAGGAAAGTTATAACTAACCCAGGGGTTTTCAACCATCTTTTTTGCATTAATTTATTTATTTATTCAGTTAATATCCCATGCATAGCCCCCTCTCTCTTCTGCTCCCAGTCCCATTCTCCCTCCCTCTTCCACATATTCCCCTCCTCTATCCCTCAGAAAAGGGAAGCCCCCATCACCTACCCATCCTAGAGGACTGAGTCACATCAGGACTGAAAGCATCCTCTAACACTGTGGCCTGGCAAGGGAGCCCCACCAGGGGAAAATGATCAAAAAGCGTGCAAGAAATTCCATGTCAGAGACAGCCCCAATCCTCTTACCAGAGGATCCACACATGAAGACCAAGTTGCCCAGAGGATGGATATGTTTAGTGGGCCTAGATCAGGTCCGTGCTTGGTCCTTGGTTGGTATTTCAGTCTCTGCACATACCCCTGGGCCCAGGTTAGTTGTCTTTGTTGGTCTTCTTGGGGAGCTACTGTTCCCTCTGGGTTTTTCTATCCTTCCTCCCACTCTTCCACAAGGCTGTGTTCTGCCCAATGTTTGGCTGTGAGACTCAGCATCTGTTACAATCCACTGATGGCTGGGGCCTATCAGAAGAGAGCTATGCTAGGCCCACATCTGCCAGCATAGCAGAGTATCGTTAATAGTGTCAAGGGTTGGCTCTCTTGAATGGTGTGATCCAGCATTCATTGAATATTCCTTCAATCTCTGCACTTTCTTTATCCCTGCACATCTTTTAGGCAGAGTAACCATCTTAATGCTATGGCCCTTTAGCACAATTCCTCCTGTTGTGGTGATCTCAACCATAAAATTATTTCATTGCTAAATCATAACTGCAATTTTGCTGCTGTTATGAATCTTAATGTAACTATCTGGTATGCAGGATTTCTGATATGACCCCAAAAAGGGTCATATGCACAGGTTGACAATCCTTTTTATAGCCCATCCTTCCGCCTTGTTCTTAGCTTAAGCAGCTGCTTCAAAAATATGCACACAATCAAAGCATAGCTAGTGTGAAAGAGACAGCTCATGAAGAAGGGGTTTTCCTGTGTGGTCTGTAAAAAGGACAGTCTCTGTTCGGATTCACATAAAGCATGGCTTCCAAGCCTGCTGGAGGCCATCTTGTTGGAAGAGAAGAAAGGATACAAGGAGAAAATGGAGCCAAGGAGTGGTAAGAGCTTCTGCCTTGCTCACATGACCTAAATCCAGGGAAGGAGTCCTTGGAATTGTGCTCTGGGTTATTCAATTAGAAAATCTAAATTTATTTGTGTGTAATTTGAATTATTTCTGCCTCTGGATCATTGTTATTTTTAAATGGCTTACCTTTCTGTAGAAATATGAATTATTGTTTCTATATTAAAAATGCAATAAATTACTACAACAATACTTTTGTTTGGTTGGTTATTGGTTTGGTTTGTTTCTAACCAGCTAATTCCCCAAAGACTGACACAAAGAGACTATGATTTCTTTTTAAGATGTAGGCACTATGCTGGGCATATTCTGAGATACTCTAATCCTAGTACCTTTAAGACCCACATAAAAACCAATCACTAGTCAATCTGATGACTCCCGGGGCAGTTTCTGCTCCATCAGTCTGTTCATAGGCTACATGCTATGCCTTATCATGACTCCTTTTTTGTTCTTCTTTCCTCCTCTTCCTCTTCTGTTTTTTTTTTCCTCCCTCAAACCCAAGCCCAGGAACCTAAAAGTCCATCTCCCTGTCTTTAATCCAGTCATAAGCTTCAGCATCTTTATTTAGCCAATCAGGTATAACTGAGGATCATTCCTTATCATCACATGGTTACAGGAGATAATCCAACATTCATAACAATGCTCATGGTAAGGCAATAACCAGATCTCAAGACACTGAAATTAGCATTTGAAAACACAGTTGGACCTCCCTCCGGTATCTCTCTCTTCCTGTCTAATTAAAAGGGTCAAATTTAGACTATATACAGTAAGAATAATTATGAAACAATCATAAAAACAAATAGATAAGACTTACATACATAATGTCTACTTGAAAGGTATTTGGCAACCTTAAAAGAAAATATTATTTATCCTATATCGGTGAGTGTAAGTTTTGCACCTAAATTATTCTTTATCATATCTTATACCTATCAATCCAAAGACAGCTATCCATACCTTAAAACATCCTCTTAACTCCTAAGCAACTAAGCATAGTAAAACTATAACTGTCTAGTCTTCAACTCCGTCAGAGAAGTGAGAAGAAATAAAATTAATTACCTGAGTAAACAAGAAGTACAGGTTAGCACCTTCCAAAACTCAAAAGAAAAGAAAAGAAAGAAAGAAAGAAAGAAAGAAAGAAAGAAAGAAAGGACAGAGACAGTTCACTGCCTAGACAGCCACCCAAAACTCTCTGTAATGTTGTATACCTTCAGCCTTCTGGCCCAGTATATCTGACATACATATTTGTGAAGCAGGAACTATTAAGGAATCTCATACCCTGTATTTCCAGAGTACGGCAGTCAACTCAGCACCCATCCAAGCTTGCCCATTTCAGGCATAATTCTGTCTGTGGTACCAACAAGGATATTTCTTTGACCAGGTAGCTTGCTTACCATATTTGAAACCCCTTCATATGAAAGTTCCTCAATGCTCATCATCTTCTTTGAAGTAGACAGGGGTGCTGCCAGGAGCTGCCAGTAGTTATTGTATAAGAATCCTTAAATTAATAAATTATCTTTAAATGTCATTTTCTGTAGGTCTCTGAGGTTTTGAAGTTCACCTATTTATTCAATTTATATAATCTATTTGTCTATAGAATCATATCTATCTGTTAAGCCTAGGATGTATATTTCTGTGCTAAATTAGACTAGTATCTGATAGATATGACCATGAGTTGATCAACTAACAATTATCTTGCATTATTTAATTATTATTAAAAACTAAACAGTTTATAATAGCAGCTTTAAAGGTACTGGAAGAAAACTTTGTATAATTGAATTGTATGGGTATAACATCTCATACCAGTGTGTATGTGTTTGTGTGAGTGTGTGTGTGTGAGTGTGTGTGTGTATGTGTGTATGTGTGTGAGTGTGTGTGTGTGTGTGTGTGTGTGTGTGTGTGTGTGTGTGTGTAACAGAATATCTCTATTAAGCCAAATGCCATTTAACACCAGTTTCTCCTATGGGAGCACCACTTTGTACAGATACTGGCTGACCTTTGAGGGCAGTGTGACATCATCTTTGTCTTACATAAATCCAAGATTGATGTGCATCATTCCCCTAGCTCAGGAAAGACACTATTTTCGAATATTAACAGAAAACTTACATAGTAACTATAAGAAAAATATCATTTTAAGTAAAAGACTGTCATTGTAAGTAATATCTTACTATCATGGGGACCAGCCCTGACTTATTGTGTAAACCAGAGTGGACTAGAATTTACAGAGATCTGCCTGTCTCTGCTTCCTTTGTGTTGGGAGTGAGGGCGTGCACCACCACCACCACTCTTCTCAAATCCTTCAGATCAATTAGATACCACTGTAACTCAAAGCTTTCAAACAAAAATCAAACAAAGAAACAAGAAATTTCTAAGTTGTCAGTCAGTTGTGCCATCTCATACTGCAACGTTGAAGTCATGTCCATATTATTATGGAATTTAGTTGTTGCTAGAATGTGTCAGTGGGCCCTTTCCAGAAATAACCGACAGGCATCTTTTAAATAGAGAGCCCTGAGCTCCAGCTGCTATCAAACTATTATTTCTATCAGTAAGAGTTCTTTTTTTCTCCTCCATTTTCATTGTTTGCAATTTAGTATTACAACCTTCAATTTCATCCTGACATAAATTCATTTCATCTTGAACTTTTGTTGAAAGGGTACAGAAAACCATGATCAGCACTGAACATATTGTAACCAGGCCCACGACAACAACAACCAAAACAAGGTCAAAAAAGACTCAAGCTCTATCTGCCATGGCACTTTCCAGTTTAGCTCTTGTTCTAGGCCCAGCTCTTTCTAGCACACATTCAAGCCTGTAGCTATGCCTTCAGGCTTTGGTTCAAGAGAGACAATAGCAGCCTCCATTGCCTACCCTCTGCGGCTTCACTGGAAGGCAGCAGCTTCTCTTAAGAGAATAGAGCCTTAGAAAGGCATTCCGCTTTGGTTTCCTGCTCTTTGACTAAGAAACCATCTTTCACCCAAGATTTCTCAGACTGTAAACTTAGATTCAAGCCCGACATTGGTTACCATTTGAAGAAAAATGAATTATTCTTTCTTTATTAATCAATGCAGTAAATTGTTACAGAAGTATTTTTTAACCAACTACTTCTGCAATGACGTAAGCTGTTTAGCTAAAGTTCTTAGGCTGTAAGAACAATATTTGGAAAAGTCTGAGATTCTCTAATAGTTGTACTTTTAAAACCCACATAAAAGCCAATCACTTGGCAATCTGATGACTTCTGAGGAGGCTTCTGCTCCGTCAGTCTGTTCCTACAGCCATGTGCTCAACACCATCTTGCCTTATGGTGGCGCCTTTCTTTCTCCTTCTCTCCAAATGGCAGTCATTGTGTACTAATACTTCTTACAGAGTTCTTACATCCATAAACAGAGATTGGTTCAAAATTAGATGAATTCAAAAGACAGAAATTATGAAAGAGAGAAAGAGATAGAGAGAGAGAGAGAGAGAGAGAGAGAGAGAGAGAGAGAGAGAGAGAGAGAGAATAGGAAAACCCTAGGTTAACCCTGGAATGGAAACCTATAAAAGGATACAGCTGAGTTATAGAGTTATAATAATTAAATAAGATATGATATATACTGTTCAAAGACAGTACTAATGAAATGGTAGGAACTGACAAAGTACGAATACATTTTCTAATGTAAACTAGGAGGTTGTGCTAGTAAATTCAATAAAGAATATAAAAAAGCAAAGCAGACTCACAGACAGCTACATGCACTGGAATAAAGCAGCTAAAAAGTTAAAAAAAAGTCCTAGGACTTGGATCTGGCTTCCACCCTATGAAGCCTGTGGACACAGGTACATGTGTGGAGATTAACTAGAGTAACATCTATAAAATATATATTATTAATAATAGAAATATCTATTTACATTATTTCCATAATTTAACAGTGAAAGCTACTTCTTTATATAATAAATGATTCCATACCCTCCTTTAACATTTCAGGTCACACTGATCTAACCCAAAAGATATGTAAGGACAGCTGTAGAAATCTTAGACTTTACCTTGAACTTTATTGAAATACATAAATATAATCAGAAAAAAAGTCCTTGGGATCAAATGAGTTTACCAGGAAAGTAAACACAAATTGCAACAGTAACCCCTGGAGACTAGCCATGAGAAGAAGCCAAGCTGATAAAATACCAGCAAAAGGGCAATAGACCAATAGGATGATGGAACATGGCAAAGTGAGGTGTGTCCTTATCGTTGTCCTTAATACCGTATTGTCATCATGATCAAATGATGCTAATCACCATGAGGAATTACTTATTATAATCTACATAGCAGTTGAGTAAAATAGGTAATAGAAAAGTCAAGATGTGAAGATGTTCTTGAATAATGGAGCTTCTTCACTCCTCTAAGAAGAAATCAAAACTTAGGGGAGGGGTCAATATGAAACTGGACTAATATTAGAAACACGATCTTCATACAGTTTTAGTCATTTGCATTACAACATACCCAAAACACCATAATTAATCACTACAAGACCTTTCAGGGGTGTTTAGCTATGTGTGCTCTCTCCTGGCAGTACTCCATGCTATGTATACAAGCTGAGAAGAGAAAACGCCCTTGGTCTTACTCCAAACAACTGAATCTGGGTGCCATGTGTGATACACATGGCTGTATTGAAAGCATATGGACATACAAAAAGAACAAAACAAACAAACAAAAAAACCAAAAAAACAAAAAAATGATCAGAATCTCAGCAGGGAGACCCAGCAATGACACCTTGGCCAAGTTATTGGCCTATGGCAACCTCCTTTTCTGAATCTGTAAGAGAAAATCACACTGTGATGTTACCTCTAAAATGCTGTCTGTATTTGTATATACCTAAACAGTTATGTATTTGAATACAAAAAATCATATCTTATATTAAAAATTATTTTATTAAGTCCAATTATAAAATGTATCTTAAGTAATAATTTCTTCACAGCTATATACAAGAACATGAAGGCAATGCATATAGTTACATAGAATATGATTTTTAGAGCTGCCATGAATAAAAGTACAATATTGTCTTTCTAAGACATTATTAAAATACGTAATTATGAATATAATGTTAAGGGAAGTATTGACACTTCACATTTTTAACAAGATCTTCTGTTTTTGCTTAATTAGTCAAACAATGTCTATTAATGCCATAATCATCTTATCATTCAAACTTTCATAATATAGTAAATGATTTGTAACTAGGACTTCAGATCACTAAGATATTGTCATAATATTAACAGTACTTTGTGAGGTTGCTTCTATTCATATAATTGTGTTTGTGAAAATTTAGTAAATACAACAGAAAGAATGCACATCATTGTCATATAGTTATTTATTTCATTATTATTAAAGCATGTGTTTAAATGTAGCTTATTAAAAACATATCTCTGCTTGTCATGGATAATATAAATCTTTGTAATTTAGCCAGAAATAAAATTATTGAGACAAGCTTCCAAGTGACAGCAATTGTTATGGGATCTCTAAGGATTGATTCAGTAGCTAGAACTCAATATTTTTTCATTAACTTCATACTATTAGAATAATTGTATAATTTCTTTTAAAATAATATTTATTCACAAAAGAATTAAAGAAATTCCTCCAGTTAGCCAATCCCTTATCAAAAATAACGATGAAGTAATGCCTTAAAAGATGCGGTAGGATGATCTCAGGTCTTCTGAGTTATTATGGGCTGGTCCACGAATGTTCATCAATAAACTTTCTCTTCCATTCTGCAGTCAAAGTGGCAAGCATCCGGCTCCACACCAGACTTCCTCTACTCACAAAGACGAAGAACGTTTTTTTTTTAATGCATTCTCTTTGCCAACCCATTGTCTATTTTTAAGAGTCTCTAAGTACATCTTTTAAGCATTCTTTCACAACTTCATCACACTTTACCAAATGACTCATGTGCACAATGGGCAGTTCCCACAGGGAAGGATCATAAAGCAGTAAGAGAGAGGTAAGGAGACTAGATGCTGACAGCATCTCCGGGAGCTGTGCCAAAGTGGTCCTGCTGGAACCAACACAGTGTCCCTGGTCATACGCTGGCATGAACTTGACATGACTGGATTAGACTCTGAGGAAGCACAGAAAGAAACCATGTGGGTAGAAGAGAAAAATGTTTAGAACCAAGGACCAAACGCACTCTATCAGGCCATAGAAAATGCATGTTGTCAGATGAGCCACGTTACTTTTCATTCTGTTATCAAAACTATCAGGAAGCCTCTCTCTAACAGCCACAAAAAATGATTAACAGGTAATGAGAGGCATGGAAGAACTTACCCCCTTCTTTCTCATAAGTAAGGAACACTGACACTCAGGGGGAAGGGGAGTATATCAGAAGAAACAAAAAGAAAGTAGCAGCACTACCTGGAACACCTGGCACAGTTTTAGAATAAAGTAGATGAATATCATATTTATGGTGCATGGGAAAGTGATCCTTTGGCTTTATTGAAATTAAAATCTTCTGCGGAAGAAGGGAATGAGTGAAAATGCTCCACACGTATGTTGTAAAGGGTTTGTATTAACTGAGGTGATACAGACCTATAAGATAAAGACAAAACAGTTATGTTCCCTCTCATAGGCAGATCTTAACTTTTAATGTGTCTAATAGAGTGCAAACGGGAGTGTAGTTTATGAAATAATAAGGAGACAGTGACAACGAGGAGGTGATGTGAAGGAAGAATAAGTGCTCAAAAGTGACTATGACTAGCAGGGCACAAAGTGCAAGGCCACAGGGAGAACAGAGGGCAAATAACTAACAAACACAAGGGCTACTTGAAAATAATTATAGTGAAACTTATTGCTTTTTGTAGTTATACAAAATAAAAATTGATGATAATAAATTTATGCCAAGTGTGCAAATAAATCATAAAACTAGACTCCAAGAAAACTTCCAACTAAAAATAAATGAGGCTCTTTACCAAGAAACACTATCAATAACCTATCTCAAGATGTCTAGGTTGCATTGCAAGGATGCAAATAGAAATAACGAGGACAATAGATCTATGTCAAAAATAGTAACTCTGTGATAATATTTCCTGATAAAAACAGACTTAAATATACAAAACAATAGTTTCAAAATACCAATAGTAAACATCATCAAGAGGCCCAAAGGGGACATGAATCAATGTCAGAATGACGAGCACAACAACATGGGCAGTTGAATGAAATAGTAAAAACAATTCAAGGTATTAAAATAGAACTTATTATAGTGAAAGAATCTTGGAAGAAAAGCCAAAATAAAACTCAAAATAAAAATTTCATAAACTTAGTCTTTTAAAAACTCATAAGAAAGACACATGAACAGATTCGATTACACAACAGAGAGAATATTAGGTCTCAAAGACAAGGTGTAGGACTTGACTCAAAGAAAATGTAAACCCTAAAGCCAAGGATGAGACATGCAGGAACTCTGTGACATTATAAAAAGACTAAACCTATGAGGTATATATATATATAAAGATGCCAAGGTCACAAGCAACAGGTCACAGGTCAACAAATCATAGAAGAAAATGTCCACAAACTAAGAAAATCACACTTATCAAGGTCCACGTGGTATACAGAATATGAAACAGATAGGACCATAAAAGAAACTCTCCATCATACGGACTAGTCAAAACATTAATTTCAGACCATCTTACCTTAGTCTCCCTAGTGCTGGCATTATGGGTACCCTATCTTATCCACTTACTTTGCTGTTTGAAGACATTTGTCCCAACTGGCTTTTATACGGCAATATCTGGTTAAAACAGACAGCTGAAGTTCTCCAATCTCCCTCTGGTTCAGCTCTGAGAAGCAGTGGTAAGTGAAAATCTCGATAGCTGCTATAAATTTGGTCAGTGTGCTTGGTTGTGCATTTGACTTTTGAAATAAATATGATTGAAGAATTGATAATAAGTATATTGAAAGAAGATGTATGTGATGGCTATTCTCGGTTGTCAACTTACTGTATCTGGAATGAACAAATCTAGTCTCTTCCTGCCACCTTTGGATCAAGATGTAGAACTCCCAGCTCCTCTAGCACCGAGTCTGCCTGCAAGCTGTCATGCTTCCTAACGTGATTATAATGGACTAATTTCTGAAACTGTATGCCAGTCCCAAATAAATGTTAGCCTTGTTAAGAGTTGCCTTGGCCATGGTGTCTCCTCAGAGCAATGAAACCCTAAGACAAGAAACATGAACAGAGTCCTCTATACAAATTAATTAATTAATTAAAATGTGAATAGATGTCTCATGTGAAATATTAGCAAAAGATCTACACAACCTGCCACCTACTTTGAGGCCAAAGGCCACCAAAGGAATGACTGTGTTAAGTTCAGGTTGATTCTGACTACTCAGGGGAGATCAGAGTACATGTCAATGGCAGTAAGGAAGAGAAAGCCTGGAATACAGGATGTCTGTCTGTGACAATGTCTCTTAGAAACTCCATATCCTGTGAGTATGATGGGACTTCAAAGCTTTGTGGCCCATGGACACATGAGAAGTTCACTGAAGACAGGAGGAATACAAGATGCATAAAAGTAGTTATCCATGCAAGTTAGCACCACATAACTAATTGCAGAAGTGAGAAAGCTCCCTGTCAAATGTATCTATTCATTAGTCCAATATATTTTTGAATAAACATGTTTATAGTAAATAAACACCAGGTTCACCTTACATAAGCATCTAAATATTAATTTACATTAAAACATTTAATTTATGGGATATCAGAAATGTAAATGTTGCCTGACTTTCCCTTCTCCTTAGCCAAAGAGACTGGTGTGCTTTCAGTTCTATACAAAATAGGAGTCTCCTGTTTGGCAGAATCATAACTCGTATTTTTATTTGGAGACTGTGTTTAAAGTGGTACACTGCTGTCAAAGGAATATTTTAATGCTTAATATTATAAGTCAACCTAATAGTCTAAAGGATGCAAATACAGCTTGTAATACTCTATTTTCTGAGAGATTATTAGTTAAATTGATAAAATACAGAAAATGAAATCCATCGTGTGATAGAACGTAAAATTCACAAGATATGCGAAGTCATAAAGAGATTTATTATCAAACTATTTTGAAAACTGAAAGTCCAAAGGACATGACACAGGTTCTCAAACACCTGAGTGGGGCCAACCTCAGCCTTTTAAACAAACCTTTCTGAGGACTACCGAGGTGTTACGAGAGCTGCATTAATCTCTTCTGAAGGCACAGTCCCAATGAGGACTATACCATTACATCTACTCAATTTAGATCTAAGTTAGAGATAGAATCTATCACCACCACTTTAATTTTCCGGTTACAAAAGATATATCCCGCCTTTCTCAAATTTCATCATGACATGACTCAACTCCAACAATAAATCCCTTTAGATACACACATAGGTGAGAGATAGGTAGATAGATGACAGATAGATAGGTAGGTAGGTAGATAGATAGATAGATAGATAGATAGATAGATAGATAGATAGATAGATAGACAGACAGACAGACAGACAGACAGACAGATAGGCCAATATGGTTGTATGTAGCTATAAACATAACTCATTACTCTAAAAAAAAAAAAAAGAGAAAACCCTACAGTAATTCAGTGTCATTGTGCAAAATGCTTTGCTGGTTTTGAAGCTAAAGTCTTATCTGGTTGATGCTTCAAAACTGACTAATGGCAGAAAAGTCACTGCCTTAGAGTTTTAATGTTATGAAGAGATCCCTTGAGCAAGGCTACTCTTAGAAAGGACAACATCTAGTTGGGGCTGACTTACAGTTTCAGAGAATCAGTCCATTATCATCATGGCAGGAATCATGGCCTTATACAGGCAGGCATGGGTGCTGGAGGAGCCAAGAGTTGTACATTTTGAGACTGGCTTCTGCAGGCAGCCAGAAGGAGGCTATGATTCCACACTAGCAAGAGCCTAATCATAGGAAACCTCAAAACTCATGCCTACAGTGTCATACATCTTCCAGAAAGGCCACACTTATTCCAACAAGGCCATGACTCCTAGTACATTCCCTGTGGGCCAAGCACTGACACACATGATACTATGGGGGCCAAAAGCTATTCAAACCACGCCAGCATCCTTTTTCATCAGATGATTGTATACAGACCTGCCGAACTTGTGGCCTGTGGGCCGCCTGTGGAACAGGATAGATCTGAATGCAAGCTAACAATGTCAATAGGTCAGACACTTCTAATCTAAAACCCTTCATTATTTGGAACAACTTTATCTCTTCTGATTGACATTGAGATGGGTGTGAGAATAAGTTGTTCATCCCTTTTTAGCTCTTTCTTCAAAAGTTTGTTTCACCCTATAGGGAATTATCCAAGCACACTTTGCCTAACTCTATTTATCATGAAAGCAAAGGCAGGATTCTATTAGGGTATTTCTAAACTGCATGGGTATAGTCTGCTCATAACACCTAAGAGTTAAAATAGCAAATATTCTATATTTTAGTTTAATAGATATTCACAAAACAGTAATGCTTGATTAAGTCACACGGCTGGCAGGCTCTGAGCCAGCTGCACTGCACTCAAGCTGTGTTTGTTCCACTCCACTGAAGGGAGTATTACAAACCAGAAAACACATATGATTTCTGCCAACCAAAATAAACAAACAATCAAAAAAGTACCATCACAGAGTACAAATAAAAAAGAAGGAATTAATTAATCCAGGTCAGGTTAGGAGCAGTCTTGCGGGAACCCAAGGGCAAGGTCCACAAACACCTATTGGCAGGTCAAGACTTTAGTTCTTCTAAGTGCCAATTGTTGTATGTGAGCACACATCTCCTTAGGAACAAGACCAGAAAACAGGAAATACTTTTTATATACATGGAAGACTGATATGAGACTTGGAGGAAGGGAAAAAAAAAACAAAACTCTGGAGATTATCAGAGATGCAAAGATCAGAAATGGGGCATGAGTACCCGGACCTGTCTGTTCCCAGCGGTGTCTGCTCATCTACTGATGCTGGTCTCATGATAAATTCAGAGTGACAACCTCAACCCTCCAAGCAGCTCTGGCCTCAGTAGTTCACAGGCACATTAACTATCTGATCTTCAACCCCATCAGAGACTGGAGAAGGAATAAAAGTAATTACCTGAATATACAGGAAGTGCAGGTTAGCAACTTCCAAAGTGAAAAAAAAAATGACAAAGATAGTTTGCTGCCTGAACAATCTCCCAAAACTCTATAACACTGGAGTATCATCTTCAGCCTTGTCTTGGGTTGAGATCTTTTTAGGTCTAGAGAGATGTTTTAAGTTGATAGAGATGATAACTGATGGATATTGATTTACATTCAAAATTTTAGACTCACCAAGATAGGAAATATGTTTTCATCAAGGTTGCCAAATACAAATAGCCAAAACACTATGAATGTCACATTAATATAATTCCTGATTGTTTTGTAGTTCTTCTTGCTGTCTATAGCTTATTTTTATATGCATAATAATATAAATGTATGCGTAAAAAAATTAAAATATGTTTTAAAAACAACTGAGTTCTTGTAACTGCCACTCTATGTGAGCATCTTAAGGTAGTAAAATTAATGAAAATAAAAGAAAGAAAACAAAAAGAAAATTACAGAAAAAAAAGAAAGAAAGATCAAAATATGGAGCATTTTTAAAATTTATTATTACTAAAAGTAATAACAACGTGTCAAACATGCAATGTGTTCCTCATGCTGCAGCTCACTAATGACTTCAGAATTTAACCTAACCTATCCAAATGCTCCTTCACCAAAACATAGTTATTAAAATTGCATAATGTTGAATTAATAAGCTACAGACAAATTTCCACTAGAGTTGTTATTTGCATGATAGACTGTCAAATATGCTTATAGAAGAAAAAGGGGGAAAAAAGAAGGAAAAAGGATGAATGGAGAAAGCATGATCTATTGTCTGAGTAATTAAATAATCTTACACCAGCACAGGTTCAGGGCATTTGATGACTGTTTATAGTGTTTTATTTTATTCTTTGACAATTTTAGCTGATTTTTATTATTTCACTTATTTTGAGATTATAGTACAATTGCATTATTTTTTCCCTTCTATTTTCTCTCTCAAAACTTCTCATATGGCCTCTTGGCTCTCTTATAAATCCATGACCATTTTTCCTTATGTGTGTGTGTGTGTGTGTGTGTGTGTGTGTGTGTGTGTGTGTATACATATATAGGGTCATACACACACACACACACACACACACACACACACATATATATATATATATATGTTCTTAAATACAATCTTGTCAGTCTATAAGTGTACTTGAGTTTATGTTTTTAGGATTTAGATTTCCATTCATGTGCTCTTCTTTGAAGAAGACTATTTCTCTCAATCTCAGATTTCCTTTGCTGTCTGTATATGTTTTTAAATGGCTTTGAATGGTGTTGGTTACTTGGTCTTACAGGGGCTTGAGAGACAGCTTAGTGGCTACAAGCACTAACTGCTCTTTCAGAGGACCTGAATTTAGTTACCAGCACCCACATTAGGTACCTGTAACTCTACTGCCTTCTGGACTCTGAGGGCACTTGCACACATAGGAATATACACACAGAGAGACACACACATACACATAATAAAAATAACAATAAATTGATTTCACAACAATGACTTATTCGTGGCAATACGTGTTCAACTTATTCGTGGCAATACGTGTACTTCGAATACTTAAGAAAGTTAACTTGAATGAAGCTTCAGATTCTACTGTTCTTAACAAACTGTTCACACATGCATTCACCTCCCCCCTCTATCTATCTATCTATCTATCTATCTATCTATCTATCTATCTCTCAGATTTTTCTGAAAGAAGGGCAAATGTTTCACCCTTGAGGGCAAACACGTTAAGTTCCTAAGTTGTAGTGTCCAATAGGTAAAAACCAAGACATTAAATAACCAAGATGGAACCAACTGTACTTGGAACTAATGGTAGGGGCCACAGAGACTAGGCATGCTGCCTGCTCATCTCTTGTACACAATATAGTGCTAGTACTGTTAGCCTCTTAGTTTTCTTTTCACAAGAAGAAAAAATAAATCTGAATTTGCAAATAACTTCAACTTCACATGTTAGCTCAAATTCATAAAACACACTGGGTGGGCTTTATAAAACACATAGAGTGCATGACTTCTCCAAATAATTGACTATATAGTGGAGCATTTTATGTCTGTATTTACATAGAAATATTTGAAATAATATTATTTTTGGTATAACATTCAAAGGAAAAATATAAAATTATATCAATATTACTAGTCTAAACTTTTTATTATAAAGCCATTAGGAATAGGATTACTACTTTCAAGTGCTTTCTACATGCGTATAAAACATAGAAAGGATTTTATTCTTCATTGAAAGGAGTCTATTCACTCTATGACATTTTTATTTTAATATTTTTATACAGAGCACAACAAGAATGAAGGACCTATCATGTGTACCCAATGCTCAAATTCATAGAATCCTAATTCTTGGTATATCCGCCCTAATGTGTCTCATGAAATTAAACACTGCACCAAGTCGGAGTTTTCTGGATGCACTTTGTCTCCTATTTTCTTTCCATGCTTCCAGTAGGAATAACTATCTAAAGGTGGCATTTGCCTTTTAATACAGAGATGTGTATGTACATATAAGACATTGCTGTTTATCAATTTAAAATTTTCTAAGTCCATCCTACAAGCTGCTTTGGTCATACAGTAGTTTATTTTATAATACGACTACAATAACACATATAACTTTCATATACTTCCTGTAATCCTAGATATTTTACTTTATTCCTGAAATTTTTATACATGTATATAGTGAAATGTGATCATATCTCCTTCCTATCTCTCCCATCAACTCTCACACTAATGTCTTTTTTGTTTACATAAGACTTTATAATACCTTTACTAAACATGTTAAGAAATTTTGTATGCATAAAAGGCTAAAAAGGAAAAAATAAAACAATCTGAGTATACCTTTTATCCATATTTCTCAATACTAAAGATTTCAAACCAGAATATGAAGCATTAGCATTGGTAAAATAATAAACCATAAATCTTTATTTAATTATTCTTCCAATATATGAATGTCTCCAAATTCTTCTTTCCTTTTTTGTGACCTTAACACTTTGAGTGGTAGACAATTATTTTGAAGAATGTCTTTCCATTTTTATTCATCCAATAACTTTGTAAACATTTATTTATTGGGAATCTGATGTGCAAACACTTGTATGTGCTACAGTGCTTGTATGGAGCTCAGAAGACAGCCTGTCAGAGTTAGCTATCTCTTTCCACTAAGTGAACCCAGGGAATGACCTTGGCAGCAAGTACCCTTACTCATTGAGGTATCTTTCTAGCCCTCTTCCAGCATTTATTTATTGTTTTGTTTTGTTTTCTTTTGTTTTATTCTTACAATGAGATTTTCTCCTGGGTTGTCATATCTTTAGAACCTTTTATCATTGTTTCTTAAGTTGTCAAATTTGCCAGTCTTTTAATAATGGATTTTATATCTTGAGATATGTAGAAAGTATTTGTATAGTGTATAGAGAAATTCCCTCAGTGGTTTCATCTTATACTGTAGGAATTAATCTTGTACATGATTTATATTTTTGAGTCAATACGAGAGGTGGCTCAAATTTTATCTTCTTATGAATAGATTCCCAATTGTCCAGCATCATGCAGTGAGAGATTTTCAGTCTTCACACCTACATTGTATGGGATTTTTATTCCAGTTTCTGATATCCCAGAATCATATTGTTTATTTTTTGAAGACTTTATGATTGGTTTACAATATGCAGGAATTGGCTCCCTCATGCTGATATTCTTGATTGTATGAATTTAGTATTGTTTTTAACTTCATCAAGTAACTTGCTTGCATTTGGTTGAAATTATAATTTAAACCTGGAAGAACTACCATATATAAGATGAAGTCACCACTCATTATCGTATCAAATAAAAATCAAGGAGGGACTTTCTCATCATCTGAATATAATTTGTACTTATCAGAAAAAATTTTTAAATTTCCCCATATAATTTTTATACACTCATATTATTCAGGTAACACTTCCAAGTACAGAGCCAACAGTGGGAAAGCAGAGAGTTGTCAGGGAATACCAACTTCAGGAAATTTCAATCCTGCGGGCAGGCATTAATGGAGAACTCAACCCAATAATTTGAGGCTGATTACAGATGTTAAAAAATATGAAATGTATAGAAATGGATATGGTATAATTGCCCTCTTCCATAATCTTTGCAAATGAGAGACACAATCAAAGTCAAAGATAATCACAGTTCTAGATTACTATGGAATCCTTGGTGTGATTAAAATAAAAATAGAAGAAGAGATGTAGGAGTACTGAAATGGAAAGGTTTGTTAAAATCATACAGTGAATATAAAAGGCTGTCTCCTTGCAGGGAAAACCATGTGGGGAGAGCTTGAGAAGGACCCCCACCCCCGAAAAATCAAACAAACAAACAAACAAAAATACCAGACATGCATGGGTCATCATTCCTTGCTTGCCTACTAAACCCTAAGAAATGACATGCTGAGACACAACATGCTCCATTTATCCCTGACAATGACACCAGCAGGACATTTCCTGCTCTGAAACAGGACACAGCATGGGCTTTTCTCATTATTAGATTGTGCCTGGAAAAGCCTCATATCTATTTTAATCACTGTATATAACATAAAAATCTTAAGTGTGTTTTAATGTAGTGTGTGTCATAAATTATGTAATTAACAATGTGGTACTCATAAAGCAATGGTGGTTTTCCTATTGAGTTATCTTTCCTAAGCAGTAGTAAAATTGTTTAAAAAGTTCACTTTCACATAAAGACAGAGTTTATACTATTGAAACTGCTGACTTATAACTTTGTGGGTTCTTCTTTTCCCCACCCTGGGTGCACCTCCCTCCCCCATTTTACCTCCTATCACTAGAAAGGAGATAAAGGGTAGAGGAGAGAGAAAGAGATAGAGATCCTTGAGTCTAATTTCTTTCTTCTTTGTCCATGACTACAAACAAATTGCAACCAATCCCCCTAAGGACTAAAATCTACCCACCCCACCTATCAGAGCTCTAGCATGTATATACCCTTTGAAAAGTTCCAAATATCACACAATTGCAGAAACTTTCTGCAGCTTGCAAAATCATGCCTCAAGGCAAATCATAGAGCACAAGGCAAATCATAGTCAGCTTCTGCAAAGCAGCCCCATGTCCCAACACCTGGGATTAAAATAAAATTATATTCCTATAATTTTCTGTGTTTTAAAAAAAACCAAAATTCTATAATTCTCACTAGAGATTTACATTGAATCTATTCTATAATAAATTCCATTTTAGTAGCATATCCTGTTTTCTGTAAACCCATTCACTTCTATGAAAAGCTATGTCTTTAAAACCATGATACCACCAAAAAGAAACATTTAATAAATATCTGTTGAATAGAATTTCACCCATCACTATAATTCCAATTTGGTGGTTTCATTCCATTTTGGCAAGAATCATAGTCTGGGTTAACCACTGCTCAGAAATTGTCACCATCATCAAGCCAAGAAGTACAGAATAATAGTTTTCTAAATATTGATTAATAAAAAAGGGCCTTTCAAATATATTTCAAGGTTATGTGAGCTTAAACCACTGTTTTTTATATTGATATTGTAAATATACAATATGGTGGAGACTGTGGGAATATATTTGATAATACATTGTTGTTATTTTGAAGGAGTTATAATTTTCTTTAGGAATTATATGTGTCATGTGCTTCATAGATACTGTCTGCAAGCATAAATCATGTGCATACTCTATATTTTCACTTGCATAATATCACAAATAAATGTTAAATTACATAAATTATATAACTAGAAAAATGAATTAAAAACTAAGGACAAGTTAATATAGTATACATAAAAAACTAAAAAATAATTTCCTGGGTTTTATTTTTATTAAATTTTCTCAACTGTGTTTCCAATATAAGACAAATATGCCAGCAAGTAGAAATGAGAACTTAATAATATATTTTGATCTCCATGCTCATTGCTTTTAAGTAAATTAAAGCCATCATTGAAATAACATAATTCCTAATATTTTCTCAATTAAATCGACATATACTTCATATTTCAGTGGATAGTTTTAAATCTTTATCAATAATTTCTCTAAGAATTTATTTTTCAAGATTCATAAAATTCTATTTCATGTGTTATTTATGTTAGCAACTCAAACTTCCTAGTCACATGGCAACCTTCCTGGCATTGTTAGCTTTAGCACTATTCCTTTGGTATAAAATTACAAACAGAAGCCACGGCATCTGAGAGAGCCCACAAAATGAACATCATTAGTATTGTTTTGTAGAGCAGCAAGGAGACCCAGTATATTGCACTCCTATTCAAGTTCGGAATGATTAGGAGTTAAAACAACTTAGAAAAGCACATGAGAGTTGACGCATCACCATCGTGAAGTGTCCAGTCCCACAGGGCAAGTCGAGCAGGTTCTCTGGAATAGGGAGTGGGTATGAAAGGGGGTCAGAGACAGGAAGAAATGGAGCCGAGACAAGAAATCCTGATCAAGGCTCTACTTTATTTTAGCAGGCAGGGCTTATATAGCAGAAACACCACAAGCATCTGTACAGACTCACTTCCTCCCTAGCCCCTCGGGCAGGATGAGAAGAATATACTCTACCAGAACTCCCTTGTTTCTTCAAGCGGTAGACAGTCCAAAGATCAGCAATTCAAAGTTCACATCATGGATCCTAAGCACGGCGACCTAGTTCAGCAGAGGTCAACAACTCAAAGATCACAGCATGTAGCTTAAGCACAGATCTCCACAGTGAACTGTGTACAAGAGAGGGCCAGGTATTCCCAAGGACAAATGTAGTTCCTAATACTGAGTGTCAAAATCAAGTCCGTCCAGCCTCGTATTCCTGGAAGTACTAATGAGGAGCAGGCAGAGTTATAGTCATGAAGGAGTCAAGATGTCCTCTGTGGCAAAGTCCAGAGAAAAAAGTTTCGACTTCCAAACTCAACAACCGTTACCTGCCTTCACTCCTATCTGTGCGTGCATGAAGATGAGAAAGGTGGAACTCTGTGCAAATTGCTCACTCTAGGTCACCACAGGACAATACACCTTTCAGTCCCCTGTAATATATTCTACTTTTAGAATTCGAAGTTCAGATGAACGAAACAAACAACTCAACCTCTAGCTTTCCTCAGAACTTATAGCTTTACTGCATCAAAATAAAGATGAAAATGATAAAGAAATTACACCGAAAAGATAAGAAAAACTGAACACTGAAGAAATAAGAAATTATGACATGTTATTAATTGTGGCAGAGTCAAGAATATGGCACTGTAAATGGAGAAATGATAATTGAGCTTTCATTGAATAATGGTTATCCATACAGTGGCAGGAGTAAAACTAACATATTGAATATCCATATTTTAATGGCATCTTTTTATACAGGGACATTTTCAGTAATAAAGCTTGACCTTAAAATTTAAAAATGGAAAGAAAATGACAGGCTCTCTATTTTTTTTGTTAAATTTAACTTTGAAAATTATATCATAAATATACGTGCCATAATATACACATATACAGAAGATCATTTTAGATAAGAAGTACAATTTTATAGTAAAATGTACTGAATTTTTTAAGTTCAGGTATTTTACCACCTATACGTTGATAAATGTCTTGTGTTTAGCTACAGTAAAATATCTGAGGATGAGGGCTGCAGAGACAGCTCAGTGTTTCAGAGCACTTGCTTCTCTTGCAGAGCCTAAGGATTTGTTAGTGGCCGTAACCATCTGTGACTCCATTTCCAGGATATCTAAAGCCCTTCACAGGCACCAGATGTATTCACGGAAGGGAAAAGAAAAGAGGCAGGAGAGACCAGAAGGGAAAGGAGGGGAACTAAAATTCAGAAGAACAAGGCAGCAACCCAAATCCCATGAAGCATCCGTTAGAAGGGCTTCTATCCACTGGCCAGGGTGGCTCTATTGCTCACCCTCTCATAAAGGCTGTGTGTGCTAAGACAGTGCTACTAAGGCTCAGCACATAGAGAGGACACAGCCAAATAACTACTCTCTGTCACAGCAATTAAGAGTAACATTTTGTTTGATATGTAAACTATGTCATGAATAAACTATGATGATGTGTAAACTATGTCATCTTCTGCACACACTGTATAGTCAGACTTCTGTTAATCTACCTCTACCCCTATTCCTTGCCAGTTAAGGAAAAACCTTCTTCTATTGCTAATCACTTGTGTTGTCTCAATGAAGCAACAAGTGCATAAATATTTCAGAAAAGAGATGAGGGACTTATGTGAAAATTCATCAAAACTCCCATTTCCCACCATATTTTAGGGTGTGTGTTATTATTGGAGGCCTTCTCTTTCAATTGAGATAAATGTAGAAGCCTGAAAAATGCCTTCACACTAGAAAAAAAAAACTTCCTATAACACCTTTGTCAGACAGTGCCTAATTCTTCAATGTAGTCTTCCAAAATTTTCTTCCTTCTGTAAAAGGCAGAGCAGAAGCCTATGTGGTGGCACATGTGGGCTTCATGGACCCACTGCACTAAGTATACACTTGGTTTTACTGAAAACAAGGCTGTACTCAATATTGTTTCTTTGGCAACACAAGAACATCCTCTGTCATTTTTTTTTTTTGCATTTAAAACTATGTACTGTATTCTGCATAAATATCCATTACTTTGCATTTACTTTTGTGTTTGAATAATATTTTTCATGGTTTTGGTGTGCTGCCAATCATCAAGAGGCAATTTTAGAGTTTGGTTTTCATTCTTCAAGGTTAATTCTGTTGTCTTGAGCACCAATAGGCATCAGACAGGAGTAATTAAGCTTCTCTTCTTCATGTTTATAATCAGCATGTCATATTTTTACAAATATTTATCCCTGAGAATGTGCAGCACTATCAGATTGGGCATACTGCCAGAAGCTGAAGGTAAAAGTTTGCAAAGCATTGGACTTCAGTGTGCAACCACTACAAGCAGTGAATTCCTCTTACACTGGAAGCCTGTTATGCCATTTTTATGCAAGTTGTAATGCTGCCAAAGCTATCAATATCAATAATAGTGATGTACTTCTTTCATACTTAAATATTATTTGTTTATATGTTTATGTATATGAACATTTTATATATGTATACATACATACATATATACATGCATACATACATATGCATTTATACATACATACAAGTAGGGATGTGAAAGGATGTAGTAAATGCCATGAATTTAAACAAAAATATGAATTACAACAATTGTTTATAATCAGGGTTAATAAGCTATTTCTTTAAGGAAATTGAAACTAAATATTTTAGACTTTTGTGACCCTACCAGAAAATCAAATTAGTCATTATTTATACGATTAAAGAAAATGCCATATCAAAATTTATTTTCATTATGTTATTATATGTGGGGCTTAACTCACAACTGCTTTTTGCAAGATTTTCTGATTTGGAGTTAAGATGAAAAAAAAAAAGAGGAATTTGAGAGGGATTATTATTTTAATCATTGGCATGCCTTAGTATCATCAATATGGTAGATTTTCTTTTAACATAGATATACTTTAATTTGTATTGTATATAATTCACTAATAAAGCATTCTCCCTTATGATTGAAAAGAAACACCTCAACACTCATTTGGCTGCCATTGACTATGAACAGAATATACATCAGATGATATGGTATTCTGTGATAAGGAATACTACACAGAGTACAAGCATCATCAACACCTCTGTATATTGGTGGGCCACTATTTTTTTAGCTTTCATTTCATGAATATACATAAATTTTAAGCCACATATTATAAAGGGGAGATTTGCAATTATGTCTATAATTTTATTTTCCACTAAGCCAAAATTGTAAATGTTTGTCAGGAAAACAACTTTCCTTCTGTGTTTTCAGAAGAAAATATAAACTTTATTTTTAAATATTTCACCATAAAATTCAGTAAGTGATAGATTTCTTACTTGCCAGTTGCATACTTACTGTGAAATGTCCATCAGAGTAAACAAAAACTAGTGTAAATTAGGAAAATATCCACGACATTATATGAAATGAGAAAAAAAAAACATGGTTTCTAAGTCCTGTTAGCTCAGAGATTCCATGATATTTCCATATAGTAACATTAATTGGCAAGATAAGGAGACAATCAGTATAATGTCTGTCATAATATAAATACAAAGTACATAATAATTATGAATGTCAGAGTAGGGCCATGAAGGTCAATGATCTTCAAAGTAAATGGACTTATTTACTCTGTAAATAGCATCCTAACCACAAAACATTTAAGAACAGACTTGAGGTGGGTGGCCCAAGCTGTTGTCATCTCGTAGAATCCCTTTTGGCCTATAAAGATGCCCAATTTTGTATTGTCCAAGAACTTTGTCATTATGAATCATGGCCTTAGATTTTGCCAATAATTCGGGACATGGTGTGATTATTCACTAAGCCCTGCCTCAAAATATAGTAACATAATGAAAATACATTTTGAAGCCATAAGGCTATGTGTTGTAAGGCCTTGGTGACATGCCAGCCAAAAATAAAGACACTAAAGACACTGAGAGCTTTTAATATCTTAAAGCTTAGGCCTTAGCTGGGCAGACTCTCAACTAGCTCATCTAAGTTAACCCAACCTCCTAGCTCCATCTTGCCACATAACTAACTATAACTACCTTCCAGGCATGGAGTCACATCTTTCTCTTTTTGTGTCTCCTGATAAAAAGACTTTCTTCTTTCTTTTTCCCAGAGTCCCTTTCTCTGCCTGGAAGACTCACTTTTCACTTCCTGCCCTACCTATTGGCTGTCAGACCTTTACAATAGCCAATCAACAGTGCAGTGAATCTGATACAATTCTTCAACAGCCTAGAGGTAGAGGAGGGTGCCCTTTCCTGTTTGCAAAACAGGAGGCCAGTAATGAGTCATAGTAATGACAACACCAGAATCTGTTAGTATTAATCTCACTGCTGGTTAAACAATTAATAATTGAATATACATAGAGAGACATACCTTAATACAATGTGAATGAAAAGCTCCTCGACAGCTCCATACACTGGGACATGCAGGCCCAGGGCAGGGAGGGACTGGTCTGAATCCTGCCAGTCTCATGACTTTTGAGATCTGGAGATGCCTCAGCCTCATTATTGCTCCAGGTCTGCTCCTACATTACATCTAGAGCAAGATCTATTTGTCCTTATTGTCTTCGGTTGCTTTGGGATAAAACAGTCACACTGAGTTGTTGCAACAGATCTTATGGTTCAAAAGTTCCAAAATACTTACTACCTGGCCTTCTACAGACAAAAAGCCCACTAGCCTAACTAATAAAGCCAACTTAAGAAATAAATGAATGCATAATGACGACAAAAGTGAAACTGTGAAAGGATTACATCCTATGACATATAATCTTCATAAATATAATACGTCTGTACCATATAGATTAAATGTAGAAGTGATATTTGTATCCTCTGATCTAAATTCTGCAGTGTCTACTTTTCTCTACTCTTCCATGTCATCCAGTACATAATAGTCTAAGATTCAACTTTCCCACCAATGTTTCAAACCCAACTCTCTATCCTAAATTTTTGGCTTCCTGGTGAAAATCGTTACGACACAGTTTCAAAGTTTTCCATTCCCTACAACATGGGGAATTTTCTAAACCTGAAGTTTCCTCTGTGGTGAATCATAGTAATAATAATAAGCTGTGAATAATTTGTTTGCTGCAGTATAGCAATGTGGTAGCCAGGGTCTGAACTGTTCCAACCAGTTGAGAAAATATAACCCAAGTCTGAGAGTACCCAAAGGGATAGATACACTAGCTGCAGCTGTCTTCAAAACAATTGAGCGATATAATTTTGGTTTTATAAGGTAAGTAAATATGACTAATACAGCTTAGTCCATTGCGTAAGATCCTACTTTATGCTCCTAAGCACTCTCCAGGGGTGACTAGAGGTGAACTCTTGCCAGACCTGTAGGACATTAAGAAACTTTACTCATAACATATTTGCTATCCTCATCTGCTCTGGCTCCCACCAAGAGCTTTTGCCACCAGTTGGAAATTCAGACGGGATTTCTTCTTGTCCGTATGCACGATGGAATTTGGCACAGGAACTGATGTAGCTAGGTTAAGAGGCAGCTGTGGTTCTCCAATTTTGGATTCTTTGGCTGGGATATGATAAGTAACTGGAAAGCAGGGTCCACTAGAGTAACGCCGTAACAATCAATTCCTTACTCAATGCCCTAAACGTACCAGGTCCAATAAATCAGAAGCATCAACAAAAAGACTCCAAGGGGGGAATATTGACAGATATTAGAGTATGAGTGGGTGTCATACTAATAATTTAGCCAAGTAGGGCACTAGATGTTAGCATTAATTATTGAAATAATGATAGAACTCTTACGAGTAAAGTGGACCATTACTCCATAAGTGTTTCCTAAGCTATCACAATTTAAGTCATGAGTGAAATTACAGTGGGCTTTAATAACCACATGCCGTTGTATGTGTTTTTTTTGTTTTTTTTGCTGTGCTTATTTATTTCATTTTCTTTCTTTGCTGGTACCTAGATTGAAGTATCTTTAAAGAAGAGCTAGGAAATTTTACCAAGAAAACTGTCACAATAGGACACATAATCCTTTCAATATCCACTTAAGCACACTGGGAATATACATACCTAAATTATTATTTTATAACCTAAAAATCTATATTGTAAGATAGTTCAGTAATATATTGTCAGTATTACATTTTATATGATCATTCAAAGGGTACACAGTAATCTATCATATTTGTTACTTGTGTTTTCCAAGATTTGTTATATCAATATTATGAAGACAATCTATTGCTTTACCCTAAATAACTAGAAATAAGAATTTTCTATTATGGTTCATGGGGAATATTCCCTATGTTGAGACAAATTATAATAACGAATTACACTACCCAATTATGACCTACTAAGGATGTGCCAGTCTTTCATCCTTTCCACAGCACATCCATGAAAGATGGACATGGAAGGTGTGGACATCCACTATTACAATGACCATGTACTAATGACACATCTAAGTCAAATTATCCTTTAGCTTACAATGATGAGATTGACTTTCACCCAGAACAAAATTAATTATAATGCAAAACGAGACAAAAGAGTATCAGCTGACACAGACTAATAGGAGGAGAGGGATGGTGACAGGAGACAGCCCTGAGACTCTTGCCTCTTTTCTGCTTGGTCACTGAGCCTTACTACTTGATTGTCTTAGTGGATACTCTTTCTGCAGATACCGATATTACTCAGTGTCCTGGGTGCCCCCAGCTGCCCATGAGGATCTGAACCCAAAGTTAAGTCTGCATTCTTCATCTTCCCAATGCTGTTTAATCCACTACTGGAATCTAAATATAAATTAGAAGACATGCTATTTTTGTTGTTGTTGTTGCTGCTGTTGCTGCTGCTGCTGCTGTAACACTGGAAGCAGACCCTGTTGTGTTGCACATGATCAGAAAGCAATGTAACACTGAATAATAATCCCAGCCATTTTTCACTTTGAGACATGGTCTCACTAAATCCCTAGGCGGGCCTTATACTTGCAACCCACTTGCTTCAGAAGCTGAGATTACAGGCCTGTGCCCCAAGGCTAAGTCCTAAACCCATTTCTTGACTTTGGAGGTAACTGATGTGTGTTTCCTCTTTAACTAGGGAGGCAGAGGCACGCAGATCACTGTGAGTTTGAGGCCAGCCTGGTCTACAAAGCTAGTCCAGGACAGTCAAGGCTACACAGAGAAACATTCTCTCGAAAAAATCAAAAAAACAAAAAAACAAAACAAAACAAAACCACTAGGGCTAAGGCTGAGAAGGTGTATTAACCTACCACAAAGTCTACACCCTTTACAATTTGAATTTCTGTGACTATTTCAAAAAAGCGCATATAACCCACTGCATTAGTTCACAAATTATCTATTTTCTTTTCTCTAATAATAGAGTTTCTAGAAAAATTAGAAATGTATTAAAACTCTAGCATATGAAGAATTTTAAAGTGCCATAAAAGTTGAAGTCTGAATTTAAATTCCTCCACAATCAAAACAGGCAAATAATATATATTGAAATTAAAAATCACTTCTGAAAGATAATTTACCTAGGTTTTTGAGTTCTTCCATATCATTTTGCTACCTTCAAAATCTTTAGAAAATAACCTGCAAAATATATCAATTAAGTTAATATGAAAAGTATTATTTACACACAGAGGTAAAGGTATGAGCATATTCAGGGGGAGGAGGTCCCCCTCAGACACAGACTTAGGGGAGGGGAGGGGAGTAGGGGGGAAGTGGGAGGAAGGGAGGAATGGGAGGATACATGGGATGGGCTAACAACTGAGATGTAATATGTATAAATTAATAAAAATGTATTTAAAAAAATAAATAAATAAAAATAAAGATGTGCTGAGTAGGCTTTTTAAATTTCTTTTTGTTTTTGAAATTATCATTCTCCTTTTTTTCCTTTTGCTCTCTTCTAGCCCTGCCATTTACCCCTCACTTCGTTCTTTCAAATTAATTGCATTTTTCACATATATGTGGGTATGTATTTACATATATATCTAAATAAAATTTAACTATTCTATATAATGTTACTCGTATGTATGTTTTCAGGAGTGACCATTTGATATTGGATAATCAATTAATCTGTTATTCTGCTCTCAGCAGGTTCTTAGTGTCTTGTAGATCTCTGTGTGTGTTTAAGACCTCATGGGCATCTCCCTTATCCACTTTAGCATATCTGTTGTTGTGCGCAGTTGATGAAAATGCTACCATTCAAAGTCATGTTCACCAGACAAAGGTAGGACACAAAATAATCCCAGCATTTGAGGGGACTTAGGTAAGAGATTCACAAGTTCCAGGCCAGCTAGCGATACACAGTGAGATCCTATATTAAGGGGAATGCATAATAAAAACCATCTGGGCTGTTTCAGATTGATGCCTGATCTCAAACACATCTTTCACTCTGTGATAAATCTTGGTTTTCATTTTCTCACAAGGAAAGAGAAGAATCACTATAATAAGCATAATAATTCATTTTAGTGTCTAAACATACTAAAAAGCCTTTTTAAAGAAATATGGACAGAGTTATCTTACTCATCTACATGTTGCATTCTACATTTTACCTTTCTCCATGTTAACCCAGAACCAGCATTTTATATCATTTCTACCAGTTTATTTCCCTTAACTAGTAAATATAAATAATGACGTCAATATTTTACTATAATTAACAAAGTTTAAGCTACTATTTCTGAATTAAATTGATCTGTAGTCTTTACAACATCGCAGAAGTTTTCTATCTAATGTTTTCCTAGAAAAAGAGTAAATGTATTTATCTTAAGAGAGCCCTGAATATAGGATATTGGGAAGCTATTTATTGCAACTCCATATTTACCATTCTATATTTTTAGAATTGAAACAAATAAGAATATAGACTTATGTGGTATTTTTTTTTACATATATGGTTTTAATTTTCTAGTAATAGCTTTAAAAAAAAGTAGAGACAAAACAAGTAAGATTAACTTTGACATCTCACTTAATCCACAGAGTGAGTTAACCCAGAAGCAGAAAGACTCAAATGGTATATACTCACTTATATCTGCATATTAGCCCAAGGGGCATGTCCCACGAAAGCCTTCACTTACCAGGAAACTGAGACAGAGGAGAGGACATTCTATTGGGACTCTAGATGAGAGAAGCATGGGAGAATGGCAAAGTAGAAGGATCCAGAGGGTCCTAGAAGCCTACAAGTAGAACATTATGATAGGCAGATTTGGGCCCAGGGGTCCCGCTCAAACTAAGGCACCAGCCAAGGACAATACAGGCGGTAAACCTTAAACCCCTACCCAGATCTAGCCAATGGACAGAACATTCTCCACAGTAGAGTGGAGAGTGGGATATGACTTTCTCACGTACTCTGGTGCCTCACCTATTATGTGGTATTTATAAAAATTGAAATTAAAATGTATTTAAAGTATTTAAAGAGTGGTTAACACATATAATAAAGAAGGTATATTATCACAGCAATAAAAAGGTAACAGTCACCTAAAAGGAATATCTAGACATGACAGTATAAAAGATAAATGAATCACATTAAGAAAACTTTCTACTTTTGTTGTAATCAGAGGTGTGTCACACCATTCTTACTTGGAAACTGAACTGTTCAACAATTATTTTTAATGAAAAAAAAAGACTAAAAGTTAATCATAGTAATGTCTTAAGGCTAAACAGTCTTCACTCACTAGAAAAAAAAGATCACCAGCAAAAACAATTAAATTTTGACACATCAGCTGTACTTTAAAATATTTTAGTATTGTTCCTGGGAGTAAATAAATGAATGATTTTTTATTGTTATACATGTTGGCCATTAAACATAGAGGAGTTCTATTAGTAATTGAGAGCACACTAATTGATAGTACTTTACATGTCATAATTACCATGCTTCTACATCAAATTTTTGGAAAGTCATGTGATATTCTTATAGAATGAGAAAAACATATTAAGGTATAAAAACACTGCAACTTACAGGATTTGGGGAGATTGATTTTAAATGTTGCAGGCAAATAATATACTAACTACTTTTAAAATAAAACAACATAATGTTAAGTCTTGAAAATATCCAATTCAATGTAGGGTTGCTTTTAACTGTGAATAATTATTGATGTTGATTTTATGAGGATATTTGTCATTGGTCGATGGTAGTTATCTATTCACAAAATAAGAACTCCATATGACATATTGAGTTTGGATGGCATCTCATTTTGGATTACTATTACAAAGTGCCAAACACTTCATAACTTAGAAAGATGGAGAATTACCTTCCACAATTTCAGATTATAAGTCCAAGAGCAGCGACATGATAGACTTTGGTGAGGTCCTTCTGCAATGCAGAAAATGAGCTTCTCTTTGTACTCTCACTATGCAAAAAGAAAGGGTGGTCCTGTTCTCCTCCTCGTTAGTACATTTATTCATGTGGCTTCATGTGACATACCTGAATTTTTCATAACCAGAATGCATCAGGTTTTCAAAGACACAGATGATAGAGGATTCTTCTAAAATTTTTGAGTGGTTTTGATGTTTGATAGAGTTATTAATTCAGAACACAAATATCTATTTCTAAATGTTTGGTGGGAGATGACTTAGGAAGCAATCTTGCAAACGTTATTTTGTTGTGCGTAACTTCCAAAACAATTTTAACCTGAAAAGATTTGCTCATGCTGAGTCTAATTTACTGAGTGAAATACATGCTGCGTTATTTTTTAAATGGTCATTGCTGTTCCTTTCATTTCACTGTTATTGGCTAGTAGTACTTATCAATTTCAATCATAATTTGAAACTGTGATAACATCATAGAGCTATGTTCATTTTTATACCTTAAGTTAAACAGTTAATAACTTATTACAGATATGAACACCTTTACATATTTTATATGGATTCATATGATAAAGTATATGCATCCCATAATACTCCAGACAAATGTTTGCCCTATTCAAAAGTAAGAATAGTGTAAGCTGTATTTATTTGAATAATAATGCTTTTTATCACACTTATATAGGTATGCTTATTTATTTATTTACTTTACTTTTTGGTTTTTATGAGACAGGGTCTCTCTGTGTAGCTTAGCCTGTCCTAGAGTCACATTTTCATGTCAATATCTCACTTTTTAATATATTTCAATAGTTGTCACTCATTATTAGAATAAGTCGCAAAGGCTTTCAACTCTGTGTCACAATACATTAAACTGAGTATTTTTTCTTTTTTAAATATTATTTATTTATGTTTACATACACATTTATATTATTACACATATATATATAATAAGTAAGAAGTACCACAAAGCAATCAGAAATTATATAAATGCTACATTCATAATATTTTAGCTATTTGTATTTGGCACCCTTAAAGAAAACATCTAACCTATCCTGGTGAGTCTAAAATTCTGAATGTAAACCAATATCTATCTGTATATTTTTATCATAAGATATACATCCTTGGTTTAACAGATAGATATGATCCTATAGATAGATAAGATAAAATAGTAAGGTCTCCAAAAGCCCCAGAGACTTACAGAACATGCATTTGAAGATGCTTTTAATAGTTTAAAGATTATATGACAACAAGACAGATTAACTCCTGGCAACACCCAGCCTACATCAAGAACATGATGAGCATCAAAGAACCTCCTTCTGCAGATGGCTTCAAATTTGGCAAATATGCCACTGGGCAAAAGGCCTCATTTCTGCCACAGACAGAATGCTGCCTAAAAAAGGGCAATCTTGGATGCAGGCAAAGAGGACAGCCAAGCTCAGCCAAGACAGGGTAAGCAAACCCTCATTAGTTTCTGCCTCACAAATATGTCTGTCAGATATACTGGGCCAGAAAGTTGAAGAAGATGCTCCAATATTATAGAAAGTTTTGCATGACTGTTCAGGCAGCACACTATGTCTGTCAATTTTTTCCACTGTGGAAGCTGCTAACCTGCATTTCCATTGACTTAAGTTTTATTCCTTCTCAAGTCTCTGATGGGGTTGAAGACGAGATAGTTTAGTCTTACAATTAAGCTTAATTGTTTAAGGGTTAATATGTTTTTATATCTAGATAGCTATTTTAAGTTGATAGAGATGAGATATGATAGATATTGATTTTCACCCAGAATTTTAAACTCACCAAGATAGGAAAAGATATATTCTTCAAGGTTGCCAAATACAAATAGCCAAAACACCATGAGTAACATTTATATAATTCCTGAATGTTTCATGGTTCTTCTTGCTGTATATAGCTTTTATCTATGTGTAATAATATTAATATATGACAAAAAATAAAATAAAATCTTTAGAAAAAAATATGTTTTTAGGTCTTGATAGACATTTTAAGTTCATAAACTGAGTATTATTAAAGTCATAGTTGAATTAACTTCAAACACTTGGATAGTTTATTTTAATATTTGGTTAGTTGATGTTTTTCCTCATAATTAAAATTACTTTACACTACTCTGTGTTTTAACAGCTTAAATATATCATTTATGAATCAGATTATAAAGGAGAAGTAGTTTAGAAAGAGTAACAGCCCAGGGTCACATGATTTGAGTGAAAGGGTTTGTATTCTCTGAGTATCTGTTAGCACATCAGTTACATCAGCGTTTTTGTTCTATTTCAAGAATGAAATAAAGCAAGGCAGATTTGTTTTATTAGTATTCTTGCTCAATTGTAGTTACTCCCAAACTAAGAAGATATATTAGATTACTTAAAATATGTGAGTTTTTTTTTATTTATTTTTTCTAATGTCTCATGGGATTCTTGCTCTGTTTTTTTTTTCCCTATTTCAGAGATGTTTCATTGACTTCCTTCCACAATAAGATAAACAATGATAAAAAAAATTGTCAGTAGGAATGTAAAAGGAAAGGAAGCCTGTGCTGGATCACACACATCAGGCTCAGCAGTGACATTCATGAAAACAAGACCTGGAGTCTAGACATTACTGTAAGCCCATCATTGTTTCTGGGTCTACAAGATCAAAGTAACTGAAACAAAAGTAAATAAGGTGGAGTAGTAATTCTGTACACATGAGTTAAAGGAAATGGTATTCCCCTGAATGACAAACAAGGCAGAGTTACATGTTTTCTCATTGTTCTAAAATATGGGTGAACATTGGGAGAAGTTAAATTTATTTACTACCTGATGTTTGTATCTAGCTGGATTAGGTAAAGTAAAGAGGAATACATATTAGAGTGAATGCATGATTATACAATATCCTTGGCTGAGCAGCAGAACAAAGTACAAAAGAAACCAATTATACCTCATGCTGTGAAATTGCTTTAAATTTCTACTCTTAATCCTTGTTGGCTAAACTCCTGATTAACTGTTCAAAATATGTTATTACAAAGCAGAGAGAGCTCCTGGGGTCACTAAATCCCCGTGGATTACCTTAATGGGCAAAACACCGTGTTTGTGCAGAGCCCAGAGGGTGAGTGAGGAGAATAAAGGAGAACATTCTATCATTGTACTGGGCCGTATTCCTCTGTGTCATTCCACTCTAGCCATTTCCAGACAATATCAAGTAAGGATTGAAAATTAGTTACTAAATAAAGTTAACTGAATAACTTTCAGACCAGAGACTCCTTTATAGAGGGGACAGACAACTTTCAGATCACTGGAAAGCTTTGGAATAAAGACCCAAAGAGGCCATGAGTTTAAGTCAGGGAGATGGGCTAGGGAACTATCCAAGGTACTAAACAGTCCCAGTTTAAACCCCACTCTCCTGACTGTTCTTGGGAAAAGGATGAAAGCTGGGAGAGAACTGGAAGAGACATTCTCCTGTCTCCTTGATGAATCTTCACCATAAAATATTTCTGAAAGAAACAAAGACTGCAGGTAGGTTGAGATAAACACTTCAATTTCACCGGATTCCAAAGCAAGAAAGCAAGCTTGATGGGTATGGAATTCACAAAATCTATTCTTACCTATTTTCTGATAGCCACCTGGCTTGTGTATGGTTCTGTAAATCTCACTATGTACAAAATACCACACATTAAGAACAATAAGACACACACACACACACCACTATTTATTTCTAATCAAAATGTTTCTTGTACTATGTCATGAGTCTTTTCCTGCCCCAAACTGGAAGGGGATAATTAGTGTAAAATCAGGCATATTGAATAAAGAATTATCCTATATGATAAGAGTGATGAACAGAACTATCTCTTAGTCTCACTATGGGTTTTGAGCTTCTAGAAGATTTCATAAGCCACATGCACATTTTCTCTCCTGCACATAACATTTTTTTTCTGGAGGATGTCTTTCAAAACAGACCACAGCTTATTTAAAATAACCAATACAAAGAATCCAGTAGGGACTAGATACATTGAAGCTTTATTGACTTTTCAGTCTTGTCTAGGCCACATGCTTTCTTGTTAATGACAATTAGTTATGCAGATTCAGAATAAATGGGCTAAAGAATTCTCCTTACACATAAATTAATTGTACAATGGTGGCAATCTTCATGTTAGCATCATTAAAAGGAAATTTAAGTTTTTAAAAAATGTGTTTTAAAGTTAATTGGACTAGTTATAGGAACCAATCAGGAGGCAGTATGGATTTTATAAATCGTCATCAAAGCCATTAAGCAGAAATTTTTAAATGGGTTTATGCAAATAGAAACTTACAGTGAAACTATAAGAATATCATAAACCACATTCATGTTCTGTTCATTGCCTTTGCTTCATCATGCCTGTTAATATTATTAATACAAAAGGAAATGGCCCCCTTTCAAATATTTATTTAGAATTATGCTCAGCTCATTAACTTCACAGTGATTGCGGAGTTACAGCCTCTTAAGATCCTAAGTAAAGATAGTCCACACTTTGCAGTAGTGAGGGGGAGTTAATGTGATTCCCCAATATTATGAATCTGAATATTGAATCAATTATATAAGATGAATTCGATAAAAAATCAGCATAAACATATGGGTGGTTTTCTTTCATAATGAAAAAGTTCCCGTTCGGATGTTTTGAGGAAATACATATCTCAAAATTTGGAAATCAATTTAAACACAGTGTGTGTGTGTGTGTGTGTGTGTGTGTGTGTGTGTGTGTGTGTAACAACATTCTTGCCTCTCACCTAGTTCTGTGTGCTTTTAAATCAATAATTATACTCAACTCCCTGTCCTGTGATAGAATAAATGCTTCTTATTAGAATGGATACCTTATCATAGTCTACCTTAGTTACCCAATTAAATTGATTGGCCAACTCTCAAATTCATGCTGACCAACCTCACTTCTTTCTTATATTTATATTTGTAGTTTTATGAATTAAAACTGTACTTTGGGAATGCTAGGCAGACACTCTACCATGGCGTTATATCTTCAGCCTGTCAGTAGAGACGGCAGTACAGAGAATACATGCAGAACAGGTGGCCTATCTCAGCTGATTCAGACATGTCAATTTCAGAGCGGCTTTTGCCTAGGAATCAGAGAGAGCTGTAGATAGATCAGAACTTCTGTCCTGTGGGAAAGGACACAAAGTAACCATATTTTTGTGTTTTTATTGATTACCAAATTTTGAGATGCATATGTCCTCAAAATATCTCAAATGATAGTTTTGTAATTTTTTAAAAATCTACTTTGACAGCCCAGCTGCAGAAACCAGGCCGTCCCCTTCTGACCTCCACTGCTGTAAATGAGTCACTCAAGAAAACCCAGATTCTTTACTTTTTACTATTTTTCCTCCACAGTACATATTTTCCTATTATGTAATTTTTATTGTATGCATTACTGCCCTAAAATATAAGCTTTTGTGTGACCAGGGATTTTATTTTGTTTATTTGCTGGCATTTTTTTCAGTACTAACCTCTACGCTGGCACATATTGCACAAACTGGCACAAATAGATCTTTCCCAGATGTGTTGATGAATGTTTATGTTTTCATATTTCCCATAATAAGTATGATGGAACCATGGTTGTCATAAAACGGAAATGCTGAATATTTAAAAGTGAAAATCATAATCAAAACCTAGTGAGCAGAGTATGTTTTTCGCTATATCCTATCTACCATCCATTGTATGAAGTGGTCTCCTGCACCTGTACTTGAGAAATTTTGAGTAGCTGTTGACGCCCCCAAACTACTCATAGCTAATATATTAAACATATTCACATCTCCTTGAAATTTAAAACCAAACTCTACTCATTTAATTCACTTTCCCCAAGTTAATAATGAAGTAGTTGTGAGCCTCCTATTAAACTATTTTTTACAAAAGAAACTTGAGTCTAGCTCTCATCCTGCTGTAGGCTTGGTTTCTTAGTATGTAAGCGCTCCAAGTCTATGAAGAAGGCCCACTCTGGCCCATCACAGCATGACAAGCAGACTATGAGCATTAATCAAGCTGCTGAAATCACCCACAAAGAATAGTTACTGAAAAGATGAAAGCTAAGATTTGTTCTCTTTTTCTGTTTTGAAATGTTTCTTTCACAACACCACTTGCCTCTCAGATTCACAGACTCAGCCCTACCTCAAAGTCATCCTGTACAGATGGCTCTTCTCCTAAAACCCCACAAGGGATACAATTTGCAATTGCTCAGTAGCCTGCCCCCTGATGTATCAAGCAAAACTAAGATTAAGACGCAGAGTAATTCCATTTCGTGGGGGAAAGCACTTTCTTTGTCTAGCTTTAAAATGTTCTATTAAAGAAATAATAATTTATGATAAATTCACGAGTACAATTTGCACTTGTGCCTTGGCCAGTGGGATGGTGGAGCTTGGAGCGTTCACTCAGTCCTTGGCTTGAGGCCCCAGTTTAATGATAGTCTGAGTCCTCACACTCAGGCCCCGCCCAGCAAGGCTGCCAAGTGTTCGTCATAGTCATGCACATCAGTCAGTCAGTCACAGGAACGGAATGTGAAATGGTCCAGAGTGCAGCAGACCCTAAGGCAAAGGGTACTCAGCTCCAAAATGCAGAGTCTTGAAAATGTCATCTCTGCACGAGCCAGTGAAATAGTAAAACACGGACATCATCTGATTGTTAAATAGTCAATGTTTGCTTTTATATTTCCTCAAAAGATTTTAGTATATCCCCCTATGGTCAGCTGTTAAGCACTTTCTGTAGGTGAACAGTCATTCCACTGCACAGTATAATAAGCATAAACAGAGGCTGTGAGAAGCTGAGGAGGGTGAGGAGGGATAAAATGTTTACTGTGTTAAAGGTTATATAGGATGTGTACATGTATCAAAATATGACATGAGAGTCCACTACTATGTGAAATTGTGTCTTTCATATGTCAGTTTAAAATAAGCTAAATGAAGCCTAACTCGCACCCTTCACAAAGCAAGATGGTATTTATGCACTTCACCTGTTCTGTATAAGAATTTGCAGATTTCTTCACAAAGGTGAGATGAAAAAAGGAGGTCCAGTCTCACTCTGTTTTATGAAAGTTTTTTTAAATGCGCTTGTAGGAAAAAATTCAGTGCATATGGTGAAAAAATACAGTAAGCTTTTAATAAACATTCTCTGCTGTCTCTTACATAAAAAATAAAACTTAAGTTCACTTGATGCCTTATTAAAAATTCTGACTTGCTTATTTACCATAATGATCTTCATGCTGCTGCAAATGACAGCAACTCAGTTTCATTGTGCAGACATTCCATTGCACATGCATACCAAATTTCATTATGTGTTTATCAGTTAATAGACACAGGTTGTTTCCACTTTTTCATCCATTATATAGTGTTTAACACTGCAATTTTGTATCACACCAAATAAATGCATATTCATGACCTATACATTAGTTCCAAATTAGCCAGACCAAAAAAAAACAAAAAACAAAAAACAAAAAACAAAAAAACAAAACAACAAAAAAAACCTAAGTACCACGTTATCTCACTTATCTACAGACTCTAACAAGTCTGACCCATGGCAGCTGAGTGGTCACCAGTGTCCATGGAGGGAGACTGATGGACAGTCCATCCGTGTCCTAAGTTGCAGTTAGCCAGGAGTGGGAAGCTCAAGTGTGCTGTCATATAGTAGCTGAGGTGATACTTTATTTCATCTGAGACAAATGTCATATAATACGTGGATATGTAACCAAGCTGGTGTCTAGATAGTTATGTTTATACCACAAAATAGTTGTGCAGCTCTCAACCCTCATGTGAGAAGCTTCTTTTTCATTGTGTGGCAGCTAATATAGAGACTCCACAAGTGGTCAAAGTGCTGAAAATAAATGACTATTCCCCTCCCCTACGACTGTTCCTGAGGGGAATTACCTCCCCCTGTATATGCTCATAGGGTATCAAGTCTCTTCTTGGTAGCCTGCAATCCTTCCTCTGAGTGCCACCAGGTCTCCCCCTCCAGGGGACATGGTCAAAGGTGAGGCACCAGAGTATGTGAGAAAGTCATATCACACTCTCCACTCAGCTGTGGAAAATGTTCTGTCCATTAGCTAGATCTGGGTAGGGGTTTAAAGTTTACCACCTATATTGTCAGATAAAAAAATAAATAAATGACTATTGAATGTTCAGCCCTTCGTGAAACACCTAAGTCACCTCCTTCATGGCTAATGAAAGATCTAGAAAGAAGAGACAAAAAAAAATTACGGTAACTGGAGGATGAGGAAGAGTGCCATGGAATGTCATCTTCGGAATATGACATAGACATTGAAATCAGGAAACCACAGTAACTGTGGTGCTCTGCACATGACTATGCAAAAAGAGGAATGAAAGTAGGACAAGGGCTACCTGGGACAGCAAGAAGTAAGGGTGGACAAAGTCTATGGGGAATAAATAGGATTTAATACCTTGTACACATGCATGAAACTGTTTTTTAAAATGGAGGGCATTGTAAAAGGAATACAGAAAGCAACCAACGATGTCATATATGCACAGTCAAGTAAAAATTGTAAAGCCAGTTGACTGAGTTTTTAAATAGTTACGCTACAGTTCCAGTCTTATTCCAGTGTGGCTTGTTTACCATTAAAACTTCAGCCTTTCAAGCACAGGCATAAGACCAATCACCTAAGGAAAGAGAAACTATCTCTTGGATAAAAATAGACTAGATCAATTCCATCTCTAAAACTAAGCTGCTGCATCTTGTTCTTGTTCTTGTTCTTCTTCTTGTTCTTGTTCTTCTTCTTGTTCTTGTTCTTGTTCTTCTTTTTCTTGTTCTTGTTCTTGTTCTTCTTCTTGTTCTTGTTCTTCTTCTTGTTCTTGTTCTCCTTCTTGTTCTTGTTCTTGTTCTTCTTTTTCTTGTTCTTGTTCTTGTTCTTGTTCTTCTCCTCCTCCTCCTCCTCTGCCTCCTCCTTCTTGTTCTTCTTGTTCTTGTTCTTGTTCTTGTTCTTGTTCTTCTTCTTCTTCTTCTTCTTCTTCTTCTTCTTCTCCTCCTCCTCCTCCTCCTCCTCCTCTTCCTCCTCCTCCTCCTTCTTCTTCTCCTTCTCCTTCTCCTTCTTTTTCTTCTTCTTCTTCTTCTTCTTCTTCTTCTTCTTCTTCTTCTTCTTCTTCTTCTTTGTCTTCCTTCATTGGGCCATTTTATTCTCCTCTTGAGATGGGTGTCACTTTTAAGCTACTTGAGTTAGGATCCAAGAACGTGCCACTAGGTTTTCACAAGTATCTAAGGAACCATTCATGCATGTACATTGGGCCTTTCATCTACAGATACCATGATCAATCGGAGACCGCTCAGTGATGATAAATGCCATGTTTTTCCTTTTCGTTCCCTTCTTTTCTTTTCCAGCCCCAACCATCTAGAGTGGCTAGTTTCCATGATGCTGATATTTCACTGTTGTTGTTCAGGAAGCCACAGGCAAAGCCCATAGAAATATGATGTCGCCAATAGGCAATCGAATAACAATGTGCCTGTTTACTTTATGTTCAACCTCAATAACCTAAAGGCATGGAAATTTCTCTAAGTAAAGTGGCATTTAGGCCTGGCAAAGACTATAAAATGCAGGCAATGGTTGAAGTTTTACATTTCAATTCATTTTCCATAAACTCATATAAGCATTACAAGGCTAAGCTTGAAGTTCACTTACATCTCAAGGCAATGGAATAGCCTTATATATAATGCCAACCAAATCTGAAAGCTGTTCACATGTACAGAAATAAAATAGATTTAGCACCTAAAGTATACTTCTGAGTGTGTCAAAATAAAATTAATCGCCAGAACAATTTATCCTGAAAGTAAATGAGAGTAGTTATTACCCAACTTTAAGAGAGTAAATTTTAAAAACAAAAATTCACGTCAACATAATGTCAGCAGGTACACACTTAGTCTTCTAATCATTCAATTGCAATTAAGTCAGACCTCAGCTGTAGCTGGACTATTTCAGGAAAATAATAGTTTTATTTTATAGTTGCCTGAATTTAACTCCCCTTATTCCATGAATCCATTGGCTCCTACTGGTAGGAGATTTTTCCACTACACAGTGATCCAGTAGGCCCAAGCAATGCGAAGAGAGTGACTGTCAAATATGCTTACTATGAAGCTATGGGTAGTATTGTTCTGAGTAGGGATAGCTCAAGTGGTTGATAAAAGAACGTATGTCAATGTGTTAACTGAGTGTGGCTAGGAAACATTGAAAACATCCAAATGAATTCCTGAACTAGGTCATTTTAAAATGACTATGGAGACTGACACAGGCCTAAATGCCAATGTTAAGGAGTATGGGGGAGGAGTTCCCAGGAAGCCTGAGCTACATACCAAGGCCTACTCTCTCATGAGTATATAAATAAAATCATACTTCGTTTCTTATTAGTGCTTCATTTTATACATATTGTTTTTGAATATATATTGTTCCCTTACACAATACATCCCAAGCACAGTTTCCCCTCCCTCTACTTCTCCTAGGTCCCTCCACCTCCTGTCTCCCCACAGATCTACTCCTCAATTAAAATTTATGAGACAATACCAAAGGCAAAGCTCATGGGGAGTCCTGGTGGCACTCAGAGGAAGGATAGCAGGCTACCAAGCAGAGACTTGATACCCTATGAGCATATACAGTGGAAGTCCCCCTCAGGCACAGTCATAGGGGAGGGGAGCAAGGGGAAAATGGGAGGGAAGGAGGAATGGGAGGATACAAGGGAGGAGATAACCATTGAAATGTAATATGAATAAATTAATAAAAAAAATTTTA
The DNA here is from genome assembly GCF_964271855.1 of Acomys minous. NCBI lineage: Eukaryota > Metazoa > Chordata > Mammalia > Rodentia > Muridae > Acomys > Acomys minous. Next base: position 36,712,770 of record NC_140495.1, read on the forward strand.
AAAAGCTCAGTGGCTCCAAAGAAACATAAAATTTCTCAAGGCCCAGCACTGTCTTTGCTGATTCTTAACCCAAATCACATCTATTATGAGTAACTAAAGGAGAACTGTGTTTCAGAGACCAGTGGGAAGATGCGTGCAACACAGGGTGAACGGCTTCTGTTGGATCTTACCAGGCAGTGCAAGGAAACAAAGACTGAGAGGCGGCTTTGGATTTGACATCATGGAACTCAGTGGTGTTTGTACAAGAACTCTACTAGAGGTGGATGGGGATGCACAGCCGACCTCTGGAAAGTAAAGGGGAAGCTGGAAAGAAGAGACTGGGGAGGAAAGGACATCCAGAGGAAATGGAATCTTTGCTCTCTGTTTTCCTTTACTAAGGATAAGGTTGAAACATGATAGACTATGGTAGCCAACTTGACAGAGGAGGCCTGTGGCTTTTACTGGAACATACTGAGTTTTGTTTGAGTCTTTGAAATAAGAATCATACAAGAGGAGAAAAGAGAATCAGTATAAAATTATACAAGTTAGCTAGTGGGATCTGTTTTTCTTGTGGAGACCATATATAGCATGAGTAAAGCAAAAGGAACAGAAATGGATCATAAGCAAAACATTTCACTCCTGGTTAAAGAGTTCCCCACTGCTCTGTGATGTCTGGGATCCTCTTTCATAGTCTACCCATTTATCACTGTCCCCCAGAATCAGTGCTCTATGAATGGGGAACACCACGCCTGTGCCTCCCTCTCTGTGGGTGTAGCCTTACCAATTTCTTAATCTACCCATCTGTATCTCATTGTCAAAGTCAATGTCAAATGTTTAGACTTGTGCCATCCACAAACTGTAAGCCCCTTTTCTACTAAAACTCAGATCAAAATTCTTTAATTTACTTTGAATTTTTTTGTCTTTTGCTTACATACCCCTTAAAGGGCATTTGCCTTTGGAAGCTGTCTTAGCCCTTGGTCTTAGTGTCTGTCCCAAAAACACTGCCCTACTATTGTTTGGATACCCTTTGCTGGACACCCCTCTCTCCATGAATATATTACAGGACTTCCTCTTAACCAAATGGTTTAAGAACAAAAATGTGAGAAAACTTTGCAAACTCACTGAACTAGGCAGATTTAGAAGGATAATCAAACTGAAGAATGCAATAAAAGTAATTCTGTTACCTAATTATAGAGAAAAATTAGATTTTTTGTCATAAAACCCTACCACATGGTCTTGAAATAGAGAAATAAGTTCATCCTGTACATGTGCACTAGGCTGGACATGTGAGAGGTAACCCAACATTTACAGATATTTTCAAAATTCAAAATAATTTTCAGCCAATTGCCCAACTCCTGGCCCTGCAGAAAGCAGTTCTGATGATTTTCAGAAGCAATCACCATATATGACATAGTAATGTGTGTGTTCTTGTTACATTGATTTAATCAAACTGTAAAAATACATAATTTTTAATAAACTGAATTCTCTTCCATAGAGTCCTTACTAAAATCACACACACATATCTATTTATAAAATTTAAATATTATAATCCTATTTCATATTTCAGACTGAACAATATAAAACAACAGAGAAGGTCTATTTCTAAATCTTGACTTTATGCAAGACAGACAATGTGTTCAGTACAGAAGCTAAGAGAGCATTGGTTATTTTGATGGTGCTCGATTTAATAAAGGTATTTAAATGAGCTCCTCTTGTCATTTATCCCTCTGAAAGTCTATGTCTCATCTATCCTCATGGCATCAATGTTAATACAAAGCTAGTATTAAATGTATTTAAGCTTAATATTATATTTGCAGGACATATTGACATTTGATTCAAATCTTAAATAATATAGATCTGGTCTGAAATCAAAATCACAATGTCTTCGTGGCTTAATTGTAAAATATTTAACTTTCACCCTTATGATGTGTAAATCAAAGAAAATCAGCCATTTTCTTATAGGGTATGAAGAGACTGAGGGTGTGTGCCATTTATGAATAGCCCAGTTCCTAGCACATACTAGCATTTACCAGTAAATGTTGGTTCCTTCCCTTCCATCCATATTAGGAAGGCAGGGACCACGATGATTCAGAGAATCACTCAGCATCCCACAAACAATTCAATGAGGCAAAAGCATCCAAATCAAGCTTCTTTGTCTTCACTCACAATAACAGCCAACTAATCAGTTAAAATATAAAAGGTCTATTCAACTAATGTGTTCTGTCTCTAAATATTAGCAGAGTCAGTTACATACAATAAGGGATCCTTGTTAAAGACTTCACCCCACCCAAAACCCCAATTAGTGATCCAGAAATAGAAGCTATCTGGGGACCAGACAGGGACAGACTAGTTTTTATCCACAGCCAGTGAAAACTCCAAGTGTCAAGGATGATAGGTCAGTAGCGCCATCTATGTGTGACATCTTGGTAACATCTCCAGGTGTTTCTATGTGGGAATACTATGGTCAGGCAGGGACCCTGGCCAGCTTCTACCTTCAGTTTATAAAGCCAGCAGTTTCTTTGTAGAGATAGAGACACTCCAACTGAAAAATGGGAGAAATTGTTGAAAAGACCTACTACACCCTAACTGACATTTTACCATATACTGGATGGCACAAGAAGCCTAACCACTGCTTTTTTTTTTCATTTTGTTTTTTTTTTTTACTTTATTTTTTTACTTTATTTTACTTTATTAAATTAAATTTTATTTTTAATTTATTCTTGTTACATCTCAATGGTTATCCCATCCCTTGTATCCTCCCATTCTTCCCTCCCTCCCATTTTCCCCTTATTCCCCTCCCCTATGACTGTTCCTAACCACTGCTTTTACTGAAACTTTATGCCCCTGCACTCTGGCCCCTGCATCTGGTAACCACTATTCCCCCTTTGGATTCTATAAATCTGTATAGTTAAGGTGCCACACATCAGTGGAATCTCAGAGCATTTGTTGTGTCTTAGCTACTTTCATTCAGCATAGTGTATTTAGAGTCCATTCGAATTGACACGTGTTACAGAATTCCTTTTTGCTTCTCTCTCTCTCTCTCTCTCTCTCTCTCTCTCTCTCTCTCTCTCTCTCTCTCTCTCTCTCTGTGTGTGTGTGTGTGTGTGTGTTTGTGTGTGTGTGTGAGTGTGTGTGTGTGTGTGTGTGTGTTGCTCTTTATCTACTCTGTATGGACAGTTGGGTCATTCCCACACACTGGCTGCTGTGAACGAAGCTGAGGATCATACCAATTCTCTGCCTTACCTCTTTGAAATCCTGGTTTCAATTCTTTGGGAAAATACACATGAATGAGATGATTGGATCATGTCAAGCTCCACATTTAGTTTTTGGGCTGCTCTCCCACTGTTTGCCGTTGTGTCTATTGTTCATACTCACTGTCACTGTGTTCTGGCTCCAGGTTTTACACATCCTTAACTGCCATATCTTTGCACAGCCCCAGGGACTTAGACCTGACTGGTAACAATGAAGGAATGAAGAAATTACAAACAGACACAGAAGAGCTGGGATGGGTTAGACTGTGCTCTTCATTGGAGAAACCACATCACCCCCACCAAGGTCATTGTGTTTATAGAGAGAGATGAGCAGGGAGGTAGGGGTCACTGTGTACATTACAAAAAGAAGCAAGGGTTGTGGTATACAACTGAATTGAAGGGACAGTTTCAGCTAGTTTTTTGTAGGACCAGGCTCTCTACACATCCCTCTTCAGGCTGCAAATGTTTGGGAAGCAAGCTATGGTGTATATTTTCTATACACACTGTTCACACTTGGTCTCCTTAGGATGGCTTTGCCATTCCCCACTGTTCTAAGGCATGGCATCCTTGACATGACCAAGTTCATATCAACGGTACACATTCACCTGGGACCTCACACACTCTGAGTTTCCTCTGCTCCCTATACTTGTTAATGCTTGTGTTCCTTTATAATTATCACCTAACAGGTGCCAATTGATACTGTCGTTTCTGTCATCATTTCCCTGATGACTGAGTGTGCTGAGGGTGATTTTATATGCCTCTTGGATGCTAGTATGTCCTCTTTTGTAAACTTCCTATCCTCTGTGGAGGTTCAAAATATCAAAAATGACTACCAAAGATATCTCTTATCTCCAGAGTAAGAGTCTTGCCTCAGATTGTAATTTTAACATCAAAATAAACCAAAACAAATATAATTTTCATCCAATAATGGAAATGATTAAATACCACTGGCAATTACATTATATCACCAGTGGTGCTTCCTATCTTACATTTGTCATTTTCATTTGTAAGAAAAAGTAACATTTGTACTCTGCTAAAGATAATTTCTCTTATTTGCTATTTGTAATTGAATTCAGTGTCTTTCTGTAAGAAATGCTTTTCAAGTAACTATAACAAATGAATAAGTAATTCATTAAAATTTTTTCTTCATAGTAATATTACCATAGGCAGATAACAATAAACACATCAACATTGAGTATTACTATATTCTCATCTTTAAGCATTAATATACCAAATGGTAACCACTGTTTAATTAAATCTGTCTAAAAGAGTGTCTAAGAATCTCTCCTTAGTCTATTACAAAAGGGGTGAAGAAGCCACTAGGGCTGACAAGACTTCACATCCAGACTGCTGACTTAGTAATCCTGGCAATATATATGTCAGAGATCCCTTGACATTTCTTGTAGTATTTGATAAAATCCAGTCTCCTAACATTATATTAGTCAGTTTGCAATGTAGTGAGTCTGTCACAATTGTAAGGGAAAAATTAAATTGTGTGTCTTTAAATATTATAATAAAGCTCTTGTGTTCCTTAAAACAATACATAGATCTCCATTGATAAAAATAATTTAGCTTGCATCAGGAATAACTTTTTCTAGCTAGCTTATTCACCTCAAAAAGGTTTCAAGGCAAGAGACTAACAATTACTGAATTTCAACATCATCTAGGTATTTTATATGTGCACTTCCTAGAAGTCACTTGAGCATTCTGATATTGCCATTTAACCGGTGAAGACGTGAAGCTGTGAGTTGTTAAATAATTTATTTAAAAAAAGCCATGACAAAAAAATTAAAAAATAAAACATAAAAAATAAAAAACCAATGACATTGGAAATGGCAGAGTCAAGAGCTGTGTTATAGATAACCCAACTTCAGTACATATGTTTGCTCTATTACCCTATGCAACACATGTAAAGAAATCATAGGAAGTAGGCATGGGAGTAGCCATGAGTAATCCTGGTACTCTTGAGGCAGAGATGAAAAGACTGTGAATTAGGCAAGCTTGGGCTACACAGTAATACTTTGTATCAACAAAGATAAAAACAAAAAGATAATGTTAAACTTTTTATGATGATTTTTTCAAAATCCGAGCACATAGGAATGAATTTTTGTTTGAGTCTTTTAATAAAGCAATCAAAAATAAGGACAATGAACTTGTGTTAGAACATAGGACGATATTTAATATCTTAGGTGGTACTGGTGACTGGAAAGGGTCCCAGACACAGATTATGCTGTTTCTAATCTACATGCTAACAATTCACAATTGTTTATTTTGTGACAATTAATCAATTTATACACTGATGGTTCCTATGCTTTCTATATTGTGCTTGTAAAGATATTCATTTTAGAAATAAATGATGCATAATACATGGTATTCAATCTTGAATTCATTTCACAAAATATCTCTCTTTAGCTTGTATAAAGCCTAATGTCTTAGATTTGAAAAGCTAAGCGGAATATCTTTCCAGATCAGGTTTCATTTAAGACATCTGTGATTCTATTTCTGAGCCCATCAGATCCCTAGAGGTCAGAGGTAAATATTTAAAAACAAACAAATAATAATAATAATATGAACCATTTGTACACTGCCAGCCACATCACAGATGACTTGGATGGAGAACTGGCTTATCTTCCCAATGATGGTTTTTACTCTTTCTCACTATATCAGGTTGTTTGGCCTGGTGCTGCCTGGAGAACACAGCATAGTCCTGATTTATACTGACTCCCTTAATGTAGCAGTATAATTACAACAAAAGAAAAACTTTGCAGTATACATCTGGAGCCAAGAAATATCCCTGATTTTTCCCTTCCCCATTCTCTCAACAGATTTTTCATTCTGCAGCCTTTGACAGAGGTGCTTTGAGGTAGCAGACAACATAAAATATCCAAACTGAAAATAGTACTGAAGAAAGTAAGAAAAGAAAGACAGCAGGAAAGCAGTGGGTAAGTTGTGGCTTTAGAACTAGATTCTGAAATTTCTTGATAAACTACTGGCCTATGTTTAGAGATAATAGCTGAAAACTGTCAAGTTTATAAAAGTTTAAGTCAGAGAACACTATAAGGTGTTTTTTCATATTATATAATTGTAAAATAAAATGCAAAGTAGACAGTGTTATCAAATCTCATGTTTCCTGATTGAGTAACTACAGCTCATGGAGAAGGAAGGAAAGTTAAGGTAGACAGAAAACCTCAAATCAAATGCACTTTCCAAATTATGGAAACTCCACATCCTGATCATCAGAAACACTGAGATGAAAGCAAGGTGGATAGAGCGCGTTATACAAAGGGTCAGATCAATCTTTCTATCAACTTCAATAGTGCCTTCAGGTGGGCACTATTGCCCACCTGATGTAGAGAATAAGGCTAACTTCAGTCCCACTAGGTCTCTTGGCCAAATAGACCCTTCAGATCCTCACCGAATTGCAGCAAGTTTCTTGAGGAAGCTTACATATCATATGACATCTCAAAATATTAATCCATGCAAATCAATGCTTCATACACCAAACTGAAAGGACATTTTAACAATATTCAAAATAATTTGTTAATCCTCGGCAATGAGAAGCTCAACTGTCATGGGTTATAAAAGAAGATAAATTGAACACTGACTGCGACCCTCGCAGGGAGGCCTCTTATAGAATGGATAAACATCAAGTAGCCAAATTTGTACTAAATAGTTACATATGTTTAACATAAATATCTTATGTGCAAGAAACTCCTAAACCTTAAAATAAACATCTTGGAGTCAAGGAAATGCATTACCTTTCTTACTGATTTTCGTGAAGAGAGAAAATGTGGAAATGGCACCATTGTTGGCACATAGAGTTCTTCAGTCACATCCAGGACATGCAGACAATAAGACTGAGCTAGTCCAACAGGGAAGAACAGGAGTCCACATGAAAAAGAATGGCCTTCCAGCCTTCACTAAAGCAAAGGTATCAAGTTTAGAGAATTTAGCTGTGAAGGGCTAAGGCAGCTAGATGTTGTAGGAAGAAAAGGCTTGGTTTCATACACTCTAAATATACCATAAAACTTGCTAAATTCTAAAGGTAAATTCTGATCCTCATTTAGTTATGTCCATGGGGAGTTAAAATACAGAGACTGTACATGACAGGACATGTAGAGGATAGCTTTCAAAATTAATGAGAACAAACTAACGCTGGTGAAAATGTACCAGACAGCCAGCATCATTCAAAAGACCTGCCCTGGAGAACCACTTCACATAGCTTCACTTAAGACTAAGCTGTGCTAACTTTCAGTAAATTCAATAAAGACTGTTACAATCTACATTCAGTTTACTTCCCATGTGAGACCTGAAAAATCATTAGATCAACAGTTCTTGTTTTACTGTAATGCACTTTGCAGAAGCATCACAAGTGGTTTGGGCAACCTTTGTCCAGGTTCTATCATAAACTATATTGACCCAGGGTAAGTACTTCAGAATAAATGTCAAGGTGTGGCTTTTGAGAGTTATATTATTTCCTAAAAATTAAAGTTTGCCATTTTAGAGTGTGAGCCAAAAGACGAAAACAAAGCTCAAAGAAGACATTAAAAGGAAAACAGTGTGTGCCTTATGGGTAGTGCAGGTGGCATTTCCATCTTACTGATTCACAAAGGTTAAAGAAACAGGACTTCCTTGTCCAGAATTGATATTTCTTTGTTGGTAAAGGAAAATTACAGGACCTGTTTCACCTGCTCTTGGGAATCTCTATGTGTTTAGTACAAGATAATTTGACTTACCTCCAAATTCATTTGAGAATTCCTTATGTGTTTAGTATCTTGGAAGCCCACTCTTTACATATTTTGGATATTAGCACTTTATCGGATGTAGGGTTGGTGAAGGCTCTTTCCCAGTTTGTAGGCTGTCATTTTGTTTTGTTGACAGTGTCCTTTGCCTTACAGAAGCTTTTCAGTTTCACGAGGTGCCGTTCATTAATTGTTGACCTTAGAGCCTGACCTACTGGGGTTCTATTCAAGAAATTGTCTCCTGTGCTAATAAGTTCAAGGCTCGTTCCCACTTCACTCAAGAAACTAAACACCACCAAACCAAATATTCCAATTAAAAATGGGGTACAAAGCTAAACAGAGAATTCACAACAGGAATATTGAATGGCTTAGAAACACTTAAAGAAATGCTCAGCATCCTTAGTGATCAGGGAAATGCAAATCAAAACGACTCTGAGATTCTATCTTGCACCTATCAGAATGGCTAAGATCAACAACTCAAGTGACAGCACATACTGGTGAGGGTGTGGAGAAAGGGGAAGTCTCCTCCATTGCTGGTGGGAGTGCAAACTTGTATAACCTAGCACTTTTTTCAGAAAATTTGGACTAGTTCTACCTCAGGACCCAGCTATACTACTCCTGGTCATATACCTGAAAGATGCTCCACCATACAACAAGGACATATGCTCAACTATGCTCAAAGCAACTTTGTTCCAGAACCTGGAAACAACCTAGATGTCCCCTGCCAAAGAAGGGATAAAGAAACTGTGCTACATTTACACAGTGGAATACTACTCAGCTATCAAAGACAAGGAAAACTTGACATTTGCAGGAAAATGGATGGAACTAGAAAAGATCGTCCTCAGTGAGGTAACCTAGACCCAGAAAGACATGCATAGTATATACTCAATTGTAAGTGGATATTAGCCCATCATTGAAGTCCTTTGAGAAACTCCACCCAGCGGGTTTCGGGACAGATACTGGAACTTGCAGCCAGACCTTGGAGAGCAGAGTTGGTAATTGTATGGAAGAGTGGGGGGGAGGACCCGAGGGGTCAGGAACTCCACAGAGAGACCACCAAGGCCATTGGATCTGAACCCAGGGGCCCACACAAACTGATGCACCAATCAAGGACAATGCATGCAGAGTACCTAGATCCCTATTCAGAAGTAGCTGGTGGGCAGCTCATGCCCCATGTGTATGGGGAGGGGGGAAGAGAGGGCACTGCCTCTGACATGAACTCTGGTGCCTGCAGTTTGGGATCACTGCCCCTTGGCAGGGTGGCCTTGGGGCCACACAGAGGAAGGGGGATGTAGGCTACCCTGATGAGTCCTGATAGACTGTGACCAAATGGTGGGGGAGAGGTCCCCGTCAGAGGTCTAGGGGAGGGGAATAAGGTGGAAGAGAGAGGGAGGGTGGGAACTAGAAGATAAAAGTGAGGGAGTAACAATTGAAATATAATATGAATAAATAATAAAAATCATCATCATCATCACCATCATCATCATCATCATCAAATGTTTTTTAAAAATGCACCTATCTCCATCTTCTGTCTTTGTTCATCCACCTGGAATTTTTTCTTCTAAATTCACAAATATTTTCAATCTTTCAAGCCCATTTAAAATGCTTCCCTCAATCAGATGTCATTCATTATTCCTCTAACGTTTCATGAAAGTTCTCTTACCTGATGCCCTCTAACACAGTCAGCCCACATCACCCTCACACACCCTAAGTAGCTTAAAAGTTCTCTTTTCCCATATAGCTTGGTACTTCTCTAAATATGAAAAGTTGTCAATAAAATACTTATTTCTTTGTTCATCGTATATGAGAAAGCAACTAAAATAAATGTTACAGTAGTCCAATAGAATTGAGTTATATATTGCACCCATTATGAAATATAAGGCTTACATTTCAAACTATACCTCTCCCTTTAAATTATGTATAGTCAGTAAGTCCTACAATCTTAAATTTTAGTGCTAATGGTTTTTTCTCCTCCATATATCCGTCTATTTCACATCCTTAAGCCATGTGATGAAAAATTTGAACACAAACATATAACAATCATATTCTTATTTTTGTCCCAAGTTTGTTTTGTGTTATTTGTGCTCACAAAAGTCCCTCAAATATGTTATTAAAAATGATTAGAACCATGTTTTTAAATTTCAGCTTAAACTAATTTTAAAACTGATACCAAATGTCAGCATACCGTAGGACTGACATACGAAGCACTTCACAAAAGGCCATAAAAATTCCTGAAGATGTTAGGAGATTTTTCTACAATTAAATCAATGAACTCGAAGGAAATTTTTTCCTCATCCCATATGGCTTGAGAGACATTTGTTTCTCAAAAAAAAAGTAACAATGAGCACTTTCTGTGACACTAAAAGAAAACAGTCTTTCTGTGCTTTTAAAAGCACAGATCTCTATGGTATTGAACACTGGCCTCGTATCCTTAATAATCATGAGTCCTGCCTTGACAGTATTTGGGGAAGTAAGTTAGTTGACACAACATTAACTTTTCTTGTTCTCAAGTATAGCATGTCAGAACAGTAGTGAGGTGTGCCAGACAACTCCCACTAATTTTGTCAGATTCTCCCAAACCTTACTTTACTGTATATGGAAAAATCAGGAAAACTATGTTTTTAAACCTTTAGAATTGTTTTTTCAATCAACACTCATGGTGCAATGACGAATCTGTAAAGCCCTCTCATAATGCTATCTGGAGTTTGCAAAAACACCTACTAGCCCGGAAATCTCATTTTGAGTAACAATGATAGCCATTCTTTGCATCCTTACATCTTTTTTTTCCAAAAAGAAGGAAATATGGCCCTATACAAAACTAATGCCAAGAAAACTGTAAGCTAGTGCTCATTAAGATACCCAGTCTTTGCCAAAGCTAAATTCTGCCTTGGAACTGTGAGGGCAATGCCCACCATGATGTCTTTGATACCACAGTAAACTGTTTCAATCATCTTCCTGTCATTTGGAGTGTGGAAAAGCACAGAAATTCTTCCGGAATGCACTCATTACCTTGAAAGAGATTGACATGCTGGTCATGCATAAATGAGTATGATTATAGCTTATATGATACAAAACACCTTTATCTCACTATGGTCTCAAGACAACTTATGTTATAATCCCATTTTCACTTACAATTGCTTTCAAAATTCTCCACTGAAAGAACTTTACCCTGTAGAAGCAGACTTAAACTTACTTTCTATATTTAAAAAAGTATAAATAAAGATAATCCATAGAAAAATCAGAAATTCAATACATGAAGAGTACAGAAAACTCTGGACATGTCTGTTATACTCATGCTTATAGGTAATAAGCTAAAAGGAAATAAATAATGAGTCAAGTATTCTTAAAACTTAATCAGCATTTGTTTTGGTAAATGAACATTTAAGAGTAATATGAAAGAAAGATATTTTCATATATATTACATATACATGATCTAAGGTTTTAGACTATATCCGTTGCCACAAATAATGCAATTTATGTTCTTTTTAAGGCCAATATTATTCATTAGCAAACAATATGTTTAGAGATAATGATTTTGAAAACTTAAAATGTATATTTATATAAATTCTTAAAATAACCTTTTGAAGCCAGCAGTATTCAAAACTGATTGTGTTTATGCTCATAGGGTATCAAGTCTCTTCTTGGTAACCTGCTATCCTCAGGAACAGTCATAGGGGAGGGGAAAATGGGAGGGAGGGAGGAATGGGAGGATACAAGGGATGGAATAACCATTAAGATGTAACAAGAATAAATAAATAAATAATTTTTAAAACCTGATTGTGTTACAACTAGTTGAGTTTGGTAAATATTTTTGCCACGAGAAAAATCTACTGGTCTTTCTCCACTCTATAATAATGGTGTCTTCTTCCAAGTGGGGAGCTTCCTCCCACAGGACCACACCTGAACTTCTTAGTCTCACACTCAGTATCAAAATGGAGAATCTTGGTGGTCAACTTACTGGACCTGGAATCCACTAAAAGACAATCTGTGCTCCTATCAAGAATGCCCTTTTTTCTGTTTACTTGAAGTGAGAAGACACACTCACTTGAGCAACCTTGAGCAACGCTTTCTATTAACATCCACATAAAAGGAAGTCCAAGGGGAAAATGCTTTTCCTTTTAGCTTGCTTGCCTCTGTGTTTCATTTCCTGTCTCGCTACCGAGTGCATTTACCCTGTTGCTCCTGTTGTCATAGCTGCTACCATTCTTCATGGATGTCTGAACCCAGTGTAGTAGACCATCCAAAGTGGACTGAAGACCAGCAGCTCTCCAGGAATCCTCCACGCCTTCAGCACTAAACTTGGACTTACCGAGGCATCCAGCCCCCGGAACTGAGCTGCTGCCAGGTTCTCAGTCTCTCCAGCACGAGACAGCCATTGTTGGACTACTCCAATGATGTTGCACAAGACAGTCTAATAAATATCCTCTTTAGCAACATTCATCCTACTAGCTCTCTTCCTGTTGGGATCCCTGACTAATACACCGGCCAAACAGCCTCTCCTCCTTGACCTCTCAGTACACTTGTTCCTGCCCGCTTCTCTTTCAGCCCCGCCCCCCTTTGCCTTCTTTCCCTCATGCACTGCCCAAACGCACAGCCTCTCACTGCCTGGGAACACAAACTCAGTTCAGAACATCTTCCTTCTATCAAGGCTTCTCTAGCACTGTTCACACTCTATGGTGGATTCCCCCCTTTTTTCCCCTCCATTTTGCTCATAAATGTACTAACACATGTAATACTTGACTGCATAGAGTAACGTGTATCCTTTCAATCAGCAGATTCCCCTGGTCCTACTTATAAAACGTGTGTCCCTTACCACTACTCATGTCAAGCCAGGCAGCACCATTCTGGTCTCCCTGGCTATCATTCTTCTACTTTGACTCCTTTCCAACCCACATTCCTTGCGTCTTCTAGAGAAATCTTTTGAAAGTGAAGTCTTTACAGATCAAGAATTTATTTTGGATCCTTTCCTGGGCTCACCTTGCTTGCGTTGCTGCCAGATGCACCTCTTCCCGGGTGCTCCCCCAGATTGCTCATACTGTCCTGTTTCTCTATGTATACCAAACACGGCATGCAGATCTGCTCACTTGCTTAGTCTGTCTTCTGTAGACCGTGAGGACTCATGAGGACGACTCTCCTGAGGGACAGGATGTCGCTCTCTCCTCCCATCGCGGCTTACAGCCTGTCACTTGGTGAATATGTTTAGTTCACTAAGTACTAGAGGAATTTAATTCCTGGTTGTAATATAAGTTCCGTGAATTTAAAGACCATTTTTCATTTATATTTCTACTACAGAATGTAGTACAAATTGTCTTAACTGTGGATGAAATAAATGAGTATCTTCTTCTATGTAAATATTTATTTATTCATTTCTCATATACTACACAGCAACCACAGTTTCCCCTCCCTCTACCTCCTCTTTCCCCTTGGATCAATTCCTCTGTTTCTCTTCAGAAAAGGGAAGGCCTCCCATGGATACTAACCAAACATATCAAGTTGCAGTAAGACTAGGCATCTTCTCTTATTATGGGGTGGATAAGACGACCATCTAGGAGGAGCAGGGTCCCAAAAGCAGGCAAAAGAGGCAGAGACAGCTCCTGTGTCCACTGTCAGGAGTCCCGCAAGGAGACCAAGCTACACAATTGTAACATATATGCAGAGCACCTAGGTCAGACCCATACATGCTTCCTAGTTCTAATTCAGGTTCTATGAGCTCCTATGAGACCACGCCAGTTGATTCTGTGTTTTTTCTCGTGGTATCATTGGCCTCTTTGGTTCCCACAGTCCTTCCTCCTCCTCTTCTGCAGGATTTCCCAAGCTATGCCTAATCTTTAGTTGGGGGGGGGGGGCTCTGCATCTGCTTCCATGGGATGCTGCATGAAGCCTTTCTAATGACAATTGAGCTAGGCACCATTCTATGAGTGTAGCAGAATATCATTAGCAATGATATTGGGTTAGGCTCCAATCTATGAGTATAACATAATATCATTAGAAGTTCTTTCTTGACTCCTTTTTTTTTTTTTTGAAAGTCATATTTGGTTTTAACCTAAGTCACAGGTCTACCCAGACTCTGAATCCTGGCCCTCCAGGCAGTGTCAGGGGTGGGTTCCCTCTTATGGCCTAGGTCTCAGCCATGTATAATATAAAATATTTTGGTATATCTCTAACCAAGCAAGTGAAAGACCTGTATGACAAGTCTTTGAAGAGAGAGTTGGAGAAGATATTAGAAGATGGAAAGATCTCCCATGCTCATAGGTCAGTAGGATTAACAAAGTAAAAGTGGCCATCTTACCAAAAGCAATGTACAGATTCAATGCAATTTGCATCAAAATTCTCATACAATTTTTTACAGACTTTGAAAGAACAATACTTAACTTCATATGGAAAAAAAAGCCCAGGATAGCTAAAACAATACTGTACAATAACAGAACTTACATAGGTATTACTATCTCTGATTTCAAGCTCTACCTCATAGCTATAGTAATAAAAAATCACATGATGTTGGCATAAAAATAAACAGATTTATCAATGTAGTCAAATGAAATACCCAGATCTAAATCCATACATGTATGGACACCTGATTTTGGACAAATAATCTAAAATTAATTATTTTGGTTTTTGTGTTTGTTGTTGTTGGTGGTGGTTTTCTGGTTTTTGTTTTTTGTTTATTTTGTTTTTAAGACAGGGTTCCTCTGTGTAGCCTTGGGTTTCCTGAACTCTCTTTTTAGATCAAAGTGGCTATGAATTCAAAGAGATCTGCCTGCTTCTGCTTCCTTGAATGCTGAGATTACAGGCATGTTCAACCTCACTGGATTATGAGTGTCTTCTTAATTGTGGTTTACACATACCACATACAAATCTAACTGTTGAACAGTACCCATGTCACAGAAATCAATCATTAAGAGACCATGGAATAATAGGCAAAATGTGTAAATATTTATCTCTTATGTTACACACACACACACACACACACACACACACACACACACACACATATATATATATATATATATATATATATATATATATATATATACACATATATATTCAACACTTAGGGCAAACAAAGATTCAAACATCAGTACTAAAACAAAGAAAATTTCAAGGCAAAGATTTTGTTCTAGGATGCTAGTTACAACCTCTAATTCAACATTCAATGTTTTGGGGAGGGATGTTCCTGTTTATTTTTCTTTCTTAACAAAGTCAGCATCCATTGGAAACTTGATATGATGAATACACTCAGTGACTTTTGAATCTATTACTGTCAGACAATCTGGCCCTAAAAATTCTCTTTAAAAAACTAAACTGCAGCAGACACTATTACTTATTTTAAATTTCATATTCTTTCATCATAGAAGCTTCTAAATTATTTTACTATCATCCAGAATAGTGGAATGGATGTCTTTGAACCATGTTTCTGATAGCCAGTTTGTATTGTAAGAGTAAAGTTTAGGGCTTGGAGAGATGTAAAGGCAAGAAAGGGCATCTTTGTAAATAGTTGTTTTAAATATATATATATATATTTCATTAGAAAAAGTCATCCCTTTGCATGCATATTTGAGAATGGAATCCTAAATAGAATTCATAAGACTAGAACCACTAAAAAGATTAAAAAATCAATTTATCATAATAGAACAACCACAACAAAATCCCGCAGTTATTTTCTATTTGTGGCTGGTGAAATGTTTCCATGGATAAATGTGCTTGTTGTTAACTATGAGGACCTGAGTTCAGAACCCAGAAACCCACATCATGGAGGGGGAAAATTGACTCAGGAAAAGTTATCCCTGATCACCATATTGTCAGGGTGGCATGCACGCACACATATATACCTTCCATATGCAAAAGAACAAAAAATAAAAATAAGACAAAGAGAAACAGATTCTCCTCTCATATACTTGAGGATAGGGCCAATGGTGGCCCGCCACGGCCTGGTTTTGACATCCTTTTTGTTATTGTATGATGAACTCTTCTTGAGGCCAAAAGGCACTCCTGGGATTTTACAAATATTTTCACAATACTTCATAACAGCACTAGATTGGAGATGCCAAAGCTAACTCTGTATCATCAATCTATGAACAAATCTCCATCAAATTAATGTCTAGGGCAATTAGTACCAAGAACAACATTGAAGTCTAGTTTTTATATAGTCTCTAGAGAAAGCAGGGATGGAATGCATAAAAACAGCTTAGCAGAAGCATCACCAATGCAAAACCCAGCAAATTTCATTTTTAATATGAGGCATGGCTCCTGCTAAGGGAATTCTAACTTTTCACAAAAGCTTAAAAAGAAGTCACCCCACATTTTACTTTAAAATATCTACAACTACTTGTCTCCTACTACAGAAGACTAATAAATGAGAATTAGAATTTCAGAAGGAAAAACATCAACTCCCAAAGTCAGCAAAATGAGTCATTATCTTTATATTAGCTAAAATTGTTTTATAGTGAATTTAAAATATATCTTGAAGCCAAATTTTATTTTATGTACTAATCACCTCTGTTTATACAAAATAATTATCATAACCAATCAAATAACATAATAGTTTAAAACGTTTTCATTGTTAAATTCTACCCAAAGGCTTGACACATTGAATGCTTTACTTAGATAAGTTAGAGCCATCACCAAAAGCATAAGTCCCACAAAATAAAGTTACTTTTCATTATTGTGTTTATTTTCTTCTTTATTTCTGTTGTCCTGTGGCATTCTGTTTTTAAGAAAGTATTTGTAATGCATCCAGCCATGAACTTCCTATGACATCATGACTCGTAACACAACCAACAGACAAAGTTCCAGTTATTTACATGATCAAACACAACAATCTATTGACTATTTAACATCTGGTTAAAATGTTAAATAAGAGCTAATCAAATTAATAGGACCATAAGCCGGGAGATCATTGCCTGCATTTTTAATGATATACTCAAAGCAAAGTCTCCCAAGACACAATAAACATTCTGTTTGTTAAGTAAGGAACAAAGCATACCTAACCAACTACCTTCTCTTGTAGTAGATGTAAACATGTTTTCTGTTTGGATCCCAAGTGTGGGATGTGAAACAGACATGGGTGAGGGTGTGCAGTGTTTTTCTGCTGGAAATAGACTTGTGAGAGAACAGGTGATGTTTGTGCACTAGAAGAGGAACAGCCTCTTGTGGAGGCACAGTCTTTGCCAACTTATAAATATCCTACTGTGGACTTAGAGAGAGAGAGAGAGAGAGAGAGAGAGAGAGAGAGAGAGAGAGAGTACTGTCCCAAACATATATATACTGTTACAAAACAAACGACAAGACACTTGGCTTTTTTTTCTTTTTCTTTTTAGTGTGGCTGTTCATCGCTTTGCTTCTAAGACGATCCAAAAAAGAACCTCTCCAGAGAATGCTTCAAGGTTCTGGGTTCCAGATGCTGCTCCAGATTCTGACTACTGCAGTTGCATTCATTTTTGCTGAATTGTTGGTTTGCTGTTTGACAGGTCAGCTGGAATCCTGCTGACTGCACCACTCCAAGGAACTGAGTCTAAACAGGTCTACTCCTGTTCCCACTAGCCTCTTCTCTTCTATCTAGGGTAGGTAGGTTGGAAGGGAGGCATAAGCATTAATGGACCCCAAATTATGTAGATTTGAAAAAGTTCAAAGTCTACATTCTTCCCTTTTAAAACTTCTACTACTTCATTTAATGAAAACTTTAGTTTAATTTTCAAGAGTTTGTCCCACTGTATTTTTATTTTAATAAAGTTAATGTATCATGCAACCATGCACACACATAGAAATTAATGTTTTCAACATTTCTATAACCCAAATATTCTCTTTCAATTCTAAAAAAAGTCTTATACAATATGAAATACACTATTTTTTAATAAATTAAATGTGTTTCTAAAGAGGTAAAATAATGTCTTTCTCTAAATTACTTAGTTATGAAGTGAAAAAAATTAGGCAATGACATAATTATCATACTGCCTTTTCTAATGCTTCCTTGAGTACGGAAATCATATTATTTTTCCTTACCAATATACACTTCTATATGCCATAAGTCTTTAGACTACAAGGTTCAAGCCTAGAACTGTGAGGAGGTGACTAAATTAGACTATGGGAAATTACCTAGAGTTCAGGCATTTCCAATTCTTCTTCCAGTTACTGATACAATGGACACAGACGACTTCCCAGAGACACTGGCTCCACTGTGAAGGAAGAGTCCAAATGGAGAATTGGTGCAGGTCCCAGCAATCATCTGTTTCTGATCTTTCGCTACACAGATTAAACTAAAAATGAAATCCAATGAGAATATAGTTGAGCAGCCATGAAATTGGTTTAAAAATCCAAATTTCTAAATAAGAGAATAGTGCACTGTGTGATCTCGATCTTAGGAAGTGTTTATAAAAGCCTGAGAGGATTGATTACAGTAACAAGAATAGGTTTGGGGAGAGAAGCTAGCCTACATGAACAACTGGAATGGGAAAGCATTTAATCTCAGCCCAAACAGCACTTATCTACCAGGCTTCTGGGTATGTTGTTATTGTTTATCACGTTTTTACATTTCATGATTATGTGAGCATCATCTCTGCCACTCTTGCCTCCCGTCTTTTCCTGCCTTAACAAGATTGCATTTGATTTCACATGTACGAGATGTTCATTTGTGCTGCCACAGCAGAACCTAAGCTCAGTGCAAGAATAGCAGATTGCTTCTTCTATGGACCTGAAATTTGCCAACTAGCTAACTTCACATGCTGCCAGAGAAAGAAGATTGAAGCCATGTGTCAAAGTCGTCTCCTCCAGAAGCTTTTGGAAGCCAAGCCTGCACATCTGAATAACTGTCTCACACACCCCAGATCAGTAGTATCAAGCACAACATAGAACAAGAGACGAGGAGCTGTGAGCATCACACTAACTTAAGAGTAACCTTCCTGCAAACAGGTGTTGAAAAAATGAGTAATGGGCATTCCTAGCAGGAGGAGGGCACCACACCAATGCCCATTAAAACTCACTAAATGAAGTCAAGAAGTTCCATTGTGTCATTGCTTGAAGAGTTCCTCATCCAGGGAAGGTTGATCCAAATGAGATTTGGGTGCATTAATCTACTAGCCTTCTCACATCTTTTCAGTCACTTGTCACAATCATGGGAACTCAGGCCACACACAAAGCCCCCTCTTTGTAATATCACCCCACGACTGCCCAAAGAAACAACTTCAGCATTGTTACTAAGACTCGGGCTCAAAACTTTTCACCCAAAATAGACACCTCATACTCCTCACAGAGTGCTTTTCGGGTGGCTGTAAGATTGTGGTTTCACACAACCTCAAGAACATTTCTATTTTTATAAAATTCTTATACTTTGGCTGAAAAATTTTTCATCTGCTCTGGGACTGAGTAGACTTCTGGGAAGTCTACATAGTCTGTGTCAATCATAAAACACACAGCAATTTTGCTGTAGACACTTGACATCCAGCTATGAGTTAGAGTGATTTTCATCTGAGTTTTACATTAAGATTGTCAAGTAGTCAGGATACAATTGCAAGCAATCTTACCAGGCATGTTTGCCTCTGATTTTTAAATGTGTTCTAGAAGATTGTTATATAATAATCATCTAATGTTTTTAAGGGATAATTTTTATACTCAAAAATCTTAGAGACACCTTATAGAACTTCTAAAATATATTCTTAAACTCTAAACACCGTCATGATACAAGATTAAATGAGTGTAAATACAACCCTCTATATCCAAAAATTTCAGGTGAATTCCATATTTACGGTACTGAATTACTTCTTATAGTGTATGTTCAGGTTTTCAGGTAATAAACAATTTACTGTATGGAGATTTTCTTCCAAAAAACAAAACTGAGATTTAATGTGGTATTATTCCATAATTTCAGACCAATATTTTTTTACTCAATACTATTTTTTGAAATTCAAATGTAGTATGTGATATCTGTAGTAAGTCAGAAAACCAAAGTATAGTCAGATAACATAATCACATGTGATAATGCTGCATAGATAATCAGCATTTACATCTTATTTCCTATCCTTCTGATTCTTCGATGAATATTTATGAATCTACTCTTTTTGAGAAATTGCAAAAAAAAAAAAACCTCAGGCATAATATTTTATAATTATTTTTGGACTGAATAATTCATTGTTAATATTATCTTGTCATTAACTATTCTACAGCACAATGTCAATGACAAAATAATATTCCATTACATGGAAATAAATATTATGTTATATGGAAAATAATATTCCATTTTATGGAAATATACACTATGTCTAATCTAATGTAAATTGACATTAGAAGGTCATATTTGATGCTTAATGATGCTGTCAGGAACACTTTTGCATAAATCTCTCTATATTTTATCAGGTAATGCTCCCAAGTATGTGTTTAAATGGAGATTTCTAGGTTACTAAACAGTATTTAGTCTGCTTAATTTATCAAAACGTCCTACAGGAAAACATTCATATATATGAAATTGTTCTTTCTCCATCTTCTTTAGCTATGTCAGACAATAAAATTACACTGTCACCATGGTGAGCTATTGTTGGTGGGGAAAGGACTGAAGCCTAGATTGTTGTAAGAGCTGACTTTTGTTCTTCTGCGAGTGACCATAGCTGCTCTTCTAATTACAGGAGTCTACCAAGTTACACTTTCATTCCGTCCTCCCAGGCTCTCTGGAATCTAATACAGTAATGCATTGTTGCTTTTCTTAATGCTGTATATAATTTTTTGCTAAGCATCAAAGATGCTTATGTCTTTGGTGTTTTTAGTGAAGTCACCTCATTCTCAGAATTCAGGTGCTTCCTACCTTCAACCATTGCTTATTTCCTCTGATGTAGTAAAAATGTAGAGAACTCCATGAGTTTGCGATTAGCAGGGGAGAGTATATCCAACAACACGTTCTGTCTGTGTTCCGTAAGTCTTAAAAGGGAATGACTCTTTTCTAAAGTGCCAATCAAACTACTAATAATCTTTATAAGATGATACTTCGGAAGGGGGAGTAGAATTGAGGAAGAGACCTTCTAATCATCATAGTCCCACTGCTCTTCTGCCATATTGCGCTCTCCTGAATCCTAATTCTCTTTCCTCCTGGCAAAACCATCTTCTTATGTGGCATTAACAGAAACTGTTGGTTTGTCCTTTAGTAACTACTGTCTATCTCAGTTCTATACCCTAAGTACTTTTTATACGTTTCTTCCTTTCTATACCTGTCTTGGTGGCTCTTGTGGCTTTAATTGCTTTCAGTTTTACTATGGGCTTTTAACCTGCCTATGAGGCCCCAGAAAAGACAAACTGGACTTGACGCCGCAACAGGAGAGCAAATGGTATACAGTATGGTTCTTCTCATTTCAGCCTGATGCAATCTGTGGTTATTGGGTTAGCACATTAAGCAAAGGAATATACAAGATACCAGTCAAATTTTAGTATCACTTAATCAATGATTATTTTAGCAAAAGTGTATATCAAATAGCCTATGGAACATTATATTATTAGAAATCTATCCACTGCTTATCTAGAATTCAATATAAACTGAGGTTTTAATTTGGGTGGCCTTGTGTGGTTGGGAAAACACTAGGCAGGTAGCACTGGTTGCCAGAGTCAAGACTTCAGCCTGTCTTGTCTGTGTTTCCCATACGCTGTCTGACCCAGAGCCTGGTTTCACATACCAGGGGAAGAATTTTTAACATTAGACTAGAGTGAAAGGCTCAAGATCTCTGAAAGTTTTCAGGTATTATCAGTTGTATTTCACGAGATACTGATAAACATTGAAACCAGGCTCTAGAAAGGATTTGGAAAGAATGTAGATCATCCCATCTGGTTATGTGGAATGGAACAGAATTAGGCTTTATTTTGTAAGGACAGCACAGGCTGACACCAGAGAAAGATTTTACAAACCAGATGTATTTCCATTGGATGAGGAACACAAACACACACACACACACACACACACACACACACACACACACACACTATTTCTTTATAGCACATGAACCATACCTGCAGTAATAACACATATATTGGTGAATATTGTCATACATACTTTATACAAATGAACACAACTACACACAGATACATAACTGCTCTAATAAAAAGTAAAATGATTGATTCTGCATATTTCCGGGTAGTAAGATTATAGTGGAATATTTTTAGACATTTGAAATTTTCTAATTTTTCAGCACAACCCTCCAAAAGTCTATTCCTAGCATTGCCCACTATCAATAAAGAAGTTTATTTGAACAGATAATATAACACTTGAAATAGTCTGTTTTTCCTAAACTCTAAAAACCATCCAACACATTTCCCAATGTGTTTCTTTTCAAACCATACTCAAAATACGCTCAAACTTGCCTCTATTAGTCAAAACACTTTCTGTTCCAAGCCTTAGATAGTCAACTCAAAATAGTTGCATTTGGGGAAAAAAAGAAATAAAATTATATTGGTTTAAGTAACTGAAAAACCCAAAGATGAATCTGACTACAGACATAATTGCATTGTCACTCTGAGTTTTTATCATGCCCTAGAGAATGAATTTGCAAGCCAGAATAATTGTCCATTGGTAATTTGGGGACATTAACATTCAGTTGTAAAATAGAGAGATGAACTAACGGAGAGATATTTCTTCCTTGAGTTTGAAATTAAATTTATAAGTCTTTGTATTCCTTTGCTCTATAGTTTTAAATTTATTCCCTTAAGTATTTTAAACAATGGTTTCAGATGGAGAAAATTTAATTTGCATTTAAAATATACTAAAATGACTAAAGAAGTCTCTATTACTTCAGTAATTGTCATAAAGCTCTAGATATGAGTGTGATATGAGGGTTGGGGTTTCCTACTTGTTCTAAAATTATTTTAAAATTCTATGAAATTAGAATGAAAATTCATGGCTTTAACCAATTTATTTATTTTGCAACTATTCTTATTACTCTGGTGGGATAAAATTGGCCTTAGCTTCCTTGAAAAGCTCAGATGTCTGAAATCTTAACAGATTGTTTTCATCACAAACCTAGTAGCACTGTTTTACTTATTTCATTATTTTATAATTAATCCTCAGGACGGAAATTTTTATTCTTCTTAGAGTGGAATGTGCATGGTGTCAAAGAGGCAGCTGACTTCCTAGCTGTGTTTGCTTCCACATTGGATTTGCTTGGGGATCCGAAGTCTTTGATGTGACATCTGAAAGTATAGACACCTGAAGCGGTAGCCTTGTTAGAGTTTCTATCCCTGTAATAAAACACCATGTGAAAGCAACTAGGGGAGCAGAGGATTTATTTACTTCATCTTACAATGCTCAGGGTATACTCTACCATTGAGAAAAATTGGTATAGGAACTCAGACAAGAATCTGGAGTCAGAAACTAAAGCTGAAATAGTGGAGGAACACTATTTACTGGCTTGCTCCTCATATGTTGCTCAGACTGCTTTCTTATACACTCAGGACCACTTGTCCAGGGGAGACATCACTCACAATGGACTAGCTCTACCACCATCAATAATTAATCAAGAATACACCCCTCAGGCTTGCCCATAGGCCAATGTTAAGGAGGCATTTTCTCAATTAAAGATTCCTATTTTTGAGATGACTCTAGGTTGTTTCAAGATGGCACAAAATAACAAGCATAGGTAGTATTTTTCATGTCACAGTGTTTTTGATGACTTTGAAAGTTCACATTTTTAATTAAGTTCTATAATTTCTATTGTGCTACCTTATCCCCGTATATAAAATTTTAAAGGTAAAATTCTATGTTTTAAGTTTAAAATGGAGCATACAGATAGATGGTTGTAGATACACACTATATATGTGTATATTGCACACAAAAGTACACACATCAATCTTGCATGTTGATGTCATCTGGGATGCCTCAGCTCTAGAGGACATTTGCAAGTCAACTGTGGGACGTCTAAAGATGAGCACCATGATGCATGCTCATAATCCAGGGCGCATCATTCCCACAGACTATTCTGTGAACTCTACCTTCTGAGACTTGAGACATAAGAGGACCTCTACAAAAATGCTGAGTTGATACATGAGACCTTCTCATTCTTTTGTTATGATGAAACCTCACCTTCTTTATATTCCCTCTCCTGCTAGGTTTAGAACTTTTAAAGGTAGTTTTTAAAAATCACTCTCGCGTGTGCCTCTGAAGCATTCAGTCTAAGCTCTAAGGTCATTTTATCCACAAAGCATAGAACAGATGAACAGCTAGAGATGCCGTTCTTCAGATGTAGATCCATCTGGCAGAGGCTGGGTTCTTCCCAGATGTTTTCTGCTTCCTTCCTCTGTCTTCCTCCTTCTATTGTCCCTTATCTTATCCCTCTCCCTTTTCAACTCCTAACTTGGTTGAAAGGTAACTTCTTCAGAACCAGAGCAGAGAGGAAACACAAAAAGGCTCTGGTTTAAAAATATTTTTTCCTTGGCATCACATTCACAGTTGGCATCCATTTTTCTCCCTAAACAACTGTGAGATTTGTAGTAGCATACTTAGCCTCCATGTGTGTTAGATTTCTTATTCATTAGTAAGAGCAATAAGAATTCTTCCAGCACACAGGTTTGTCAAGAAAACTGAAATATACAGAAACTTTGAACACAACACTTACTCCCACAAAAGAATGAATGCGAAGGACTTGGGCCTCGAATCTCTTTACTCTACAAATTTCTTCTTTTTTATTTTCACATAGAAATCCCTAATCTTTGATTCTTCTCTCCTTTCAAATTTTGTTCTTCAAGATTACGATTCAAGATTCCTTGAGACTTCTTAGGCACTTTCAGACATGTCAAATGTAACCCTTACAGTGAATCTTTTATGTTTTCCCCATTAAAAAAAATAGATTGAAAACTAACAAGATAAAAGAAAATAATTGCAAAAATAGTATATTTTCAATTTCATTTCCTTTGGTATAACTTCTCTAAAAGTGTGGGCTTTGCTGACTTGCATAATCATTAGGTCACTTTAGCCTTGTTCCATACCAAAAAAAAAAAAATTCTTTCTAAGTTGGTACAGTATTGTTTTGTTTTCCGGTGGACTATATGATCACTGAGAATTGGGTTTATTAGCCACGCTCCTCTAGAGGAACAGAATTTCTGTGTGTATGTATGTATGCATGTATGGGTGTGGTCCAGCTAGTCAACAATTGCTATCTACCAATGGAATGTACAAGAATAGAGTCTGTGAGGCTAGTTGAATCATCTGGCCTTCAGAATATGTTGGAGTCCCAAAGAGGTAGTCTCAAATGCCTGTGAAGGAATGGACTTGCCAGTAAGAGTAAGAGTAAGCAGACAAAGAAAGAACTTGCATATTCCATGTTCTTTATATAAGCTGCCACTAGAATATGTGGCCCTGATTAAGGTATAGCGTCCCATCTCAAATATACAGATTAAAAGTAGGTCTTCCCACTTCAAATTATTTATCTAAGAAAAAAATTCCTCACAAGTATATCTAGCCTCTTGGGTTTTACTTAAGTTCACATGTAGTCAAGTTGACAATAAAGCAGAGTTATCACAAGTCTATCCCTTGTCAGCCTGATATAAAATCCTATCTTCTTATGTCATGCTTAATTTACAAATGAAATCAATCAGGTCAAAATATGATATAAATATCCCATGTGTAAATCCAAACAGATTATATATTTACCAGATCATAATTATGCTTAACATGATATAACTATTCCACATAAAACCGCAAATGCATTGTAAATTTTAGAATTGGTAGCAATGCTACTTGAGGAGCATACTTTTGGTTCTCAACTGATATTCTCTTAATTGTTGTTACACTTCACAATAAACAAATTGAGGGAGCTGGGTGTGGTGGCGCACGCCTTTAATCCCAGCACTCAGGGAGGCTACGCTGGTGGATCGCTGTGAGTTTGAGGCCAGCATGGTCTACAAGGTGAGTTCAGGACAGCTAAGGCTCCACAAAGAAACTCTGTCTCAAGGAGGAAAAGGAGGAGGAGGAGGAGGAGGAGGAGGAGGAGGAGGAAGAGGAGGAGGAGGAGGAAGAGGAGGAGGAGGAGGAGGAGGAAAGAAAGAAAACTGAAAGAAAGAAATTGAGGGGGAAAAAATCACAAATATCTGTACAAACATCCTTAACAAAATATGACAGACACGCTTATATCAACTATAATCTTCATTTCTGTAATTGCTCACATGACTTTAGCTGATATTTATAACTACTTTCCTCTACTACTCATTCTGTGTTTTTTCTACCCTTACCAATCACTTCAGCAGGTATTGGTTCTTTTCCTGTAGGGATGACCCATACCTTCATTCCTGAAGGGTCTATGCCCTTTGCCATCCCTCCTAGATAAGACTGTTGTGGTTTTCCATTGACTTTAATCATAGGACATGGTAGAACCAAGAGATGTCCTAAAGGATCTCCTGCACTTCAAACATAATCTTTATTACCTCCATGGTAGAGAATCAATACAAGAAAATGAAAAAGAATTTTAAAAATGTTTAGGACAATTTCCTTATTTCATTTGCATTGAGATAGTTTTTTCCAGAAGCCTGAGCTTTGCTTACTTACATGACTGTTAGGTAACTTTAGTCTGTTTTCATAACAAAATCATGCTTCCCTAAGTTGTTAACAATATTTTTCTCTCTATTGGTAGACTATGCCAACACTCAGTGGAACTTGGATACTACGAATTTTACTCTTTGTATTCTCCTTAAGACTTAGCATAAGGCTTAGCATATGTTAACTTGCAAAATCTGAAATAAAAATATGAATATCATTTTCATAAATCTCAAAAGTGATGTAGAAACAAGAAGGATACTCTCCTTAATTAACTGATTAACAATGCAAAGAGGTTTTTTTGAGAAAGTAGAGCAATGAGGAATCTATTGTGATGAAATATGACAAAGCATTGTCATTAAAAAGAGAAAAAAAAAGGAGTGTAGTGGTGCCCAGAAATCAAAATTTGACACATTGTAAAGTGGGAAAGCTTTCACTCCTGCAAAAAGATCCTACACATCTTCACAGCTTGCTGTCCCCAGCGGATTCATGCTGACTTCATGACTTCATCTGCTCCATCTCTTCCTGTCCAGGCTCTCACGCATTCGTTTGAAGGCAGCCTGAAGTTTTGAGGCAGTGGTTACAAGTTTAATCACATGCATCATGTGTTTTCTTACCAATGTATTCTTTCTGCTTAAGAAAAGAGATTTGTTACATAGTATTTCAAATACTGTAAAGGTGTCTATATAGCATCATTTCATTTAATCCTCACTACACACTCCTTTAAAGTACTCAGTGAAAATATAATTGTCCTTATTTTTAGAGAAGGTGTTTTCAAATTCAGTGTGAATAGGTTTATACAAGAGTGAAGTAATAGAAATCCAAGGTTTAAACTGAATGACAATAACACAAAATTGTTACTAGCTGCCTAATCTGAACATTTCCCTATAGCATGGAGGAGAGAATGGAAGCTCTCCCATGGAAATATAGGTGGCAGTCTAAACTAAAGTACAACGGAAATGTATCAAGGAAAATATTCAATTGTGCCCAATTCTGATATAACTATGAATTTTGTCCCTTTAAATTGTCCTTTATGGCTGTATTGATCATCCCTAGAATGTAACAATTATGTACTTGCATACTTGATACAAATCATCTGGTAATGGGAGTAAGGAAAAAACAACAACAACAACAATTAGTTCCCAGTGTGCTATCTTGAATAACTGCTTTTTTTTTTTTTTTACAAAACTAGCACAGTGCTTGAAGACCAACCCATCTCTAGAAATAACTCCATTGAATTAAAGAATATTTTATAATAGTAAAAGTAATCAGAAAAAGCGTAAATAGCTACCATTGAATTTCAGGGAATTCCAGGGTATAATTTGAGGGTATGGTTTGGCTGGATGTCTGGGTTGTTTCACCACAAGTGTGAACCTAAGGAACACACATTTATCAAATGTGAAATGTTCAATGACTGCTTCTACTATGCGCAAACCCATTGTGGACTTCCCATGGTCATGAGGTTATGACTGAATGTTCAGTCACCTTCTTTGGAACGTAAATGAATGCCTTCCTTTATGAGCTGTAGGATATTTTTCAGCTGACATATAAGGTTCCCCCAGTGTACCTAAGAAGAGAGCACAGAGAGAACCCTATAAATGCCCTGTGGTTACCGAGGCCCGTTTTGACTCACTCTGGCAGAAATCGTATTTTACAAAAACTGAAGAAAAGTCTCAAAGTTATTGTGTGGTGCACAAGATGCTGGGTCCTAGGCAAAGTCATCTTCACTCAGCATTTACCACAGGTTTCCCCCCCTGTGTTTCAAAGTGTCAAACTGACTCCTTTGCAGATTCACATCCTTGTTTTAATGGGAAATATTTCTCCTGCAGAAGTTACTGTCACATCAGTGGAGACGTAACCGAGTGTCTGCACCCATCCCTCACGTCCTATAGCAGACTTAAGGTTCTTTTTATATATTTATGTCATCATTTCATTAATCCTCGGCTAGATCCCCCAAATGATAGAGGCTGGGTCTGATTTGTGTTTGTCTCACAGAACCTGGCAGTGGTGTTAAATATGTGGATGACGAGAAGCCAGAGGTGTGGCCTACGGAAGATCTTCAGGGTACTGACTGCAATCATAGCATATCTAAAACGGCCCACTCAGCCAGGGCAGAAATGGTGAAGAGCTCCACAGGGGGGAATACTATACAACAAAACCCAAGCCCAAACATGCAATGTTACAGCTCTCTTCGATAACGTTTCCAACCTTTATGTTGTGTTTGCTAACATTTTATTGTATATACTTCAGGCTGACAAATGGGGTAAATTTCTGAGTGTGGTTGTCTCTGGGAAAGTTGAAGTTGAAGCTTCTAGAAACTATAACAGTGTTCATGGAAGAAGAGTACTTTGGGACACAGCGGGAATAGAAAACTGAGTGGGTCAACAGTGTTCTGTGGCTACAGGAAGAGCAGGGTGGGGCCTTATGGGGTGACTGACCTACTGCACAGAAAGTAAAACACATTCCAGGAGATACTTTGTCTCTAGTTAACAGAAGGGACTTCTGGCTTGTACTCCTCCTCCACAATGCTCACATGCAGTGTACACTAGAGGAAATGTCTGGCTGCCACATACTTTTGTCTCAAAGACAACTGAAGGAAAGCATGTTGCAGACAGGAGGCCATCATAAGCCTGGTGTTTCACTCACAGCTTTAAACACCTCCATGTTGCAGAGAGTGGTTTCTCCTATGGCAGATTGCCGTGTTAACTTAATTCACAGACAACACTTTCAAACATAACAAACGCAAACACAAAAGTTTGCAGGCCTATTTCTCAGGCTCATATACAAAGTGTCTATAATTACACAAATTCTTATTTTCTCCTGATTTTCTCCCCTTAGAGGAAACTGCGGCTGACAGAGAATCATAGAGTCTGATAGGTCTGGATGGACATATGCTTCTCATATATACCTGTGTCCAAACTCACTAAGAGTTTCCTTTATTTCATATTGTATTTTCATCTCTTTAAATTTTCTTCTTTTTTAATTCTTCCAGTAAAGCATGTAACATTATATATAATGAAAAATAAACATAATAAAGAAGTCTCAGAATGCTAGGTGGCATTATCTATGATATTTAAAAATTGTTGTAATAATTTTGATTAAACTTTCACTAAGGAAATTGTATAAAGCATCACTGGGGAAAAATCACATATTAATCATTTCTTGTTTTACCTCCTCATCTAGCTAGTGAATTGCTTGAAATATGAAGCATATACATGCAATGTTAGACTACTAGTAAATTAAAATAATGGTAAAATTGTGAATAGAAATAAATTCTTTCATTAACACCAGTAAGCATATGATTTTCAAGAAAAGGAAGCTGGGAGCAGGTTTATAAGATGCCATATTTTATAATTCTATTTTATTTTTATTCCAGAAGTATATGGTCAGAGCAAGGAAATAATATTAATAGTGACTAATAGATAAATACCCACAATGTTTTAAAAATGTTTTTAGTTTCCAGAGCATATGGAGATGGTCTGGACATATCCAATATAGCGAAGAGGAAGACCCAAAGGAATGCAGTGACTTACAACAAGGTGACAGTGCAGTTGTCCTCCATGTTTGAGCCAACTGCTCCAGGATGCTGGCATCCCAAAATGAGTATGATGGTCACTAACTGGTCAAAATGGAAATGATATTATTATAGTCCCATTTGAAGGGAAGACCAATTCAAAATTTTCTGTGGTGTCAAACAGCCACTTTCCATGACTTGCCTATCTTCACTATAATGCATAGAAGATTGAGTCAACCATGAATCAGCTGATACAGTCATCTGTACAATATGTGACAATAAAAGAATTAAATATATCCCTACATTACTTTTATTGAACTCTACAAATGATCTATAGAACATGTGTCTAGAAAAACTTTGAGTGATATGAGAGGGAAGGAAAATATTTATGTGGTACTGCCAAATAAAAGAGCCAAAATAACATGTGTATGAAAGTCAAATTTATTGCCAGCAATTTCCTTACCCAAACAGAGCACTCCCTCATCTTACAAAATACATAACTGCACATTCTTACAGAAGAGCACTGAAAAGGCTGCTATTAATAAAATTATAATATTGAAATAATCTGCTTATGGATGATTAGTTACAGATTTCATGTCCAGGTTACCAAATCTGCAGTGCGATTTTCAGCTGGCCCTGCATTTTCATCTCTACTTATAACAAAAAAAGAATCTGTCAGATGAAAACACGCTACTTCCCAGGTTAGTCTGCGTTTTATACATAATGAAACCCACTTGCCTATTACTCCATCCCTTCTACACTTTATCTTCTACACTTTGTACAGCAATTTCTCTGGAACTCAAACACTGTCATCGCACTCCTTTAAGGAGCACTTCCATTATTATGTAGCTCTGCCTGGCTCGCATTCTTGTCTTCCCACTCTTTGTGAACTTACACCCACAGTGTGAAGTTTCTCCCAGGAACTGCAGCTACCTCGTATCTCACAGCTGCTGCCCTTTGGGTAATGCCCTTCTCTTCACTGCTGTCTACCTTCCTACTACTGTTCCTCCTCCTCCAACACTCTCCTCAGAAGGCTCTCTCGTGCAAACCATCCCAGGTTCACTGTTTTATTTGATGTCTCCTCCTTTTCCAGTTTCCCTAAAAAGCCCCGTGCCTTTACGATCTTACTCTCATGGTCCATCATAAGTAGCACACAGTGGAC
Organism: Acomys minous; assembly: GCF_964271855.1. Lineage (NCBI taxonomy): Eukaryota > Metazoa > Chordata > Mammalia > Rodentia > Muridae > Acomys > Acomys minous. Next base: position 36,743,905 of record NC_140495.1, read on the forward strand.
ACACAAAAATATTGCAACATTTAACTGAATGAACTGAGTTGAATATCTTATCAAGATCAGCCTTAAGTAGTACTTGCTAAGAAACTCAAACTTCAAACAAAAGAACAGAAATTTAGTAAGATGAATGGTACTTCAAGAAATTGAAATTTTATGGTGCACGCCTTTGATCCCAGCACTCGGGAGGCAGAGGCAGTCAGATCACTGTGAATTCAAGACCAGCCTGGTCTACAAAGCGACTCTAGGACAGCCAAGGCTACACAAAGATACCTTGTCTCGAAAGAAAGAAAAAAAAGAAAGAAATTGAAACTTCATCTTCAAAGTATTTTTAAACCCAGGAGCTAATTAAAACATAACAATGACTGTCAATACAGCATATCCAAACAGTAGCAAATGCAGCCCTTTTCATGCAAACATACAAAAGTGCTGACTTTACTCCTGGCTTTACCACTGTTCCTAGTAACAGATGGTCTGACTCTTAGACCCAAACATAGACAGTTTAACAATAAAGTGCCTAAAATCACAGATGTGACAGAATAGAGTAGAAAAGGCCCATAAACCCTCAAACTTTAGTTTCTCATTCCAAGCCCAGGTGCCTCCTCATTCCTTGGGAAGGCTGGGATCCAGTCCTGGCTCCAACCAGGCCTTCATCCAAGCATTCCTGAAACCCTTCCACCTACCCACCCTCCACTAAATGCTTTCTAAGCTTTCCTTAAAAAGTGGCACCAAATGGGAATCCTCTCCAGACCTGCTCCAGGGCAAATGTGAAAAGTGTGTGTCGAGAGATGAAGGACATCTTTCTTCTTTCTTCAGTTTTGCTCTGAGACTCAAAGGTGGTTTTGGTGCTTTCCCCTTACCTACTAGATAGCATGCCCCAGACTCATTGCTTAGTTAAAACTTATGCATAACGATCATTTTCTTAATCAATATACTCTACCTGAGTTACTTAGTTCTCATGTATCAAGAGGCTACAGATCCTCAAGCACATCCTCCAGTTAACATACACAATCCCACTGAAGTACTCTGTCCTCTGCCACCCAAGGAGCTGCTGCATGTTGGGCAGTTTTGTGTAATTCACAGTATCTGGAATCCTTTATACCTCAGCTGTAATCTTTCATCTTGTTTCTTCATCTAACAAGACGGATTCAAGTCTGGTCTTTGTTTCCTTTTATATTTGTCAGCGTATAAATTAAAAGTTCTGAAAACATAATTAACAATTGTTTCGAGGGGGGAAATCAGGTATACACATGAGTGTACACAAGTACAGTCACCCAAGGAAACTCTTCATTTATAACTTCGGTTCTGCTACGAACATCTGGAGATTTCTTTTTTTTTTTTTCATTTTTTTCTCCTTTATTAATTTATTCTTGTTACATCTCAATGGTTATCCCATCCCTTGTATCCTCCCATTCTTCCCTCCCTCCCATTTTCCCCTATTCCCCTCCCCTATGACTGTTCCTGAGGGGGATTACCTCCCCCTGTATATGCTCATAGGGTATCAAGTCTGTTCTTGGTAACCTGCTGTCCTTCCTCTGAGTGCCACCAGGTCTCCCCCTCCAGGGGACATGGTCAAAGGTGAGGCACCAGAGTATGTGAGAAAGTCATATCCCACTCTACACTCTACTGTGGAGAGTGTTCTGTCCATTGGCTAGATCTGGGTAGGGGTTTAAGGTTTACCGCCTGTATTGTCCTTGGCTGGTGCCTTAGTTTGAGCGGGACCCCTGTGCCCAAATCTGGAGCTTTCAAAGACCACAATGTGTCTTTGAAAGTTTGCCAAATGAAATTCACTTTATGGGCTTTAATTGTCCTGAAAATTAGTGTATACTAATCTGTGATGACTGTGCAGCTCCCCAGAATCTGATCCCAAGATCAGTCTAGACTGGGAATCTTGTCAGCTTTAGTTTTTATTAGTCAATAATTGAAAATACTGAAATGCTCAGCCTTATAAATGACTGACACTGGGATACTTAGATATATTTTTATCAGCTTTACTGTCACTTTAAAATATTTTATTTTCTTCATTACAAGAAAAATCAGTACTTCTTCTGCTTCAGAGTTAAACATATACAACACAATAAGCAGAATCATTTTGCACAGATGTTCCTTGACTATTAACGGAGCTATGTGCTATTATGTCTTAAATTTTTTATTTTTGGGTCGGGCGTGGTGGCACACGCCTTTAATCCCAGCACTTGGGAGGCAGAGGCAGGCTGATCACTGTGAGTTCGAGGCCAGCCTGGTCTACAAAGTGAGTCCAGGACAGCCAAGGCTACACAGAGAGAATCTGTCTTGAAAAACCAAAAAAAAAATTATTATTTTTTAAAATTATAAGTTAAAATTGCATTTAATGTGCATCACATACCAGCCATTGAAGTGGAAGTTCCTGGTATCTTTAAAAATTCAATTGTGAAATGCCAAATAAACCCAGTAAACTGGGATACTTTTTTCCAAAGTTGACATCACAGGTAAAGTTTCCAAAATTTCAAATTAAATGTATATATATATACACACACACACATAGAGAGAGAGACCAATAATAGCAGTACATTATGCATCAATAGCAGCAACAGGTTTTTCAGTTTACCATGGTGAGTTGGTATTGTACAGAAATTAACCTCTATATTGGTCTACAAATGTTGGACTTAATTTTCTTCCATTTGTACAGTGGTAATGAACTATATTAAATATGTAAGGTCTTATCTATGTGGGTTTTATTATAAAAACTAATAAAGTATTCTCTAAATAATGAAAAAAAAACTCAGTTGTGCTGTGTGACTATGTTTTTTGTTTTGTTCCCAAATGTGGGATGTGGGAATGATATTCCACCTCTGAAAATAGACTGGTAATCTTTTTTAGCTGAAAAAAGACTCGTGAGAGGCCACATAATGGTTTGCTGGAAGCTGTTTTATGTGAGAGGCATGGTTTTTTGCCAGCTGCAATGGATACTTGCGTGGACTCCGAGAAAGGATAAATAGAAGCCCACAGACAGTGAGACAATACTTTTACATCTCTCTAGTTTACAATGGTTCACATCCCTTTACTGGTCTTCACTTTTCTATACTTCACTTCATAGAGAAAAATGCTCTGGAGAACATTTCTTTTTTTAATTTTTTATTAATTTATTAATTTATTCTTGTTACATCTCAATGGTTATCCCATCCCTTGTATCCTCCCATTCTTCCCTCCCTCCCATTTTCCCCTTATTCCCCTCCCCTATGACTGTTCCTGAGGGGGGCTTCCTCCCCCTGTATATGCTCATAGGGTATCAAGTCTCTTCTTGGTAGCCTGCTGTCCTTCCTCTGGGTGCCACCAGGTCTCCAGCTGAGTCTTGCTGCTCCTACTGACTCATGCAGCTTCGGCGGAATCTTGCCGGTCCTAACTCATGCCCATACGGCAGAGTCTTGCTCTCTCTCCTACGCTGTGCCTCCACGGCTATTGTTTGCTGTTTGCTGGTCTTCTGGTGTCATAACGATTAACACTGGAATCACCCCCAAGAAACTACATCTAAAGAGGTCTACAACCCCCTTTCCTGCTAACTGTATTTCTCCCCTACCTTGGGTTGGTGGTTTGGAGGGTAAGTAGAAGCATTTAAGAACACTAAATAAAGCAGGTTCTTCGATAAATCTAAGCCTACGGGTGGCATCCTGCCATGACTTAGCCATAATGGGTAACTTTGCGTCTAATGCTGTGGAGGTTCTAATAGGATGGCAATACTGTTCAAGGAGGTCAGCTAAGTTGTGCCTTTGCTGCTGGCTTCCCTCCTGCCTTGCTTCCAGACGGGGTTTTCAGGTTTTGCTTCATAGTCCTCATATGTTCCATTTTGGAAAAGATTGTGGGGAAAGCTGGAAACTCAGAAGGTTCACTCAATTCTCTTGTTTAAGAAAGGTTTTTTCAGAGTTGGCTATGCACCTAGAGAGTTTGCGAATAGAGGCTGAAGTGCTTGGAAAGCAAAAAGACCCAGCGGGAACAGAAGAACAGAGTTAAGGCTTGGTGTCTGAGACTAGAAATTCCCCACATGATAAGACAGGGAAGCAAACTAGGCTGGAAGGCAGAGTGCCGCCCAGCCCTGCCCCACATACTTTTGCTGCCAGGTGCCCAGAGCACCTCCATGAGGCGAGGGGCCAGGGAGAAAAGGAGGTTGTTTAGGGAAAGTGGGTTAGTGCTGAACAAAGTGCACCACCATAGGAGTTGCTAGGGCTATGCGGGCGCCATCAGCCTTCCCAGTCTTTGTGCAGCGTATGCCTGCTAACTATGGTGGCCATGCTTATAATGAGTTGACATGGCATCCAATACATATGCTGGGCCTAAAGCAGTTTAAAGAGGCTGTTGTAGTGTATGGATTTGCATGCTCCATTTGTTAAAGAAATATTAACTAACTGGGCTGTGCAGCATACAGTTATTCCCCAAGATTGGAAGGGATTGGTGTCAGCTGTGCTACAAGCTGGTCAACAATTACAATGGTGAAGGCAGGAAGCCACAAAAATAGAGCAACCTAAGTGTTCCTCAAAGGCCCATGCATTGAAGGTTTGGACACCAGCCTTTCGCACTCTTGTGGTGTGGTGGGGTTTTTAGAAGGTGGGGCTTAATGGAAATTCAATGTACAAATAAAGATTTCATCCTTTTCTGAGCACATAATTTATGATACTTATTTTATATCTTTCTAGATAGCCTCTGAGAAAAAAAAGGATAATGTATTTTTAAAAGTTCGTTCCTATGCCACGAGTTTTCTTTTATAAACAAAATAAAAATATGTTTGGAGGTACCACATCTTCCCAGACTTGATTCACATTCAGTATGTTGCCCCTCTATTGCTCAGGATCTCCACTCGTGCTCTGTCATTTCTCACAGTCCACATAAAATTTGAAATTGCAGTATTTAAAGCACTGTGTCCATGATTATCAGGATGACTTAAACAAATAAATGTGTCAATTCATATTTCAGAAGCACTTTGCATCCTGACTCAAAATAAAGTTTAAATTTTTTTAAATTGAAGCATTTTCGAGTTTTAGGATTCTAGGTAACCCTTTCAAGAAATACATATTCTTGGAAACACTATTTTCCTCAAGAAATACAACTAAGGATGCCCAATGCAGAATTCTTAGGTGATAATCTACATTTCCACCAGATCACTACATAATTTACATGCATACTAAAGTAAGTTTTAATGACATGACTCCTAAAATTCTAAGACCGAGGCACATGCCTAAGGATAACACAGAAAGATCATGAGCTGGAGATGAGCATGGGTGCTACAGGAAGATATCAGATGAAAACCAGAGAATGAGGAGACGGGGAAGGAGGAGGGGAAGAACAGAATAAGCACACCCAGGTGTCGGTTGACTGGGAAAGGCCATTGTTTCTCTGAAAATGTAATTTGTTCAATCTTGCTGGTTAAACCGCAATGTTGCTTTTAATCTTTTCTTATCACCATTTAAAAAATAACCCTGTGGCACTTTTTTTTGCCTCCATGGTTGATCCTAGTAAGGTTTTCTTTTTTAATCAGTCTTACAGATTTTGTTCCAGTGAGTTTTTTGTCCTTTATTGATTGCACATTTTCACCTCTGAATGTTTTATTTCATTAATTATTTTAATATGGAACAGTTCTAGAGATCCTGGTAGCTCTTGACTCATTAGTGTAATTTATTACTCAATTTTATAAAGCATTTAACATATATTTAATTAACTTAACCTTAATACCCTTCTCTCAATTTGTATAATTTTTACAAGCATCAGCTACTCTGCAGAAATAATTAAAGAAGCTAACTGAAATACTAAATTAAAATTTGTTCCTGAACTAATGATCCTGAATGACTCATCTCTGGTTCTGATTATTAGTATCGTTTGTTTGGTGGTGGTGATTCTTTGGTTTAGGGAAAGTAATACTTCACATTGCTGCTCTGATTTGCACCTCTTCTGAGAACACTTAACAATGTGTTCAATGTGCCTGGTTTTGCCAGCTCTGGTCTTAACCTGTACTATTATTCCTAATTTTCACTCTCTTGAAAAGTAAAAAATCAATTGATTACACCATCATAAAAGGTAAAACAGTAATCTGTAAGAACAAGTCTGAACTATTTCTCAATATACATGAACTTTTCACCCAGAGAATGTGAATGCAGCTACAAAGATGGACTTTGATAATATTTAGATTCTCAGTGGAATTACAAGGAATTGTGTTGCTGAAAATGTGAGTCTACACCATTGCAATTTGACTGTGGAATTAGTAAGACAAAGGAATTGGAGATACCTGAAGGCCAAATAACTAAAATTAAGACATAATATTACATGTTTCTGCATACAAAAGTCATCTTCTAATTGATAGCTGAAACGTCTAAGTGTTAAACTAGATGAATTCAGATTATAAATTTGGAAAGGTTTCTTCTGCAAGGCATGAAACAATGGAACCATTCATTAATTGTTCTTCATTTGTTGAATGCATTAAGAAATGGAAACATTACTTGAAATATTAAACAATGCATTTCAGAGTTTAATGCTACTTAGAGACATTTTTATCCATGAAGAAAAGCATTTTCCCTCCTACTGTGTATAAAATAATAGCCTTTAATTTTTTCGTCTTTATAACAGCTGGAGATCAAAGCATATAGTTATCTCTTAGCATATTCAAAACATCGTTGATGTAGATTATATCTATTTCATTTATAATATGTAAAAGTAAAAGAATCAACAGAATTCAGTTATTTTAAAGTGATCTTAAATCATAGCTAAAATTAATATTGTAAGAAAAAATAGAATTATGACTTCAAATCTCAATAGAATTCCACCTGTCTCCAAATTCATGATGATATAAAGTGGCAGCGTAATCTAGGTTGAAGACAAACCTAAAACTATGGCTGTATGTTTTGTTTTAATCAAGAATTGTACATACTTAACCAGGTATTATTACAATACACACACAGAAAACTCAATCATCAAAGAAAGATAAAATTGATAACTAAGTTAGTAGATAATTTTAAAGATGGCCAGTTTTGATCCTTAGTTAATTGGACTACTGAATAGAACAGTTGCCATTTGACTAACTTCAGAAGGTCGATTTTACTCTTCCTCCAAATGACATATCCCAACAGTTGTTCAAACCTCAATTACACCTATAACTTATATTCATATTTACATTCATATCATCATAATTTAATCATCTAACTTCTACTTTATGTTGTTCTCTAAAATAAGTATGATCTTAATGGGTAATGTTTCTAAAACAGAGTTTTTGGCACCCTGCTTAAAAGCGCGTATACAATCAGACAGACTAGGTAAATAGACCTGGGAGAAACATAGTCTACTTTGTCTACTAAGAGGAAACACAGCAGGCATGACAAATTGAAAGTAAAGCATAGGAAGATGCAGAATTAAAGTGAGATGTGTGACATAGCCTGCGGGCTGACATGTCCCAGATTGAGGACAGCTGTACAACCACCACTACTAGGACCCAGCTATCAGAATGTCCCCACACATAGGTCTCCTGATATGGTGCTATGTGGGGCCTTTGACCCAGAGTACCTATCATCAGTAAATGAGACATCCCAACCTTAACCCTAAGCTAGCCATCCACACTGGTGTCAAGGAAAGCTAAAGAGGAAGATGAAGAAAGTAGCACTGGGAGGGAAACAAATTTGAAGAGGAAGGCACATTCATTGCAGAAGCAGAGGAAGGGAAATACCCATGGTTCCTTTCATGTTATCAGTCCTAACCTTGTAACTGCCAGGAGGTGTAGGCAATACATAATTGCCTGCTATGCCTTTGTGCAAGAGCGCTCCCTCTTGTTTGTCAAGGACTAATTTCTAACTTCAGTTCATGACTAGCCTACCCTGCCATAACAGTTTTCAAAGGCAAGCACCTTAAATACGTGCCTGCCAGACTAGCCCTGCAATGTTGACTGCCTCCTCTCAGTGACTAGAATGAGTAAAATGAGAAACAAGAAAAATAATCTTTCCTTAGGGGTGTCTCATCAGCTGGTAACTGTTGGCATTAGAGTTCAAGGAGCCCCATTGTAGAGGTGTCAGATTCTTGGTGACCTTGAACAGAGACCTAGGGACAGAAGCAAGGAAGGTGAGAGAACTGATTCAGAAAGGATATACTTCGAACGGAGAGAACCAGATGAGACAGGCAAAAGCCACTGTCATCCCTGTCCCTCTGCACAGTTTAGGTTGTAGACTCTGGGGCTCGTTTCCAGCGTGGGCTCTTCTGCACATCCTCCATCTGGTAAGTGCAGCCCTACCCTAACTTCACGTGTCTCCACCTAAGGATGTGTATGTACTGTGACGTAGTATTGGTCATTGTTAGAGAATCAAGCACCATTGCATCTCTACCAATAGGCTGACTTGAGCTGGCCTCAGCCAGGTAGATGCTGCCTCTCTCTTTCCCTATTTTATCTTTCCATATGCTAACTTTGTAAGGCTTGAGAAAGCCATCCTGAGCAGCATGTTCCACTCTATTCTTCTGTCTCCTTTTCTCTGCTATAACTCAATACATGGACAGCTTGAATGTATTTCTAGAGTGAGTCTTGACTTAGGTTTAGAAGGTTGCCTGAGACTTCAGCGTTAAGTGCCTCCATCTTTGCAGGCCATAGCTTTCCGTCAGACTGTGGTGCTTAATTTCTCACTAGCTTACCCTTCTAATACCTAGATAACCAAATCAACTCTTTTTTTATTCACTTTAAGTCTACTATTTGATCACTTTACAAGGTGAAAATGTTAATTCCAGTCCCTAACTTTCAGTCCATAGTAAGTTTTCATGTGTTTTTTTTTTTTTGTAGTTCCTCATTATCTTTAATATCCAACAGCCAGAATAGAATACATATGGAATTTTTTAAATTCTTCCTCTTGAGGTTTCCTGACATGTGTAGAGTGGCTATCCATTGCCCATAACTGCTGATAAGAAAGTCCTTAGCTATGATCTTTACGCAGCATTCCTTAGCTCTTCTACTGTGCTGTAGTCCTCTTCCTGGTTCACTCTTGGGCTCTACTCTGATGCACAGCTTGTTATTTCACAGTCCCGTGGATCCCCCACTCTTGTGTTTTATGTATTCTCTTTGTACTTCAACTTCAGTAAAATCTGTTGACTTATCTAACTTCACTTATCTTTTTTGGTGATGTGTGGTTTTTATTAGCAAATCTGTCTTCAGAATGCTTCCTTTTGGATATTATGGTTTTTACATTTTTCGATTTATCTTTTACAGTTTTCACTTCACTACTAAAAATTTCCACATCTTCATGAACGATGTTTCTACTACATCATTCAACAAAAAAGGTATAATTGCTTTAATTTTCTCTGAAAATATAAACATCTGGGTCATCCCTGTGAGCAGTTGGGCCAATTGTCTCCCAAGTATGCTAATCTTTGCATCCTATTGATTGTAGATTTTTACTTAATGCATATAATTATTTCTAGAGACAGGAGAGACTGAGTCATATCCTGTTTACGCATGGGTTTGGCTCTTCTGATTTCTTTCTTTTGTGGGCATGTTCAGTCAGTCTACCCAGGAGGTGAGCTACTGCATAGTTATGTGTTTCTGTGATCTCCTCCAGCACATTGCAAGCTTCGCATTTAGCTGGACACACTGACTGCTGAATCTTATGCTTGGGATAGGCTGCACTTAGGTGGAACTCTCACTTGTGTGTATCCTAGCTTTCAGTGACTCCTTGATACCTGCATCTCATGTGGATCCCTCTTCTGTCCTCTTATCTAACTCACCCCAAAACTACACTACTGGGTTTGGTACTTGGTACTAGAACTGCTTCCTCATGCTAGTATGGTCAGCCATCTTGATGCCTCATTTCTTTAAAGACATCCTTATGGCCCTGAGATTGAACTACAGGGTTTGTCTTACCCCTGCCCTCCCTGGCTCATGATGGCTGTACTATATGTTGTGGCTGTGCTGGGTGAGGTGTGAGTGTGTCCTCTTGATGAGGATTTCTGCTTTGGGTTCCATGTAGTTCAGAATCCTCTGTGCAAGAGTCTTTCTGCCTCCCTCTGCAGGCAGTTTTTGCATCTATTTATCCATAAAATCCTATGGAATTTTAAGCTCTAGGAAGCAATGAATTGGCATATATACCACTCCACTAAAGGACCTACCCTCAGGGCCCCAGATTGCCACAACTCTTTCTTGGGAGAACCTCTTAGAGTCTAATGGAAACTGTTTGCCGGTAAGAATGGTGTCCATTCAGTTTAGGGCCCCCAGTTACTTTAAACTATCAAGTTTGTTCATACTCCACTTTTAAGGGTTTAATGAAGTTTTAGCTATATTTCTCTTATCTACTTTTGTAATGCCAACTATGGAAAAGTTTTAGTTCTCGTTTCTCTCAAGGCATTAGATCATCTTGATAATTTAGTGTGTGTGATTGCCTTGAAACTTCAGTTCTTTAAATGGCTGGAGGGAAGTGAAAAGTGTGCAGACTCTATGGTTCTTTCTCTTTGTGGAAGCAGCACACTCCTGTAGCTTCCCACATCTTAAGGCAGAGAAGAACTTCCACATCCTAGCTTTTCACTGTGGAGATGTTTTTAAAGATAAATGACAATTTTTATATGTGGTATATATTGATTTAGAGATAATTGCTATATTTATTTTACACTACAGGACAATGCTTTCATTATATCTTACCATATATAATTTTGAAATCTGCACTTGAGATGTCCGCTATTATAATTACAAATAAAATGTAATGACTTAGAGACATTATATTTTTCAAAATGCTATCTTTTTCTAGTCTAATGAAGTTGGTACAGCTGATGAATTATTTTATTTTCATAAATTATTTTTTTGTAAATTTGACACTTTTGCTTCCAAATGTAAATAAATCCTTGACTAATAACTGTATTTATTATTGAACGAGAGAGAGACAGAGACAGAGACAGAAAGAGAAACAGAGATAATATTCTTATCAGAATATCCTGAATACATAGCCTCATTCTATAGATTAGAGGCTATACATTGTACCTATACATTAGAGGCTGACAACATTTTCTAATTAAACTACTGGTGATCCGTGCCACACAGAATGTTTGACTATATGTATTATAAAACATAAATGCCTATTAGTTTTTAGAAAGAATAGAAATTACAAACTAAAGAGCTTTAATGAGATGGTCAAACTATTTTAATTAGCACATTCCTGTAGATGTCACTAGGCCTTAAGACAAAACATTCCAAGACATTTCTCTTTAATATTTTTCTTCTCTGTCCCTCTGAATTTTGTAGACTGTGGTCAGTTGTGATCAATGAAGACCAGATAGTGACATAACACAGCTAAAGTCAGTACTCATGAGACTTTGTGTTAGAATAAACAGAGCCCATCAAGGTATAATCAAAAGAATGAATTTTTCGATGCAAAATGCTTAGTAACTCTGAACACAAGTTCCAAGTATTTCTTCATCTGATTAGCTCACATCTCCCTCCTTCTGCTCTCTGTCTCCTCCACCTCCTCAAAGCCCCACTCATGCTCAGTGCAGCCCCACCCTATACTACTTCTTGGTCTTACTCTCAAGTCCACTCTCTTCTGCTCCTCTTCCCTTAAACAACCTTTTCATCCCCTTCCTCTTGTCACTCAGCACAATGCTTCCTGAGGAGATATTTTCCTTTCCTCTGCCCAAATAGTATCTTCTTTGAAATGGACTTCACCATTTCATCACAGCTTGGCTGGGACAGTTTTGTTCGCTTCCTGTCCACTTCTTAAATACATCTTCTGGATCCTCAGGGCTCAATCTTGATAATGAATGTGGAGGACGGCGAATCTAAGGCTCATGTTTATTAGATATTTTGTCTCGTGATGTTTATTGGTACTAACTAGAATTCATCTTACTCTATAGTTATAGAAGAGTGATTGAAGAAAATAACATAGAATATATAAGACACTACAAGAGAACTGAAAACAGACATGACCTCTGTTCTTCGTCAAGCTGCACAAATCTGCCATGAATCTCAGCTACTCTGAAAGCCACTTACCTAAGCACTTACTATGCTAATATATTTCAAGTATTGTGAAAATTAAGAAAGAACTGTGTGTACCCTGAAGAATATTATAACTGGCTCATGAGAACAAGCACAGATATGTTTAGTTTAACAATTGTCTCTCTTTCCTTGACAATCTCTCCACATTGAGATATTTAAGGTTTCCAAATAACCAGAATCAAACAAGAGTATGCCAACATAAGTAATGTTCTGCAAACATTGTTATCCCTGGCATATGTTTTATCCTATATATGGCATACAGTTTATTATATGGAACTCTTCTCGTTTTATACATGTATGTATGTATGTATGTATGTATGTATGTATGTATATATGTATACATGAAGGTATATGTGGTGTGGGGGGTGTAAAAACACAGAGATTTAATTTCTACATCCTCCCCATCAGAAAGCTTATGGAAGCCCTAAATCAAGGGGATATAAAATCTAACAGCCAACTTGAAACAACTCTAGAGAGCTCCCAAAAGGCTAAATATATTTCTGAAGTGATGAGTTATTGCAATTCAACATATTTATCATGAGGAAAAAATATGTTGTTCACAGGAAAAGTGGGACCGAATATTTACACTAATTCTATTCTTAATCAATCAAAACCAGGGGAGAAACCCCACATGATCTTCCCAGGGTACATAGGTAAAAAAATGTGACAAATTTTCACAGGTAGCTATATAGGTATTGAATTGTAGTTCCATAAATATAAAAGTATGGCTACACTGCTCTACTTGGGTCAATCTCAAGCAGATTTTCTCAATGACTTAGGCACTCACCCTGTAATTCTTTTGCTATAATTCAAATTGGTAGAAATGAGGAGATGATTAGTGGGTGCCAGGATTTAGTGTTGAAAGAATCATATGACTAGAAAGTAACAGCTTCATTGCATTTAAAAGTGAAGGAACATGTTTTTTCTGATTTTAAGTGCGTGTGCGTGTGTGTGTGTGTGTGTGTGTGTGTGTGTGTGTGTGTGTGTGTATAAAATTTTTAGAGCAGTGCTTTAAAAGGATGAATTAGTAAAAGTTCATTGGTTTTGTATCTCATTCAATATTACCAAAATGTTCTTTTAAACTCAAAATGTGATTTGCTCTCCACTCAGAAAATACACATGTAATTATAACCTATCTCATGCTTCCTATTTGTTCTTTGTTTTTTTTTTAACCACAACTTAGTTTACTAGTTAATATCCTCATAAAAAGACAATAGGTGTCAGAACATTTCTGTGTTCCTAAAAGTGTCAGGCAGAAACCTAAATACAAGATTCTCACTCTCTGTGCTTTGCTCATACTTCTCAGTCTGGGTCTGTTTGTCACTTATGATAAACTGGCTCAACTGATGGCAGCATACTGAATAACTCCTTCTAAAACAGGGCTGTCAGCCATGACCTGCATGCTGTCTCCAATGAGGAAAGGAAAAACTGTCTCAGCTGTGCTTGGTAGGATAAACAGAGCAGGCAGCTCCTGGAGTCCCTTTGTCCTCACAGCCATGGTGATTAATGAAGGAGGGAACTAAAAATAACCGGACAACAGATGGCACAAGGCAGAGCAAGAGCACCTGGTTTTCCGCAGTGCTTCTCAGAAATGCTGACCTGCACACAGTATAATGAGAAGGGGTACGCTACGTCAAAAGAGAGAGTGTACAGAACATTCTCGAAATTAAAGAGTAGCATAATAAATATGGATGACTTGTCCTTGGCTACTAAGATTTTAGATTCCAGGAGCTCAGGAAACGCAGCCAACTGATTCTCTCTCTCTCTCTCTCTCTCTCTCTCTCTCTCTCTCTCTCTCTCTCTCTCTCTCTGTGTGTGTGTGTGTGTGTGTGTGTGTGTGTGTGTGTGTGTGTGTGTAAGTGAAAGGATTATTCTGTTGCTCAAACACAGCACGCTCCCATGTGACCTGTGTAGAGTATCCCATCCCATCTCGGCATAACATTACCGCGTGAAATGTTACAACTTGGACACAGCAGCCAACAAAAGCATGAGATTAAGTGAGATGTATGAAAACAAGCCTGTGTGAAAATGAGAACAAGAACAGCTATTGAAGAACATAGGAAAGAATTGGACAAGTAAGAGTCCCCTGTAAGAGTCCAACTGTAAGAGTCCAACAAGTAAGAGTCCAACTGTAAGAAGTTGGCTGGATGGAAGTACTGTAATACACTGTGCTTCACTTAGCTTTTATGCTTGGATGCTGTGTGCTCAAAATAGCTTTGGGTTTTTAATGCAAAAGCATGTGATGGAAGTTTTATCTTTTTATTAAAAGATAGTTTGTTAATTGGGGAAACACTGACATAAATGCAAGCCTTGTGTGAGTGGCCATCACTAGTATGGAAGTGTCTCACTTATGAGATGTATCTACCTGTGCAGTTGTACATGTGGTTCCACAGCTTGAGCGTAGGTAAAGGATGAAATCCAGGCAAGCTCTATGTATGGAGACTTCTCCCAGATGACAAGTTTTACTGATTTGTCCACCCACTGGTGTTATCTATTTGCTGTTAGTCTCTTAAGTAAAAATACCTTTTTCTAATGCACTCAAACAAGATTTAATATAAACAGAGCAAAGATGCAAATATGACAGAGTGGCTAATTAAACTGGAAGAAAATGAAGGTCAGCAAAATAAAATGATGTTACACAGTGGAGTTTTATAGGTCCTAAAGACTATACACTAGACGGGCGAGACTGGGGATCTCAAAAGAGGTTCTTGAATATCATGGGATTTGGAGTCTAGTGGAGCCACATCATGATGCTACTGCCAAACTAGATGCTGTATGCAGAAATGATTAAGGTACCAGTGCCAGAGGGATGAGACAGCATGGGGGAATCATTGAACGGGGCTTGAGCTATTTGCTCTCGCATTCTTGTGCTTGTGACATTACAGCTTTGTCAATGAGACATTTGGTAGTTTTCCAAAGGGCTGTGGAGAAAATGAGTCAATCTTCTAAAGAGATAGCAAAAGGAATTCTGCTGGTCAGTCCACCTATCATTTTTTTCATCCTTTATATAGATGCTACAAGATGATAAAGGATAGATCAAAACAATGGCAAGCAATTCAACCAAGCATTTGAACTGTCCGATCAAGCAAGTGTGGCTAGACTCCTCAGTTAAACAAGTACATTAAAAGGCTGAAAATTAGGTAAGAAAAATATGCGAGCAACAGAAGCTGCCAGGTTTTCAATAAACTATTATTAACTAGCTAAAACATATATCAGGTTCTTGTGAATTATCAGTCAAGATTACGCTCACGGCTATGATCCCCTACTTGAAGATGGTGAAACAAAGAAGAATGTTTTTACTATTTTTATTAATTAATTATTTTTTATTTACTTATTCACTTTGCATCACTGTCATAGCCCCCTCCCTTCTCTCCTTCCATCCCATCCTCCCTCCATCTCTCTTCATCCCATTCCCCTATTCCTCAGATAAGGGGAATCCCTCTTCCCATCCACCCCATTCATCAAGTTGCATCAGGACTGATCACGTCCTCTTCCCTTGTGTCCTAGAAAGGCAGTTCCACCAGGGACATGTGATCAAATAGCTGGCAAGAGAGTCCATGTCAGGGACAGTGCCTACTCCTCTTACTAGAGGACCCACATGAAGCCCAAGCTGGCCATCGGCTACATAGGTGTACGTGGCCTAGGACCAGTCATTGCATGCTCCTTGATTGGTGCATCAGTTTCTCAAGGCGTCTCTGAGCCCAGATTTGTTGACTCTATTGGTCTTCTTGTGGAGCTCTTGTCACAGCTATGTCCTTTTATTCCCCCCCCCAACCCAACCACTTGATGTCAACTCACTGGTGAAGTCCCTATCTTCTTCTAACTTGTTGAACCCTAGAATACTAGACTTCCACCACTTCTTATGGAAAAGGAACCCCTCACATTTATTCTATAGGAATAGAATGATGGGAAATGGAGAGAAGAAAAAGAAGGTAAAGGAAGAAAGGGACAAAATGATCAATTCTAAAGAGACTGCTTTTAAAACAGAAAGTTATTTCTGAGCATGGTAGTGCTTGGCTACAATCCCCAGCACTAGGGAGCCTGACTGCAGAAAAACAAAAAATGGGGCAAGTGTACAGACATAAAATCATACTATTCAAGATATTACAGAAGCCCTTGTAATAGTGTTAATTGTCAACTTGACAGAAAAGTAATCACCTGGGAGATGGGCTTCTGAGGTTGTCAGTGAGAGAATATCTTAATTCCATTAGCTAACATGGGAAGTGAGCACTGCAAATGGTACCATTCCAAGCCACAGGGGATCCTAGATAGGTAGGAGCTAAGAAAGGTAGCTTAACACTAACACACCTGCATTCCTCTCCGTCTGTTTCACGATTGTGGATTACAAGTTGAGCAGTTGCTCTTTCTGCCTTGACTTCTTATCATGATAGACTATACTTGGAACTGTAAACTAACATAAACCCTCTATCTTAAGTTGTTTTTGTCAAAATATTTTATCACAGCATCAGAAAAGTAATTATGACAACTTCATTGTACATGGTTAAGTGAGTGAACCAGTAGCCAAATATAAGAAGAGGCAGAAGGTAAAGTAGTTCCAACTAATTATATGAATGAACTTTACTAAGTTATAGTAACCTAGAGGCACTAGTGGAAAGGCACTAGTTTATTTCTGTGAATCTCCACTTAAGTCTTGAAGATTTCCTTAGAGAGCTGCTTGCATGGGTTTTAGCAGTGAGCAGTATTTGAGACAGATCAACAATAAATTTTTTTTCTCAACTGGGCTATTTTCATTTACTGAATTCCAGAACCTTCTGGATATGCAATGTTTTGACTAAGAGTATTTCTCTCTCTTTCTCTCTAATTGTTGTAGTTTTCTCAACAACTGTTGATTTTCCAAATTTTCATTAGCCTTCTGAAAGAACTAAAAACACTTCATGAAGTCCTTATGGGAAGCTATCACATTACACAAATTGACATCTGAAAACAGTTTTAAAATTACAAGGTAATGAGACATGTCAGAAACAAATATTTCGTCCCTACTATTCATGAGAGAAAAAAGTTTAAAATATATGACTCATATTTCACAGAGGAGTATGTGATGTGTAAACAAGAGCTATGAGACTACATACAAATCATTGATATAATCTCTAAGTATAGTCATTATACTTTTGTACTATGCTTTAGTTTATTACATGCAGATAGACCTAAGTGTTTGGGTTAATCAAAAGTCAAATCACTTTTTTGTCAATTTGGAATTTGGCAATACTTCATGTGAATTTTCCATTATTTATTAATCCCATATGAATTTCAAGTATTAATCATAAGAAAAATCTTATTCCTTGGGAAAGTTCCTACTGTGGATTTGTTCACAAAAGCATACTAATATCTAGAAAAACTTAGTCAATTAAGCAAATGTTTGAGGTGAATTTTTTCATTAAAAGGAGCATTAATTCTGAACTCATTCTAAAGACTTTGATTCTAATCCCAACTCAACCGCATTTCTTTGGTGAAGAAGCTATTGGCTGAGTACCCACTCCGTGCCATGTCCCAAAGACGCCCTGGATAACTTTGTTCCTTAAGAAACCCTTGTTTTAATTGAGAAAAGACTAATAAGAAATTAGACTGTACTTGATGTAGCCTTACATGAACTAGACAGTTGACGGTCACAGATGGTCTTACTTAAGAATAGATAACCCAGATTTCAGGAAAAGAAACTCGTGTTTGCTATAAGAATGCAGTATATCATCTTTGAGGCCATAAGATCATGCTGGGGTCTTACTAAAATGAAACTATAAAGAAAACTTCATGTTTATTTTTTATGGGTCTTAGAACTATGTTTTCGATTCTGCACAGTGCTACAGTTCAAAAATCATGAGCAAGTACCATTAACAAGCCAAAGAGAAGAAGCTTTGGTGGCTGCTGCTATTCAAAACCAATGATCTAATTCTACATTTCAATTATAATATGGAA
The DNA here is from genome assembly GCF_964271855.1 of Acomys minous. Lineage (NCBI taxonomy): Eukaryota > Metazoa > Chordata > Mammalia > Rodentia > Muridae > Acomys > Acomys minous. The sequence goes on from NC_140495.1 coordinate 36,761,795, forward strand.
AAATTTTATGATTAATTTTTAAGTAAATAAAGAATGTTTTTAATTTGTATTTATTTATTTTTTACATATACATATGTATTATTATACATATATATGATAGATTACCTATAGCAAGAAGAACTATGACACAATCAGGAATTATATAAATGTTACATTCTCAGTGTTTTGACTATTTGTATTTGACAGCCTTGAAGAAGAGATCTTTCCTATCTTGGTGTGTCTAAAGTTCTGAATGTAAATCAATCTCTATCACATATGGTCACTGTCAACTTAGAACACCTATCTAGACCTAAAAACATCTTAACCCCTAAACAATTAATCTTCATTGTGAAACTAAGATACCTTGTCTTTATCTCTTAACTTAAGCTAAGGCATGTTCTCGGTACAAGGGCAGAATGCAGCCAGTTTCTTTGCAAAGTATCACTGGCCTGGCCTTTTGCCTAGATCAATGTTTCCCTCTGAAACCTCAGGAATCAGATTTCCACTGACCACATTACTCTCAGAACTACTATCTCCTAGACTCCTACTGAAATGTCTTGTCAAGTTCTGCTTGTAGCTGTCAACAAGTTTTCTAGCCCAAAGCTGTAAAGTCTTCCAAATTCCTCCAAAAGAAAAGCACTATGGTCAAGTTCTTCATAGAAACAATCTCACTTTCCCAGTACCAATTCCAGTATTAATTACTTTACTATTGTCACGATAAAAACAAAAACAAAAAAGATTCCAACACATCATTGTGGGCAAGGCATGGCATGGCCACAGGAACAAGCAGCTGGCTGATTTTCATCCACACATGGGAAGGAGAGAGAGAGAGAGAGAGAGAGAGAGAGAGAGAGAGAGAGAGAGAGAGAGAGACAGAGACAGAGACAGAGACAGAGACAGAGACACAGACAGAGACAGAGACACAGAGACAGAGACAGAGACAGAGACACAGAGACACAGAGACACAGAGAGAGAGGGGGGGAAGAGAGGGAGGAGGAAGAAGAAGAGAAGAAAAGAGAGAAGAGAGAGCAGAAAAAAAAGGAGAGAGAAGAGAGGAACGAGAGAGAGAAGTGAGGTGATGCTTAAGACTCTCAAAGCACATCTTCAGTGACAATCTAGCAAGACTTCATATCATCCATAAACAGTGCCATTAGCCAAAGATGAGATCACAAGCCTGTGGGGAACATTTCTCACTTAAACTACCTTAGAGAGTAAATTTTTCTTCTTTTTCCTTCTGAGTCTCCTTCAAGTTGCCCACCACCAGGCCTCATACCTGGGTGTGTCGTATTACGTCTTTTGAATCATAAAGTTTTCACTGATAAGAGGGGAGATAAAGCCATGTAAAGTGGTTCATTTATGTAAATCCAATACTTAGGAGATGGAAGAAAGAGGATTTTTGTAAATTTGAGGACAGTCTGAGCTACAGCAGTAAAGTTCAGCTTAATCAGAGTAAGACTCCCTCTCAGAAAAGAAAGGAAAACCATATTTTTTAATTTAAATTTATTTTTATATCCAGGTCACTGCCTCTTCTCTCCTCCCCTCCCAGTCCCACAATCCCATCCTCTTTTCCCTTCCCTCCCTCCCCTTCTCCTCAGAAAATGGAGTCCCCCATCAGCCTGCCCCAGCACACCAAGTTGCATCAGGGCTAAGCACATCCTCTTCCAATAAGGCCAGACAATGCAGCCCAGCTAGGAGGAAATGATCCAAATCAAGCATCAGAGTCTACATTAGACACAGCCCCTGTGGGTCCACTTGATAGGGGACCCACATGAAGACCAAGCTGCCCATCTGATACATATGTACAGGGGGCCTAAGTCCAATCTATGAATGCTCTCTGGTTGATGGTTTAGTCTCTGTGAGCCCCCATGGTCCTTGGTTACTTGACCTTGGGGTCTTCTTGTGAAGTACTTGTTTCATTTGTGGCCCTATATCCCTCCTCCAACCCTTCCACAAGACTCCTAGAGCTCTGTCTATGTTTGGCTATGAGTTTCTGCTTCCATTTCAATCTGATGCTGGGTACAGCCTATCAGAAGACAGATATGCTAGGCTTCTGTATGCAAGCTTAGTAGAGTAGCATTAGTAGTGTCAGGGTCGGCTCTCCCCTATGGGGTGGGCCTCAAGTTGAACCAGTCATTGTTGGGCACTTCCCTCAATCTCTGATCCATTTTTATCCCTACACTTTCTGTGGGCAGGGTAAATTTTGGGTCAAAGGTGTTGTGGATGGGTGGGTTGGTGTCCCCTTCCTTCCACTGGAAGTCCTGCCTGGCTATAGGAGGTATCTACTTCAGTGTCCATATCCCCCACTGGTAGGAGTCTCAGCGAGAGCCACCCCCATATCCTCCCAGGGGCAAGGTCTCCACTTGTCCCAGAGATGCCCTGCATTGGTTTCCCTTCTCTCTCCCAGCCCTCTCCCTCCACCCCCGCTTTTGCCCTACCTGATCCCCATCTTCATCCCCCTTCCCACCTCTTCTTCCACGCAATTCTCTCTCTACATCATCTTCTGATGTCTATTTATTTCCCCTTCTGAGGGAGATTCATGCATCCTCCCTTGGGTGCTCTGTGTTACTTAGCTTCTTCGGGTCTGTACTATATGGCTAATATCCACTTAAAAGTGAGTATATACCATTTGTGTCTTTCAGTGTCTGGGTTACCTCATTCAGGATAATATTTTCTAGTCCCATCCATTTGCCTTCAAATTTCATAATTCCCTTGTTTTTGATAGCTGGATAATATTTCATTGTGTAAATATACCACATTTTCTTTATCCATTCCTTGGTTGAGGGAAATCTAGATTGTTTGCAGTTTCTGCCTATTATGAATAAGACTGCTATGAACATGGTTGAGCAGGTATGGTTGAGGGACATCTAGGTTGTTCCCAGTTTCTGACTATTACGAATAAGGCTGCTATGAACATAGTTGAGTTAGGTATCCTTGTGGTGTGGTGGAGAATCTTTTGGTTATATGACCAGAAGTTGTATACATGGGTCTTGAGGTAGAGCTATTCCCAGGTTTCTGAGAAAGCAACAGATTGATTTCCAAAGTGGTTTACAAATTTGCCTTACCACTAGCAATGGAGGAGTGTTCCCCTTGCTCCACATCCTCGCCAGCATGTGCTGTCACTCGAATCTTTCATCTTAGCCATGGAATCTCAGAGTCATTTTTTACTTGAATTTCCCTAATGCGTAAAGACATGCTGATCTAAATGGATGTCTGCATGTAGAGGTATGAAAATAGATACTATTTATCACCCTGCACAGAACTCAAGTCCAAGTAGATCAAAGACCTCAATGTAAAACCAGATACACTGAATCTAACAGAAGAAAAAGTGGACAATAGCTTGAACTCAGAGGCACAAGAAACAATTCCTGAACAGAACACCAATAGCTCAGGCTCTAATATGTACAACTAATAAATGAGACCTCAAGAAATGAAAAGTTTATATAAGGCAAAGGACACTGTCAACAGAACAAATGGCAGCCTACAGATTGGGAAAAGATCTTTACCAACACTACAGAAGGCTAATATCCAAAACACATAAATAACTTTAAAAATGTAATACCAACCAATACAAACCAAATAATCCAATTTAAAAAAAAACAAGGTACAAAGATAATCAGGGAATTCTGAGGAGCACTTAAGTAGAATCATAGTCTTAAGAAAGCCTTATTAAAACTATGGCACCAGCCAAGGACAGTAAACTTCGAATCCCTACCCAGATCTAGCCGATGGACAGGACATTCTCCACCATTGAGTGGAGAGTGGGGTCTGACTTTCATGCAAACTCTGGTGCCCCATTTTTGACCACGTCCCCTGGATGGGGAAGCCTAGTGGCACTCAGAGGAAGGATAGCAGGCTACCAAGAAGAAACTTGATACCCTATGAGCATATACAGGGGGAGGAGGCCCCCCTCAGTCACAGTCATAGGGGAGGGGAGTAGGGAGAAAACAAGAGTGAGAGAGGAAGGAATGGGAGGATACAAGGGGTGGGCTAACAATTTAGATGTAATATGAATAAATTAATAAAAATATTTTTTAAAAAGAATGTCCCTGTTTTAGAGTCTCTATTGATGCAGTGGAAAACCATGACCAAAAGGGACTTCACATATCCCATATCATAGTTCATCTTCAGAGTAGGTCAGAGCAGGAACTCAGAGCAGGAATTTGGAAAAAGGAGGTGATGCAGAAGCCAAAGAGGGGTATTGCTTACTGGCTTGTTCCTCTGGGTTGCTGCTCAGGCTACCACACCAGGAGTGCACCACCCACAATGGACTGGGCTTTCCCACATCAATGACTAAATAAGAAAATGCTCTTCAGGGTTCCCTACAGTACCATCCTATTGAGGCGACTTCTCAACTGAGGTTCCCTCCTCTCAGATGACACTAGACTAATTCAAGCTGACATAAAAACTAGCTAACATAGTCCCCATCAGAAATCAAGTGTTCATATTTAATTTCATATATTGTCAATGGTTGCCCCCAAGTTTGGCTTTTCCACTGGTTAGATGATGCATATGTTGGAGAACTCAAATGAGCAAGAAAGCATGATAGAGAAGCTCCTTCAACATCTTAACTTAAAATTTCTCCTCAAACATCTATTTTTTTATTTCAATATATGTGGTTGATGCTATAGGTCACTGAGTAATGCCTTCCCTATTTCTTCCTCTACCAACCACACCCCCATGATACTCTGAAGATGCTAGCTGTGGACACTATTGTCTTCGCGCTGGTGTAGGAGCCATGAGAGCAGTCTAAGCAACCTCTATGTGACAATTTTCTCTCCTTGGTTTAAAACACAAGCCCCATGAGGATATTTCTCACTCAGTATCCTCCTCCCTTCTCTTCGCATCGTCAAGCACTTGCAGTAATCTTACAACATGGAGCAAACACGCTGAGAATGACAGACAGCATCCAGAAACTGTGAGAGTGAACATGGAGTCCAATTTAGATTGCTGGAGTCAGGCATCAAAATCCCCATCACTGAAGTGGTATCTGTCTAGATGTTATGTAAAGTGTAAGTGCTCTTCTGAGTGCTGTATATACATCACTTAATACAAGCGAGTCTGTGAGGACACAGCTGCAGCCCATTTCAGTGACTGACAAAACAGACTCTGGAGGCTCAGTACTTGGTTGCAGTAGCAGTCTACTTTCAAAACCACAGCTGTACAAACAGGAGAGTCTGTACCTCATACTCAAATGTTGATTAATCAGATTAGTTCTTGTGGCTCCTTGGTTTGAAAAGAAACCATTCACAATAGCTAGGTCAATGCTGAATGTTAAGAGCAAGCAAAAGAAAGCAATAGTGGGTAAAGATGTTGGAGACATGTGATAAACCAGGAATCAAAAAGTTGAAGAGTTTTCTGACTTCACACACACACACACACACACACACACACACACACACACACACACACACACGCCAACCTGAAGAGATAACATAATCTCCTGAGACTCATTCCTACCACAGCTCTAAGGCTTGGTGTTTCTGGCAATCAGCACAGGGAGGACCCTGTGAAGCAGTCACTGAATGCCCATTTGTGGATAAGTGAAGTTGCCAAGTGTTGTGGTAAGTGAGGAAGTACACATTGTGGCCTGATCAAATTAATTCTCTGAGCGTCCAGGAAAAGTTAGAAGCAGCAAACCATAGGACAAGCATGTGTTGGAAAAAGGGAAGAAGAAATGATGTGACGAAAGGAGGAAAGGGGGAAGGAACCTAACAGATGCCACTGTGTTGTTAACGCAGCCACATCTTGATACCATGTCACCCAGGACTAGATTTCCATCTCCATCCAATGGCCCCAGCTCCCCATATCATTTCTCACGGATTGTGAAGTTTCCATCTGTCATATGTTTTGTTCTTCATTCTTGCCTTATGCACATCTGATTCCCTGAACTTGCTTTTGATGTCCGTGGCTGGAAGTGTGACCCCTCACATCTGCACAATGCTATTTGGCTCCATAGAAAATTCCACAAATGGTCGTTGACATGGCAACTCAGTGAACGTGGATTTTCTGTGTCTTTGGTCTCTGTTCTGACTTTAGGAGATTATTGCCCTGCCCTTTTTAACTTTTCTCCATAGATTATTCAAACCTGAGAGTTTCTAGAGACTTGTGTCCCAAAATATTCACCAACTGTTCTATGTCGTTCACACTTAGACACTCGGGCCTTCACTAGGTCCACTGTTACAGTGGTGCTTAGTGTGTGGTCTCAGGACCAATGAAACAAGCACAGCCCCTAAGCCAGTTAACATGCAGGTTGCCTAGGCTCCATCCCAGTAGAATTATAATTCCAGTGGTAAGGCCCAGACTGTGTTTTAAATTGTCCTGTGTTTAATTTTCATGAGGGCCAAAGTACTCTTATGTTTTAAGCACCGGAACATAAGCCAAGTTAATAAAAAAAAAATGTGTCATCCTTCAGGCTTTAGAAACCATTAGACTATCATGTATTAAATCAATTCATAGGGAAGGTAAGAAAGGAAGTGTTGTCTTGGTTTTCTTCAAAGAAGAGCTCAAGACATGAACTCAAATGGCAAATCATTTTCTCTGAAGAAATACCAGGAAGCAGTAGAGAGTGTGCAGAAAGAAAGAGATGAGCAAAGTGGGTTGTTGTCCGTAATACTTCCACTTTGCCAGGGTCTCTCAGGCAAATACAGAAAACGTTACATAATGTTTCATCCAACTCTGAGAAGATGGGACATATATCCACTGGTTTTTTTCCCCTCTCTTGTCTGTGAGTTTGTCCCTGGACTACAAATGCCTTTGCACTATGGTCTATACCTGTAAGGAACTGAGGTCTACAACCTGGAGAAAGAGAAGTAGTCAGCCACTTGTGGAGGAGAAACTGCCTCTCAAACTTAAGTTTAAATTACACTAGGCTGGGGTCTAGGTCCCCAGGGTACCGAATGCAAATGGTCTTTTCAAAAAGTATAATTAAATATGTTCAGCATTGAAAACAGTAGGTTTAAGTGCTAGGAAAGGATTGGTACGATTCTGTCACTTTGTACTTCAACCTCACAGTAATTTTATTGTTATTTTAATTATATATGAACGGATTGAGAAGGGTGCGCTATCAAGAAATTAAAAAACTTCTATATTAATCATGTTTTACCTTATAGACTTTATATAAACCTTGGTATTCATACACTTAGATGGAAGTCAGGATTTGAAAAGATAGTTTCATGAATGCAGAGCGTTAGAATATTTGATTAATAAATCTACTAAGCAACGAGATATTTTCAACCCATCAAAATTCAATTTATTTAAAAACACAGAACAGGGGTTTTATATAGAATCAGAAGGAAGCACGAAAAACATACTAAATTATCTGTTCTATTCCCACTTAATTATGTGGTCAATAGGCAGCACAGTCTCCATGTGGGTCCCATAAGATGACATGGACTCTGTTGCTTGCTCATTGATCACTTTCCCTGGTTAGGATGGCCTTGCCAGGGCACAGAGGAAGAGGATGCAGGCAATCCGGATGAGACTTGATAAGCTGGGATCACATGGTAGGGAGGAAAGGTCCCCATTTCTTAGGATTAGGGGAATGGGGAGTGGGCAAGAGAGAGGGAATGGGATTGGGAGGAGATGAGGGAGGGGGCTACAATCTAAATGTAAAGTAAATACATTAAAAATAAATAAATTTAGTAAAAAGTTTATAGTTTATACAGGAAGATTTTCATCTCTGGTTTATGCTTTCCTTTCTCAAAAAAAGAGGCTTATATAGTGCACTGTTTTCAAACTAGAGTTTTTCTTCATGATAACACAATCATTTAGCAACAGATTTAATCATATCCAGTTATACATTTAGTAAGCTCAATTCTCCTACATTTTTACCCCATATCTGTCCTCTAGAAATAAGTGTTGTTGTTTGATCCATCCATGTTCTGCCACACCTCTCATGCACAGAAGAAGAATCTACTATGTTTGGCAGGGCAAAATAAAGACTATCCCAGCATGCCTTGCAGCTAAGTATGATTATGCAACTACACCACTTGTAAGACATAAGTAGACACGCCAAGTGTTGCCTTTGGAAGTCAGCTCTTTAAACTCCAGCCTGCATACACTTTCGTCTCTTGTTACTTTACCCATGCCTTCTTCTTGCTCACTGACACAGCTGTGATGACTTCTCAATTATTTGTTCCTTTAAGCTCTCTGGAAGAAGTCAACTGTAGCCTACAGGATAAGTTCAGCCACCTGACTATTTTTATATAGCTGGCAGACAGTGATCGGTTTATATTATTTAGATGCTGGAAAAAAATCAGAGAAGAGCAATATTTCATGACACATGAAAATCACAAAGAATTCAAGTGTCAGTGCTCATAAAACATGTATTGGAAGAAAGCCACGTTCATTCATGAACTGCTTACTGCAGCTTTTGTGCTTTACTGGCAGAGCTGAGCATTTGAGACAGAGACCATATGGCCCACAAAAAAAATAAAATATTTGTCATCTAGCCCTTGACAAAAATGTTGAATTCCTAATGTTAGTAATAGAGGCCAAATCAGGCAATGGAACAAGATAAAAAACAGAAGGACCCCAGATTCACCAACAGTTCATAGGACAGAATTACTATACAATCCTTGATCGAATGACTTGGGACCAACGTGTAAAAATAAACCAGACTCCATTTGGTGATGTCATAGACCCTCAGTTTCTCCTTTCTTCATCTTATCTGCCATGTGTCTCTCAAGTCCATCCCACAAAAGGACCACATTTTCCCATCTCTCGCCATTGGCATAGACTAATAGATGATATCAGGCTATATGCAGCCCAGTGTTTGAAATATGACATGAGCTGGTCACGGTGGCACATGCTGTTAATCCTGGCACTCAGGAGGCAGAGGCAGTCTGATTACTGTGAGTTCGAGGCCAGCCTGGTCTACAAAGAAAGTCCAAGACAGCCAAGGCTACACAGAGAAACCCTGTCTCAAAAAACACAAAAAAAAGAAAGAAAGAAAAGAAAAGAAATATGACATGAACATATTACTTTACCCTCTAGAACCATGAGGAGAACATGAATAACATGGATCCATCCATAAAGAAAGAGCTCTGAAGCTCACTCACTTAACAAGCTACAGTTGGGACAAAAAACAAAAACAAAAACAAAACAGCCCAGTCACACACTGATGTTCAGGCTTAGTTCAGACTGCCCCATTTAGCAAATGAAGTGCTTGTCTGATCTACACCACTCATTTTGGAGGGTGGTTTGTTATGTAGCAAAAGCATATTAATACATGCACTTATTTTGTTTCAGTTACTTGTAACAAAACATTAACTTGCACAGCTTGCTGACAATGACACTTCTCCTAAGAGACAACATGCCAGGCTTCCTGAGATAGTCAGACACCCCAATAGGGTGGCATCTAAGAGCGGATTGTTAACAATTATAAAAGCCTAAATCGTCCATGTAACATTTATGCAATTATTAGGCATTCAGTTTTGCCTTCCTGAGCCTTGGTTTCCCAGAGTGTAATATGGCATTACTGTCCACGTCATGGTCTGTTTCCTAAGTTAATAAGATAATATATTGTATAATATAATATAATAAATATAATATAATAATGCAAGTACTTAGTATGGCATAAAACAATAAAAGTGACCATTATTGACTGTTTACACACATATGCTAAAGCAATCCTGTGAGACATAGCTATTTAATTTTCCCTAATACATAGGGAGAAAATGAAGTTTACTGCATTTAAACAGTGCCCTCAAAGATAGATAGACAATAGCAGATCTGGGAGTAAACTCCTGGAAGCCTTAATCTAGAATCTAGAATCTAATTCTAGCATTTAACATCTTTCATCATTTCCGTTCTTATATTCCTTAATTTTCTTTCAGTTAAACACACACACAACCTATTTCCTCCCAAAACAATGTAGTAATTATTACTTTTTAAAGAGCTGACTTGCCCAGGCACATATTCAAATCAGTGTTTTTCTTATAGGTGATAAACCATGAACTCATTACCGCAATTACAACCACTTATAGAAGCAGCATAATTCCACATTAAATACAAATGATACGGATGTCAACCTACAGACCCAGGCTAGCGATGAGCCAGGGTTCTCTTATGGATGAATACAGAAAGACATTCAAAGTCAGGATTGCGTTAAACACATCCATAGACACTATGGCAGGACAAGTGAGTAAGGGGAGAGAGGAGAGGAATTGGAGAGAAGAGAAAAATTAACCTAGACTCATTGATTTTTCTTTTCTGTGATTAACAAGCTTGTGGGCAGGGTTCTGTGACTCATAAACCAAGAAATTAGGCTGTTTCATAATTATGTATGAAACACTTAGGAACCTGGAAGACACACTCTATTAATATAACTTTTATCTTGTCCTGTACATACTACTACCCCCACTATAGGAGAAACAGATGCCTGCCTAAACACTAGATTCCCTGGGTATCTTCATTGTCTATGGCTCTTCATTAACTCAAGAGAGTGAGCCAAAAAGCCTGCTTTGTATTTCAAGCTACATTATTTTTTATAGATTCTATACTCCTTGTGAACTCAAAGGTGCCCGCTTGAAAATGTTAATCTCCAAAGCAGTATTAGTTACTAAGTTACCAGCTCTATTTCCATGATTTTGAAAAATACCTCAGACAGAGATTTGGAAAGACCATCTCCAAAATCTGGGATCAATCAGGAAATCACTGCCTAAAAGCCTTGTTAGCTCCATTAAGTGTTTCCATCTAAAGAAAGAGTTCTGCTTTAGAACAGTTCCAAATCCTCTGAATTAATTTTCCATTTTCCTTTTCTGCCACTCTAGCACTTCTTTTCATATATGCCTCTGTTTTGTTTTGTTTTTCCCCCAGCTTGGCAGATATTTGAAATTTTTAATGAGTAAATTCAAATTCTTGAGTTAATTCATAAGGATAGGATTATACCAACCTATTCTGGCCAGTAAATTATCACTTTAAATTAAATCACCAAGCAAGCAGAGTTCATATGCCTATAAAGATCAGCAAAATACACCAGAGACCGTCTAAACATTTCATAACTTTTATGGAATGTGCTATTGCCAGTCTTCATAATCTATATAAGTGTATGGAGCTTTGCCAAAGAATACAACCACGGTCGGCTGTCCAAATCTTATCAAAGCCTAAGCAATGGAGAGCGATTCTCAGAGCATGTGCTCTGCAGCCCCTGTGGGACTCCCACTGTTTTAATTCAGGGACTTCCATTTTGTGTTCTAGAGCCCAGCGGTTGGGTTTCAAGACCAGCAGAAGCCAAGTTGGCAAATTTCAGGCCTATGTTTCCCACCTAAATCAAGAGACTCATGTTTGTCTTGAGATTCTGCCATAGATTTCATTTGAAAAGAAGAGAGATTCTGACACTAAGGGGGGAAAACCCTATGAAAACTAGTATTATAATAATGCTAAATTTCACCTAAATAAATCCTGAGCACCATAAATCTTCATGATTATGCCAGGGCACATTGGTTCCAGGACAATACTGAGCCCCATCATTGTTATTAGGGAGCGCAGCAAGAAAATATACAGTTAAACTCTCAACACGGCTATTATGACTAGTTATGAACATCTTGTATGTGACAACACTTGAAAAGCTTTCTTGGAGTTAAAGGATAAAAGGCTTTACATAATATCAGGGAAGAAAGCAACATGTAATAAGATTTTCATTTTAATTCTTTTACTACATAGGAACTTGGAAGCAAAAGCATGCCTCAGAGATTACCTCTACAAACAGTGTCATGGCTTAAAACTGTGGGCTTTTTTTCCTTATGCTAATTGTTGGGTTTTTTTTGATAGGCTACATTGTTTTACTGTTTCGCTCTTTTATCAGACTGTATCATACACAACAAAATAGATAGATAGAAATACATTTCCCCCTCAGGTAGAAGGGCTTTGCTTTCTGGAAAGGTCCAGCACTCCTACCATGTAGCTCCCTAGGCTGGCAGTCTGAATTTCTTGAATTGAGGGTGGTGATAGATAGACTCATGATGTCCTCACTGAAAGTCGACACAAAAGCAGACAGGACTCAAAAGACAGACAAGCTTTCTCCTGAAGGATGCATGAGGAAAATGTACCTACTATTTCAACACAAATACTGTTGACCGAAATAGTCATTCACGCAGTCTTTCTGGTTGAGCCTTCATCTTTTGATCATTCTGTATAATCCCTGAAGACATATGGTGCCATAAGGAAACTGCTACATTAGCAACTAATCCACTTGCTAAATGGCAGGTGCTAAGATAGAAGTAATGTACAATTTGCTTAAGATGGTAAACAAAGAGGTGAGCTCATTACCATACTGATACAGAACTCCATGGAAGTCCTCCTCTTTCTGAAGGGAAACAAAGGAGTGGATGAGAGCGGGGGGGGGGGGGGGGGGGAGGGGAGGGGGGGCAGGGGGGTAGTAGGAGGAAGCTAGTCCTCAGAGAGAAGGCATTTGAGTCAGTTCCAGCTTAGGGGCTTGTGGGCCCTGTATCTGAAGTTCATGATGTTTTGAGCAATAGGGATTTTGATATTGTTCCATTACTAAACAGGTCTGTTTTGGTGCCAGGGTCATATTGTTTTTATTATTGTCTTAGAGTTTTATTGCTGTGAAGAGACACCATGACCAAGGCAACTCTTATATTTAGTTGAGGCTGGCTTACCGTTTCCGAGGTTCAGTCCTTTATCATCATGGCAGGAAGCATGGCAGCATACAGGCAGACATGGCTCTGGAGGAGCCCAGGGTTTTACATCTTGATCCACAGACAGCAAGGAAAGACAGTCACATTGGGCATGGCTTGAGCTTAGGAGATCTCAAATCCCATCCCACAAACACACTTCCTTCAACAAGGCCACACCCGCTCCAACAAAATCACACCTCCTAATAGTGCTACTCCCTAAGGGCCAAGCATTCAGACAGGAGTCTATGAGGATCAAACCTATTTAAACCACCACACTCCACTCCCTGGCCCCATAGGCTTGTAGCCATAACATAATTCAAAGTTCATTTAGTCCAACTTCAAAAGTCCCCATAGTCTATGATAGTCTCAACAATGTTTAGAATCCAAAATTCAAAGTCTCTTCTGAGATTCATCCATCCTCTTAACTGTAATCCCCTATAAAATCAAACTCAAAAAGCAGATCACACACTTCCAAATTCATGGCATGGGATAAACATTACCCTTACAAAATGTAGGGGAAATTCTGGAACAAAGCAAGACTGAAAACCAGCTGGGCAAACTCTAAACATTGCTTCTTTATCCCTGGTTGTCAAAGTGATCTTCAGATCTCCGATTCTTTTTATCATTGTTGACTGCGAGACAACTCTTTCTCTTGGGCTGGTGTCACTCCCTGTTCCCAGCATTTCTCAGCAAGTATCTCACAGCTCTGGCATCTCTAATGTCTTGGGGTCTCTAAGGCAATCCAGGCTTTGACGTCACAGCTTCTGTAATATAGCTTTTTCTGCTGCTACTCTTGGTAGTCATCCTATGACACTGGCATCTCTAAAACAATGGTATCTTCTGCTACACTTTCAATGGTTGCCTCTCATAGGCTTTCTTCATGATGCCAAGCTTCAACTTCTCTGCATGACTCCTTACATCCTGGGCTTTCAAGTGTCACCGAGCCTCTACTTTCATCAATGGCCTCTCCTGGCCTTTCACAATGCCGGGCCTCAGCTATTCTCCATGACCTCTACATGCCTTCAAGATCAATATCACCTTGGAATATCTTACACATTACCATTCTGGCTACCAGTACAAGATACAACATTGGCTGCATCACACAATAACCTTTTTGAAGCTCTATGCATGGACACCCTTAACCCATTCATGGCTTCAGCAGCTTTAATTAGTTGAAGAAGGAAATTCCATCCTTGATTCTAAAGCCAGAATCATGTGGCCAAAGCTGCCAAGTTCTGCTGCTTGCTGGGACTGGAATGTGGTCTCCTTGTTCAATTCCATCTTCACCAGCTTTCTGTTTTCAGTGGTTTCCTACACTGCCTAAACTTGCCTGTTCTGGAAATTGCTCTGTTGACCAACCTGGCCTTGAACTCAGAGATCTGCATGCCTCTGTCTCCTAAGTGCATGTACCACCATGCCTGGTACTATAGTTTTTCTTTTTAATTCCTTTTTATTATAGATCTTCATAAGCATAGACACTATGCCTCAGGATCTGGATTAAAGGCATCTGTCAATCAGGATGCAAAAAATGTGTCACTCCACCTTAAGATCCAGATCAAAAGCCTTTGTCTTTCAGTCTCCTGATCCAGATTAAAGACGTATTGTCTTCCTGTCTCAAGATATGGATCAAGTGTGCCCTCTACTTATGGATTGTAGTTCATTCCAGATATAGTCAAGTTGACAACCAAGAATAGCCATCACAATCTACCCCTTGTCAAACTGACACATAATCATATCTCCGTATGTCTAAATGAAAACAATAACCAGGTCATAATAATGCCCAAAATGATATAACTATCACCCCTACAACCACAAATGCATTATATATTTAGACTAGGTGACATTGACCCTTGGGGAACATCCTTTTCAAAAGATAGACACTTAGCTGGGTGGGACCTTGCCTAGAGGTCACCACTCCCTTAATTCTTTTTTTTTAATTTTTATATGTTATAATTTATCCACATTCCTTCCCAATTGTTATTCCCAAACTCTTATCTTCCTGTGCTCACCCTTCCTCCCTTTTTTGGTGAGGGGGGAGGGGGAGACAGTCTCCCCACTGTCTGACCATAGCCTATCAAGTCTCACCAGCATAGCCTGCACTCCTTTCCTCTGTGTGCCTGAAAGGCCACTCCACCAAGAGGCAATGATCAAATCATGGGCACCAGAGTTCATGTCAGAGACAATGCCCCCACCCAATGTGGAGAATGAGCTGTCCATCAGCTACATCTAAACAGGGGGTCTATTTAATATCTGTAATCTATTTATCTCCCCAAACATAGGATTTAACTCCATTTCACTTCCTGATGCTTCCTTAATCCTTGAACCATATATTTTGTATTTTTAATTTCTCAGCTTGCTATGTTTGATCAAAACACTCTTCATAAGAGTGAACTCCATAGGACAGAGTCTATACTAAGCTGTTTTCAGATTTCCTTTGCCAATGTAATTAATCTAAATCTCTTCACCTTAAGCCTCAGGCAAATTCTTTGGACAAGAACAAAAGGCAGCCACATTCTTCCCCAAAGTGTCACAAGAATAATCTCTAGTCAACATACTAAAATTCTTCTCCTCTGAAACCTCTTGAGCCAGGCCCCTACAGTTCAAATCACCCTCAGCACTACTGTAGAAATGTAAAAATCAATAGAAAAATAAATGTCCATAAAAGAAATATACTCAATCACATTGTCTTTACTATAAACATACATAGTTCAACCACATAGTCCTAAAATGTTATTATTATCTTCATTGTACATTAGTATACAAAGTTATTTTATAATAAATAACTTTTGTTATTAAAAGTTATTAGTAAACAATAGAATTTAAAAAGAAGTACCATTGAATGTTGTTCTATTTCGTTTTTTGTAACTATATTATAAATGTATACCATCAGTACTGTGGTACCAGCAATATAATTTATAAGCAAATTTATATGATACTTCACAAGTAATCAAGATGACTGGGAAATAAGTGGAGTTCTAGTCTTTGTTTCTCACAGCTGTTAATGTTATTCTCTTAATAACATTGAATCATGCTGTATGCTTCTTTAAATGTCTGTTAATGGTTCCCTGTGGCCTTGTGACCATAATACAAAGTCCATAATAAAAAATGTGAGTGACCAGGTCATTTTCAGCCTAATATCTATGAGGCAGTCTTCATACCATTGTACATGATTATTTCCCATATTTGCACGGCACTTGGCTTGCAAGGCCAGCATGTGAATCACTTTACTCTGCCAGCATCATTGGGAACCTCTGTGAGTAGATTGTTGATAAAGTTGGGTACCTCTGTAGTTGTGCTCAGTGGTTGTGCCCAGATCGCCCATCAAATGATCTCAATGTGTTTATCTGAGTTTCAATTCCTGATCCTTCAAGTGGAAAAAAAAAATGGACGTCTATTAGGAAGTAAAAGCACATGGTTTAAATGAGAAATGTGCCCCCATGGGCCTATGTATTTGAATGCTTGGTCCCCAGTTTAGTGGCACTGTTTGGGGAGCTATGGAACCCGTAGGACATAAAGCCTTACTAGAAGTTTGTGACTTAGGGAGGACATTGAGGTTTCCATGTAAAAATGTGCTCTGTGCTTCTGGAACCATGTGCCAAAATAAACCACTCTCTCCTTTTGGTTGTTTTTAATTATAGTGCTTATCATAGCAACAGAAAAGTAACTAATTCAACATGACATGTCACGTTTCATTGCCGCCTCCAGCAGGCCTTAATATATTAGTTCAATACCAACAAATAAATTACTCATTCTGAGAAATGGATTTACATGTAGGATTTGACTGAATGTGAATCATAACACACTCAGGTCTCTTAGGGACTCTTGTGATTCTGCCTAATGAAATTTACATATTAGCAATGGTACTCCGCGTTACCCGGGAAATGACTAATGTTAGAGATGGACTTAATCTCCTTTATTTCCAAAATATATGCAAGTTTTGTTGCCACGTAACACCAAGAGCACTTGATTTTCCTATTTCAGTTTTGAGAGTAGCAGGTTGGCTCTATTTGCCTCAACAAGATCCACTATTTACCCCAGTAAAGGAGACTGTGAGTGTTGAATGGTTCCAGAACTCCCAAATTTAGTTGGACCACTTTTTTTAAACTCATAAGTCTTAAGATTCATTTGAATATTTCAAATTGTTGTTGTTGTTGTTGCTATTTTGGTTTCATGTGTTAAGGTGTTTTGTCCACATATATGCCTACACTGCACCTATATGCCTGGTACCCATAAAATAAAAAAAAAAAGAAAAGGATGTCAGTGTCATATGCCCCACAACTGGATTTATAATAGTTGTGAGGCATCATGTAGGTGCTGAAAATCCAACCCAGATCCTCTGAAAAATCTGCCCACGCTCTTAAAGCATTGAGTCAACTTTCCATGCCTGTGTGCATGGGGAGCGGGGGAAGGGGTGGGGTGTTTGTATGGGTGTGAGCATGCAAAACCTAAAGAGGCCAGAAGAGGTGTCAGGTCCTCTTGAACTGCCCTTTGTGGGTGCTGAGGACTGAGCTCAAGTCCTCTGGAAGAGTACAAGTAACTCATATTCATGGAACCATCACACAGTTTCATGCCAAAGAAAATCAGGATGGGGAAAAACGATCTTAGGCCCTCCCTAGGAAGTTTAGCTATCCAGGCAATTAAAATAAGCATGATAAGTTCTGTCAGGACTGTTTCCACATAACCTAATGAAGAGTACTCAGCCTGGGGGAGTCACTAAACTCTGATATGGATCACAGGTAACCCTGCTGTGGACAAGGTTAATTTGTGAAGCTTTAGGCTTCCTGACAGTCAAAGAACAGATCGAAAAGACCTGGGTTCTGTCATTAGTCAGCACATCCTTCCTCTAAGCTGCATAATCAGGGGGAGAAAACAACTTTTCCTCATCAAACTCCTCTCAAATTCACATAGATGTAGAAATAAGAAAAAAATACCCATTGAGCCTATGAGTGATTCCATGAACAAGCTAAACTTCAAATTCTTGGCTAGGCAGCTATTGATAACTAAAAGCAATATTTAAGGCATATTATGAAGGATTGAGGTTTTGTTGCAGTGATGAAGTGCGTACATAATACGCCCAAGTCTCTGGGTATGAGTCCCTGGTCCCTCTAAAAAAAAGCTAGACATGTCAAGAAGGCATTTATTTACACATTAAATATTCTTCAGCCATTTCTCTGGTAATGTGTGAATTTTGCAGAGAAAATTTTACAGACATGCATGTGTGGGTGGGGTTAGTAGAAAGACAGGACCAATAACTGTGTCCCTATAGAATACTCAATACGATTCATCACCTCTTCTTGAATTCCACCCAAGAACTTACTGAACTACTCTGTCTGAAAACAGTATTAATGAATTTATGTTCCCTGACACTATAATAAATTTTTAAAAATGCTTTGAGGAAACAAGGATCAGGCTTGGTCAAAAAAAAAGTGCCTACCATGCAAACACGAGGACATGAGTCCATTCATGTGCCTACAAAAAACAGTGGGTTTTATGCTACTTAGAGGATCCCCATCACTTGCGGGAAAGACAGGGGAATCTCTTACGCTTGTGCGACAACCATTCTAGCTGAATTGGCAAGCTCCAAAGTCAAGGTGAGATGTGCCTAAAAAAGAGACGACTATGGAGAGTAACTGGGCACAACAGTCAACGTTAATTGCTGGCCTCCACATGTAGGCACACCTACCAAGTCTAACAAATACAAAATAATACTCCTGTACATTGTCAGATCACAGAACAGCAAAACTAGACATGAAGAACAGGAAAAACTACAGAAAATGTACAAATGCGTAAAGATTGAACAGTAAACTCTTGACCGACTAGTGGGTAACAAACCAAATCAGAGAGAGTTTAAAAGTTTCTGGCATCAAATGAAAGTAAAAGAACAACTTATCAGACCTTTTTGGATACAGCAAATGTTAAAGTTTATAGCTAAGAGAACATTTTGTTGGCTATTAATGATTACATTTAAAAGTCAGAAAGTGGTGAGAGGAAAATGAAAAAGGGGTTTGGGAGAATGAGCGCACCCAGAATGCATTATACACACACGTATGAAACTGACAAAGGAAAAATCCAATAAAAATTATAATTTAAATTTTTTAAAAAGATTAAATAACCTGATGCTATACTTCTAGCTCCTGAAAATAAGAACAACTTGAACTCAAAATCAGCAGTTGACAGGAAACAATAAATATTAGGCAGAAATAATGAAATGGAGACTAAAAGAACAGTATCAATAAAACAAATATTTGTGGGGGTTTTTGGGGTGGAGACTCCTTACATAGTGCTCTGAATACATAGTAAAAATAGTGGAGAGGTGAGTAGCAGAGATATGAGGAGGGACAGCTAACACGAAAGGCCATCTGACGCTTCATACAGAAACCTACGACAGTAGAGGTTTCTTAAATAAACACATTGGAAGAAATCTAAATAGGACCACCAAATAAGCCCCCAACAAGACACTTCTTACCACCAAGTGAAACCTCCAGTGCCAGAAGTGAGTTGCATCTAATTGAGTTGTTGGTCAAAGGGCCCCCATGGAAACTCCCAAACAACTTGAGGAATTGTCAAGGTTATTGGTTGGTCTCCACAAACTGATAATAAGGCTCTATCGCTAAAGACAACACCTACATACCTCATTAACAGAGAAGATGCACTGGTGCCTAACTAGCGCCTTTTCCCCTGATATATACTAGTGTCCATGATACTGGAAGTTATTCTGGAAACTGCCAGAGGAGAAAGACAAACACTAACCAGCTACAAATCTGCTGTGTTATAAGAGTGGCCCTTAGTCGTTAAGGAATGATGCTGCTGGATGGAATTAGCCTTGTTGAAGCAGTGTGAGTCCTTGATGGAGGAAGTGTGTCACTGGGTTGGGCTTTGGGGTTCCAAATGCTCAATCCAGATGCAGTTTCTCTCTTGCCTCCTGCTGCCTGCCAATCTGGAGTCAGCACCATGTCTGTTGCGTGCCATCGTTGTTTCCTGCCTATGCTGACAGTGGACTAAACCTCCGAAACTGTATGCCAGTCCCAACTAAGCATTCTTCTTTATGATAGTGGTCATGGTCATGGTGTCTCTTCACAGAGAAAGAATATTGACTAAGAGAAATCCTTTCAATGTACAGTGGTGAGTTGCCTGCATGATATATAAGAGGTAATGGTGGCACAATGTTTTGGAGGTAACCTGTCACTATCTGATCTGATTGAAGGCCCACCCCAGAAGACGTAACTGATGCCTGACATTGTTCAGGTGGCCAAGGATCTGGCATTAAATAGACCATGCATCTAGGGGCAAACTAAATACTATTGTTCTGCTAAATGAACATTGCATTACAATGACTCCTCATGACATTCTGCTATATCCACAGATCAGTGATCCATTCGGCCATCATCCAAGAAGCTCCATCTTGTAGAAGACAGGAACTAATTCAGAGGCCCACAGCCAGACAATATGGAGAACACTCATCTCGAAAAGGGACGTCACCGTCAACCCCACCCCCTCACAGCTCAAGGATCTATGCAGCTAGGAGTCAGAAAGACTTTATGAGCCAGTGAGGATGGAAGACACCAAAGAAACAAGCCCTTCCAGACACAATGGGACTGATGCCCATATGAATGCACAGAGACTTGTGGCAGCATGGCATAGGCCTATACAGGTACAACCCAGATACAGGCCCAGTACTGAGATGGAAGTGTCCATGGACCCCAATATTTAACCCAGAAGCTATCTCCAAGTGTCAACTGCTGACAAAGGAAAAATGAGTTCTTTTCCAATGGAGTCTCACTGGGTACATGAACCATATTTAGGCCAGCAGTAAATGGCCAACACAAAATTGGCTCAATAGTATTTAAGAATTTTGTCTCATAGTTCTTAATTTGGGATATTTTTAAACTTGCTAGTCTTTTGCTTATCTATCACAGTTTCTGATTTTCCAATATAATAGTTATTTGTGTGTGTGTGTGTGTCTGTCCATACATGCACATATGCACACATATGTGTGTTTCTCGTGATCCTTCCACTTTTTAATGCTTGTTTAGTTTTGTTTTATTATGGTTTGTTTGCTTTCTTTGCATGTTTGCTTTCAAAAGAAAGAGAGAAAAACGGCATAGACATGAGTGCATGGGGAGGTAGGGAGGATCTGGAACATAAGAGAGTGAAAATCGTGATCATAATATATTTTTTGGGAAAGTATTATCAATGAAAAAGAAAAATAATGTAAAATCTAGGGGAAAGAAAAAACTGCTAGACACATGATCTCCTAAAATAAAAAGGATAAATAGAACTTAAAGTGTTCCATTAAAAATTAACAAGATTGAAGCAGTAGTAATAATAAATTTAATAATAATAATAAATAAAAACTCAAAGAAGTGCAGAGAGCACTTCCTGATTCCAGCAAACCTTTAAAGAACTGGCACTGCTCCTCCAACTATCCCATTAAAGGACATGGAGAGGAAAACAAGCCAGCACTACCCTGATGACAAAAGCAGATATGAATACAACAAAAGAAACCCGAAGCTCAATTTCAATGGAAAACACAGATGAAAAAAAAAACTCTCAGTGAAGCTTTACTGAGATTTTTTTCTAAGTTCAAAGATCCATTAAAATCGTAAGCCGTGACTAATTCAGTTCTCTTTCACAGACATAAGGCTGGTTCAACAGACAAAAAGCAACAAGTGAATAGCAGTATAAATAGACTTATAGATGAAAACCCATGACCATTTCAGCCCAGAAAATGACTGGGACAAAGTTTAATACCTCTGGAACATAAACGCTCTCATGAATCTAGGAATAGAAGGAAAAACGCCTCAACATAATAAAGACTACAAATGAGCTAACTGTAGTTGACATTGTATTAAATGAGGAAAAACTGCAAATGCTTCCTCTATAAAACAAAGGTGCTGACTCTGCCCTTTAGCAGAGTCCTCAGAGTCTTAGAGCAACAAGACAAGTAGATACAAACAGGAGAGAAGCAGGCACTAATGCCTCATGCGAGAGGACGGGAGGAGGGCAGTAAGAAAGGGGAAGGAAGGTTAGCAAATGGCACGTGTGTATAAAGATCCTATGATGCAACCTGTTATTTTGTAGGCTAACCTAAAAATTAATTATAAATAAGGAAAATGCAAATAACAAAAATTAATTATAAATAAGAAACATGACTTTAATATGAAAAGCCTTCTGTGGTTAGACCTTAGGTTATAGTATGCTTTTAGTGCTGAATTTTTGGTAGTCTTGTTTCCATTCATTTTACTACAGTCAGCTGTAAACAGGACTCTGCTTTTGGTAAATATATCCGTAAACTTTAAACTAGTCATCAACAGGCAAGGTGGAATTTGTTTGTAGATTATCAGTGTTTGCTTAACTCGTGTGCAGTATATTGTTTCTTGAAAAGGCAAAAATAAAAATAGGGCTTTAATAACACAAAACAGTTTATCATAGTCTACTCTGGGTCTCACCTTTACTCTTTTTTTCCATTTTTTTATTAATTTATTCATATTACTTCTTGTTTGTTAGCCCTTCCCCTGTTTCCTCCCATTCTTCCCTCCCTCCCACTTTCCCCCTTCTCCCCTCCCCTATGTCTGTGATTGAGGGAGACTTCCACCCCCTATATATGCTCTAAGATTATCGAGTCTCTTCTTGGTAACTTGCTATCCTTCCTCTGAGTGCCACCAGGCCTCCCCATCCAGGGGACGTGGTCAGAAAAGGAGCACCAGAGTTCATGTGAGAGTCAGATCTCACTCTCCACTCAACAGTGGGGAATATCGTGTTCGTCGGCTAGGTCTTGGTAGGGGTTCGAAGTTTACTGCCTATTTCTCCTTGGCTGGTGCCTTAGTTTGAGGAGGACCCCAGGACCCAGATCTGCCTGTCATAAAGTTCTTCTTGTAGGTTCCCAGGACCCTGTGGGTCCTACTATTTCCCCATTCTTCCATGCTACTCTCGCCTAAAGTCTCAATAGGATGTCCTCTCCTCTGACCCACTTTCTTGGTAAGTAAAGTTTTTCATGGGACATATCCCTTGGACTAGTGTTTTGATATAAGTGAGTATATACCGTTTGTCTCTTTTTGCTTCTGGGTGAACTCACTCATTATGATAATTTCTAGGTCAATCCATTTGTCCACAAATTTCGGGAATTCCTTGTTTTTAATAGCTGAGTAGTACTCCATAGTGTAAATGTACCACAGTTTCTTAGTCCGTTCTTCTACTGAGGGACACTTAGGCTGTTTCCATGTTCTGGCTATTATGTATAAAGCAGCTATGAACATGGTTGAGCATATGTCCCTGTTGTGTGTTACTCACCTTTACTCTTAAGTCCTAGAAGAGGAACAGGTGACTATCATAGGAGTGCAGAAACATGTTCGTATTATGATTGGGAGAAAAACACTTCTGTAAAGATGGACAGCATGGAAGGAGGCATCGGAGCACTCACAGCACACTGTGTACGGTTGGATGGGTCAGAAACCCACCTATGACCTATACAGACATAATCAGTAGTGGGTGGACAGGCAGCAGTAGGAAAGTGCGATATGTGCATAAGCTTGCTCAGCTGGACACCACAGAAAACAACCAAAACCTGTGGAATCCATTTCCCTTTCCTTATCTCTGAGGAGTTGTAACAGCCAAGTCTCTTTTCCATTGTTTTGTACCAGTGTGCTAGATTCTAAATGTTGTGATGGCAACATCAGTTTTAAAGGTCGCTCTATTTTTGGTTTTGATCATTAACATTCTGCACAGCTTGCCTCAGGAAGCACTAAACAAGATGTTCAGATCCTAATTCTTACAGATAAATTAATGAAAGAGCCAGAAAAAGATGGTAGCCTGGATACCAGATTTATGAATGGACAATGTCATGAATCACTATGTGACTGACATTTCTGTTGTATTTCTTCCTGCTAACTTTATTTTAAAATCTTACTTAAGTACTTTCCATATAAAAGAATAAAATATGTCCTGGATTGCTCTCGAGTTTGTGCTCATTCTATAACTTACATTCTATACTACATGGAGAGAAGAAAATTATTTTTGCATTTTTTTTAATTCCTGAGATTTTATAGTACACAAAGCAATACAGGCAGTCTTCAAAACCATTGTGCCTATTGAATGTTCAGAGTCATTTTTTCCTCATTTTTAAATTTATCATAATTTATTCACATTACATCTCAATTGTTATCCCCTTGCTCATATGTTCCCACTCCCACCTTCCCTCCATCTTCCACCCTACTCCCCTCCCCTAGACCTCTAGCATGGAGGGCCCTCCTTCCTCACCTTCTCACCACAGCCTATCAGGTCTCATCAGGATAGCCTTCATCCCCTTCCTCTGTGTGCCCACAGGGCCTCCAAGCCAAGGGTAAGTGACCAAATCGCAAGCACCAAGAGTTCATGTCAGAGGAAGTCCCTGTCCTCCTAATCCCCACCCATGAAGAATGAGCTGTCCATTGGCTATATTCATTTCAGGAAATATTCCTGACCAAAGTCCATCTCTTGGTCAGTACTTAATACTTTTGCCGGTTCCATGGTGTAATAGTTAACACTCAGGACTCTGAATGTTCAGAATCTTAATCATCATTTAAAGTCTTTATTAATAAAAGAAATAGAAAAACACTCTGATCTATTGTAATAACCATTTATGTCTAGAATACTAATTAGAGTATGTAAAATTCTAAACATAAGTGATATTTGGTGTCAGGTGGTTAAGGGTGTTTGGCTTTAAAGGAAGAAACATCTGGCCTTTATAATGATAAGGAAGCTACCAGCAAACCTTTCCCATCCCCATGGAGACAGTTGGGCTCTATTCCTGCTATAGGTATTGGAGAGTCTGAGCTACTGTGCAACTTCCCTTATGAAATGAACAAGTATCACTGTAGGATGCTTCAGTCTACTAAGAGAGGCTGTTTCAATTAACACTTCACTGCTGTTTCTATTTTGTTTCAATTATTAGGTTTCATTGTTTCCTTTCCTATTGGTTTCTTACAGCCTTTGAGACTACTTGCCTTCAAGCCTGCCGAGAGAGGCAAGCTGGGAAAACCACAGGCATTTCCCACAGCCAATGCACCCAGAGCGCAAGGAATTTTACAGCTGAGATCCGAGCTGTAAGGCCTAATGTGTCTGCTGGCAAACAATACGCCCCGCTCTCCCCGTTCCTCATATCTTCCCTCCTGGCCTGAGCCACGTTGTGGAATTCCAAGAGTGTCTCATAACGCTATTCAATTCTAAATCAGTCTTCATAAATCTTTTTCATAGCTTCATCTACTTTCATCAGCAATTTGTGATTGCCCCTTCAAAAACCTTTTGACAAATTTCTTACTCATAGCTGTCCTTTAGAGCAATTTCCACTGACAGACAACGAAATGAAGGCTATTGAACCTCTGAGGACCAACCTTTCCATCAAGTTCCTGTATCCTCACAGTTATGTGCTCACCCTCCCCAACTCACATAGACTGT
Organism: Acomys minous; assembly: GCF_964271855.1. Classification (NCBI taxonomy): domain Eukaryota; kingdom Metazoa; phylum Chordata; class Mammalia; order Rodentia; family Muridae; genus Acomys; species Acomys minous. Next base: position 36,786,844 of record NC_140495.1, read on the forward strand.
GACCTGGAAAACAAAGCTGAGGTTTCCAAGTGGTACTTATCAGTCATATGTAAAAGGGAGATGTGTGCCCTTATGCAAGCTGGGATATCCATAAAATAAAAAACCCACAGTCAAGGCTTTATATTTGGTAGAGAAAGCCAGCCCTTAATTAGGCATAGTAACCAGCATATGAAGTGTAGGTTAGCTATAGTGACAACACTGGAGAACACATGGGGGCTATTAGCATTGACTGGACCCATGAAGGAACAGGAAGGTTTCTGACCCACCACCAGGGCAGAAGCTATTGCTTGAGGGATACAGGAGGTGAGACAGACTGAAAAGAGGTTTCTCATCTCTCTCAGCACCAGCCCCTCCCAAGGCTGCCTCCTTCCCAAGTCATCCAGCTTCATCGTCTAGTCAAAGTCCTCACACTAAGAATGGTGCTAACTAGTCCAGGACCACATGGAACTGACTTTTGTTTTGTTTTAAATCTATTTTAAATACCTCTTCCTTTCCCCCTAAATTCTATCTTGACACCACTATGACCTTTATCAGGATTTACTGACATGTGAACCTTTATGTGGATACAATATAATGGTAACAAATGTTACAATTAAACATCCCTTCTAAATGCTTTTTGTTTGGTCCTCCCAACAGTCTAGTTTGTATTTTAGTCATCACCATTTGCAGATGATGAACCATGGCTTACAGAAGAGCATCCAAGATAAAGACCTTCGCCTGTTAAGGGTACAGTCAACTCCAGTGTAAGCAATGATCATATATCACACTATAAAAAATTTTAATGGATCCATTTAAAAAATTATTACAAACCTGCTTCTACAATCTCAGACTGACTCATCTTGAGAGAAGTTGAAGACATTCTGATGGGCTACAGAATTACTTTGCGTCATAGAATGTGATGTTTCTCTTAAAATAGGCCAAGCTCCCAAATATTGACAATGCTCTACCATAAGCTAATTGCCCCAACTGGTGTTCTTTTATTTCATTTCTACTCAATATAGCTAAATAATCTGCCTGTAGGTAAGGGAGCTAAGCTTCTCTTAGCCTGTACTTATTACCTGTGACTTAGTCTTCTTGTTTTGTTCTTAAGATGCTTAACTTCTGGGGAGAACGTAGATAGGACAGAGTAATGTGACTTTCCCCAAAGATGTTGGACCTATAGCACTTGATCTTATCCACTGAGATGCAAAACACTTCCCACAATAAACAATGGGGAAATGATAAACTTAGAATTTAACTGTGATACTTTCATAAAGCCTTAGGAACTAAAAGGCAACATTTTTAAGAAATCAGTTTACTCTGGAACATCAAACAAACATTGAGGCACTATGTGATTCTTTAAATGCAATGTGCACTGAACACATCTTATGCAGACACTCAATCATAGATATACAGTCTCACAATGAACCGACAGCTGGACTTGTGTGTTTCCAGATTTGAATATCAACACCAGTTGTTACCAGAGGGGTGCTCGAGATGGTCGCTAACTTCTGATGTGGTTTTTTTTTTTTCATCCTGAGAACAGGGGTAAGATAGTTATACCACCTATCTTGAGATTAAACAAGATTATGTATAATAATTTCCAAGTACAATACCTGGCTCATAAAAGTCCTCCAATTAAGCTGATAAATATTTATCACAATGCCTATCCAATACATTACGGGTTAGTCATCGATTATTAAGGTTTAGGACTCTACATCGATAGGTTTTAAACTTTTTTCTACTTTCCAAAGTGATTTAAACTAGGCTACAGAAGTGAAACCCAGGAAGTGAGAGATCTAGAAAAGAGAGCAATGCAAGAGTGAGACCAAGAACATGAGGAATTATAGTAGTACTGGCAACTGAAATGATTTACCCAGTTCCGGAATCAATTAAGGAAGAGTGCCCTGCTTGAATAAATATTCTGTAACTGCAAGGTGCATATGTGTTTGCAGATCGTATTAAGCCACCATGGGTTTCAAGACCGATTAAGTAATTGCTCTGTGACCTTAAAGCAGAGTAATCATTCAAACTCTGTTATTTTAGTGTGAGATCTTATATATAAATTATAATGATAAAATCCATGTTTCATTCAATTATAACTAAAAAATGCTACAAAGGACATCTGTGCCCTTTATACAAGACAGAGCAAGAACACTTAATGCAATTATTAGCACACACATCAGAATGGATAACAGTAAATGAATCATTATTTGGAAGGAACTATAAATATTATCCATTAGAACATATGGTTAGCAGCTTCCTAATCTTGTAAAGGAAGCATGAAATATAATTAAAGTATATATTTTTTCTGGCTGAGTTTTACGTACAAAGGAGCCGACAAAAGTACCTCTCCCCCCCCCCCCCTCTCTCTCATAATACCTATCAGACAAATGTTTGTGGTGACAATGGTCACAGATTGCCCAGGACCTTTGCAAGTGTATTCATAGCTGAGAAAAAGACAGGAAGAATAGAAACTGAGTTTGAACCCAGAGTCAGGGATTTCTCAAGATTCCAGACGACGGTTCTGAGATATATACCACACCTACCGATGAAAAGACGCCATTACAGCTGGGGTTCAGGGTGTAGAACAAGTGTTCTAGACAGCAGCATAATATTTCTAATCATCATCATCCACTTTCTCCTTTATTACCCAGGAGTGGATTAGGTGAAACGAGCCACAGCTGTTCTGAAGAGATCCAGGTCAAAAGCAGACCAATTAAAGCTTTAGTCTTAAAACTGCAGAACGATTGTGCTGTGATCTCCTCCACAGCAGAGAGCAAGCTCCTGCCAGGTCGCTAAGCCAAACGAAAGGTGCCAAAGCCTGGTTTAAGCTTCAGTTACCTCATTGACCCACCCCGTACAAACCTTCACCTTGGCATGGGTGATCAGAGTCGGCATTAAAACGTAGCTTTAGGCAAACCAGCAAAGCTCGTGGCTTCAAATGCTTTCAACCCTTTTCCATCATCACCTTTTACTTCTATTTTCCATCATCCCTGTAGCTCCTTAATGAACCTTCTGGTTCTGTGTACCAGGGAAAATCCTGACTCTCCTGGCCTTCATTCTGTAGGCGATGGAGTCGATCACCCTAAACAACTTATTCCCAAGCCCCCAGCATGTTCTGAGCCCAAGGAAGCTCTGGGAAGATAGTACTGTGAGCACACCGTATCTACCCAGCAGAAACTTAACAGCCAAAGTTGGTGGAAGGGGAAGACACAGAGGTGGACTCCAGAACACAATGTGTGAAGGGCTTCAAGGAGCTAGAAGCAGCTGGGCAGATGGTGGTGCACGCCTTTAATCCCAGCACTTGGGAGGCAGAGGCAGGTGGATCCCTGTGAGTTCGAGGCCAGCCTGGTCTACAAAGTGAGTCCAGGACAGCCAAGGCTACACAGAGAAACCTTGTCTCAAAAAAAAAAGAAAGAAAGAAAGAAAAGAAAAGAAAAGAAAAAGAAGCTAGGAGCGAGTGTGCAATTCAAAGCTGGAGTGAGTTTTGAAGGAGGGGTGACTCGTAGAAAATGTTATTACACAGGAGACTAAAACACAGCGGGAAGGCAGCTGTACATCGTCATCAGATTAAAAGAGTGGATTTAATGCTACCATGCTTAGGGGGAAAATGTGACTTTTTAAGTTGAAGTTTCACTTTATCAGCTCACACAATGGTCACATATTTCTGGACACTAAATTCCTAGTACCATACTAAATTTAAGGGTGAGAGACACAGTTAAAACTCTTGAGGCCATGCCTTGTTAAAGTTATCTAACTCCCCCGGCATACCTGGACAAGCCATAGGCAGCTTGAAAATTAATAACCACTTTGGAATATTCCTCTGGACCCCACAGAAGTTAATGCACCTCTTTAGAATCAGATGTGCACCTAATCCTATTTGCTTTTTTGGTGCTATACCAGAACAGGGTGGTTTTTTTTTCTCTCTCTCTCTCTCTCTCTCTTAAACCAACACACCATACATATGATTCTGTTTTGCATGTTTTGTTAAGATCATATCCAAAGTGTCTGGACAAGGAAAAAGAACCTTTAAATAATATTTCACTTCAGGAATATCGATGACTTGCTATGTACTAGCCACATTTATATGACACTAAAACAATGAGTGGAAAAGTGAAAACTTCAGTCAAAAATATGTTTTGGCACTCGAGGGGAAAAATTAAAATCCAGTTGTATTTTTGAACTTGGGACCAAGTCAGGGGTGGGTTTATTTTTGAAGCTGAATTTGATCAAACAGGTATGTGTGGGGAAAACCTCTTTCCATATGGAACTACTTTGCAGAACTGAAGAACAACTTCATTGTGAGGAAGCTTGGTAAAATGTAGACTCCAGTCTGGGCAGAGCCCTTGGTGCCTGCGTTGTTCATCACAAACCCCACACTGTTTGTTTGACCACACCTGGCCTATCAAGAGCAGAAAGGGAGTGTGGTGTTTAAGCACTCAGTGTCTCCTTCCTCACCTGCTGTCACGTTCCTTGTGGAATGGAGCTGTGAACGAAGCTGACCAAAGCTGAAAGTGCTTAGGAGGAGTTTTAACATAGTCAATTCTGCTCCAGTTGTTCACAAGGGGCACTTGGTTTTAGAATCTGCTCTTCTATTTCATTTCTTCTTTTTGCCTAACCTTCCTTAATGAAGGAAGTGAAATAAAAAAGGGGGGGCAAGGAAGTTTGTTGGACTGTGATGAAGACTCACACTCCATTTCTGATGCTTGACAGACTGCCTGCTCTCCCTTCCCTTTACTACACCTGGCAAAGTAGTTGGAAAGCCCAGGTGCTCGCTCTCTGGGTGCTGGCAGGGACTCCAAGCCAATTAAAGCTCTGTCCTCAAAGGAACCCTAAGCACCATATAGCACCGGCCAGTTTACTTTCTCTGCTCTCGAGAGCCATTTTGAACATGCTTGGGAGCTCCCAGCTTTTCCTATAAAGCTCCACAAGTGAATAATTCCCCCCCCCCTTCTAACTTTCTGATACACATGTTTCATTCCCAAACTGCACATCTGAACCAAATTTTAGGTTAAGGTCCATTTATTCTCTTCAAGGCCTCCATGGTGTACACCAGGCATATAGCACAAGGGAGGAAAGATGTCAGTGAAACTTGGAAATGGACTTTGAATGGGATAATGTGTTCTTAAGAACAAAAATTGACAAAAACCATTTATTCAATATGATCCTTGTTTTCCAAAATGGATTAAAAGTAAAAAAGAAAAAGTAAGAGAGTCCAATTAGACTCGATGGTTAGAGGGGAAACTATCACCCCACACTCTCTGTAAGTTATGTCTTCATGTTTTAAAAAGATATATGCTTTTTAGGAGTAAAAGCAATTTCCGTTCCAGTGACTTCATATCTTAATTTCAGCATGACAAGGTTTATTCCACCTAAATAATCAATCTGTAGAAAGCGTTCAGTGGTATGACATGCCTCCCGCAGATCTACATTTCTAGTAATAACTGTCATATGTGCTCTATGAGAGGGGCCAAGTCCACTTTAAGATGATCTATCATATGCAATCCAAACCACCACAAATCAAGTTTCCTTTGAAACTCTTGGCCTTACAAGGTCTGAAGGCCAGTGAGGTAACTCATGTTTAATATGCCTGTGAAGACCATCAGCCACAAAACCTCTAGATCTTTCCTCTTTGCCTAGATGTCCCTTAACCCCTGTCTGTTCACAATTAATATTCATACCCACCTGGCTTTCGCCTCCTCCAGTCTATTTCCTCCAAAGTCCCTGTAAGGAACCACTGTATCCTATCGTTTCCATGAATGTTTGGTTGACTTCCTCTTTGAGATTGTTGTAAATTATGTAATAAGCAAGAAGTTGGATGGAGAATAAGCTGAGAAAAAAATCACTACTTAAATACAAAGTATAAAAGGAAGTTTTATTGGCCTCTTTCAATTGTTGTCTCAGATGCTTACTGCCTCTGTCTACTAACCTAGGCCTAGTCCTGGAAGCTTCTAGACTTTGTACAATCTAACCTGGGCCTAAGATGTTTTCAGTCTCTGAGACTTACTGCATAATAAGCTCGCCCTTTCTTGTTCTTACTGACCTCCCTGCTGGCTCGTTCAACTCAGCTGTTCTGACTCAAACTCCTCTCCCAGCTGACTTATTCAGTCTGGCTTTTCTCTCGGCCTCTGAATTGCTATGCATGACCTCAAACTAACTTCAGCAATCTTTTCTAGACTTCCAGCTCCTTTTCATTCTCTGGATTATTCTGTCTTCACCTATATCTAGCTTGCTTTCTCACTCAACGTCTCTCTGTTAAACTCTCCCTGTAAAACTGCCACCTTTCCCTCTCATTCTCTGTGTTGCTCCCTTAAGTAGCTCCTCTGCTCTCTGAGAGTTGGGCATATCCTATTCTGTCAAATACTTCTCCGTTTCATCACTTTTTCTGCCACTCAACCATCAATTTCAAACATGGGTGCTTCCTTCTACAAACTAACTTTACCTTCATATTTTGGGATTAAAGACATGTACCACCGCACCTGGACCTAAGCTTTTCTTTTCCTGAATCCTGCTGTATACCAGGCTGGCCTTGAAAAGATGTGTTTGTGTTCTAGCAGGACCACACAGGCCTAGAAGAACTTTGCATGTCATCTCTTGCCAGAGCAGCCATGTTCTGAATTATAATTCCTCTATGACAAATATTCACCTATACAATAGTGTGTTTGATTAGTTACAGTCTGTAATAATCTTAACAAAAATTGATTTCAGTTTATAAGTGGTCTGCATTGTAAAGACTATACCTTATAAAAAAAAAAAACCTTTATTCTGTTCCTTGTTCCAAACCCAATAGTCAAAGAGGGAAATAAAGACCATGACACAAACAGCCCCTTTCCATTTAAATATGAGGTTAAGTAAGAAGTGTGCCCTGTGGAGAGGAAACTGATTCATGTCACAGCTGCCTGAGATCTGGTTCTAATCCTACCCATTTTTATCTATTGAGGAATATTAACTACTGATCAATTTAGATTATGTCATTTTTATTGCCATAGTAGTATAAGGCTACACACTTGAAATATTTCCTATTTTGACTGACTTAATTTCTTCCTGTTGTTTTGTTTCATTTAGTTTGAATTTGATTTTAATTCTTACTTGTCTTGGTTTTAATTTTGACAGAGAGTTTTAATGCCAAAATATTCATAGTTGCATGTTTAATGTGATGCCCTTCTTAAAATTAATTAAGGGTGATGTTATCAGGATCAAGTACTTACTATCTGTTGCCTCCTCCAACTGGTAAGCCATCGCTGACCTTTTTACTCACCCTTTTTCTCAACACTCAGTGTCAGGTAGGCATGCTTACCCTGGGAAACTGGTTTGTGTCCATCCTGTAAAACTAAACAATATTCTATTCTCATTATCCAGAAGGTTGAAACCCAGTTTACAGCTCAGCTCACTTCCTGCAAAGGGCATGTCAACCGTATATCTTCAAGAACTTGATCCTGTATTTTGTTCCTCAGCCTTCTTTCACTCAGTTATCTGTAGATTGTGTATGCTTTGAATAGCATAAATAATACTGTGGGTCAAGTAAAAGGTGAAAAAAATAAGCTGACTCTAGCACAACCTCAATTCCCAGTAAAACAATGTTTCGTCTTAGTGTGTTCACTGCGACTGGCTGACACAACTCAGGGAGAGGCACCAGCACACTCTATTCAGCTGCATGGACTGGAAATTACCCTTTGTTCCCATCAGTGCTCTATGTACACAAAGTATATCACCTCCTCCCCAGAGGCTAATCAGAAATTTCTCTTCTTCCATCTGCTGCTAGCACAATATTCACTAAGAAGCATTCCTCCCAAAGCCCTGGAGCCATAAGCGTCCCTTGTCTCACATTTGCAAAACCAGTGATAAAACAAGCACAAAGTACAAATCAACCAGTATACAAAACCCTACAGAGCATTGCTCCTACAGGTGACGGGTGCTCTTCCCCTGACTTTGGTCCTTGTTTTCACTAATCTCTCCACGGCAATGTTTATTTATAGCTTATGTTCAGAAAATGAAGCATCTCTCCCAACCTGACTTAACTTTCTGTTCATCGTCAGTCACTTAACTAGGACTCTCAGTTTAATATTATTCATTTAAGAGTGTTTCAACGTGGATATGGAGCCATATACCTGAATGCATGTATGAAGAAAATTTCACCCTGGTGAATTTCAGGGTGCTCCATGCCATTAGCAGCTCTCTCAGCAGTGTGTACTACAGCGAGTGAGACTTCCACACAAGCCGGTAAGAAGCCAGCAGCACTGCAGTGACCAAGCAGGAAGCATCCACTAAGTGTCCCCTGACTCATCCATTTGCTCTTCATGTTGCAGCTTGCTCATTAGCGCAAATACTGGTAGCTAATGGATACTTGGTAGGAAGTAATTTTTCATTGTAAATGTCCAGTGAGGAAAAAAAAAACAACTTAGTGAGGACTCTGCCCCAACAGAGCTTTCCAAGGATAGGAAGTGTAGGTTTTGCATGGGCCAGCTACAGAATTCAGGAGCAAATGCTGTGTCCTTAGGACTGATTCCATTCTTTCTTAGAAAGGGTTTTAGTCACACAAATGTGCGTGCACAAACACACACACACACACACACACACACACACACCAAAAAGTTAATAAATACAAAATACATATGAATTTGTCTGTACATAAAATAGGAAAAGCTAAGACAGAGAGAGCTTTTCTCTGTTTCTTTTGAAAATACCAGAAGGAATGTTTTAAATACCATGTATTTCAGACATGTAAATGAGTAAGGCTCAGCTGGTGTTTGACAACTGCCTCTGGGCTCTGGGGAAGAAGAAAAGAAAAGGCCCTGGTTTCCAGGGCTGCTGTGTTCTACAGTATGAATACATCCACCACAGCCAGTGTCAACTGACTGCACATCACTAAATGCAGGGGTGGAGAAACTAGGACTTACTCAGCTCTCCTGTGAGGTGAGGGCCAGCCCCCTCCCTCACACACACACACACACACACACACACACACACACACACACACACACATAAACACAGCTCCCTTCAAAGCTAGGACATTCCTTGAGGACACGGAACAGCAACAGCCTCTGTCATTGTGTCACAGGCCAAAACTCAAGTCCTGATCCTGTTTCTCTAAAGATCAGCTACCTTTATGATACAATGTTGTGAACTTCTGCATTTTCCACTCTTACTCCTGTTTCCCACTCCCACTCCTGACTCTCTCTAGCTGCCCTGAGTAATCGTGAAATGTCATTGGATGACTCACTCACTTTCAGTGTGAGCTGGGCTGTTCTCTGATATTAGGCATCTGTTTGTTTGTTTTTACCTTCTTTACAACTTAAAAACAAAAGATTGGTGGTGGAGAGATAGCTTGGGCTTTAAAGCCTAAGGCTTACGGGCAAAACTACAAAAAGAAAACGAGGAGGGTATAGCATAAGCACTACTAAAACATTCTATATTAAAAGCTGGGCATTTTTATGGAAGTTTTGGTTTCTTTAAAAACATAGATATGTTATGTCTTTGTGTTAATCTCAAGGGTGGGATTTTAGTTTGGGATTTAGTTTGAACAACAGCTGATAATTGCCTCATGCAGGGCATGGTCTTTGGGAGACGGTAACAGCCTGCCTCCTGAGGCACTGAGAAGGGTGTGGTCTAGGACTTTGAGGGTGATAAATATTAGAGACTGGAGAGAGAAAGTGTGACATGTGGCATGTGGCATGTAGCAGTTTGGAGAGACCAGAGACAGATGGTGTGGCAGCTTGGAGATAGACAAAGAGAAATATTTCAGTGCAACAGCTTGGAGAAGACTGCTTGCTGCATTTAGTGTTGACAGAGACTGGTATTGCCCCAACAGAACTCATTGATCATAAACAGCAAGGAGAAGTAAAGGGGTCTGTGCCCTCCCTCCCCACTAACCTTCTCTCTCTTACTCGGGTTTAAGGGGATGGAGAAGGGAGGGAGATATTTCAATGCCTCAAATGAAATAGAGTGTACAAACAAACATCAACAGGGCATGAATAGGATTTTAAAACACCACTGAAGCTATCGTCTACTTGCACTTGAAGGCCTAGTGCTACTCAGTATAGATTATGTTGATTTACAAACATAAAACTGTATGGTTCTTTTTCAGTAATTTAAAATGTTTTCCATTTTAAGCTATCTATTTTTTGTTTGGGCTTTGTCTTAGTTAGAGTTTTGTTATTGTGACGACAACAACATGACCCATATAACTTTTATAAAGTAAGACACTTAATCAGGGCTGGCTTACAGTTCACAGGTTTCGTTCATTTTCCTCGTGGCAGGAAGGATGGTGGTATGCAGGCAGACAGTGCTGGAAAGGCAGCTGAGAGTCCCACCAGACATTACAGTTGGCATTACCTCAGTTGTCACTTTTTTTCTGGAAATTCCTCCCTAGGTGATGCCAATAAGGTGTTCAGGGTCAACTTGAACTGACATGCTGCAGGAAGTGAAGAGGGAGACACACTAGCCAGACTGGACCCTCTAAGGATTCAAAGCCCACTGGGGTGACCCACTCCATCCAGCAAGGCCACACCTCCTAATAGTGACATTCCCCTTTACCAAGCATTTAAACACATGAGTATATGAGGCCATTCCTAATCAAAGCACCACAGGTTTCATTTGGAAAGCATTTGACTTCAAACTTTTAGCACTTTTAATACCAAAATATTGGGTGGCTAACCATTTGGCCATTGAGCCCTGGATTAACAGCACCCTCTAGAGGCTAACATGGGTTCTGCTACATACTCAGGTAGGTTGCCTTCCTGTGTCTGTGCCATAGTTTCCATCATTAAGCAGGAATCATAACAAACATATTGGGTCCTAATCTAGGTAAACTTTCATCATATAAACGTGCTTTCATAAACGTTCTATAAATAGTACATAAGTGTTTATAAAAATGAGTATTAGCTTCCTAAACTTCCCCCAAAGTTCCAAAGTCCATAAAAGAAAATGAATAAGGTAGTAAATCTCAACCTTTTAAGAGATCTAGAGGAGTCAGCATCCTTTAGTCTGACCACATGACTACTGATCATTGCTCCTTTGCCCTTGACGATGCAGACTACAATAGCACAGCTGAGTAACAAGTAAAACAATTAACTCTGAGTGAAAGAATCTTTCTTTTCTCTGCCAGTGAACCTGGGAATTCTTAAAGTGAGCACTCAAAGATTCAAAGTTTCCCATTCCGACAATCAATGATCACGTTCATGAGGACTATGAGGCCGCCATCTCTGGGGTTCCACGACAGTGAGGAGGATGAAGCATGACAAGTTCTGTGGTATTACTGATCATATCTAAAAAGCCACACCTCCTTCCAAAAACAAGAGTTCCACCAGACATTATAGTTGGCTTTACCTCAGTTGTTATTTTTTTTTTCTGGAAATTCCCCCTAGGTGATGCCAATAATGTGTTCAGGGTCAGGTTGAAGTGGCAACTGTGGGGTCTCCATCACTTTTTTTCTCTCTAAGCTGATTGGCCTCCTATGATTTCCAGACTACTTCACACTGCCCAGATAACCTAAGCTGCAAACCCTCCATATAGCAATACAGACCCTATTCTACTGGATTGACAGCAACTTGTTGACAATCTTCATGTCACCGTAATTAGTAATTTTTTTTCTTTTACTGTATATGTAGTATTCATATGCATGTGGATACACATAAGAGTATACAAGCACGTGTGTAGATGTGTGTGAAGAGGCTACACTTGGCGTCAGGATCTTTCTCAGCCACTCTTCACCTGATTCTTTTTGAGGCAGGGTCTCTCGGTCAAACCTAAGTGCACAGATAGACCTCACTAGCCAGTTTTCTCCAGAAACCCCCTTCCAAAGATGGGCTCACAGGGGTGCCTCCATGCCACCTGCATTTATATGGGTTCTTGGGATCTGAACTCCAGTCCTCTTGTTTGTTCGGCAGGTGCTTTCCCTGCTGAACCATCTCCCAGCTTATAAAACGCACTTTTTAATTAGTAACAAAATATCTATCATATTTTCCTTCCAGATAGCACGTGTTAGGATCTTTGTGCCATTCTCCTAATGATTCTAACAGTGGGTATCTGAAGACGATGCAGATTAATTAACAAAAGGATGATGGGGAAGCCATGTGGGGAAAGAGGCACTTGTAACTTCATCTTGAATGTGACATAAGTTGTCACTTTCCCTCCTTGATAGGAGTTTTCTCCCATATAAAAACTGCCTAAAGCATTAAGTATCTTCCTAAGTTTGTTGGACCTTTACTGTTTCCTCAGAACTTTAAATGTTACAAAGGTTAAATGCATACATTTCTACTCACTTTCTTCCTTCCAAAGTATCTAACAAGTGGAGAGGAGAAGGAGGGGAAAAAAGGGAGGGGGCAAGGGAGGGAGGGAGGGGGAAAGGGAGGGAGGGAGGGAGGGAGAAGCCAGACTCTCAAGCTCCTTTAGACAGCAGAGCAGAACTTATAAAACACCAGCTGGAAAACACTTCATATGTTTCTTAAACAGGTGAGGGTTGGTTGGTTTGTTTGTTTATATCTCTCTGATACAGATTTCTATTGTGTTCCTGAAGCTGGCCTAGAATTAATTGGCAATGAGTCAGCCTCCCAAGTGTTGTGATCACAGGTGCGATTCACCATATCCTACTAAATGAATCTATTTTAATTGTAAAAATAAACAATGTAAGCATCATTAGCATACTAATTAAAAGAACCGTCTTTGGCCTCCAACAACAATAGCTAAGAGAGAACACCCTCTAAGTGAACCAGGGTAGGTCTTGTCAGAAAGCAGCTGGATGCATTTCTCTCCTACATTCCTAGACCAAAGAAGGCCAATCAAAAATTGCTTTCTAAAATTCAAACGTTGTCATGTGCAATATATATAATGTTCAAAACCCAAGGCAACTTTTTTTGCCTTATAGCCATATCATTAAATAAATTCAAAAGAAGAAAGAGAGAGAGAGAGAGAGAGAGAGAGAGAGAGAGAGAGAGAGAGAGAGAGAGAGAGAGAGAGATGCACAGTAACTCCTTCCCACAGGGACACTTGCACCAGGTATCAGTACAATAAATGTCAGCAGTGGCTATTTCTGAAGAGACAAGTGATTGATTCTCTTTCATTGCTTTTCACTATTTTCAAAATTTCTGGATTGAATGTGTACTAAATGTATAATAGAAAAATAAATGTATATATTTATATTTATATTCAAACACATGTGACTACAGTTAAAACACAAATAAATACAATATTGGGCTTAAACATGTCTTCAAATTAAATGTCAATTGAATTCTTTTTTGTTTTTGATTTTGGGGTTTGGTCTTGCTTTTTTTGGGAAAGGGATTCTCTGTGTAGCCCTGACTGTCCTGGAACTTGATTTGTAGACCAGGCTAGCTTCAAACTCACAGAGATCCATCTGTCTCTGCTGAGATTAAAAGTGAGTGCCACCACTTCCAACTAACTGAATTCTTATAATGAACAGTATATAAGTGGGTTCAATAAAACCATCCAATAAATCAGCTCACTCATATTGCTCAGCACCAGTTTTGAAAGCTTAAGGAATGAAAACTTTATCAGACATGGTGAAAAGGTAGTTTTTTTACTGAATCTAGATTATTACCATCTTGTCTAATCGTTTAAATTCTGAGCTCAATTAAAACCTTGTGTTATATTTTGACATATAAATATCATGGAAATTTTTAATAAATTACTACTTACATTTTAAAGCTGATTTAATTCATCAATGTAAATATCAGAGTGTTTTTATAGTTTTATTCTGTGGCTTTGACAATGACAAAGACCAAGAGCAACTTAGAGGAGGGGAAGGTTTGTGTCAGCTTACAAGTTACCATCCTCCATCGTGAGAAGTCAAGGCATGAACCCAAGGAAGGCCAGCTTACCTTCCATAGGGCATTACTTTTAATCAAAGAACTTAGAACCAAGGAAGTACAGCAGAAAATGGGATGCTGCTGCTTACTGACTCATTCACAGCTGCCTTGTCTAGTCCAGTACCACCTGCCCAGGGGAACATACTGACCACAGTGGGCTAAGGCTACCTATGTTAATCAACAGTCAAGACACTCCCTAACAGACATACCTACAGACCAATCTGATCTGGACCATCCCTCAATTGATGCTCCCTTTTTAGGTGACTTTAAGCTTTGTGAAGCTGCTAGTTAAAGGTGACTAGTATATTTTTTTTAAACCAAACATTTAATCTTTCTAACTTTTCTGAGATACTGAATTAAGATCTGAAAGAGAGTTTCATCTGAAAATAGCAAATCTTTCACGTATACCAGTTGAGATGTTGATTTTGAGGAGGCAAACTTTACAGTCTTATATAAACATGGGAAAAATGCATCTTCAATTCATAGACTTACAGATTTGGACACTTTATTTTCACTGTGGTTGTACAAACATATAAGGAAAGGGTAATGATTTAAGTAGCCGGTCTTTAAATATTGACTCAAGGAAAAAGCATCGACAATAGATGCTTGTCATTTGGGTTTTACAGCTGTTCTTTCTGAGGTCATTACAGCAGGATTCACAAAATCAAAGGAGGTAGCCATTGCCTTTCTTGACTGCTAAGCTCCTTGCTGCTGGTGATTCAACGCCTTGATTTATCTTGGGAGTACAATGCCTGCTGATAAGTAGATGTTCTGTGCTTTGACAGTGAGCTTCCCTAAGGAACACTGAATAAGGTTTGCTTTCAGTGGCCACTGGGAATAACTCCAGTATTTGGCAGAAGAGATATTCTTCCTATGCTCGCATCCTTGGCTGGCTTGGAGTCCATTTTGTTTCTGCCCACTTTTGTAGTTTACTTCTTCTGAATTTCCATGAATCTAGGGAACTCTTCAGTTCATACGAGTCTCTTTTGGGAAACAGTTCAGTTTTTAATAGGCCTTGTAGGAATCCAACATTTGATCATATATGCATATGGAAGCCAAACCATATTAAATGAGGCAAAATCATTTAGATAGACAAAAGGGCTTGTGTGGGCGGGCTGGGGGATGTCTACATATTGACTGGAGCAGCCAAATAAATCGTTGAGCTGTTAAACATTTTTGATCTTGGAAATCCAACAGGTAATACTCGATGTGGTATTAGTTCCAAAACTAGTAGGAATTGAGGCCTCATCATCAATATGCAAGGCAAGGAAACTCCTTGAAGATTCATGACAATAGTGCCTGGGTTGAGCCTCAGCCAACTGATGTTTATTTATATGCTTATATACATATACATATATACATATACATATACATACACATGTGTATATATATATATATATATATATATATATATATATATATATATATATATATGAAGTTAAAAATAAACTTCATACTTCTGACTTAATGGGAGATCATTTTGTTCTACACACACACACACACACACACACACACACACACACACACATATATATATCTCCACTATGGAGATATACTGGTTTAAAAATATACCTCAGTTTCTGCAGAGCATGTTTTCTGGAAGGCTGTTTCAGAGGATTATAGCCCATGAGAGCAGGGCAAAGACATGGTAGCAAAAACAGTCAAGAACTCAGATCTTGATTGGTAAACAGGAGGTAGAGAGACAAACCGGGAATGGCCTTAGTCTTTAAAAACCTCAAAGCCTACCCTTGCACCACACTTCTTCCAAGTCTATACCTCTTAATCCCTCCCAAACAATTCTTTCCACCCACTGGGGACCCAAATATTCAAACATATGAGTCTGTGAAGGCCATTTTCATTCAAACCATATCAATAATACATTTTTATTTCATTTATTTTTGCCAACTAAGCTTTGAAATTGGAGATATGTATAATCATATATTTCATATTGGCCTAGTGTAGAGTAAATCCTTAACAGCCACATATAGCTTGCAGCGGCCTTATTGGACAGCCTTCAGTGCACTGTGTGTGCCCTTTAACTCATTGTAAGGCTTATAATTCACGTAGAATCAGAAGACATTGCATGGCTTTCAGTGCATTATTAAACTGTAAATTGGCTACTGATGATTTTAAAGAATTTTTGACATTTCAACATTACAAAATAATAACGTTAAAAATAATCTTCATATTTCTGACTTAATGTGACTTAATCATTTTGTTCTACTTATAGATAATGCTCACTAGAATATACATTGAAACCAACCAGTCATCTCCACCCAAACCCTGCTTTCATCCTGGCCCGACCCTCCACCACATCTGACCTGGACCAGAGATGAGTTTCTTTGCTCTCCTTTTCACCAGCAGCCTATTTTTATTATTTTTTTAGATTTTATGTATATAGATGTTTTGCCTGCACGTGTATCTGAGTACCAAGTGTGTGCCTCGTGCTGCAGGAGCCAGGAGAAGGCATCATATTTCTTGGAATCGTTGGAGTAGATGATTGTGCATGTGGATGCTAGGACTAAAACTCAATGAAAGTAGGAATGCCTAGTACAGAGTTTTATACGAGTATTTGTGTGAAAAATATTATTTGGGACTAGAAAAAAATGCCTGAGATGGTAAGAGTCCTTTCTCTTGCTACAGGGGACCCAGGTTAGCGTCTTTAGGACAGGCATAGTCCTAGGCCTAGGATCATACTCACTGACAACTCCAGTTCCAAAGAATCTATTGCCCTCTGATCTCCTTAAGCACCTGAATGCACATGGTATCTATAAACATATGCAAGCATGCATACATGCATACATACACAAAAATAAAATTTAATGAATAAATAAATTCTAAAAGTGTAATTTTTATCTATACCTTTCATGCCTACCATACTTGAACCCTCCATCAGAAAATGGTTAAATCCTGGTTTTGCTCACAATTGCATTCATAAGCACTGTATTAAATCATGTAAATATGTATTATAAGTACGTATATTATAAATGTCTGTATATGTGCTAGTTTAACAAATATGCATTAAATAAATTAATATCTGCATTTACCTATAATTTATTATGCAGATAATAATTCTTCTAAACACTTTAAACAGAATTTAATATTATGGGAAAGGTATTATGAACAGGAATTAAATACTCTTTGATTATAGTACCTGAAAAATGGTAGTCATTCATTTATGTGGACTGCTCGTTACTTTACTTAGGAAAGAAGAAAAAATCTAATGAAAATTAATGTGAGATTCTTTTTCTCTAATTGTAGCAGCCCTGTTTCAAGCATATGAACCAAATATCACAGATGACTGTCACTAGCCCCAAATGGAAAGCAATTATTACATAGACAAAATGCTGAGACCCCAAAGAAAAATGTGCATGTAATAACTATGGGTCATTCCTAGATAGATCAGTGAGCATATATTCTTCAAAACTAAAGATCTCAAAATGGATTTCCTCTATTTTTACTTAAACTAGTTGTATCTCAATGTTTAAGATGTTAAAATTTTGCTAAAGTAATTTTACAAAAGGGATTCGGATGTGTACACTTCATGCCATTTTGTCATCTAATGATTTTTTCAGGAGAACTGAAAACATAGATTAATTAATGTGCCTCATTTCCCTGGCAGCATCAATAGGATGTGCATGTTGGGTAATTCTTTCCAACTATGAGGAAGGGGATGCACTTTTCCACTCCCACAATCCTTGGCTTCCTGTTAATAGTGTGTGTTAGCAAGGGGCTGCTGGAGGTTAAGGGTGCAAGCGTGATTAAACAGACAGGCCCGCACAGGAACAGGGTTCAAAATGTGACTTCATTCATAGGGTGCTTTAACTAACCAAATTAAACAACCGCAGTTAATTAAAGCCCTAATGCTTGCATTCACCCGACCTACAAATCAATCCATTCACTGTCTCTCCCACATGGCTGAACACTTTTGCTTTATAGATGGTTTTAATTAGTAGCCAATGCCCCAAATTAGTTATAAAAATTAGGTCATATGGATTTTTCTTGGTGCTTTCCTCAGCAGAACAAGAACACGCAAACAAAATTGTTGTCTTTCCAAACTGACAACTCTGAGAATGATAGAAGCAACAGAATTTGCGTAATGAGCACCAAGATGGGGTTGGGTTAATGTACCATCAAAGTGTAATGCTGAGAAAAAAAAAGATGAGCTTCATACCATTGCAGGTTCAAGTCTTGCCTTGGCCTACTCCTATTCTGAACCATGGACAACTAAGTTTTGCTCAGCCATCATTTCTTTACCTAACAAATGGAATAAGATATTGTCTTGAGAATTAAGTGTCCTGCTTAGTGCGCTTTCCTATCATAGACATCTTACTGTGAAAGCTGTCTCAAGTACGGGCTAGAATAGCCCCAAAATGGAGGAAAGGAAGCTGACAACAATGTTGATGCAAAGATTATCTCCTTAGGAGGTAAGATTTCTCCCCACTCACCTGACAGACACCGAGGAGACTGATTTGAGGTGCAACTAAGACGTGGTGGCACTGAGGGCCAGGGATGGGAATGAGGGGAAATGAGGAAAACAAGAGTGAAAAACGCTTCCTAGAAGATGCAGGGAAGACTAACAGAGCTGGCATGGTGTATGTGTGGTTTTGCTTTTGTTGCTAAAATCCCGTGTTCCCTGGCCCTGGGCTCCGAGGCTGAAGTCGATTTCTCATGGAGATATGTCAATCTCCAGGAACACCAGCCTATACTTGTAAATGAAAGAAAAATATCATGTATGTGTCATGTAGATTGCTCTTATAAAACTATAAAACTATAAACATAGCACTTTCCAAGTTGTATCGATGCTGTGATGATTAATTAATTATAAATCCTTACACAGACGTTTCTAAAAAGTAACCTCCATATATATTAAATGTCAGGCGCCATGCTATATCCTCTTTAAGAAAGGATCTCATTATTGAAAATAATGGCAATTATGACTCATCAAGTTCCCAACAACCCTTTTCCAATTGCAGGATTTTTTTTCTGATTATTTTAGATTTAATGCATAAAGGCACAATAGGGAATTGAGAAAGAAATAATGGAATATTATGCTTCTTCTAAACAGTGTCATGGTTGGTATTCTTTTCTTTGCAGCAATTATCTTGTTATTGTGACTATTCCCATAAATGTGACTACATAGCTGGACAGAATTCTGCAGCATTTATCTCTTTCTTAAATCCTCTAGTGTGGAGATCCTTTCAGGTAATTGCAGGAGAAGTTGCCTTTCCCTGTGAAAGAATTTACTTAGATGAGTCGGGAGGAAACCAACATAAATCTAGACACGGCAGGAAAGGCTAAATAGAGAGATGAGTTGTAAACACTGCCTGCCTGCCATTTTGACACACCCAGCGCATTAGTCATTGGTTCTGCATTTTGAGTTAGATTGTCCGCAGAAAGAAAAGTTACCAGTATCCAAGTCAGTAAGGGTATGGGGAAATAATTGCTACCAGCTCATCTTTCAGCACCAACCCATTTCACAGCCTATTTTACAGCTGTCCAAAAAGAAGAAAAAAAATACTCAACAATTGCTTGAAAAAGATGACGGTTTTACTTATTTTATTTTTCCTGGAGGCTTAAGACAAGAGTATTTTCTAGACTATTGAGTACATTACAGTGTGGATTCTCTATTTCCACCACTCCGCTGCCATCCCACGCACAACACACAGACACCACACACGCTTTTTTGTTTTAAAGTATTTTTGGTAGAGTTTAATATTTTGGAAGAAGCTTTAACCACATGGTAAGCATTGTCAGCTCTACATCTGTGCTTCACAAAACCAGAGTCAATACTTGCAGAATTTTGCTTTTGGTGAAAATAGTATAAATGAATTTCAGATTAGATCTGACCGCTAAAAGTCTGAGTAGCCTCAAGTAAATGGAAAACTTATAAGACTGGGAGCTCTGGGCCAGTTAAACTCTATCAAGTGCTGCCTCACTAGATACCTGCAACCAGTAAATAAAGAGCTAATGCCAGAAGGTACCCCCCACCCCATCATTTGGAAAAGACCAAAAAGCCATTGCTACTGAGATGCTTGACCATCCACTGAAGACCTTACATCCTCGGTGTTTTTCTAAACAAGAGACTCAAAATTATTGTCCCAAGACACTAACTAGACTGCAGTTCAAAAATAATTTTACATCCTTTCTGGATCAGCCTTCCTAAAAATTTAATTCAAAGTTAATTTTCCAAAGAAGTTTATATAAGAAATAGACATGAGAATGGGAGAACGGGCTATCCATGTACTCCACAGTAAGATGCCTGGCTGACTGTCATCAGTAGAACGTTTGAAAGGTTTACTCAAGAAGTTGGAATAAATGACTGATTCACTCAAAAGTATCAGTTAAGGCATTTAAGACAGGATAACCATAAGCATTAACAAGGTCTGTTCAACAAGCTGTTAAATGTGTCTCTTTTAAACACAAAAGGTTTAATGTGTATCAAAATATCACACTGCTACTTATGAATATATGTATTAGTACATGCCAACTAATTTTTAAATGTGGGAACGGTTATTATGGGCCAATCAGTTTAGTAAAACACAACTTACATAAATTAAGAGGATTTTTTTTCCTCCTTACAGGACCTCCCAGAATATTTTAAGAAGCCTTAAACCTTCTTTCCCAGAATATTTCCCAGAATATCCTACAATACAGGGTCATATTACCCAAGGTAAGTCAGGGAACAAATATATTGGGGAAAATGTTCATTTGCTCTCATATATTAAGTGAGGAATTTACATATTATCTATATGACAAATCAAGTTTGATTATTAGAATTTTTACTCAACTAAGAATAAAAAGCATTTTTTGAAATGACATTTATCCAATGGCAAAATGGTTCTTGAACTCCTGCTATTATCTTCCAATACAAATATGTCTTACATACCTTTTTAAAGTGGGTTTTGATATTTATGGACTGACAAGCTGAAAAGGAATGAAATAAAAATGATTTTTTAAGTGATCTATGTTTGTCTTCCATGGAATTTTTTCCATCTTTTAAAAAAGAAGTTCCTTGGCCAATCCTGGCATCTCTCAAAAGCCCGGAGCCAGGGTAACCCAGGAGTTGCTATAACACTTCATTCCTGTGCATCACTTGAAAGGTATGTGTGCCTTGTGTGGTTCCAGAAACACTAGCCATACTGAGAATGGGTTCATGTTAGATGCTGTTAATACTGCTGTGTCTCATTGCATAGGCTTGGTGAACAAAACACCTTTTGGAAGAGAGAAGCCGTGTTTCAGAATAACAGTCTCCATTTTGTAAGTAAAGCAGAGGTTTTGGGCTGACAGCTAGATAAGACAGGGGTCTATGAAACGATATCATCCTTACTTTAAAATTGAGACTACGTTTTATTGCAGCAGTGATGTTTGGAAAGGTTTGTCTGTGGCCTGTGCGTATAAGAAGCACTATTAGAAAAGTGAAAATCGAAGACTCAAACTAAAGAAAAAAGGCAAGCTGATACAATAAAGAGCTCTCTATTGGGGTGTGGTATTTGAAGATAAAGCCTTAACCTAAACTACATCCACTTGAAGAACAGGACTGGACAGTGTGCCTTCTGGGAAATGTAACAGAGACTAAGCCCCTGCCCCTAGGTAAAACTACCGAGGAAAAGAACTGAAGGACCCGTGGTTGGTCCAAGGATAATATGGCAGACTCGAAATGAAGACAACAAAATGGTAGCACATTATCAATCACTTATGTCCCCTCCTTGGTGTATCTGGCCCATGGCTGAGAACTAGAAAGAGAATGCATTCGTCTGTGATCAAAAAAGGGGCATCTTGGTCACCGAGAAGGTGTACAGGTAAGTTCAGAAATAGGACAACAGGAGGTGTCTAAAGAATTATCATGACACGGAGCCACAGGCACTGTCAGACTGCGCACGGGCACGGGTACCTCAGAATCATCCCCACATCGTAGCACTGGCATTTATCTTGGGAGGCAGGAGCCATACTACATAGTGGCAAAGAGGAAAAGGAAGTAGAGCACACAAAGCCGTAGTGTAGTATAAAAGATAAAGTTCCTGGCTGTATCCTCCAGCTACTTAGACACGTTGAGTGATAGACAGCTATCAGTGGATGAGAGTGGGCCAGGAGAAACAAGCAAATTGAAACAACCAATATTCTATTCTTCTCCTGGGCTGGTATTGCTTTAGAATCAAGAATTGCTTAAGCGGGTTGCATGATATTGGAATTGCTTGTGTTGGACGAGAGTCCTAGCTGGATATGGGAGTCCTTACAAACAATGGAAAATTTCATTCAGTCCAGTTGGCTTGCATGTGGTCAATTCTGAAGGACTGTGGATTTGATAGCCTGTTTAGGTTATCTGTGTAATCACCACGAACACCCTAATGAATATTGCATTTTCCCCCGGTTCGTAAAGATCAGAGCACTCTAGTGCATTTTGAGTTAAGGTTTATAATTCCCAACTCATGCATTCTAGTGCATATTCTAAAAATTCAAAATAGATGCAATGACAGTGTACTTGATTATTCTCATATCAACAAGTGATTTTAATTTAATAAAGATGAAAGGTATTTTTACAGCCTGGTGGATTTTCCCGCTAAGTTCTTCCATTTGATCACATCATCCTTTAAGATGTAAGATCTTTGGTAGATGAAAAACTGATCTTGTTAAACTGGCCAAGAACAAGCAAGCCATTGCATAATAAAGTTGGTCTAGACCAGACATGTCTGAATTTCTGACTCAAGTGAGCTTGTTGAACCATACAGAGGTAACACTACCCCCTAACCTTCAAGCCATTTAAACAAGAACAAATGCTATCTGGACCCATCTGCAAATTATCTACAACACTAATGAGCTTTTATGGACTGTACTACCCAGAAGAGGCGGGCAACCAAATCGCCCTAGAAGTTTAAAATAGTTTCAAGAAAAGGGTGCTTTTGATTGAGTTTTCAAACGTTGCTTTATTAGTTTCTTAAATAAAATGGATGCCAACATCGGTTTATTTGTTTCTCATCTGGATGTTCCTACAAAACATTCATTGGCGTGTTCCTCTCCAAGCCTGTAATGCTGTTCTTTCCATGGTTGCACAACCCAGCCACCCAGCCAGAGGAAAGGAAAAGGTACCCCCCCCCTCCTGCTGCAGTCAGGGCGTCTGTTCTCAAGGAATGACCACATTCTACTCAGAACTAATTCAGTGCAGGAGAGGAACAGACAACGGAGAAACGCAGCAGCTACAAAGTCTGTTCTTCCTTGAAAAGGCAAATACTGAAGTGATTTCTGCTACAGACTCAGTATATGTGTATACACAAAGTATATCCTATCAATTTCCTCATAATCATTTCCTCTGTCTCAGCTGAAGGATTTTTCTTTAAGGCTTCTTAAATTTTCACTTGTGTGTAAATGTGTGCATCTCTGCAGGAACGTGGCATTACAAGAACAGGCGCCTACTGAGACCAGAAGAGGGGGTCAAGTCTCCTGCAGCTGCAATTACAGGTGGCTGGGAGCCACCCCACATGGTACTAGAAGCAGAACTCTGGTCCTTTGCAAAAAGCAGCAGGCCCTCTTAGTCATCAAAATCATCTCTCCAGTCCTCAGAACTTGATTTTTAAAGATCAATTCAAATAAATTAATCTAGGTCTACCTCAGGAGAGAAATTATCACTGGGATAAGGGTACACAACACACTTACATCTGGAAATTCCCAACAATTTTGTTACATTCCCTTGAAATGAGAGTTTGTATATCCCCAACATACATACACACACACACACAGACACACACACACACACACACACACACACACACACACACACACACACCTACTTGGTTTTTGATGATTAGTATTTATAATCATCTTCTTTCAGGATGTAATATATTGTAACATTTCTATTTCTATATGCTTCTCCTCAGAGGAGTGAAATAATTCATACCAAAATCCACACTATCTTTCATCCTTTTTTGTTTGTTTTCCTACCTCCTTGTCGCTGTGGCTTAATATAAGTTTATCAAATTGAGATGACAGTTTCAAAAACAAGATTTTATATACCCAAGGCAATCCCATATTGAACTCATGCCAAAAAAAAAAAATGCAAAAAGTGGCAATCTTAAAGCTTTGCCATGAATGTTATGGATTGCTGGCCTTAAGGCCTTATCTGCATAGTCACTCAATAAAATGGTTTGTCAAGATCAAAATGCTGAAAACAATAATATGCTCTTTGACTTGGAACATTTTAAAGGACACTTTATATGGAAATAAAAGCACACATTATATATGCTGTACATACTATATGAATGTGTGTTGGCTATTGTGTATTTCTGGGTATTTAAAAGAATATATTCAGAGAGATTCTGCTATTTCCCTGATCCATAGAAAATACAACTTCATTTCTGAGATAGTAGAAATCCCTTTTTAAGGTAGGCGTGAAAAAAAAGAACCTCTTCAAATATTTTAGTAGTACATATAAATATTACTATTATTATTTCTTATAATAATCAAAAGCTGTGAAACATTATATTCATTCAAAACACCTGTCTGATTCCTAAGCAAACCAGAGTTTTAAGGGCTAGAGTTTTAGCGCAGGACTTCTGTTACCATCTCTTTTAAAGCTTTCCTAGAACTCAACATTGTGAAAAGAAAGGCTGTGGGGAGACTCTCTTAGAATTGACTTCACAAGCACATAGCAACTGCACAGCAGAACGTCTGCCTTGAGAGTGGTGGGGGAAGGGGTATACACTGAGTATATAGCCTAATATCCATAGCAACCATTATGGGCTGTGAGTAAGCAAAAGCCTGGCAGGTTTGTGTCTCTTTTGCGCCCCCTCCTGGTTGGTCTTATGGATTGGGTGCTTTGATCTCTCCATGTTAGCAGCCTCAGATAGGCAGGAAAATGTTCATTTTCCCAGACTTTCAGAACTTGAGTGTCAGGATTGGTGTCTTTGATTTACTATTACAAGTGTGTTGTTGAGTATTTTCTTGTCCTAACTGTAAATGAGTGATATGGCAGATACAGAGCTAGCATGGATATGTAAACTCCGCTAGATAACCAGTCCTTGGGGTTGCTGAACATGGCATAAGAGGGACTGTGTGGTCTCTTGGTTCTAAAGCAATATAAAGTCAAGAAGAAAAGTAATACATGTATGAATGCATCATTACATAAAAGCATAATATGTAATATGTATGTGTGTGTGTATATCATAATTTTAGGACAAGGTTATGTGTGGTTAGTACTAATTTACATGTCACTGACTGACTATATGTTTAGAGATCAGAGAGTGGGGAATCAACAACCAACAGTGCTAAAACTCAGAAATGACTGTGGAGAACAGAGAAGAATAGGAGAGGCTATTGCAAGATCCAACAGGAGCCACTGGTTATCTTCTCCCGGAGTGTCTCCATCTAAACCCAGTTCTCTTCCCACAAGCATGACTGCAAAGAAGCAACACAACAAAAGCATCCCCACTCCTGACATCACGAAACTATCCACGTTCCAAAACAAAAAACAAAAAACACATGTGATCCTCCCCAGAAGTGAAGCTCGGCAGTAATTCAGGCATGACCACTGTCCCTGAAGAATTTCGGGCACTCTCTGTTTTAATCATAAGCTGATTTTGGTGTCCTGCTTCCTATAGATCAACCCATAAATGTCACCTCCAGAAATACACTTTGTGATTACAACATGGCCCTTCCCCCTATCCAAGCCTTTTCCTTTATGTTAGGAGATCTGTGTCTTCCATCTGACTAAGGTCAGGCAAGATGGGGAGGGCCCAGAATGTTCAGTGTGGTTGCATATTAATGCTGCGAGCCCATGACTATATTGAACTACTTAATGGTTTTCATCAGTTTTGGATTCAGCTCTAGAAACCCAATGACCAAATAGCTGCTTCCATGTTGAGATTTATTATTACCAGTCTTGACAAAGCTGATTGTTCTAGGAGCCACACCATGTTGCCTGGTACATTAAGTGTGAATGTTTGACCTCAGTCCACAGAGACGCCACAGTGTGTGGTAGAACTGAGCCAGTCTGGGGCAGTGGCCACTCCTAAGAACTACATTCTGTAGACAAACACTGTACCACCCTGGGTGATGGTTTCTGGTGTCTGATAAAGGCAATATTTCCAATATTCATTCTCTTGAGGAACCTAGTTTAGGAGACCTAATGTCTCTATAATTTGGGGGTTTAGTTTTCAATACAGTGTCCATTTTCTCTCTAATGTGTCAATTTCCTTTAGTATATCCCAGGCTTCCAGCAACCACTTAAACAAATTACAACCACCTCCAATGAACTAGTAAGTTAAATCATCTTTCTGTATTTAATGATGCATTTAGATATTCATTTAGTATTCATTCACTTTTTGTAGGTATCAAAAATTCTAAGTCATAAAATATACTGCTGGATAGCTCAAAGGTTAGCTTTCTTGAAACCTGCATTTGATGAGAAAGGAGAAGCAGTATCTTTTACAATATACAGTGTTTTTTTTTTAAAGGCAATTAGTATTCTATGTAAAATCACAGCATGTAAAGCACATTGGTAGCATGAGGGCATGTACATTTAAGCAGGGTACAAATTAGCACTTCCAAGAAAAGGATATTCAATGAAGACTAGAAGGAGGTGAAGACCTGTTCAGTGAGAGTGTCTGAGGGAAGAGCATCCCACGCAGAAGCCGCTGCAAGAGCCGAGGCACAACACACAGGAGTCCAAGGAGACTGGAACCCAGTGAGCTCATTAGATTTGTTAATAAAATGTGCACTCCGCTTGCCAACATTTTATATTAGCGACTATTAGACAGCAACCAGTTCATTACTGGTTCTCAAAAGTGTATGGATTGAAGGGGACAAACCAGATTCAGACAGGTTCTTTCCCACTTACTCAATTACAGCAAATACGTCAATTAGCTAGCCTGGTTTCTCCTAATCGCTACACATTATGACAGAATCAGTATCATGGTCTGAGAATGTATTATAAAATAGCAATGAAAGCTAAGACTTACACATTCTCATCAACAATAAGTAATTACTGTTTCTTTTCAAATACGGTACTGTTGGAGTTTCTGGGAAAGCCTAGCAATATCTTCCTGTTTCTGTGTGTGTGCATGTGTGTGTGCATGTGCGTGCGTGTGTGTGTGTGTGTGTGTGTGTGTGTGTGTGTGTGTGTGTGTTCTTTATTTTCAATCGGCATGCTTCTTCAAGGGAAGTATCCTAGCTATAGCTTTTGAATGAGTAAATTAATTATTGATTTTCCTCTAGGCAAATAATGCAATTATACTGTAAGAGGGCTGAGTTTGAGAAACAATAGGTAGAAACTCATTCTTGTTTAAAAGAAAAAAAAAACTTATGACTCAGCTCCAGTCTCTAAACAGGGTATATTTTGTTGAAACTGTAAGTAGAAATAATGTGGGTAGCACACATTAGAGGGCAGGTATTGCAGCAACCCCTTTGACAAAAGCCTTTCTGTGAGGGGGGGAGGGGCCAAAGAGCTTCAGCCGCAGGATTAATGGTATTTCCCCCCATGATACCCTGTTGACATTTGCTCAGTATAGAGATTGAGCGAATAAAGATGGAGCAGTGTCACATTTTCACACTTTACTCAAAAACACAGTGCCACACCATATGAAAGCCTCCGCCACAGCAATCCTACTAAGTATTGTTCCCAACAAGATTAGTGCTGTGCTCAGACTCTGTGACCAAAAACAAGCTGGGAAGGAAAGAGTTTATTTGCTTCAAAATTCCACGTCACTGGTCACTGTTCATCGACAAGGAAATCAAGACAGAGACTCAAACAGGCAGGAACCCAGAGACAGGAGCCTGCTGCAGAGCGTTGTTGCTTACTGGCTTGCCCTCAAGGCATGCTCAGACTACTTTCCTATAGAACCCAGAACCACCAGCCTTGGGGTAGCACCACTCACAAAGGACCAGGGCCTCCCACATTAATCCCTAATTCAGAAGCTGTCCTACAGGCTTGCTTACAGCCCCATCTTATGGGAGGTGGTTTCCTTTTTTTTTCTTTTTTTTTATTATGAATTTATTCTTGTTACATCTCAATGGTTATCCCATCCCTTGTATCCTCCCATTCTCCCTTCCCTCCCATTTTCCCCTTATTCCCCTCCCCTATGACTGTTCCTGAGGGGGATTACCTCCCCCTGTATATGCTCATAGGGTATCAAGTCTCTTCTTGGTAGCCTGCTGTCCTTCCTCTGAGTGCCACCAGGTCTCCCCATCCAGGGGACATGGTTAAAGGTAAGGCACCAGAGTATGTGAGAAAGTCATATCCCACTCTCCACCCAAGTGTGGAGACTGTTCTGACCATTGGCTAGATCTGGATAGGGGTTTAAGGTTTACCGCCTGTATTGTCCTTGGCTGGTGGGGAGGCGGTTTTTTAATCGAGGGTCTCTCTTTTCTGATGACTCTAGCTTGTGTCAAATTTACATTAAACAAGCCAGCACAGGCATGTCCTATAATAATTCCCATCACAAAGATGGGGAACCTGAAGCTCCAAGGTAGGTGGAACTTCCTGAAATCAAATACAAAGAAAATACATGGCAGAATCAGACCAGACCTGGAACATTCTGGCACCATCTCTCTGCGCTCATGGCCTGGCAACTACAAATTTCTACTAGTACTTTTATCTCTTCCTCATAACCATCTCCTGCATTATTTTCAGCTCATTACAAGCACCAAATGTGGCTATAACCTGTAAGGGGGAACAACAAAAAAATCCTCCATAATGTTTGCATCTGATATGCTTGTTTCTAACAGAACATGAAATACACAGAGATACAGAAGATACATGGAAAGCTGACTTTTTCCCTTAAAATTCTAAATGAAGTGCACATATATAGCCATACACAAATCTCATGAAACAAGATAATATTTTGGTCATAGCAAATACCTAAAAATTCTCTATTTTATTGTGTTCATAAATTACCATATTTCCATTTTCAGCTATTCCTGAAAATACTTTCAGGTTTTTTCATATTATCATAAAGATCATTAATACTTGGGGATATGGATTAGATATATTGTTGTTCAAATGTTAGATTAGGAATAACTTTTCCAGGCAGTGTAGAGCATGAGTTCCCTCTATGTACTGCTTAGACCACCAGGAACCAGGGACTAGATAGCCCAGAGACCTCAGGCAGAACCAAACACACTGGCATATATATATATATTTTTTTTTCAGGGATGTTTCGTCTGACAGAAGATGGAAATGGATACAGAGACCCACAGCCAGACACTATGCAGAAAGAGAGAGTCTAAATTGAACAGCTCCATCGGGTACCTCTGCTCAGATATCAGGGAACCCTGCAGAGAAGGAGGAAAGACTATATGAGCCAGAGGAGACGGAGGACAGCATGAGTACGTAGCCCACCAAATCAGCTAAGCAGGGCTCACATGGACTCACAGAGATTGAAGCAGGAAAAATGGCGCCTGCACAGGTCTATGCCTGATTCTGTTCATATATGTTATGGCTGTGAGCCCGGTGCTCTTATGGGACTCCTAACAGTGGCAACAGTGTGTCGCTAACTCCTTTGCCTAC
Organism: Acomys minous; assembly: GCF_964271855.1. Classification (NCBI taxonomy): domain Eukaryota; kingdom Metazoa; phylum Chordata; class Mammalia; order Rodentia; family Muridae; genus Acomys; species Acomys minous. Next base: position 36,816,145 of record NC_140495.1, read on the forward strand.
TTTTGGGACTCCTTTCCTCCTATTGGACTGTGGTGCCCGGTCTCCATATTAAGACTTTTGCCTAGCGCTATTGCTTCTTGTTTTGTCGTGTTTGGTTGCTCTCTCCTGGAGGGTCTGTTCCTGAAGAGAGTCAGGGAGGGAGGGGTCCTGGGGAGAGCTGGGTGGAGTACAGGAAAGTCAGGACTAAACTGTGGTCAGGACGCTTTGTACAAGGGAGGAATCTACTTTTAATTAAAAATATGGGATAACTTTTAAATTCTCTATTATTTTTAAAGCAGGTACCTAACATACAAACAATATGGGTCTCTCGTCTTACTTCAAACTTCTCTATAACCTTCTCATAGTTATGCAATATTCCTATATATAACAAAATAGCCTGTTCTGGTAATAACATTTCATTCCAGGGAAATGTATCACAACCCACTGTGTTCCATTCCCCTTATATATAGACAGCAGTTTCTTTTCTAATACAAAACCAGGCAGGAAACCACTTCTTGGGTGAAAAAAATAACATCTAAAATCCAACTGGGTGCAAGACTTTCAGTTTTAGCGTTAACTATTTTCCATCTCATCTTTATTCTTTATACTCAGCTATGTCTCAGAGTAAGATTTGCCTCCTGAGCCAGTACTTATATTTGAAATCTGCCAGTTTTCCTCCGTGAGGACACAAGGCACCAACAAGAGAGGGCAGAGCTCTGGGTCTTGATCACAGAAATGACTTAATCTGGCTCCTTCAGCACTGTCTATCAAGGAGGCTCAGGGTGAAAACAGACAGTGGGAAGAATCAGGCAGAGGCATCTGAAAAGCATGGCTCCCGGAGGCCAGGAGCCCTGCCCCAACTCTCCTGCTCTGCCAGTGGCCTCACCTAAACTTCCTTAGAAGCTCCAAAGTTAAGCACAGGAAGATTCTCTCTCCCTTCCCTGTTAGGAGACAAGCTCAAAAGGGGTTTGGCTGACTTGCCTGGTGCCACAGTGTGGCTCTAGGTGCACATGGCCTGTCTTCACCAGATGCCTTCAGTGAGAGAATTAATCACTTCGCCTCAGCCCCTCTGCTTTGGGGAATGATACTGTACCCCACAGAAGCATGTGGTTTTAGGACAATAAGGACCAACTTAATAAAGTTTCTAGAAGAAGCAGCTTGTGAAATGCGGGAGAGCAGAACTCATGTACTCTGCAGCTTCTGGTTGTGCCACGTGTTTCACACACAGCTGTTGGCTTTTCCTGAGAGGTTGATCCTTTCACTGTTATAAAGTGTTCTGCACTCCACCTTGGTTCCTCTTGCTTTTCACCTGTTTTATTTGAAGTATCCATTGTCTGGGAGATAACTCAGCCAGCCAGATTGCTTATGATTTATGAGGCCATGTTCACTCATCAGTGCTTTTTGCTTTTACTTGTAGCGTATTTGATGTGTATCTCTTGTACATAGAATGCCTCTCATACACTTGAATCTTATTTTGATGCTCTACCTATCTAGTCTGATGACCCATCATTTAAGTAGAACATTTAGTCCCTTGATGTATATTGCAATCATCAGTTTTAGTAATCGCCACTAACAATTAATGCTTGAGTTTGACAACTTTCTCTCCATTTTCTGTTTGTCCCATCAAATGTTTTCTTGGTCATCCCTTTTTGAATTTCTTTGAATTATTTTTTTGTTTGTTTTCCATTGCAGTCACATTTTCTTCTTCGGGTGACTTTCTGCAGTGGCCACAGTTTGTCTTGAATGAATTTCCTAATAGTGTGACAGCATTACAAGGGTATTCCGTTTGCTCATTCCATCTCTCATGATTCTGTGAGCCTGCATTGTGGTGTTATGTGGTACAGGCTTTATAATGCTATTCTATTATTACTGCTTTAATCATTAGTCTGTTAAATAGCTCCGCAGCTTCTGTTCCTAATGGCTATCCTAACTGTATACAAGTTCATTGAGATGTATATATTTGGGGTCAGTTAATTTTATTGTATGGTTTCTTTTTTTTTAATTTGCAAGTTTTTTATAATATAAAGCTTATTTTTAAAATAAAGAGACATTCTAAGTAATTTTGCCAGATATTTATCTTTTCCCGAATGCCTTATTCTTTCTTATAAATCTGGTTTTTGCATTTTATAGCCTGAAGAATTTATTTTTAGTGCTACTTACAATAAAAGAATGCTGGGTCTAAATTCTTCAGGTTTTGTGAATCTGAAATAATTTTAAACTAATGTTCATTATTTTTGCTAAGTATAAAAGTTCAGGTTAATAGTTTGGGGCTTTGCTTTTTAACTACTGTACAGATGCTATATATCTCTTTATCTCAGAGACTCAAGTCTTTTTCTTTTCTGCTTGTTTCTAAATTTTCCCTTTACCATTCATCTACACCAAGGTCACTGTGCTGCTGTGTCTCTGTGGATACCTTGTTTGTATTTGTGGTTTCCATAACATCTTGAATTTGAAAAGTAGCACTTCTAATTTGGGCTGTTAATGGCACTATTTCTGAGGTGTTTCTACGTCCTCTCCCCCCACATCATTACCTCTTCTTTCTAAGACTACTTTGCTCATGTGCAACACAATGCTTAAGGCTGTCTCACCAGTCCAACGTTCAGTTGCTACACTTTAATTCTAATGTCAGTTTACCCCTCAGTTCCTATGATTCTCTCTTTTTAGTTTACCATCTCTTTTTTTGGCTGTCTCTGGTCTGCTGTGAAACCCATTGAATGCTTAACTGTTGGGGATATTATAGCTTTCTGTTATAAAGTTTATATTGTTTCCTGAAGTCCTCTTTTATGCTAACACTCTTCATTTTTCACCCCACTTCACAAAACTTTTCCCTAAGTTACAGACTAAATATGTAATCACTAATCTAGAGCCTTTTTTTACTACTCCCGGTGTCCCTATGACTATGCTCATTTTTCCAATGTAATCAGCATTCTATGCAAGTTGGTTTTGTTGATTGACCGGCAAGGTGTTTGAAAAAAAAAAACAGCAAGATTACAATCAGGAGTATATATTTTTTTTTCACAAAAACAGCTCCTGTTTGCTCTGTTGGAATTCTTGGAAGTGCTGACCACTTCAGTGGAATAAAAGTGGAGTAGACTCCAGGCTGGCTTTCCACTTTACCTACTTTTACCTCACTTCCGCCTTCACATGCTCAAGAGGCTGGGTCAATTGTGCTCCATAGAAGTTTGCGATGAAGTCCTTGATGAGATTTTTTAAAAATATATTTTATTAATTTATTCATATTACATCTCAATTGTTATCCCATCCCTTGTATCCTTCCCTTCCTCCCTCCCTCCCATTTTCCCCTTACTCCCCTCCCCTCTGACTGTGACTGAGGGGGACCTCCTCTCCCTGTATATGCTCATGGGGTATCAAGTCTCTTCTTGGTTCCTTCTTACCTCAAGTTCCCTATAAAAATGGGCCAGCAATATCTCTGAGACTCTTATTTGCCTGCCCACCAGATTCCAATCCATGGTGGCACTCTACACAGCCAGCAACCAGATCTGTAGCTTTTTGAATACAGGGAAGAAAGCATATGCTTTTCAAAACCTCCAGGGATTTTCTCCTTGTTATTTTAAGAGGAATGAATTTCTGTCAGTCCCTACATTCTCACCAGAATCAGAATCAACAGTGAGAATTAGAGACCATCCACCCAGACTTGAAATGACTGGGAAAAAATTTGCCCCTTGGCAGGAATTGCTATAGGAGTAAAAATTTTCTCTTTTAAGTGGTTTAACTAAAATTAATGAGAAACCAAGACTATACATGAGGAAGCTTTTAAATAGTGTTACCAAGAGAGTTCATCTATCATGTTCTTCAAGGAAAATGCCTTTTGGTCTGGAATTGTCCAGCATTTCACTGGTTCGGAACAAAGGTGGATTTGACAGTTGCTTTAGGTCTTCTCATTCATATGCTTCTGGAATAGCTGAATCATTTTTCATCTAAATGACTAGGAGGAAAGGCTTGTCAAGAGTTGGAGAATGAGAAAGTGGGGCCTAGGGAGAACTAATAGTTATATTTAAACAAAGGATTAGAAAAAGGCAACCAAAGTCACCGGAATATCCAATCCAAGGAGCAGGGTGTGCTTTCCATTCACTGACTTAAAGAAGAAGGAATGAATAGGTCTCTGGGGACAATCCTGTGTCCACATTTACACAGACAGGAAGTGATGCGGCCAGACTTTATACCAACACCTGTCTGACTCCAAAGTACACGCATTTGCTACTACAGTGCATGGCCTTCCTGAGATTTAGGTAAATCCTCTGGTGAACTGTCTCCATGAATCAACTTGAAAAGACTTAGAAGTCAGTGCTACATACGGTGTCCCTTCAAAAATGGCTGGGATCTCACTTGCCATCTTGTAAGTCTGTTTATGTTAGCTCTTAATATTAGAGCACATTTTTAAACTTTACTAAAAGACTAAATTCATGTCTATTAATAATAATACATATAAACATAAGTTTGTTCCATTATTTATTTTATTAGAGGTCTATTTTATAAACTATTCATAAGTTTATGAAGAGACATGATATTGATTGATTGTTTTTCAAGACAAACAATCTTGTTTGTTTCTCTATGTAGCCTTAGCTGTCCTGGACTCATTTTGAACACCAGACTGGCCTCAAATTCACAGAGACCCGGTCACCTCTGCATCCCCAAGGGCTGGGATTAAAGGCATGTGCCATCACACCCAGCTCTAGACATGATTTTTAAATGTGTATGAAGACAATATTTAAAAAACAGAAAAATAGCTGTGGTGTAGTAATATTTCTTTATCCTAAGACCTTTCTTCATCGCAAACTTATGATATTTGTGTGGCTGTCTAATTCCCAGGTTCCTCTCACATCCCCTCTTTGTTGTTAGATCTTGAATTTGGAAGCATTTTTGTTGATGATGTCTCACAACAACTTTCAAATCAAGAATAGCTCAGTAACCATCCACTTTGCAATCTGCACATGAAGTCATTTAAAACGGGGGTGGGGGAGAAACATGTGTGTTGAAAGCTGGCAGGGCTCCTAACCCCTGGGAACATGAAATTTTCACGTGCCAATCTTTCCCTCACAGCAGCACCTCCCACAACTATTAAATATGCTCAAATTATTTTACATTATTTTCCTTGGAGGTGACTCTGCAAATTATGAAGATAAGATTTATTTGGGTTAATCATAGTTGTATCTAAATCCAATAAATGAAAAACTAATAAATCAACTCAGGCATGGTGGCTCACATCTGTAACCCAGCTCTCAGAAGGTTAATGAAATGGAATGGTTGTGAGGCCCTATTTCAAGAAACATTTTTTTAAAAAATAAAGAAAATAAATAAGGAAGAATAAAATAACAGGAATAAAAGAAAGGATGGAATAGAGGAAGAAAAGTAAGAGGAAAGAAGGAAGGACTGATGAATCAAATAATAGAATCCATTTTATCATTATGAAAGTTGGTCTTTTCTTAGATAGGGGGCCAGGGGACAAAAACAGAACATTGAGAAGTAAAAGTCTTACAGTAGTAGGATAAAACCAATTAGTTTTATTATCTATAAAAGTGTTTAAGTATAGTTTCATTAAATCGGCTTTTTAGCATCTTCTTTCTTCTTCAGAACAAGCCTGCCTCCTCTCAGAACTGATTATACTGACCCCATAACCCCTACAAAAAAAAAGTCACTGAACAAGACAGCCAGGAGAAGCAGCAGTACTTACATAATTGAAGAGTACATGCGCCAGAGTAAGAAAAGATCAAAGGTGTTTATACTCCATTTAATATGGTAGTTATGAGTAAAGGCAAAACTAGGAAAACACATCACTCTAAATTCTCAGAGTAGCACTTATCGCCTCTCAGATGGGGTCAGGTGGTTAAAGGGTGAGAATAGCTGTTCCATTAGATCTGGCAAGTGCACATTCTATTTGAGAGAGTGAGGCAGGGCCTACAAATGCTTCTGCAAGAACAGGTAGCAGAAGAGTGAGTTGACAATCAGAAAGCGTCTTCTGAGTTATCTAACTCCGTGAAACCCATAAAACATGAAGTCAGTGCTGAGGCCAGCCATAGTGCTGAGGCCAGCCATTCTGCAGCACCGCAGATGCCTACCGAGACCTCAGGTGGCTGTTGCCTTCTCTGAGTTTCCCTACAGAAGCCTTCTTGATTCAGAATCAAACTGTTTCAGGGCTGCGGGTGCAGTGTCATAGCACTTGCCAGTCATGCACAGGGCCCTGGCTTCCACTCACAGAACTCCAAAAACTAAGCCAATAGAATTTTTGTTATTATTATCATAAACATACATACATGTCCTACCTAGATTGTTTTCTAATGCTCTGATAAATGCCATGACCGAAAAGCCACTTGGCCAACTGGTGGCATAAGATGTGCAGTTGAAGCATTGTCTCCCCCATATACATGTAAGAAATCTGTGCACGTGGAAGTTTAGTGTTAGTTGTCCTATTCCACATTTCCTTCCCTCACCTCTCTCTTCCACGCCCTCCCCCATTTAATATTCACACTCCAGTCCTCCCACCCCACCCCCTGTCTCCCCACAGCAATATATTCCATTTCCTATCCCTTGGGGGGGGGGTCCTGTCTTCCCTCTTGTCCCTTACTAGCTCTCTAACCTCTGTGGTTATAGGGATTGTGCACGCACTTTATATATAGGTGTGTGTGCGTGTGTGTGTGTGTGTGTGTGTGTGTGTGTGTGTGTGTGTGTCGTGCGCGCGTTTCTTAATCTTTCTTTGTTTTTTTTTTTTTTTTTTAAGAAAGGGAGTGGAAGTTGGTGGGTAGGGAGATGAGAGAATCTGGGAGTAGTTGGGAGAAGGGAAAGGACTGATCAGAATATATTGTATGAAAACATTTTTTTCAGTTTAAGAAAAATGTAAAGATGCTGTTGGGAAGGACAGGGCTGATAAGGCTTCCACTTTCAGATCACAGCACCCAACTGGGTGAAGCCAAAACAGGAACTTGAGGCAGGAACTTAAGCAGACACCATTGACAAACACTGCTTATGGGCTTGGTTTTTGTTTGTTTGTTTGTTTGTTTTGTTTTGTTTTTTAATCAACAATTTTATTCTATCATCTTTATTTGTAAATGAGATTTATTTTATCTCTTCTTTGTTCGACTATTTAAAAATAGTTATAAATGCATACATTCCTTATCGTTCATTTTAAAGGCACGTAAGTATATTTTGAACACTAGTTGTTTGTTTTTAATACATTTTAATTAAAATATAGTTGCATGACTATCCCATTTCCCTTTCCTCCCTCCAGCTTCTTCCATGTCCTCTCCTTTAACTCCCCCCATGTTCCCCACCTTTTAAATGGATGCCATAATTTCATAGGTTAGGAAGCTAGACTGAAGAAAAATAATAAAACTGTAAAGAGATAAGGGCAGATGGAAAATCATCATTATCATTTCACTGTATCCTGGTTGGCACTGTGGACTGAGCTACTCTATCACCACGGCTTCCCAACACCATAATGACTATGTTTCTTTCAACTATAAGATATACTAAATCCCTAATCTCTGAAGTTGCTCTTGTCAGGCATTTATTTTGTGGCAATGAAAAAAAGTACTAATAGGAATTCTAATAAATAAAAAAAAAAAAGGTGGGTGGCTCAGCCAATGAAGGCTCTTACTACACAACCTGGTGACCAGAGATCAATCTCCAAAATCCATAAAGCTGTGAAAGGAGGAACCCAGTCTCAAAATTTTTTCTCCTAGTTTTCATGGTACCAGAATGCACCTTGTAAGTTTTCAAAGGAGAGAGGCAACCAACAGTCCTGCCCAGCCACAATGTCTATAAATTATATTAACAGCCAGTATGGCACAATAACTCTGCCGTGCAGTAGTGGCACATATACCTCGGTGGTAACCAACAACTCTATAATTTGACTTAAGACATGTTCAAAAAGAAGGAGACCGTGCTTGGTACGGGAAACCTAACTACTCAGTGCCAGTGAAATCATTACCGGAAGATAATTTGTAATCCCTAATGTACTAAACCAGCAAAATACCTAGGAACAGTAAAGAAACATTAACTTTATACCCACATTAAGTGTAGTCTTCACCTATCATCATGGAAACCTCTCTTTGCAACAGACAGTGACCACTAAAGAAAACCACAACCAATTAAAATGCAGAGTTGTAGAGCCTAGTGCCAGTGAATACATCTGCAAAACACTCCTGAAGCTAAGGCTCAGAGAACATTGTAGAAAGACAGGTAGAAAGATTGGAAGAGCCAAAGAATCAAGAAATTTGCTGTGAGATTGTGTCTCCTAGTAACAGCAGAAGGTACACCCATAGTCTCCCTGATACAACCACCTAAACAGGAGCCAGACAATGATAACACCAACAGGGCCATTCTTGAATGGTGGAAAGGGAAGATAAAAATGCTGTAATTATATTATTCCCTCAAATATAACCAAACAAAAAAAATGTTGTTGCCTGACATACACATACACTAATAAATAAATAATTAAATACTTTTAAGTTAAAATTAGAGTCACCATATAGCACAGCAACTAAGTTTCAAGGAATATTCCTAAGAGAACTGAAATGTATTTTAACTGTGAAAATTGCACACAACTATTCCTAACAACATTAATCATCATAGTAAAAAGTGGGAACAACCCAAAAATGTCCATCAACTGACATATTGATGAACAAAGTATGATGTTGATACAGAATATTTTTATATTGCATGCTGCAACATAAACAAATTCTGAAAATAGTTAACTGAGAGGAACCAGAAGCATAAACCATAAATTAAGTGTTTCTACTTAGATGAATTGTCCAAATTACGCATGTAAGAAACAGAAAGCTTCTTTGTGGTTATGAAGAAATGAGATAAGTGAGTAGACGGTTTCTTTTAAAGGTGGCTGAATGTCCTAGAATGAGTGGTAATGCTTACCCATGAATTTTATCTTAGTAAAATGGGAGAGATAGAGAAAGAAATGAGCCTGAGTAGGCACAGTTCCCATGCTCCGATTTCCTAAGTCTACTGGGTAAGGCTCCACAGACCGTTGAATGTATTCAAGAAGTGAGCATATGGGCTCTAATCTGACCAGCAGGATTCCTTTGGCATACTTCATTACATAATCGCCAGATGAACATAATGGACCACATTCCACCTTATAAAACATCTAGAGGACCACTGTGGCCTTCTACCACATGCTAATAGTCTAGCCTGGCTTGGAGATTCCTTCCGTCAGGGAGCCATCCTCTCCTTTAACATTATATATTGTCTGGAATATTACTACAATGACGTAAGGTAAAAAAAAAATCACAAACTGATTTCATACAAATCTATTATAGTTCCTCGGTGTATCGTTTTATAATTCTGAAAGAGAGCAACGCAGAGTAGCCAGAAGTTTACTAAAGATTCCCCACTACCCTGCTGTAGCAATGTCCCCTTTGCCCTGGATCTTTTTAAGAAGACTCTTTTGTTAGATTTCATAAAACTTTTTTTTAAAGTATTTAAAACTTAGCTTAGTATATATAGATACAGTTCTTGGCTAACAATCTAACTTTAACAAAAACCAGTTGTGATCACTTAACAATACATTAAGGAATACCAAAACACACCCTTGTGTGTGCCTTGGAAAGACAGATTAGCAGCTTTTCATTTCTCAAATTAATCCAGTGTTGGAATTTTATTTGCACTCCCATAACGGTTCTCCAGTTTCTTCAACATCAGACCAAGAAGCAAGGAGGAAGGGACCAGCTGCCTAAGCACAGCGGCCTCTTAGTCACCTGGTGGGGAGTGATAAACTCCTCAACCTCTGGGTAGTGTCTACATTTGTTGTGTTCGTGAGGGTCAGCATTGCTGTGAATTAAAGAGAACAGAGAGTAGCAGGAGGATGCTTACAGCCTTTATCAGCTGGTCTACTGAGTCTGTACAATGCAGACAGTTGAGGGAAAGAGGCAGGTACTGTATAACCCAGAAGTCCACTTCAGCCTTCCTATCAATGTATAATGTAGACTAGCCTCAAGCTCCTAACCCAGGTGCTACGATTACAGAGTACACCAGCATCTCAGCATCGCTATGCTTTTGGCTCTTCAAAGAAATAATGCAGACTGTGTAGTGACTTTGAAATTGAGCCAGGTAATCTTAAGAAATTCCAGTCTTGGAGCATCATCTTCAGTCTTCTGACCCAATATAACTGAAAGACTTATTTGTGAAGCAGAAACTATTAAAGAATTGTTTACCCTGTCTTGGCAGAGTTTGGCCATCGACTCTGCCTGCATCCAAGCTTGCCCTTTTTTAGGCAGAACTCTGTCTATGGTAGAAATGAGGACATTTTTCCCAGTGACTTCTTTGCCACATTTGAAGCTATCTCCATAAGGAGGTTCTTTGATGCTCATCATATTCTTTGAAGCAGGCTGGGTGTTGCCAGGAGTTAACCTCTCATTGTAAATATATCTTTGAAATAACAAAAATATCTTCAAATGCCATATTCTGTATGTCTCTGAGGTTTTTGAAGATCTTATCTAACTATTTTACCTTATCTTTCTATAGAATCATAACTATCTGTTACATCTTGGATGTATTTTCTGTTGATAAAAAATACACTAGTAATTTATGTGATCATGATTTGATCAACTAACAAATAGCTTGTGTACCTACTTATCCTAAACAGCTTGCAATAGCACTTTCAAGTTATTGGAAGTAAACCTTGTATTATAATTGAACTGTATGGGTATGATACCGCATATTAAAGTAGAAATATATATAATGCGTGTAAAGAATAATCTTAATTTAAATTCTATACCAATGTATCTAAGATTAAACTTATTTTGCATCTATATACAAAATTCTGAATTAAAAATAACCTTGTGAGTAACAATTACGGCAATAAGCTGAGGAGTAGATTCACTAATCTACTTTTGTCCTATTATCTCTCTATATTTTTATATTCCCCCTTCTTTCTTTTCAACCCCTATCTCCAAATCTAAGAATTAAAGATAAAGGAAAGAAGAGACATCTCTGAGTCCAACCTTGTTTTCTCTCTAAGACAAATAATAACTTATAACCAGCTCCCAAGAAAATAAGCATCTATCATCCAAGAAAGCAACCAAAAACCTACCCAAACCCCTTTAAAGGGAAATGGGATGTCATTCTCTTAAGGTTTCTTCTGGCTGATTTTGGATAAATAATACCTTTGTAGGGCCCAAATAAAATTGGTGAAAATGGTTAAGCAAGCAGCAAAACATCTCTGTCATCTTCTCATTTGGGAAGCTGCTAACCTGCACTGCTCCTGTATACTCTGGTAATTAATTTTATTTCTTCTCAAGTCCCTGATGGGGTTGAAGATTAGATAGTTTAGTTTTACAATTAAGCTTAGTTGTTTAGAGGTTAAGATGCTTTTAGGTCTAGATAGATGTTTTAAGTTGATAATGACAAGATATGATAGATATTGATTTACATTCAGAATTTTAGACTCACCAAGATAGGAAAGATGTTTTCTTCAAGGCTGTCAAATACAAACAGCCAAAACACTATGAATATAATATATATATAATTTCTGATTGTTTCATGGTTCTTCTTGCTGTAGGTAGTTTATTGTATATGTGTGTAATAATATAAATGTATATGTAAAAATATTTAACAAAAATGTAAAAAAGAAAAGAAAAAGAAAGAAAGAAAGAAAGAAAGAAAGAAAGAAAGAAAGAAAGAAAAAGAGATATCCCAGCCTTCTAAGATATAGTGGGGAAGGTTGGGAAATAGCACACTCAGCACAGTGTTTGCTATGAAACCATGGAAACCTGACTTTCACTCCTAGCACCCATGTAAAAGAGCCATTCCTGTGGCATGCACATGTAACCCTACCCCTGAGGACTAGACATAGGAGGATCCTTAAGATTCATTGACAAATCTATAAGATTCAGTCCAATGTAAGACCTATTGCAACACAACAGGGCAGATGACTCCTGAGGAATTATAACCGAGTTGTCCCTGACCTCCACATGAAAAGATTAGTATGTGAGTGAGTTAGTGCTGTAAACAATGTACAGTAAGAACTAAACAGTAGCTCTTAAGTTAGAAAGCATACAGGAAATAAATAAATGGATCTACAAATGCGGAAAAAGAACTAGTGCAAACCAAACTTCCTCTAAGAAATTCTACTTGTTAGAGTTTAATAACCAGCCAATAGACAAGCATTTCTGTCATATTTTCACTTCCTGTCACTATAATAAAAACATTCCAATGAAAGCAACTTAGAGAAGAAAGAGCAACTCTCCATGCAGTTCCATGTTTCAGTCCATCCCAATGCGGAAGTTACATGCCACATGCTCATGGGAGCCAGTCACATCACAACTGTAACCAGAAGCGGAAAACGACAAATGCATCCTTGCCGGTGCTCAGGTGGCTCTCTCCACTTTGTCAGTCCAAGGATCACCCCATGAGATGGTACCGCCAACCTTCAGAGTGGGTCCTCCCACCCCCATTAACCCAATTAATAAAATAATCTTTCACAGGCAACCTCCCCCCATGCCTCAATGTCTGCATTGCATCAAGTTGAGAGGTAAAAGCCTAATGTCTACAGCCTGCTTTGTGTGGTCACTCATTTCTGTGTACAATGTCCTCAGCCAACTGCCACACAGTTCTCTGTTCTACCACAGGCTGAGTTGTCTGGTAATTTAAGATTCCATGCTCGCCCTCCTCATGTATGGTGTCTTCTCTGCGGTGCCCTTGCTTGTTTCTTCACCTACTGCTGAAGCTTACCTATGAGGCTATTCATCCACGGTGTCTTCCATCACCCTTTTATGTAAAAATCACAACTTCTCCTCACCAGGAGCATTGTCTGCTCTTTGTCTCCACAAGAATGAAACATACCGTGTAAGTAATGCTCTCTGGCATCACCATGTTCGGCACCAGGTCTTCCACTCACCGCTGGGGGCCATGGGGTGGTTGGCACTAAACCTGTAAGCAAGCTGTACTTTAATGGTGTCTGGGAAATACAAGGACAGCTTACATCATCCTGCTCATTTGTCTGTATTCACCTTGGCACATGAGACCTACTGTAATTTAAATTTTCTGCAATGTAAGTACTTTGCTAATTCGTAAAGGCATTTATATAAGGCTGGAAAAAGAAACAAATGGGTTTTTAAGGGGGTTCAGCCTTCTTGACATTCATATACCCACCCATTTTCTAGCCCTGAACATCACCTCCTGTGCTCTACACAGCCATGAGATAAATGGCTCGAAGGGCAGCTTCTACTAAAAACATTTTAATCAACTGAAGTTTTCGCATTAGAGACACATCCCCTGATAGTGAGAGAAATGCCAGAGCCATATCAGTTTCTGTTAAGTTTTCTTTAATACAAGTTTATCACGTGCGCTTTTCACGCATAGAAGATGGAGTAAAGTACTCACTTTGGAACAAGCAAATGTATGTGTTCGAGCAGCTCTGCAATTAAGGAGTATCATTTTCCTTTCTGACACATTAGTGTTCTCACCTTAGGAGCAAATGGACAGAGGCTTGAGGGCAAGTTACTCTTGTAATCTTAAAAGGCAATAAAAGTGTCCCTCTGTTGTGGCTCAAAGGTGGATGTGACCTGGGAGACTAAACACAGTGATTGTGACTGCTATGGATTCCTGATCACTCCTTCAGTGCCCCATGTATGCTTGCAGGTAACATAGTCTGAAACTGACAGGCATGCCTCCTTCCTGCCTTGTTTGCAATTTTGAGTGGACATGAGACAATTCTGAAAAACATAGAAAAAAAATGAATTGCTTCTGGAAAAGTATTTTAGCCTCAGAGATAGAGACAGAGATAAACAGAGAGGTGAGCAGGGGCTCTTGATGCGATCACATTGGGACTGGCTCGAGCAGTCGCAGCAGCTCTCTTTAATGACATATGAGCCAAGAACACAGCCAATTTTCTGAGGAAAGATTGAAAGGGATGCCTTCTTTGCTGGTATCACCCAGCCAGTCAAGAAATCCCTGCTGTGCACCTTTGAGCTTTTTATTTGTCAAATAAAACCTCCTAATGGTTTAAGACATCTCTGGTTTTCTGTTCCCTGTGGTCAGAACAGTCACTGTGATTGACTGGACCCTTTGCCAGCAAGATCTCAAGCCAAAACCACTTTCCTACCAAAGACAACGTATTATAAACCCCTTTCATGTAGTGAACCAGAGCGAGCAGACAGCAGAAGGTATTACTGACATAGACCTGTAGAGCAGAGCCCGTTCAGATAGCAAGCAGGTCAACTAAATACACAGGTGATCATGCGCGTGCACACACACACACACACACACACACACACACACACACACACACACACGACTCATCAAGCAGCGAGGGTCTCAGCAGAGCACACATGAGTGGAGCACGTGTTCCTATGACTCCGTGGATAGAGATTGTAATAACAACAAAGGCATGGAACCAAAAAGAACAAGCTTTCATGGGCCCCCAGGGAAAGACTAGACACAAAGACAACACAAACTCCAACTGAGCCAACGGTCTCTTCAGCCCCCCAACTCCCTGCCCCAGCTACATTATTTCTCATCTTAAGTAATAACATTTGTCCATGGAGACTATATATTTGTGGCTTTTAATCAGTTTATAATAAAACTAATACAGTCAGAATTCACTTTTGATTTTGATATATTGAGTAAAAAGCTCAACTAATAAAAATTCATGGTTCAGTTGTTATTCTTCCATACTGGTAACTGGATTAGAATTCATATTAACAGAAATTAACAGATTTGGAGGGATATAGCAGTTGTCTTTCTTGTGCCAAAATTCTTTTTTTTTTCTATTTTAATTGTATGTATCAGTGTTACTACTGTATGTGTGCCTATGTGGTGTGTGTGCACACATGTATGCATAGGTATGGGCCCACTTGTGCTCCAGAGTGAGAGTGAAGTCAGAAGATTATTGTTGGGATTTATTTATTGCCCCTACCTATGGGATCTGGGCATTGAACTAAAGTCATTAGGCCTGACCAACAAGAGACAAACATCAAGCCATTGCCCCCAGCCCCTTCTACCAAATTCTATATCTAAGCAATTATTTCTCTTACACATTTCAACTCAAAACACCTCTATCTGAACCAAGAATGGGGTGCAAGGTATGGGATGATCTATGAGATCCCACCTCAGCTCACCAATGAGAGTTCCAGTCTTGTGCCATTCGATTTAGAAAACAGACAGGACACATGGTGGCATTGTTCTAGACATAGAGGGTAAGCCACTAGTAAGTGGTCCAGCCTTTGTGAATTAAACCCTACATAAAGATAAAATTTGGACTTTCAAGTAACTGCCATTCTGTGGCATCAACCTTATATAATACAAACATACTGTCATTCTCTTTTTCCCACTACCTTGAGTCATGGGACAAATACAACAGACAGATCACAGGCTGAGCATGGAGAATCCACAGGAGACAGAAAGAGTAGTTACCTTCTGGTCTCAAAGGATGTGCTGTGATAGTTTGCTGACCGCATAGAGACTACCCACTGTCCTATCCTGGCTTTCCACCCAGGGCAACTGGTACCAGAAGCCAAGCCTGCTCAGTAACAGAGAAGGAAGAACAGGCACAAACTTCTGTTCTTTCAAAGGGATCAGGATTTTTTCTATGCCAAATGCAGAGTGTGTGTCAGTTCATGCCGTTTCCTGTGAGTCTCTGTTTCTACATGCCCAATTTCAATGTGTGATTCAGGAACCCAAAAACAAAGCAATGGTTTCTGCTGGGCCCTTTGTGTCCAAGGTGATTCACTATTCAAGTCATAATTACCTTCACTTCGTGGACTTTCTACTGCTTAGTAGGGAGTTAATTTTCCCTCTCTCTAAGTTCTCCTGGACCTCAGTTAATGTGCTAAGGAAATGAAATCTAAGAGCTTTAACTAGAAAATCTGCTTACATCAGGGTTCTGCATGTGTTATTTGGAACTGTAATGGTGAATGAAAAACCACAGTCCACGTGCTCTAAGAACACAAGTAATCAGCAACATGAACTGTAAACTGACTGTGTGGCAGGTACCGCACACCATGCCTGCTTCAAATAATCCTTTCTTTCTAGATGTTTCTTCTAATGCTCCCCTTACATTTTCATGTGATAGCCTAAAGGTAAATATTTCTTTATTGCACATAGAAAGACTACCACTTTGTGAAAAAATAAAGGAACAGCCTAATGGTGAAAGAAAGTCAAGAACCAAATCCAATATTATCATATATTTCTAATTTTTCCTCAAAATAATATTTTCTCTGAAACTGTTTGCCACTGTCTTGCTAAGCATTCATTGTCCCAGAGTCTTTTTGCACTGAATCTACTTTGAACCTCACTTTCTCTCAGAGATGCATGGTTTTCCAGAAAGGTAATAATAAGTTAGCACATTCTCCACAATTCGATATCACTCTGTTTTTAAGATTTAAAAGAAGCCTTTAAGCAAGACTGAACTAACACTCATGTTTGTTGAACTTCAGCTCTGGTACTAGTAGAGACCACGCTACCTTCCCACCTACCATCAGGCTACAGCAAGACTTTCAGGTTCTTCTTTTCTATAAAGATTATAAAATAGTGCTCCAATTTCCTAAAACTCCCAAAGAGCCTTTCACTAGCTCAAAGCTCTCTCTCCATCTCCCTGTTTAATAAGTGAAAACTATAAGCACCACAAGACAGTGCAACTAGCAGCCAGCACACCAGCTACCCAGCTAAAATTGTCCTTCTTATTAGTCACCTTGAAAGTGTTGCCCCATTACACACACAGCTCACTGATCAGAGCACGCCTCAACTGTTTTGGGACTTACTGTGGAAACCAGGTCTCAAGCCTCAGATGGGTATCACTTTGCTCAATAGTAATACTTCTTTTTTTTCTTAATTCATGGCAGTTTAATCAGTCCATGTCTTTACCAGAGAAGGCTTTAATTTCTTTGGGTCTTTACCAAATAAAATATTTTTGCTCTGAGTTTGAAATTTTTTTGTTGTTGTTGAATACAATTTTATATTCTGCCATGGTCTTGTGGGAGAATTCTCAAGAGAAATTCCAAGAATGACTGCCCCAAGGTTGCACCTATGAATGGAGTACAAAGTCTGCCAAGGTGGTGTTAGAGCTGTGTCTCCCACGGGACTAACTTCCTCTTAGTGTGTAAGTTTTGACATTCTAGCCTGACGTACATTTTACTCAAAATAGGTTCCACAAGCATCACATCTATGGGAGGTTGTCAGGCACAGTGACAAAGGAGAGCTTTCAGGTAGATGTGTCTAAAATGAAAAGCCATCCCCATAACTGCCCGTATTAAGGTCCCCAGAGATGGTGCTTCTCCTGAACGAGTGGTGATTCGATCCCTGTTTCTTGCAATTTAACAAGTTTCAATTCAACCTATCAATTTCCCCCATTATGCCACTTTTCAGAGACTGCGTTAGCCGGTAGGCTATTTCAGTAAATTGCCCGCTGTAGAAATGATGAGGGATGTGTGAGAACACCTTTCCCCTCGTGCACAGAAATACCTTGCTGACGTTTTGACAAGTTAATGAAGCATCTCTTGTTCATCTGGAAAAAAAAGAAAAAAAGGAAAAAAAAAAAAAGGAAAAAAAAGTTGGGATTCCTTCATCGAACACATAAGATGCCAAGTGTTTCTTCATTTGACCCTCGAAGCACCTTTTAACAGTTTTCTTATGAGTGATGTCACTGGCGTGCAGAGGCCCTCTGTGCACTCCCGTTCCTTTTAAAAAGAATTCCATCACATTGGCTAATCATGGGGGGGGGGGTCTCTCCAGAGCTAAGTGCACTTGTAAAACTATTCATAAAAAGGGTGTCCAGTTTCTCTCTGGACTTCCTTTTACACCCTGGCTATATTTTACTTGGACCACGAAAACACATAACCCCCAAACCTTAGAATATTGCTCCCTTTCTCAGCTTCTTCAGGGAGAGCCAGTTATCTGCACTCCTATCCTTTCAGCCAATAAATTTCATTACGGTAAATTCCCCTTTGTGAAACCAGAAACCCAAATGCTCTGCTACACTCCCAATGCTTCATTTGCTGCAGTCTCTGTTAATTAAGCTCTCACATGTGTAACGGCTTCAGCTCTTTCCCCCATCTCTGCATATAATTCTTTTTTTAAAAAAAAATCCTGTCAGCAGTCAGTTGAAATGTTTAGTCTTGCCTGAAATTAATTTTCCGCTTTTATTGTTCCAATTATTTGGCAGGTTTCATGGCTTTATAATAATTCCCCAGAGCCCTTTGAACCTGTTATGTTTTTTATGTTTGTTCATGATGTTTCCTTAGTAACACATTGATTCTGCTCCCGGTCCTCCGAGATTCAGGGCATGGACATGTCCAGGATCTGAAGATGAAGAAGACTGTCACAGGTTTTGATGCTTCAGTGACCTAGAACAATTATTTTGTATAATTATTATCAGATTTTTAAAAAAAAATTTGGTCTACTCTTTTCAGGCAGGGGACATGACTTGGTCAGTAAACAGGTTGTTTTCACGCATGGGAACCTCAGCTCAATCCCTGGAACCCTTATTGAAAATCCTGGAGCTCCAGGAGAGTGAGATGTGAAAAACCACGACTAATAAATAAATAAGTGGGACCTGAGGAATAAACTCAGAACTGCCTTCTGACTAGTTTCATGTACAAGAACATACAGGTGTATACACACAAGCACGCGCACGCGTGCACACACACACATACATGAACACACATAACCACACGCACACAAACATTTTCTAGGAATAGTATTTTAGCCAACAAGCTTTTCAAATAAGTGAATTAATCATTGTTAAATGTCATATTATCACTTGGATACAGAAATAGTAACTAGTCATTTATCTGTGCTGCCTGTGGATTTTTTTAATTGCAGAAAATGATTTGCAAAAAAAATATATAATAATAATTGCATGGCTTTTTGAAGGTTTTTAAACTAGACTGAATTTGTGGCTACTTCCAGAAAGGATCTCCATCAAAACCATCCCAGTGATTCCCATGAGTCTTCAGCACGACCAGGTTGCTGACCATGGTGCAGTGGCATATTGGTTCTCTCTAGAAGTCACAGTCAATAGACAAATGTCATTCTCTCATCCCTTTACAATTCCTTTGCTCACTCAGCGAGTGACTGTCATTTAGATTCACATCCAAAATTAAAATTAGGTCTTAAGGAATATATTTCAAGTCCCATGTTATCAAGAGAGAAAGAAGACAAAGAAGAGACCACAGATTTATCAGATATATTCGCCAGCCTTTGGTGAGGAAGCCAGTGGGCAATGGTAGGTAACCCCAGACAGAGCACATGATTAGCAGAGGTGAAAGACAGGATGGGGCCAGAGGCCCACCATCCAATTTGGGAGGTGGTTGCAAATGACGAAGGACTTCATCTCTCCACAACACTATGCTGAAAACTTAAGACTTTAATACAAGGACTTTTGGAGGATATTCAAGATCCAAAATGAAGAGCCAGCAGACAGATGTGATTTCATATCTTGGCTTTGACCTTGGACCATGCCCCACGTCTCTTCTGTGCAGCATGAGTTAATATATTGATTATGTAGCATAGAGTGATTGTTTTTAATTAACATGTTAATTAATTAATGATCTTACTGGGTAAATTAAAGTGTTTAAATCCTAGTGCACATGTCAATGGTTTAAAGATTATACAAAAACTCACTCTCTTTCATTAGATTCTTGAAAACTCCAGTAATAAGAAAATTGATGTGCCTTAGTCTTAAGGGAAACCCAAATCAAACTACTTTGAGATTTTATCTTACCCTAGTCAGAATGGCCAAGATCAATAAAACAAATGACAGCTCACACTGGTGAGTATGTGAAGTAAGGACAACACTCATACATTGCTGCTGAGGATGCAAACTTGTACAGCCACCATGGAAACCAGTGCGGCAGTTTCCCAGAAAGTTGAGAACTGATCTACCTCAAGATCCATCTACATTACTCAGGCATAAACCCAAAAGATGCTTTACTCTATCACAAGGAGACTTGTTCACATGTTCGTTACTGCTTTATTTATGATATCCAGAAACAACTTAGATGTCCCTGAACAGAAGGATGGATTTTTTTTAATTGTGGTACATTTATACAATGGAATATTACTCAGACAGTAAAAATGAAATAATTGGGGGCTGGATAGATGGCTCAGCAGGTAAGAGCACTGTCTGTCCTTCCAGAAGTCCTGAGTTCAAATGCCAGCAACCACATGGTGGCTCACAACCATCTATGTTGAGATCTGATGCCGTCTCCTGGCATGCAGATAGAGCACTCAGATATGGAAAATAAATAAATAAATTAAAAAAAACATTTAAAAATGAAAATCACAAGTAAATAGATGGAACTAGGAAAAAAATCATCTGGAGTAAGGTAGCTCAGACCTGGAAAGACAATGCAGATGATAGCTGATAAATCATTGATAAGCGAGTTACAATCTGTATACCCATAGCAGTTAAGTAGAGAGTAATGGACTTGGAGGTGGAGGTGGATCTCCATAGGAAGAGTAAATAGGATAGTTATAGATGTAAATACTAAAGTTATAGGTAGTTGGAGAAGAGAGAGACTGGAAAGGGACATCAAACAGGGACGGAGAGTGTAAGAAGGGAAAGGGAGAATACAGCCCGAAATAGGTAAAATTAAGGGCCATTTGAAGGGTCTTATAGATACTAATGCAGTAGAAGCTTCCAAGAATAATGCATATATGAAGGATATCTCAGTGAAATAATGAGGGAGACAAAGCACCAACTAGATATCTCTTGTCATCAAAGGAAACTTTCAGTATAGAAATGAGTTGTATCTAGTTGAGTTTTAAGCCAAAGGCACCCCACTGAAACCCTCAAACAATCTAAGATATTACCAAAGCTATTGGATGCTCTCCACAGGGTGAGAAAAAAAAGGCCTTTTGCTAAAAATAGCACCTACACAACTCACTGGACACAGAGAAGTAAAGATAGTGTCTACCTAGAGCCTTCATTCCCTACAGACTAATATTCATGGTACTGGTAAGTATTCTGCACACTACCAAAGGAGAAGAATAAATACCAACCCAGCTACAAACTATTTAATCTACTATGTTGACCTACCTTCTATATATGCTGGTGCAATAGCTACACAACACTGACGGAAGTAACCAACCAATATCTGATTTGAGTTAAGTCCCACTCCAGAAGATGGAAGTCATTCCAAATGCAGCTTGAGTGACCAAGAGCCTGAATAAACCAAATACCAAATCCCACTGCTCTGCTAAAGGAATGCAGCAATATAATGACTCCTAATGACCTTCTGCTATATTCACACATCGCTACCTTGTTCAGCCATCGTCAGATAAGTTTCTTCCTGCAGCAGATAGAAACGAATACAAAGACCCACAGCCAAGCAATAAGCATTGATTAAGAAATCTTGTATCATCAAGTCCCTCCCTTTTGGGGCACAGGAATCTCTGCAGATGAGGTGGAAAGAGTGTAAGAAGCAGAGGAGACGGAGAAGGACACCAAGGAGGCAAGGCCTTCACGACACAATGGGGCCATTGTACAGATGAACTCACGGAGCCCGAGGCAACATGCACAGGACCTGCAGGAGTCTGCACCAGGTTGGGGGTCTTAGAGCTGAAAGGAGAAGAGGACACATGCCACCATTCCTAATGAAGAAGCTATTTCCAGTTGAGGGAAGAACTATTAAAGATAAAGAACATGAAGCCCCTTCAGATGACATATAACATAAAAATCATGAGGGTGGAGCTGAGCATGCGCCAGACTCGGAAAGCTGAGACAGGGGGGATCTCAAGTGTTGAACCTAAACTATATCACAAAGACCCAACTCTAAAAGTCAGTGGTGGGACCTAGGGAGACTACTCAGTGGATAAAGCATTTGCCCGGTGACATGAGGCCAGTGCTCAGCTCTGGAGAACACTTGGGCTCCTATTGCAGTCCTGAAAGCAAACACAGAAGAATCCTCAGAAGCTCAGAAGCCAGCTAGCCTGGTGTTGCACAGTGGTAAACAAGAAAGAAGTCCTCTTTCAAACTATGTGGAAAGTAAGAATCCAAGGCTAACCTCTGACCTCCACACACTTGCCTTCCTTCACATGAATGCACATGTGCCTGTGTGCACGCACACGCACAGACACACATACACATACATACACACCAAAAATGAATGAATTAAAATTAAGGATTTATTTTAAAGCAGAGGAGAGAAAGTGAGAGGGAGGAAAAAAAAAAGAAGAGGTCATTGCTCTCAAAAAAGTTGCTTCTCCGCAGGTGGCTAAACAGCTCCACTAGTGCCTGAGAAGGAGAGAAACTTAGAACTACCATTCACATAGAGCAGCGGTTCTCAACCTTTCTAACGCTACAACCCTTTAATACAGTTCCTCATGTTGCCGTGACCCCCAGCCAGAACATTATTTTGTTGTTACTTCATTTCTGTAATTTTGATACTGCTATGACTTGGAATGCGAATATCTGATATGTGACCACCAAAGGGGCCATGACCCAAGGGTTGACAGACACTGATCTCAAGTCCCTTTGTGAGGACTACACACATGGCTCATAGAGCCCTTATGCTATCACCCTGGAAAGCGTAAATAAGATTGGTTTGTTTTAGGGCTGCCTTCAAGGGAAACACTGGGTGGCTGTGCATCCCTAATCCTGAAGGGGGGGGAAGGGGGGGCACAAAGCCGGTGAAGCATGACTTGTTGACAGTCTGCCAGCCGAAGCAAACAGCAAACGGTATAGAGAAAGAACAAGATGAAAGAGAGTTGTCAGGCTCCAGAAGTTGTATAGAAAAAAAAAGTCACTCATAAAACTTTACAGCCTTTACCTCACGCTGTCTTTCACGGAAGAGAGAGGATGGCTCGCCCAGAGCAAAGCGAAGCCACAGAGTCTTGAGCTAAGAGAGCAGTTTTCAAGTTACAGGTTGTCAGTAAGCCCTGAAAAAGAATTGTGTTTGCCTGACTGGATGTCAAAATTGCTTATGACCACTGACTATTTTTCCTTCCATTCTCTGGCCCCTTTAAACCATGCCTGTGACCATTGTCTTCATAGAATAATCCAAGGCACAATGAAGTTAATTGGAAATTACCCACCATGTCACAGCGCAATCAACACTGTGCTATTCTAATTATGCTAGTGAGTGAATCTAACCCAGGTACTCTGGACTTTTCAACTATGAAGCAGAATTAATAATACCTTAATAATGTAACATATATTAGAGTCTGAAGGAATCCGTGTACTATGAAGAGCTCTCATAAATGTAACTTGACCAAAGCGCTAAGTAAATAACTTACTATGTTTTACAATTTAGTCATTATCTTTTAAGTCTATTCTCAAAATAAAACTTACTATAAAACGTCTCAAATGGCTCTTAGAAATGTTAGCATTATCTAAAATTTTTATCTAAAATGTAAAAAAAGAAAATAGATAAACTCTTAGGGAGTTAGGTGCACCTGGTTTCAGAGTCAAATGGACACCACATGTGGGTGCTATTCTGCCTGTTCTTCATTAAACATCACATAGAAACTTCCAGACAGTGAGAAGGAGAGGGATAATGTTTTGAGTTCAAAAGGAAGCTATTGGAACTGTGTATCATTTTTGTTTCTATTTTTGTTTCTTTTTGCTTTTTATAATGGCTGCCTCTCAAGATAGCTTGCACATGAGATAATTCTCTTATTTAAATTACACACTTTAATAGTCTTTAGTATCTTTAAAGAGTTAGGCAACCATTGCCAAAATTCAATTTTACAACACATGTATTATTCTAAATGGAACTACTCTGGTCAAATCCCCCAACTCCCCCATACCTTCCAAATCCCTCTCTGTTTCTGTGTATCTGTCTGTTCTACATATCTCTTATCAATGGAATTGTACAATAATTTTGTGAGTTATTGTCTTCTTTAATTTTTAGGTTACCCACTCAAAGTTATTTTCTGCCGTTGAAACTGAAGTCCAGCACAAGAAGTGCTGGTGAGGACATAAGAAAAGAGGAAATTTATACACACTGCAGCGGGAATGTGAGCTGCTGCAGCCACTTGGAAAACAGTGCGGAGGTTTCTAAAGAACACTAAAAAGAGAGCCATCATTTAACCCAGCTATATCCCTCCTGAATATCTGCTAGACAGACTCTAAGTCAACACATTACAGAGATACTTGCACATTCATCACACAGTGTAAATACTGAGCCATAAAGAAAAATAAAATCGTGACATGTTCAGGAAAATGGATGGAACTAGAAATTAGTGTGTCATGTGAAACTAGCCAGATTTGGAAAGACAAACACCATGTGTTTTTTTCTCATCTATGAAACCCAGGGGAGGGTGTGTGTGTGTGTGTGTGTGTGTGTGTGTGTGTGTGTGTGTGTGTGTAAAATAAAAGAGGACCACATGAGGAGAGGGAGAAATCACAAAGAAATGGGGAGAACAGTAATACAATTGAATGTAACAGACAAGCAGAAGCAGGGGCTGTCTGGGGGGCAGAAGGAAAACCAGGGAAAAGGGAGGGGGAGGGGAAGTGGGGGAGGGGAAGTGGGGGAGGGGAAGTGGGGGAGGGGAAGTGGGGGAGGGGCAAACGGAACAAAGTATAAAAATACATACAAATGAAAATGTGATAATGAAACTTACTGCTTTGTGTAATAACTTTAAAAATCAATAATGAAAAAAGAAATCGATGCTGGTGTTCTACGGATGCAAGGACAAAATCATAAACACTGAAAACATTTTTCCAAAAAAGATGCCTGAATGGCCACTATGCTGCATGAATTGCTCACTATCATAAGGTATCAGGGAAATGTAAATCAGAGCAACAGAGAGAGGCCACTTCATTTACCCACTAGAATGTTCACAATAAGAAAAAAAAATGAAAAGTAAAATATTTTCTATAATGCCATGCAAGTCTATCACTGCTTTAAACATATTTTTTTTTTTATTTAATGGAAGCCCTTAGCTTGGAAATTCACCCTCACATTATTTTATATTTTCTAGGGTTTTAAAATGTTCTCCATTTATCAAATATCTTTGATTTTGAAGATGCTCACAGGAATAAATTACAGATTTGTCGGTTTGGCTTCTCAAATGGAGAAGTTTTGAGTGTGATATCTGCACTAAGTAGCCTGAGGCTGAACCCCTTCCTCTGCCACAGCTAATGTGGGGCTTCAAGGCACTTATGTCCCCTGCTGGAGCGCTGGAGTCTTTCTCACCACCTGAAATACAAGATCCACGTGTTTCAGGGCTCTGATTTTAGTGTTCTCCAAATGCTTTCAAATATCCCTATACTTTGACCTCCACTTTTATTTATAGTATATTTCACATATGTTTACACTTTTAGATACAGTAATGAAGAACGTTTGTTTCCAGGCTCCAAGCAGGTGGACCCAGAACAACAGGATATCAAGCCGATATGTCCTGTAAGCACAAAGCTAGTGTAGAGAGCTTACAGCTAATATACAATGGTAATGGCACTGACAAAACTGACATTTCACAGCATTCAATTTTCAAAAATAATGTGGTATCAACTTATGATTGAAAGGAATAACTTGGTTGGTTGATATTTAACATAATTCAGAAAAAGATATAGGCAAAAATTGTAATCTGCTGTGGGGATAAAATTGATAACAATGGTAATTTGTTCTAGAAAAAATTAGCAATGTGAACAGTGTCAACAACCCCTGATCTAAACACCTGCTGTTATCATCAAAGACAAATTTCTGACATTAATCCCTTCCTTATTCTTAACTCCTTTTATGTATTAAGAAGTTATTATAATCACAAAGCCAATGCATTTTGCTTAGCAATAGTCCTCTAAATGGCTTCTTCATTAGAGGTGAATAAACTCACAACATAGGCTAAGGAGTGACCCTGGTTTTGAACACCTATCCTTTTTGACTACCTTATTTTCACTTGACAGTATAAATCCAAGGCCAGTGTCTCCATCTGCTGACATTGAATATTTATATCCATTCTCCAAACACTGTTCAGAAAACCTATTCTTAGATTTCCTGATTTTTCAATCCCTTTCATAGCCGAGCTAAAGAAAGCAACATTTATAGAATATTGCCTGAAGATAAGTTCCACAAAACACTCTAAAATGTGCCCTTAGATTAAGATATAGAACACTGATGTCCTACTTAGATTTAATTGTCAGCTAGATGCAGACTATAGACTTCTAAGAGGAAAACCTCAAATAGAGGAATGGCCTAGATCACATTAGTCCGTGGGCGTATCTGTGAGGGGTTGTCTTGGTTGTGCACTAATAGAGGAGTGCCTAGCCCACTGTAGACAGCACCACCTCAAGGCAGGTAGTCTTTTCTTTTTTTTTTTTAAGATTTATTTATTTGTTTATTATGTATATAATGCTCTGTCTTCATGTACATTTGCAGACCAGAAGAGGGCATCAGATCACATTATAGATGGTTGTGAGCCACCATATGGTTGTTGGGAATTGAACTCAGGACCTTCGGAAGAACAGACAGAGCTCTTAAGCTCTGAGCCATCTCTCTAGCCCCTAGGCAGGTACTCTTGAGCTACTAAAAATTAAAAAAAAAAAAAAAAAAGGTCGGAAGTTCGGAAGTACAAGCTGTGAGCAAGTTTCCATATTCCTGCCTTGACTTCAAGTTCTGCCTGCCCTCGGTAATGGATTGTAACCCAGTTAAGTCCTTCTATGTTGATTCTCATCAGGGTGTTTTATCATAACAACAGGAAAAAACTAGAGCGTACATGGACTGAGTTATTTAGTTATATGCATCCCCATCTTTCCTCACACTCCACAGGCTTACAACAAGGAGTGCCATAAGGAACAGCCTAATGAAAAGCTTTTACTTTTTACTTCTAGGATGCTAAAGGAGCCATTAGGTATGTTATGATAGAAGTGCTCCGTGGAAGAAGAGGGTGAGCCAGAAATTTTGAAACTAAGGGCTCAAAATTCCTGAATTAGCGTAAATCCAAGCTGGAAACACGGTGAGGGGATCATGGTCTTTCCTGGGCTTAAGGGATGTAATACCTGCCACTCCACTACATGCATTCCTCGCTCCCCTGAAGTTCATGCTCCAGGCCTCAAGCCAATCTGAAGACTTACCCTGGAGGATCATTTCTGGTTTTGTAAGCCCTACGGTTTCCAGCTTCCTATCCCATCAGATAAGAAGGTTTACCTTTAGGTGCGAGTGGGGTTTCTACCACAATATTATAAACTACATTGCATTCACTTCCCGTTCACAATGGCCCAATGCCTTGAGAACCTTGAGTTCTCAGAAGTTGTATTTTCCTGCATCTAAGGCATAAACGTCCCAGCCTAAGCCAATGACTTTCTGGCTTACCGTGTTCTTACCTCTACCTGGCTGATTCGCAGCAGGCATGGGTTTTCTTAGGAAACTTAGAGAGGAGGCACTGTAGTTGAGGGAGAGAGGGGAGGGGAAGAGAGAGCTGGAGGGAGGGAAAGAAAAGAGAAAAGAAGATCAGGTAGAGAGTTTTGGCCTGCTAGTTTTACAATGGCCTGCTTGCAGTTTAGCATTCAATCAACAGTTCTCAGAACACATGGCTTTTGGAATGTTCTCTGTGTTAATAAGAATTTTTTGACCAATTATACAAAAAAAAGGTAGTAAATGTTTGCTTTTCTTCTGGAATTTTGATAATTGTGGTTGGCTGCATCCTCAGAGAATGCCTACATCACTACACCCAATGGAAATCCTGAATGCAGAGTACCAGGCCAAACAATAACACGCATGTCTCACCATTTCACTGCTAAAGGAAGGAACATTTCTAAGTGGCCATTTATGCTTGTCATTCCTAGTGCTGTAACAAAATGCATGGGCTTGTCGTCTTATGAAGAGAAAAGGCTTATGCTGGTTTTGCAGAATTTAGTCCATGGTTGAGCAGACCCATTGCTTTAGGGCTTATTATGGTAGAAAGTGCATGATAGGCCAAGCCATTCATTCACATCATGGTACTCAAGAACTGGAAAAGAACCAGGGTGAGAGATTGCCCTCTTAAACTCCCTACCTAGAGCATTCAATCAATGACCTAAGCCCCTACCCCACCTCCCCTCACTGCCCCCCACATGCTGAGCTCCATCTAAATGTGGTCTGTGAGTTCTGTGAATTCAAATATATATCCAAATGTGTGGATGGTCTTGGTACCTCTGAATTTATACAGAGAAAGTTTGAAATAGGCAAAAAGTTTGACCAAATATTTAATGAAGGAAGATAGTTGCATGGTGAATAAGCACAGAAAGAGATTCTCAGTCATTAGTCATCAAAGAAATGCAAATTAATGCCACCAAAATTAAAAGACTGACATGACAATTTTAAATGGTGACAGGGACATGGTTCAATTTTAACTCCTACACTTTGCCTCTCACACTGTGTAAAGCAGGAATCCCTTTGGAAAACAGTTTGCAGTTTCTTTAAAAGTTTAACATAAAACTACCTACTGTTCAAGTCCACCCTACTCTTAAGGTTTTACTAAGAAAAACAAAACATAAATCTGGAAGTTCACAAAAAGCCTTAATAGCCACTTTGTTTGCCATGGTCATAGTGAAGCAATTTAAATATACATTAAGAGATGAAAAAAAGAGATGAATGTCGCTGTATAGCTCTATAACGGAGTTAGCAATAAGAAGGGATGAAGTGTTGATGTGAGACAGCATCTGTGAGTCTCAAACTGCATGCACTGAGTAAAAGAAATAAGAAAAAAAGTGAGTATATGCAGTATCATCACACTTTTTGTTTGTCTGTCTGTCTGTTTGTTTGTTTTTCAAGACAAAGTTTCTTTGTGTAGCCTTGGATATCCTGGACTTGCTTTGCAGACCAGGCTAGCCTCAAAATCACAGTGATGGACATGCCTCTGCCTCCCTGAGTGCTGGGATTACAGGCATGTCCCACCGTGCCTGGATTCAGCCCACATTTTTAAACCTGAAAAAAACTAAAACTAACCCATATTCCTAGAAAATAGATTACTAGCTTTCCTGGAATAAAGACAAAGAAAGAAGAAAAGAGGGAAAGCATATTTACATAAGGCACAAAATTTTTTTTTTCTACATGATGAATATGTTCACATACAAAGCCCAGTGATGGCATGAATGTGAACACATTCACAGTACACATGATCATAGACCATGCAAGTCACATCAGACTGTAATATTTAAACCAATGCAGGAGCTGAAGAGATGGCTCAGCAGCTAAGAGCACTTGCTATCCTTCCAAAGGATCAAGATTTAGTTCCTGCTGCTAAGCCCAGTTTCAGGGAACCTGATGCCCTTTTCTGGACTCCACAGGTACCTGCACACACCTAGTGCATATACAGATAAGCAAGCATACAACACACACACACACACACACACACACACACACACACACACACACACACGAACAAATACAGTTTTTAAAAATGTAAATAGGTGCAACATTTTATATATGAAAGATAACTGAGGCTTTTGTCAAAAATTCTCTTAACTAATATTTAGGAGCTCAGCATATAAGCTGTTAGTAAATCTACCCCTGTTGATTTCTTATACTAATGTATGCTAACTTATGAACAGTAATTTTAAGGCCACGGACAGGAATTTTTAGGAATTTCAGGGGTGGGTATGATACAACTCCTACCAAGAAAAAAAAATGTATCAGAAAAATCTATTCTGTTCTAAAAAGAATGTAGAAAGACCATGGCCACTGAGATTCACAGTCAAGGCCTGTGTCACCATCATTAGCCCATAGAGGTCATGTTCATGAAGTCCTCTGAATCACTGAAGTGTCAGAGTATAGAAATTGTTCAGCTATGAACCTCTCACTCCTGTGATTTGTATGAAGATGAACATAGGTAATTGTGTTGCTGAGTAAAACCATAAAAGTCTTAGCCACACTCCAAACCTTGATGTATCCAAAATCCTTTGTAAACTGGTTAATCTCCAGCTATGTGGTAGGGCAGGCATGCATGTTTTGGTGAAACCCTTACAAACTATATAAAACATAGTAGGGAAAAAATAGAACATAACAAAGGATAACTGCTTTTAAAAGTTTTTTTTTAAGATGAGAATATATTTAAATTGAAAATCAATCTGTTAGTTTCCTCCATGGTCTCATGCTTATGAAGAAGATGTGGGTATCTTAGCAACAACTCCGATCAATCACCAACTACATCCACAGTGAGCATCCTAGTTGTTGACGGGTGCTTTTTAAGTTTCCTCTGAGGCTGAAGCATTGCATCTCGCAGGGAAGTTTCTTAAGTAGGAAGGTACATAGTAAACAACTTTTTAAAATTCCTCAAAATAGCTTCAGGAAGTCCCTGAAAATGACTAGATTCACTAGCCCGCCTCCCTTCAAGAGTAGGCAATAAAGCTCCTGAGATTTACTCTCAGACATGCCAAGCTGCCAAGAAGACTTGGAGATCAGACCAGGTGTCTGGAAGAAGCCGAAACTAACCAAGCTGCCTGGAAGAGGTTCAGACTAACTGCGGTACCTGAAAGGACACTCTCCAGCTTGCTGAGCTGCCCGCAGGCTGCTCTGTGTGCCCTAGGGTCCCAGCTGTTATGAGCTTTCCCCCATGCTGTAGTGGGCTTTGGTGATACAGTGGTAATTGAGTCATTTCTGTCCATATAAGTAACCATTCGCCCATATTCCTCTAAGGAACCCAAATAAAGTAAACACAAAATGGTTAATTGGTCTCACAATTTGGTCTGTTGAGGGCTCCCTGTCTGGGGTGAGTGGACGTGTGTTAGATCTCTCACTGTAGGCAAAGGTCCACAAAAACAAAGGTTTCGTGACTAACACAGCTCTATTTGGCTAGTGGTTATTTCTTACTGAAAACATTAGTCACTTTAAATATTTCCAATCAACCGACAGATTATATAAGCCCATAGAAGTATATTAATATCTGCTAAATAATGTTTTCACTTAATCCATTAAGGAGATGTTATAAAACAGTTTGCATATCTTATCAAGTCTGTGTTGCTGACATGTTCTTTGTTGCTTTCTTTTAGGACTCTGTCAAATCCTCAGATTTCTAAAGTCTTCATAAAAAGTAGGCATAGTTACTCAAGATAATAGAATTGTGTTTAGGGTTGTTTTTTTTTTAATAAAAAATTAAGCTTACACATTAAAAAAAAAACAGTTTACAGCGCTATCTATGAAGCTGAATCAAGTATCCAATTGTGCCTGATTATTATTTTATCCATTCACAAGGGAAGTAAATAACATCGTTTGTCATCAGAGTCACTTTCTGAGCACAGTATTTTTAACTGAGTGAAGCCGGGTATTTGAAATATTGTAAGTCTCTATTCAGCCATAGAAATTAGTTGTCAGAACAAGTTCTCATCCCTTAGTCTCTCAGTCGCTTCAGAAATTCTATGCTCAGTCATCTCAGAATTTCTATTTTCCTTCCCTTCAGTGTCCCGGCATTGGCCCAAGATGCCTAGTCTTAAGCTTGTGTTTGGCCTCAGACGCTCACCTCTCTACTAGGCACCACACACACATGCGCAGTGTGTGCACCTGCTCCACAGTCAGTCAGCCACAGCCCTTTATTTCCTGTATCTCTTCTTCACAGCTGAGGAAACTCCCAAGGACCCCTGGCTTCTGAGAAACCCTACACTTTTTTTTGTTTTGTTTTGTTTTGTTTTTTGAGACAGGGTTTCTCTGTGTAGCCTTGGCCATCCTGGACTCACTTTGTAGACCAGGCTGGCCTCGAACTCACAGCGATCCGCCTGCCTCTGCCTCCCCAGTGCTGGGATTAAAGGCGTGCGCCACCACGCCCGGCTGACACCCTACTACTTTTTTAAAGCCAAGCGTTCTAGCATCTCAATTCCATTCCTAGCCACACAGTGTAATCTGGAACGGCATTCACTTCATTGCCCCAGGCTCCAAGAAAGAAGCACAGACCATCCTTCTCCATACTGTCAGCATTGTTCAGTGTCTCTTCACATAGGGGGATGAAGTGGGAACCAGGGTGGATTTGTCTTTCTGAGACTTTTAGCTCCTGGGAACTTCCCAGTCCTCACTTGATTAAATGCTGCCTTCATACCCTCCCCTCTGCCACTCGGGGTTCTCAAGTAATTCATCAGGTGTAGCTTATCACAAAGGTTGCTTCCCTGAGGTTATATGTAGGTGATGCATTAAAAAAAAAAACCAATTCAGGCAAACAGTCAATCACTACATCACATGCCTAATTGCCTTAATATTTTCCTGAAAATTATCACCTCTCAGTAACTTTCAGCATGTGTTCTACTTGCCTTGATAATATAAATCTTATTTTTTTTAATTCTCTTGAAGCACAATAAACTTTAAGTGGGATGTCTCTTTAATAGGTGAATCTGAGGAACAGCTTTCTCTCGGAACCCGTCCTTCCAAATTATTTGTTGTAATGTTGTATTCTCAACCTGAACAAAAAGACAGATTAAGCTTTGAGGGCGTCACCACTGCATCTGGTTATTCTAATGAAGGATCAGATTAGACCCCAAATAGCCAAGACCTCCAGATAAGCACAATTGGCTTAGCCCGGCTATGAGAATTCATGAAGAGGGCATTTCCAACTTCCGTAGATGTTTCCAAAAGAACGGCAACATAGCAGTGAACATTCTGCTGGGATCCTAAGAAATAGTAGGCACGGTATGTTTTTAATGTTTCCTTTTTCTGCAGTTAAAAGGTGTTTGCTGTGTTACCCACATAGCCAGAAATTATAGGCATCATTGAATTAGAATCAACTAAAAGCCAAATGAGGAGCGCGTGCCCACTTTCCTCTTCACGGTGGCCTTAGTGACTAGAAGCCTTTCATTTCGAGCTGTTTAATTGTCCTGGGAGCATTTTGAGTCAATATTTTTATTTCCTATTTTCACCTGCCAGTGGTGAACATTCTTTCTCCATTTTCTCAACATAAGACTAAATTTAACATGGGGAGGCATGACAAGACGCACAGGATGCTACCCAGGCCAAACAAACAGAAAACCCAAACAATTTAATATATGCCTCTCTGTTTAAGAAAAGATCTGAAAAGCAAAAGATCTTCCCACCAGGTTAAAAACTGAAGTGTTTCCATTCTGTATAATAAGATGAAGGGATGTATTTTTAAAGTTCTATTTTAATGAAGTATTTATAAGTCACCTTGTAGAATCGGCCACCTCTTAATTACATTTACTGACAGTAAGCTACATTTCCAAGGAAACATTTTTGATAGACAGAACCTCTGAAATGTTATTTGTTTCTGTTTATTTTACAACCTAAAACCCCAATAGCCTTTGGGAAGATTATTAATTCACCAAACATGCTATTTCTATCAATTCTATAACAGATGGTCGTCTTTTGAGCTGCAAATGAAACCTAGCAAATATATCAAATATATGAAATACATCACTTTCATAATCCTTTGGAAATTTCTTTTATTCCTGTTTTCAAACAAATTTTATAAGATGCCTGTAAGGGGTGTCTGGTTTCTTTTGCACAGCTAGTAGACTGAGCTATGCCCTTGCTGTGGACTGAGAACTCCAACTGTCCATTGGATCTAACATGAATAAATAAATCCTCCTCTTAATGCTTTAAAAAATACCTGTGATATATGTGAGCTTCCTTGGTACATTTTTTTAGGGGAGAACTAGAAGGACACCACCAGATCAGAGGAGACAGAGAGTTGGGAGGAATGATGGAAAAACACCACTATGGGATAGACAAGGACAAACACATTGGCAAGAAGGGAGAAGTGCATAAGCATGACTTTCTGCTTACCCAGCAATTTAAAAGCCACCCTTACAAACAAGAGCATAGAAACCCAAGGTCTCTGATGCTCCTGAGGTGAGGCTTTTAGGCTGCTCCTTTTATTTAGAACTAAATTCCCATATACACTCATCATAAGATGTCTGTGTACTACATGATTTGGTTCTTCTCTTATCCTTTACCTTGTGTGTGTGTAGGTGTGTATGTATGTGTGTGTGCACACATCCTCGCATTTACTGTCCACTGCACATGTGTGCCCAGGTGCAAGAGTGTGCTTGTGTCTATGGAGGACAGAGGTTGACATTGAGTGTCTTCATGTTTCACTCTTCACCTCAGTTTTTAAGACAGTCTCTCACTGAACCTGCAGCTCACCGATTTAGTTGGGTTGGTGGCCAGTGAGCTCCAGGGCTCTGACTTTATTCTCTGTCGCTTCCCCAGAGCTGGGGTGGCAGATAGATACTTCTACATGGAGTCTGGGAATCTGATCTTTTAGTCCTTGTTGTCTGTGTAACAAGCCCTTTACCTACAGACCATCTGTCTCTTCAGGCCCCGAAGTTTATTTATTTTGAAGAGCATAGCTAACTAGCTATGTATTATCTTAAATAACTTCTCAACATAGTGGTAGGGCTTGAAATTATTCTCCTGTCTCAGATGCAACGTTTTATGCTGTTCGTTTATAAAGGTTTTTCATAGGGTAATGAAGAGATAGTCATATAAGTTTGTTGGGGGGGGTTGTTTATTTGTTTGGTTTGGTTTGATTTTCCTATTACGATAAAAAGCATCTTCACTGGCCATGGTGGCACATACCTTTAATCCCAGCACTTGGGAAGCAGAAGCAGGCAGATCTCCGTCATTTTGAAGCCATTGTACCAGCCACAGAGCTAGTAGACAATGGCTACACAAAAGAAACTCTGTTTCAAAAACACAAACAAAATCTACAGCTACTGTTACATCCATTTTCAGATGCAGAAACTCTGGGGCTCATTAAGGTTAGATAACTGCTGGCCTCCCCCTTGCCCTCTGCTAACATGTGACAGACGCGTCAATCAAGTGTCAACTTCCTAGTTCCAAAGTCCGTGCTCATCAGAGCTTCTGAACTTCTAAAAGCACGACGACGGCCTCTACATACAGGACTGCAGGGCAAAGCATGGAGTGCTGTGGCCATCTCATACAGCTGAAGCAACATGGGACAAGCCATAGTCCTGGCCGATCCATAGTAGTCTACTCAGGAAGCTCGGACCACTGTAAAGCCCGAACTTCCACAACACTAATCACAGGACAACAGTCCCAAGCCAAACCTCCCATCTGGCCCAGAGCTTTTCTGTCAACACTAAACATGGCCTTTATTTCACTGTGCTTTCCCAACCCTTGTGGCCGGTCTTCTGTCTCCAAGAGTGGCCATAAATGAAACCCAGGGACCCAGGACAGTATTCAAAACAGGAACTCTCCACAAGCTGAGGTCACAATGGCGGGCCCCACAGAGCTCTTTGATCCTGAGAAAGGAGAGTCTCTGGCACGGAGGAGGAAAGCAGTGATGAGATGAGATGTGCTTTTGTTGCTGGGGTCTCTTCCCTGTAGAGGAGCTTTTCTAAACTTCAGAGTGGCTGGTTCCTGCTGTGCTTCTGAGATCAAGCCACTGCCCCTAGACAGTGGGCAGGAGGAGAATTTTGAATTCAAACACAAAAGAGCAGCAGCAGGGCCAAGAGTCCACTGGAGCAGGCCTGCTGGGAGCCTCAGCCAGTTCAGACAGCTTATGTGCCCGCCCCCTCCCCAACCATCTGGCTCACTAGAGGAGGCCAAAGAAAACAGTGCAAACAAATGGCAGCACAGCACTGTAGCCCCTGCCTCGAGACCAATTCTGACCTCACCTTGTAGAGATTTTCTGCACATCATCTGTTATTACAAGTATTCTCCATAAAGTTGCAATGCCCAGTTTCTACAAGTTTTAAAAATGGTGAGAGAAAATGTTCCAAACTTACATCTGATTAACAGGATTGTCCCCTCTGTACCCTTCAGTTTAGCAGCAAAGCCTTGGACTCACTGAAACTATGAACACATGTTGCTTGACCACATGTGACTCTAAACCCAAAACACTCAGTTTCTACGGCCGCCACAGAGAACTCCATTGTTGTTGTTGTTAATTTCCCCTCTCCTCTCAGTCCCTCCCTTCCCCCCCCCCCCCCGCCCCCGTCATTTTTCTTCCCTCCCCTTTGGGGAAACTTGCCATAGATATCAACTTGCCTTGGCCTATCAAGTTTCAGTAGGACTGGGCACATCTTCTCCTATTGAGGTGAGATGAGGCAGTCTAGTTAAGGGACAGGGATCCAAAGGCAGACAACAGAGTCAGAGTCAGCCCTGCTCCTTCTGTGTTTTATGTGATGCGTACTTTAACTTTGGACTATTTGTTCAAACGAACACTTTCTCTGGCTAACGTTTGCATTAACTTCTTTTGATTTTATTTTTACTCTTTGGAAATTTCATACATCCTGGTATAAATGTGTGCGTGCATGTGTATGTGTATGTGCACATGTGTATAATTATGTTGATAATGCGAGGCAGTGACTAGTTCCATTTTTATAATTTCAATGTCTTTTGACGTTAAAAAAGTGATAATCCTTTCATTTTCCTAATATCACAAAAATTATTATATGCAAAAGTCTTTCTATTATAATGTAATGAATGCATGACAGGCATATGTCATAGGTTTTTGTCAACTGGAAACAAATCTAGACATAATAGAAAGAGGAATCTCAGTTGAGGAGTTTCCTCCATCAGATTGGCCTGTGGGCACACCTGTGGAGGAGTCTCTTTATTGCTAATTGATGCAGGAGAGCCCAACCCACTATGGGCAGTGCCATCCATGGGCAGGAAAGATAGGAAAGATAGCTGGGAAAGCTAGAGAAAGCAAGTCAGTAAGCAATGTCTCTCCTTGGTCTGTGCTTCATTTCCTGTCTCTAAGCTTCTGCCTGGTTGTACCTTCCCTAAACATCTCTTCCTGATGAATTGTTACCAGGAAATGTAAGATGAAACACACCTTTTCCTTCCCAAGTGGCTTTTGGTCATAGTGTTTATTACAATAAGAGAAAACAAAGTAGGACAGCATACATGCACTATGCAACTAAATTATAATTTTTTTAAAACTCAGATATACCATATTATTCCTAAACCCACTGCATAATTCATCTAACAAAGATATAGATGTTAATTAACTTTGAACAAGTAAAGGATACAAAACTTATTATATGGACCAATGAGTGCTATTTTTACATATTCATAATATAAATAAGTTAAAACAAAGAACAACCCATTAAAAAAAAGTGTCTATCTCCCATTATTATGGACTTGATGAGAGAGATCAGAGTGAATCAAGCCTTTCCCTGAAAAAGAACATGAGCAGCAGAGAAGGAAATGGAGAAAAAGTCAAGTTTCTTCCAGCCTTTGCCTCTAGGACATTGTTTCTACATAGTGGGTAGATATGAAATAGAAAGGACTGAGAACGGGATCAAGCCAGGAACGTGCAGATTGTTCTGTGCTTTGACCATAGACCCAACCCCAAGGCCCATGCATTTAAAACTTAATCTTGAATGCAACCTTCAAGAAGTGGCTCAGTACTCAGGTCTCTCCTCATGAACGGATGAATACTGCTGTCTGAGAGTAGGTTCCTCATCTTAAGGAGCACAGGTTTAAGCCCCCATTGCTCTTGTGTCCATACTCACGTGCCTTGCCACCTTCTAATTTACCAGAGATGGAGCTCCACCCCACACGTCCCAATTTCCATAATTATAGTAAGTCTTTTTTCTTTGTAGATCAGTCATTCTCTTCTGCCTCTCTGAAGTAGCACGGGCAGACTAAAATAGAAACTGAACTAGGCATAACAATACATATATATACGAGTATATGAAATGGGAAAGTAACTTTGTCAGTAGAGTTTGGAAGAAGAAGAAGCTTGAAAAGCCTAGATTACCATAAATGCAGTCTTGGGTGTATTTCTACTGACAGCTCAAGAGGGGAAAAAAGTATATTACTTGTCAGCTGTTGTGATAAAACACCATGACCAAAGCAAGTTATAGCAGAAGGAGTTCATTTGGCCAACCATTTCCAGAGAGATGGGGTCCACCATGACAGGGCGGTATTACAGCAATTGGCAGGCACGGCAGCAGGAAGTTGACAGATCCCATCTTCAATCTCAAGTATGAAGCAGAAAGAATAAATTGTAAGCAGAGTGAGGCTATGAACTCTTAAAGCCTGCCCCCGGTGGCACACTTCCTCCATTAAGTCCTCACCGTCTCCCTAAACAGTACCACTAACTGGGAACCAAAACTCATGTGTGTAAGCCTACACGGAATAGACATTTCTCAGTCAAGTCACCATGCAATGTCTGAGATATCAGAGATGGGGCTCTTAAAGATTACTTTTGTGGTCATAAGGGAAATGCTGGTAAAGGCACTGGAGACATGGACCAATCAGTAAAGTGCTTGCTGTACAGGTATAAGGACCCAATTTTGATCTCCAGCACCTATATTAAAGTGGGCACAAAAATAAAGAAATAAATAAAGTGGGCACAGTAGTACTCACTCTTAATTACAAGGTGGAGAAGGGTAAAAACAAGAGGATCCCTGGAGCTTGTTGGCCAGACTAGACTGCCCAGCTGAATCACTGAGCTACAGGCTCACTAAAAGGCTGTCTCAAAAATACTGTCTCAGATGGAAAATGATTGAGGATGACACAAGACCTCTGGCTTCTGTGCACACACTCATACCTGTGAATATGCACACATGAATATTTATGTATGCACACTCATGAGCATGCATATACACACACACACAATGCTGGTAAAAAAAAAATAGTACAGGTATCTCTAATTGGGATCGCAGTTGGAAATGAGGGAAGTTACTGAGAGGTGAAATAAAGATTACCTTTTATTCATAGTTGCAAAAATAAAAACTTGTCAGAGTTGTGTTTGTGGTCCTAGATTTCCTGGAAGACAGAACTCCAAAGATGAGTGACTAAATAGGTACAAAGCACTGAAGGCACTGACTGCCTGCTTTGCCCCAAAACAGTGAAATAACAGAGGAAATTATTTAAAGAACAAAACCTATATTTGAGGGAAACAGAACAGAAAACCAAACTAACTAAAAGAAACACTGTCAGCCTATGCGTCAATGAACTTTCTGAGTTCTATTCATCAAGACAATGGGAGAGAAGACAAGGCAATCAGATATACATCTAAGGATCTAAAGTCCCAGAATTCACTGCTTTGTGCCGCCTTGAAAATGTCGCTCCTGGATCCTGAAATGCCACTAGGTCTATTGCATTCAGAGGCATATGCAGTAAGTCTTTACAGTGTTCTTGGGCAGGAGTTAAGGGATTAATTCTACTTGAATGCAGATTGTAATCTCTACTGGGTCACAGTGGAGCCAGATTTCAGAAGGTGTTACTAATGCTGATCACCAACCAGCTGCATATTACCTACCTCTACAACAGTGTTCTTGAACCTCTTCTCCCTGTGTCATCCAAATTTATTCTAGGTCTATTGCCAAGTGTGTCCTGTTTGTCTAACGTCAACCCTCCATACACATCTGAGCATCACAATGGAACTAAGTTACCAACAGCCTAGAGGCCCTAGAAGGGACCCTAGCCTGACAGGGGCCAGCAGGGAGGGCTATTCTCAGTAGAGCCTAATAGGATGCAAGAGTGGAGAGTCCTCATGAAGGCAATTCCTAGAAGAACCAAGCGGGCATCTCCCACCGAAGTCCCAAAGCTTTGGGAATACTAACTGGCAATGCTGGCCTATAAAAAGCTGCAGCATGAGATTCTAAATCACCATGACTTATCGCTAATCCATGGAGATGGGCTGCTGGGGGTCATTGGTTCCCATCCCTAGTCTCAGAGTGCCCGAGATACAAGACCTGTAGTCAGTGATTAGCACGGTACAGCTGTAAGACTTAACACTATTTTCACTGTTGGGTTTTGAACTAAGTTAAGACAAGCCATTCCACTTTCCTTATGTTGTGTAGGTTGCTAACATTTCTTATGACCCAGGTACACTTCCCCATGATGCTCTCTGCCTTCTGTACAGCCATGTGCTTCAGGCTTCCAGTTCATAACAAGTACTCCCATGTTGAGCGCCAGGTAGCTACCTATTACCCACTTCTTTAACAGTGTTCTTGAATCTCTCTTCTCCCTGTGTCACCCAGCTGGACAAATTTATTCCATGTCCATTGTCAAGCGGGGTCCTGTTTGTCTAAAGTTAACCCTCTGTACACAGCTGCGGATCACAATGGCAGGAATCTGGCATGTGGGAAGAACATCTGGGAAGGAAGAGAAAGCAACAAGAGTCAGAGGAGGCTGAGTACTGAGTGGGGCAGGACCACATGAGTAATGTTCCTTAAATAAATCTAGAAAAGTGTGTTTCAGTGCAGAAGCAAATTACTTTTGTAATGTTCTTTGTATAAAAATACTCATTTTACAATTAAATATAATACATAAAATCCCAACTCAAATTTTCTAAGCTTAGCATTTTAACCTAGAGCCATTTTTAGCAAATCTCTTATAAGACTGCCCTACTTAAATCATTAGTCTCTTTCTACTCCAGATGTTTTCTGTCCTTTAAATAATTGCAGAGATGCCAGATCAAATTAGCCCTTCCCTCCAGAGAGTGGGACGCTTCAGTGAGGGAAGACAAATGTTCATGACAAATTGGTTAACACAGAGACATCTCGAGGGAATGGTGGCTCTTAGTGTCTGCCACTGCCTTTGGCAACCTGAATTTTCCCTTCAATTGCTAAGCAGCATTCTCTATTAACCACAGATCATTATACCAAACACATTCATCTCTCTATTTAATTTCAAACAACAACAACAAATAAACAAATATGGAATTTGCTGAAAGAAACTGGTGTGGTTCTGTCATTGTATATCAAGATTCTGCATCAACTCAGTCAATGTGTTTTCTTGTCAGTTAGCTACTCTAACAACCAAAAAAAAAACAAAAACAAAAAAACAAAAAAAACAAACCTTAGCAATTAAAAAAAAATGCACCTAAGTTAATGGAACTGAGAACTTAAAAAGGTGATTAAAAATGCCTACTATGTTATCCTACTTTGATTTTTCCAAAAGTTGCTTATGAATTAATGGGGGGGGAGTGGCGTTAAGGCTGTGTGTGTGCAAGCAATATCTCCCATAGTAAGAGGCATGTGAGCATTCCTCATTGTGACTTGGGCTTCAGCTGGCATTTCATGTAAACCTGCAGATCAGGCATGATCTCAGGTCCTGGCGTCAGCATCAGCATCAGCACCACCCTTTGTCGAAGCTCCCTGTGATTTCAACGGATGACCACTGCTAAGAAACTAGGGCAGAACCAGGAGCCAATGAAACAAACTTCATTATATAAACCCCTGGAAAGCAAACCAATCTAAACCTACCTTTTATTGTCAGGTATGTCAAAGTGGAAAACAAGAGTAAGACAGCCTCGACTCCTTAAGAACTATCTGTCAGTTGGAGCAAATAGACATGGACAAATAAGCGTGAGGTAATTCTGCTGTGGTAAGAATAGTGACACTATTTCTACTTAGATACAGCAAGGAAGAGCCCCAAAGCCAGAGGAAGTTGGCTCAGTTTTACAGGAGGAGTGATAATGCATCAGGTGAAAAAAGGAAATGAGTAGTGGACAGACAGACAGATTCATTCAAAAATCTAAGAGCAGGAAAGAGTAAAAAGCATTCGCAGGCTACAGAACATTGAAAGAGTTTAAGCAGAGGATCGACTTAAGGTGCGGCCCAACAGATTGGGAGGCCCCTGAAATCCAAGCCAGGACATGCTGATGGTTCCCTGCAGGTAAAAGGACATGGTTTAGGAGAGAGAAACATCACACCTGCAACTTCTCTCTGTTCTGCGCTCACAGAGAGGACAATAGCAACCGGCTGAGATCCAGGTTCTCACAAGATCCTGTTAAAGGATGGGTCCAGGTCCTCTGCAGCGCCTTGACCTAGTTCTCCTGAGAAGCGGA
This sequence comes from Acomys minous, assembly GCF_964271855.1. Classification (NCBI taxonomy): domain Eukaryota; kingdom Metazoa; phylum Chordata; class Mammalia; order Rodentia; family Muridae; genus Acomys; species Acomys minous. The sequence goes on from NC_140495.1 coordinate 36,857,728, forward strand.
AGGGGGTTTGGAGATTAAATTCCTAATCACAAACTAAACCAAGTCATGACATTTTTAGTTAAAAGTCTTCGTTCCCAATTTTTTTTCCATGAAAGAAAATAAAAGAAGTACTTTTTTTTTTTAATGCATCATTCTATATTAGATTCACACAGGATTTTATATAAAATTGTGCTGCGGGGGTGGGGGCGGACTAAAAAGGAGAGTGGAATTTCACAGACAAAAGAAAATGACTCTGAAAATTACATTAAGAGAGTGATAGCTCAAAATTGCATGCTGCTTAGCATAATCTTTTCTGAACCATTTTCTTTACAAATTGCTGCTGCACGTAAGAACCGTGCATTTGAAGAAGACCTCAAATGCTCCAAGTACCATATACGATATCTCAAGCACTTGCTGATGGCTTAGTGTGGGAGAAGCCCGTCAGTCCTGTTTGAAGTTTTCTTTTACAAATGCAGACAGTAAGGATTAATTCTGCTAAGGAGGAAGAAGTAGTAATGTCTTGTATTTTACTCTGCAGAAAGCTAATGTGTTAGCTTGTGACAGTTTCAAAGACATTTGTTGAAGAGATGTTCATGCCCCCCCCCCACTCTGCTGGCCAGCAATAAAGTCCTTTCTTATTGTCAGAAACAACCATTGCAAAATTGCAGCATTTTCTTTTGCCATCGTGCATAACCCAGTTCCTATAGACTCTATAGAACAGAATAACAGAGAGTCCATCAGACAATCTGGCCATCATACAGCAAGAGCTTCACGTGTTACAACCATTTTCACACGTGATGTTACAGGAATTGTTTTTATGGACAAGAAAAGTGTCTGCTCATTGCTATAAAATGGGACATTGACTTGATATCCTATGAGCATACACAGGGGGAAGAGGTCCCCCTCAGTCACAGTCATAGGGGAAGGGAGTAACGGGAAAATGGGAGGGAGGAAGGAATGGGAGGATACAAGGGATGGGATAACAATTTAGATGTAATATGAATAAATTAATAAACTATATTAAAAAGAATATAAAAAAGAAATGGGATATTATTTAATATCTTCAAAGATGTTAGTTACTATGTTGGCATCTTCTGTTCTTCGAGTTTTTTTTTTTAACTTATCATTATTGTATGTATGAGCATAGTGTATTTGGGACACACATACCTTGTGGAGGTCAGAAAACAACTCTGTAGCATTAGTCTTCTCCTCCCACCTTTCTGTAGTTTCTGCAAAGAGAAATCAGATAGCGAGGTTTACACACAGATCCATTTCATCAGTTTGTGTGTGTGTGTGTGTGTGTGTGTGTATGTGTGTGTGTGTGTGTGTGTCTGTGTGTGTGTCTGTGTGTCTGTGTGTAGTGCATATTCATGTTATGTGTCACTGTGAATTCAGACCTGCCCATGCCACCACACACAAGTGAAGGTAAGAGGATGACCTCAAGCATGACGTCACACTTCCTGCCTTGTCTGAGACATAGTCTGCCCTTTTGTCACTTGCTGCTGTGTGTGCCGGGATCGCTACTCCGCCGGCCTCCAGGGTGTCTCCTCTCTTCACTTTCCATCTGATATTGTGAACACTGCATCACAGGTGCACAAGATTGCACTAGTTGGACATGGGTTCTGGGAATTCAAACTCATGTCCTCTTGCTTGCACGGCAAGAACTTAACCTACTAAGCAATCTCCCTGGTCCCTTTCTAAAGGCCTCTGAAACAAAAGATGAGCAAAGGCGGGTCAGGCATTAACAGGTGAAGAGATGGAAGGAAGCTGTAAATTCCAGCGCAGCGATGAGTTGCCCAAGTCTACGTAATTAGTGACTGAACCAAAATGAGAACCTCAGACGATCCGGTTGGCACAGCTAAGCTCCACCAACACAGTAAGGACACTGCGCAGAAGACCTCTTTAGAACTGGAGAGAAAATCCAGACCCTCGGGTCGTTTTAATAAATGAGGAGTCACATATCGTTAGCTGTCAAGACATTGGCTTAGACTTTTCTCCTCTCTAAAGTCAGGGTATGGAGAGCATTCATTCCCCCCTGAAGCACCACAGAGCTCCTTAGGCTGTGGAGAATGTTGAAAAGGACATCAAGTGTGGTCGTTTCAGGGGGAAACTATCTAGCATATCCTTGGGTGCTACTTCTAAAGCATTGGATTTTAATTCCAGCTCAAGTTAAACACTTGGTGAAAAAAAGTAAACACTGTTTATAATGCTATAGCAGAATTTTACGGAGCAGAATTTTCCCGCATTAGGCTATTTCCCACCGTAGATTCTCCATTCAGAAAAATGTTTCAAAATAAGGGAAATGGTCATGATTTATGTTCTCTTTAGAACTGGAGACTCGGGGTTTCATATTTGGCTACTCAGAGATGAGAAATGGTGTTGCTCTGAATTCAACAGACTGCCACACCTGCTCTTGGGCAAGCCCCTTCTGCCTCACCAGGCTTGTCAGAATGGATCAAGGATGTGCGTGCACAGTGCACAGCCACACCCACTCGGTGCATTCCTATGTCTCCTCCTCATCTTGTCCTGAACTGCGGCCCAGAATCTCACTGTAGAGGAGACTGTGTTGCTGCAGTTTAGGGTCAAGGCCAGTGTAAACATCCATTGTAGCACCAATGTCCAGTGCACAGAAACCGGGCTGTAAGTGCTAACAGTAGGAGCGCCTAACTCTATCATCACTACAGTGGCTACACACAAAGGTGAAGAACGTGTTCTGACCTCCTAGGAGAAAAGGGCTCCCTTGTGAAAGGGAAATAGTTTCAACTGACCTTAACAGGATAAGCCTTAGCAGGAATGCTGGCTTTCAAAGTTTCACGCTCAGCTACACTAAAGCATAAAGGCTTTCTTTCTTTTCATTTCTTTTTTCTTTCTTTCTTTCTTTTTTTTCCCCCTGCTTGCTGCAAAGGACAGTTTCTGAGTTCATGCTCTGTACACAGTCATCCTCCACGAATAAAGCCTGCTGGAGATTTCTTTCTGATTCTGAGGAACAAAGTGTTAAGACCATCCTGGGTCAGTGAAATCATCTTTTGCCTTAGATCATGCCCCAAAATAGGAGGAGATTAAGTCTCCTTTCCAGGATTTGAAGTTCATCCTGAACCCACAGCCCAAGCAGATGCTGGTATGCTGCCTGGTATTTGGGGATTTCTTGCTGAATATGATACAGTCACAGCCTCGCTTGGCTGCAAAGAAAAACCAGAGAAAAATAAAGATGTACTTTCATTGGTAACATATTGTGGGGTCAGGATGTTGTGCTAGTGACTCACTTGAAAAAAAAAAGCGGTAGGAAAATTAAATTCAACCTCATGACAAAGTGGGATGGCTCTCCTTCACAGCAGTTGCAGCCAAGGCTCCTTTTGTGTCAGCTAGATCTATGTGATTCTGGATGCTAGACTCTAGAGCAGTGGTTCTCAACCTGTGGGTCGTGACCCCTTTGGTCTCATATTAGATATTTTGCATATCAGACATTTACATTGTGAGTCACAACAGTAGCAAAATTACAGCTATGAAATAGCAACTAAAATAATTTAACAGTTGTGGGGGTTACCACATGAGGAACTTTACTAAAAACAGTCATAGCACTAGGAAGGATGTAAACACAACTGCTCTAAAGGAGCTAGGAAACTTGAATCTAAATTCTAGCTAAAGGGCTAGCTTATTAAATGATAAACCTGAAGCGAACTGCTTACGACGACTTATGAAGCATGTATGTTAACTGAGAATTTCATTAATTAAATGGGTTCCTGAAATTTCTGAATGTGCCAACGTCTTACAGGCATGTACGAAGAAGCCACTTGATTCTCGCCTCTCCTTGGCATCTACATTAAATTCTTTTCAGCCAGAGTAGGCCCATTGTTGCTAGGTCCATGAGGAGATGAGTTAGAGGTGCAAGTGACCTCGTCAGGGCTATATACTCCATTTTCAGAGAGTTGTGTCAAATACTAAGCTTGAGAAGTGTGAGCTGCCTGGATTGTTGTTGTTGTTGTTGTTGTTGGTGGTGGTGGTGGTGGTGGTGGTGGTAAGCTTTTAATGCTTTTCTAAGAGACTTTCTTATAGTGTGTCTCATCCACACTAGGCAAGTACTCAGTAGTTGAGGCCTATCTCCAGGCTTGATTTTCTTTTATATATTGATGTGTCTTTGGTAAACATAACTCATGGCGAGTGAATTACTACCTAGGTGCATTACCCATCTTCCTTACTTGCACCAAGCGTGGACTTTCCTCCAATCCTCAGCGTTCAGATATTACTCAGGCTTTACCATCTAGCTCAAGGCCATGTAGTCTACAAAATTAAAGATGGCGTTTCTCTTCTTCCGTGTAAGAACGTTACTCATTAGTTTGAAGTTACGTGACAACACACTGAGCTTCTCTGGGCCACTGTTGGTGCCGCCCCTCAATGGTGTGCCCCTGGGGCTCACTCTCCTTGGCTTTCATCTCTCCCTAGCAAGTTCACTTATTTATCACAAATAAATCAATGTTTTGCATTTAATCGTGCCCATGTGTTCCCAATAATGGGCCTGGGAAATGGAGGAGGAAGGAGAACGGAAGAAAGGACAAATTCAAACTGGAGAGGCCATTTGCACAGCAAACCTCGGAAAGGAAACACCCAACAGTGTAGTGCTTTCGGTTGCCTTGATCTTTCCTTTTCTATAATGATTCATTCAGCGGTGTTTTCTCTCGGGTGAATCAGGGATGTTACTACTTGGCTCTCTTTTGAACAGGCTGCTTTATAACTAACTTATCCTGGTAATAGCTCACATCTTCTCTCTGTCACTTAGCCACGAGGTAGCCCTTATCGTAACACAATAACTTGATGGATGAGTAACTGCCTTTCCCTCAAAGCAGAGAAGGGAGAAGACAGAGCCCGTAAAACTAATTTAAAGTAGCACCAGCAGAGAATGCACAATTGACAACAGCTTGAAACGGCAGTGGCTGCTGCTGCACACCCAGAAAGGTGTCACCGGTGCCATAGTGCCACCAGTTTCTTGAAATCAAAGAGACAGAATTATCCTAAAACGTATTCTTTTAAACAAAACTCAATACTCTGAGAGAAGCAGATATATTTCAGAGACCATAGTTGAACCATTGGGGATTTTATTTTCAGTTTGGAAAATGTTCAATGTGTGTGTTTCTCTGTCCATTATTTTGATAGCTGACTCTGTTTTCTTTCAAATATATGGCACTGAATACTTACTTGATGGTCCTGTGATCTTAAAGGAGCTCTAACTGGCCCTACCATTTTGAACTGCTCTGTTCATTAAAAGCCGAGTGGAGGGTTATACACTACACATCACAAATTATAAATCTTTGTTCCCTGCCAGCACTGTGCTTGAGATCCGTAACACCTAGCAATTTTCTAACATTGTGGTTGAGGTCATCTTTGAAAGACTACATTTATATTTTCCCCTTGTGAGGCAGAATCAATACCTCACTGGCTGAGAGAAAGTGAATTGCTCCATTCATGCTACCCTGCTGAGTGAAAATGCAAATGAGCAGGCATCAAGGCCTGCCTGCTAGTGTTTTGGAAACACAAGAACTTAAAAAAGGAAAAAAGAAAAAAATTGCTTCTGATTGCTGACTGTCTGTTGGAAACATTAAATCTGTCCAGGTTTTAGTTTTATGAATTCCATCTCCCTGCCTTCTTTGGAAAAGTGGTCCATACAGAGGATGCTTAATTGCCAGAAGGAAACCCGTAATCCATGCAGCACTTCACAGAGTTTCCGACTGAATTTCCATGCTTTCTGCAAAGCCAAGTCTCCCCCTATCCAGTGCATTCTCTCTCTCTCTCTCTCTCTCTCTCTCTCTCTCTCTCTCTCTCTCTCTCTCTCTCTCTCTCTCTCTTCTCTCTCTCTCTCTCCTCTCTCTCTCTCTCTCTCTCTCTCTCTCTCTCTCTCTCTCTCTCTCAAATGGCTTCCAGCAGTTGCCTCCATGAAGATACTTCTGAGATGCACTGGGAAGTCAAGAGTTATAAAGTAAAGTTGGATTATTAGAGTTTAGTAATATCATGAAAAGCTGTCCAAAGTAAGAACAATTTAAATTTGCTTTGCATGTAGAGAAAATCGGTTGCAATTTGTGTAGAACTGGAAGATTTAATGGCACACTTGAGTGTGTTTGTTTTTCCGAAGGGGCAGCCATGTTACTCACAAAGCACTTTTGTTTATCATTGGGCATTCTTCTGTGTGCTGCCTGTCATAAGAACCACCTTTTTAACATAATTCCTTCTAGAGCAATGGCTCCCAAACATAAGCAAGCTGCTGAGGTCCCTGGAGATTTGAGTTCCACCCAGAGATGGCTAACTCAGTGCTTCTAGGGCTTGACCCATGAATGCGCGTAGATAATGTGTCTCCAAGGGTGCTGGGCTGTGACTTGAGGACCACACTTTAGACATCACAGGTTTGAGAGGAAGCAACTTAGAGAAGCCTCTGGGGAAATGAGCAGAACTGTTGAGGGAGAAGATTTCAGCAAAGAGGATAAGCACAAGGACCTGGGAAACAATGCTCTGTATCAACAGCTACTATGCGGAAGAACGTATTAGCCGTCCATGTGGTCAGACTGAGCCAAGAGCCATGGCCTGAAGAAGACAGAATACAAGTTACCAGAGCAAAAGAGAGATTGCAGAACAAGTCCTTTCCAAGAAGGCAGCAACACAAAAAAGACAGGCAACACGTAAAGACTATACTACTATAAGTAGAATCATCTTCCAGACTTTTCTTTCATTGGAGCATGGTGGGAACCTTCCCTCTATGAGCCAACCACATAGGTGTGGCCCTTAACTATCCATGGATGCATGATGGAAACAGCATTCTCCTGACTTCCCAGCATACTTGAGTGCTTGTTTGTTTTTTATTGTTTATTTTGTATTTTGGTGTTTATGTTTTGTTTTTCATGTTATTTTACGTGTATGGGTGTTTTGCCTGTAAGTTTGTCTGTGCAGAATGTCCTTTCTGTGTCTATGAAAGCCAGAGAGAGTTTCAGATCCACTGGGCTTAGAGTTACAGGCTGGTTTAAGCCATAATGTGGATGCTTGAAAGTGAATCTGGCTCCTCCAAAAGAGCTGACAGTGCTCTTAGCCACTGAACCAGAACACAGCTTTGTTACCAGATATAAGCACCATCTGAGCTGGGAAAGCATAGCCTTAATTTTTCATGAAGAATCCACAAGGTGTGGCTTCCATCCAGGAACCTCGGGATATTCCTAGGCACACGGCATGCAGTTCAGTGATATATGGCCTTCAAATAACATTTATAACCCTACATGAGTCACTACCTGCTGCTACAGTTATTTTTATAAAGCTTCTCTTTTCTCAGTTTATTTCCTAACCCGGCTATCACACACACAAAATTTGAGACTCTTCTATGTTACAACACAGTCTTGAGCAGTTTGAGTCTGTTCTTAACCCTCTATGTTATCCTGACTCCACCTTTGCCAAAATCCCCAAGTTACCTGCTTTTATTTCTTTCTTTGCTCCAGTTGAATCTTCTTCTGCCTGTAGCTGAATCCCCTCTTGAAACCCCGCTTCCTCTTCTAACTCCTCCTCCCCAACTGGCAGGAAGTCCAGCTCTATTCTGTCCCCTGCTCAGTGATTGGCTGTAAGCTGCATTATTGGCATACAAGATGACAATTTGGGAGCAGATTTTATACAACAATGAGACAGGAGATTCTCAGAACAAGGCTTAACAGACATTGGGCGGGGGGAGCAGTTTACAGAAATCAGCATTAGAATTACACAATAACCTAATGACAAAAACTTGCTGCTTCCTCACAATGTCATTACCATGACCATCTCTGATGAAGCGTCTATAATCTAGTGTGACTGCATGCTCTACAGAGCCATGCCATCCTAGCTTAAAACCAACATTCGAGAAGCAAAGGCTCCATTGCTCTGCTGAATCAAAGTACAAGCTAAGACTTGAACTTTCCAGCTTCTACATATGCTAGTTTGTAGACCTCCAAATTATTTTCTTACTTTTCCTTCCTTCACCATTTTCTGAGCTTTTAGGATTTAGGCCCAAATGCCTGCAAGTTGAGCAGGCATAGGAGCTATAAAAGTAAATAAGAGACTCCAGACAGCAGTAACATGATAAAGAGTGATGGAGAAGGCTGGGCCCTGGAGAGAGAAAACCTTTTTTTTTTTTTTTTTTTTTAAAAGTAAGACTAACATTTTCTAAGGCTGAGAAAGCCAAGCAACACATATATTTAGGCCAGTGGTACATCAGTCTTCCAGACTGTGAGTATCACTGAAGTTAATGGGAACCGAAGATGTGATGTCTACCTTTTCTTTCCTCTTGGCTCTCCAGGAGGAATTGGATATTAAACAGGCTATTTTCTTAAAGGCGGGAATTTTCCACCTGTTCTGTTCATAGTTCTCTTCCCAGCAAGCAAAATACTGGTCAGTATACTATTGTAAATGTTTTTATTTCCACTGATGAAAGACTGAGATGAGTGCTTTACCCAAGCTTTACAAATACATGATTTGGGTTGAGCCTAGAGTGTTTCTATCTAACTATCACTAGGCCTAAGCCTAGGAGCTACCAGCCTCCTTACAATCTAATGTTTTTCAAGCCCAGACCTTGATGGCTTCAGTTTCCAGCCTCTGTCGGCAAATGAGACCTAGAACGTTACCAGCCTTCAAGACTTACTGCTAAATAAGCTTAGCTTTTCTAGGTCTTCTGGACTCTGGATGGCTGGTTCAGTTCAACTGTTCTGGCTCAAAGCTCCTCTCCAAGATGACTGATTCCAAGTGGTTTCTCTTTACTTTTCACTGAATTGCTCTGCTTGGAAAAACTGCCTCAGAACTCCATTAACTGAACTGAACTGTACTCCTGAACTCTACTGTATTGTTCCCCCCCCCCTTGTGAGAGTTGGATGTAGCCTATCTCTGACTCACTCTATCAGTCGTTCTCTGATTCACCACTTTGTCTGTCCCTCAGTTAGATGGTATCCCTTGCACATGTTGCTGATAAAAATTACTCTATACACTGTAGACGTGCTCAATAATATTTTTTGAATGACTGACTAGAGATTAAAAACTGAATAAGTGCTCATAGGGTATCAAGTCTCTTCTTGGTAACCTGCTGTCCTTCCTCTGAGTGCCACAATCCCCCTCAGGAACAGTCATAGGGGAGGGGAATAAGGGGAAAATGGGAGGGAGGGAAGAATGGGAGGATACAAGGGATGGGATAACCTTTGAGATGTAACAAGAATAAATTAATAAAAAAAAAAGGAAAAAGAAAGTGAATAAGTGATTGCCAAATGGAAACAAGCCCATTGTTATCCTTAGATAATATACAAATTGTTCTTTTTATTCTATGAAAATCACATGGGTTCCTAAACACTACATTGTACAGAACCAGTCACAATTGTGAACTTGAGAACTAGTGTACATAGATCCATGAGGGCTAGGGCTCAGCTCTGCTTTCTGTTTTGTTTTATTTTACTTTTGTTGTTTGTTTGTGATAGAGTCTCACTATGTAGGTCTGACTGGTTTGGGACTCACCATGTAGATCAGGCTGGCCTTGAACTCAAAGATCTGCTTGCCTCTACCTCTTAACTGCTAGAACTGGAAGCATGTGCCAACATGCCTGGCTATTTTATTGTATATTTGAGACAGGGTCTCTGTATATACAGGCTGGCTGTGTTAGCTGTAAAGAGAATAGCTCAGATGTTAGAATATTTGGTCCCCAGTTGATGGAACTGTTTAGGGAGGATGAGTTACAAGTTCTGGCCTTGTTGGAAGAGGTATGTCACTTGAGGGAGGCTCTGAGGTTGCTAAAGGCTGGTGCCATTCCTAGTGTCCTTCTCTACAGGTGGAAATGTGAGTTCTCAGCTACGCCTGCCACCATAGCTTTGCTCATAGTCAACTCTAACCCTCTGAAAATGCAAACTCAAATAAAGCTTCTTTTCTTTTTCTTTCTCTCTCTTTTTTTTTTTAAACAAGTTGCCTTCATGATGGTGTTTCATCACAGCAATAGAAATGTAACTAATACACTGGCTTTCCTGGAACTTATCATGGAACTTGAGGTCCTCCTGCCTCAGCCTCCTGAAAGCTTGAGCTACAGGTGTGGTGATCCTAATACTAGTCTTTGTGCCATCTACCACACCTCAGCAAGAACACAGCAATAAAATTAGGAGACTGTTATCCCTGAGTGTGGCCTAAGTGGTAGTGACAGTAAAGTAGAAAATCAAATAATACAGATGGTTGCAAGAGACGTCAGTGACTTCAAAGCCAGTCAAGAAACAACCTGAAGGAGCCAAGCTTAGAAGTTCAAGTTTAATCTGAACTGCGCTGTGCTCCTTATAGACACTAAAGAGCCATCTGACCTGCCTTCCCATTGGGAACAATTATTGTTGCATTGCTACCATCTGCTATCCTGTCTGTTGCCACCTGTCTGTTGGAGCTCATGGCTTTCTGCCTGCAGTTTCCTCTTTTATCTGAAACCATTCTACAAGATGCCTGATCCACTGGAAAGAAAGTTAATCTTCTCCGATCTGCATGGTTGCTTCCACCCATAGATTCTTTCCCTTGGTGAAGCATTTAGCATGAAGCCAGGAGAACACAGGCTCTGATAAAATACTCTGGGGGAAGAAAGGCTTTGCTAGTGCAGCTGTTTGGTATCTGTGAATTCCTATCAAGTTCCTTCTGTTAAAACTGTCTAGTATGAGGACTGTGTTGGTAAGAAATGAGCGTGGGTAGCTGAAGACACTGTTCATTTCTACTTTATAACAAGAATCCCTTCCATCTATTTAAATTCTGGGTCTCTGTTTCAATTCTGTGCACATTCCGGCCCACATTGCTGAATGCTAATCCCAGATTTGCACCCTCTGAACTGCTGCTACTTAGAAGCAATGTGTAAGATCTGTGACGTGCAGCACACTGTGATAGCAAGATCATGACTCGTGGGTTCTGGACAATTTCACCACTCAGTCACCTGGACTTGTTAAATTCCTAACCAGTAAAATGCATGCTTGGATGATATAGAGGAAAAAATATGGCAGGATAGTTGTGAGAGACAAGTAAAAAAAAATGAGAAATTAGTAAGGAGGCAGAGCATCCATTGTTGTAGATGGCAAGAATGTTATAAATAAGAGCAAAGTAGAAATCAAAAAGGAAGATGCCAGTGGAGAATTAATTACGGTGGTAGCAGGAAAGAAAAAGGTGGGAGTCTCACCACTCTGTGATCAATGGTCACTGGTAGGGATGGAGGGTGGCAGGGGTGAGGAAGGATATGGCATCAAAGAACCAAACACTGTGTGAGGAATCTCTCGTTTGTTGCTGTAAAAGAAAGAGAATAAATAACTTGACAGGAAAGAGGGGTGTAAAGATGAAGCACACAACACAGGAGGACCTGTGTAGGTTCTATCTTGTCTCTAGCATGGCAGGCTCTATAGACTCATCAGAGATGACAGGAAGTAGTCTGAACATGATGTAAGAAATAAAATTAGGACTGAGATACAACAATGAATATGATCATGCCACCTCTCATTATGCTTTATTAATTTATTTAATACATGCTTAACTAAAGTCTAGTTGTACTATTCCTCCCCTTCTGTTTCCTTTCTCCAACCCTTTTCATGTTCCCTCTACCATGGCCCTTTTTTCTGCTTCTTCTTGTTGTTGTTGTTGCTGTTGCTGTTGTTGTTGTTGTTGTTGTTGTTGTTGAAAATAGGAGTTTTTTTTTCAAACTTTATATTCTAATTGTAGTTGTTGTCCCCCAAATCTTTCCAGAGCCTCCCCATTTCCCCAAAATGTATATTCCAAGCTGGCCCCAAACTCATGATCCTCCTGTCTCCAGGTGTGGTCTTGTTGGGTGAAGTGTGTCCCTTGGGGCAGGCTTTGAGGTTTCAGAAGCTCAAGCCAGGCCCAAATATCACGCTCTCTTCCTGCTGATCCAGATGCAGAACTCCCAGCTCCCTCTGCAGCACCACGTCTGCCCGCCTGTTTCCATGCTTTCCGCCATGACGATAATGGACTAAACTTCTGAAACTGTAAGCCAGCTCCATTTAAATGTTTCCATTATAAGACTTGTCCTGGTCATAGTGTCTCTTCATGGCAGATGACACATGGTACGAATTATGAAGCAAAAATATTGACATTAAAAGAAGAAAAAAAAAAGACAAAGAAGATCCTAAGCGTTCTACCTTCCCAAATCTCCTGGAGAGAAACTGTGGTAATGATGCTCACACCTCAACACACAGCTTTAAAAGAGAAAGTGAGACTGGGAAGGGTACCCCAGATCCCACACAGACATTCCCAGAGCACAGCAAAGCCACTGCCTCGCCAGGGAGCAAGGCATGATGGTTAATATTGAGACAGGATCTAGAACCATGGAGGAGAAGAGCTTCTGGGCATGCTTTGGGGGTGGGGGGTTAGCTAGGTCTAGTTAAAAGGGATCAAGGACCCACCTTCACTGTGGGTGACACCATCCAGTGTGCTGGGGCCCTGGGGAAAAAAATAAAGAGGAACAAATGCACTAAGTACTAAACTTAATGTGACCAGCTGCCTCAGGGTCCTGCCGCCATGACTTCCCTGATGTGACGGAGTTCCCTTAGAACTGTAAGCCAAAGCAAAACCTCACTTCCTTAAGTTGCTTGGCTCAGATATTTTGTTGCAGGATTAAGGAAAGTGCCTGATAGACAAAGCGGAAGGACAAACACCGAGAGAGACAAGTAGCATCACACACAGGAAACACATAATTCTAGTGAGAAAGAAAATGTGCTTCAGAACACGGGCCCTGTTCTTGCCTCGCAGTGTGCAAGACCTTGATAGGAATATGAAGAAGAATGAAAAAGAGCACAAGAAATTACAGCCGCCGAAAGGCAGGCAGCAGAGAATAATTGTGAGTCCAAATGCATCCTTAGAGCAGTTCCGTGTCTGTTTGATAAAGTGGAAGTACCAAGAAAAAAGACACACTGAAAATCTATTAATGGGACAGGGGAAAGGCTCAAGATAAAAAATAATGTCAGAAAGCACACTTAGAAGAAGTTGGTAGAGGGCAAAGTTATTATAACACTACCCAGTGTGTGCCCTTGCCGTCAGAGCACCAGAAGAGTAAGACCAGAAACAGTCAGAAATGTTAAAAAAAAAAAAAAAAAAAAAGAAGAAGAAGAAGAAAAGAAAAAAAGAAAAATATTTGGCATTAAAGAGAAATTCAACTTAGAGGCCAGGTCTTCTCTCACTTAAAAAAAAAAAAAAAGACCCAGAGGGATCAACATTGCACACATTCTAGTAAGGTTATCAAGATCCAAGGATAAGATTTTGTTTTGTTTGTTTGTTTTGTTTGTTTGTTTGCTTTTACAAAGAGAAAAAGTCAATGAAATAAACAAAGGAACAGTCAGGAGTTTCTCCACTGTAGCACACTTAACCAGAAAACAATGTTATAATAGCTGTAAACATGTAATACCCAGACACATTAGAAAACAGCACAGTGATGTCATAGAATATGAAAGCGTGTCAGACAAAGAATACAGAAGACCTTTCTAGGAAAAACAATTGCAAATAAGCCAAGCCCAGCAAGCAAGGGCTGAGGGAGACATAATACAATGGTTTGCTCAGCACCCGATGCCATGGACAGATAAATACCAAGAAAACTCGAAGGCTGGAGCTGCAAAGCCCGCTGCCTGCAGTGAGGAGATGTGTGTGCAAGCGGCTGACACAGCTTGTGCTTAGTGAACTGGAAAATGTCCATTTAGCACTTGAGGAAGCTACAGCAATGTTCCTGTTAACGCTACAAGAAACACAAGGTGTCAGATCAGCTTGGCTTTGATGTGTCAAAAAAAAAAAAAACTCAGAGATCCAAACAAAACTTACAACATCTTTCACCTTAAAAATAAATTGTTATGGGATAGATTGTGCCCTAACAACAGATATATGTGCTAAAGTCGTCGGCTTGGATTTGTTAGGAGAGTGTATTTGAAGATAAATCTCTGAGGGAGTCATGGTGGGGTAGTCCCGCATCAGTTTTCAGTAGGATTAACCTTCTGGTTGGCCACCCACACTCCAGTATATGGTCCCATATCCAGAAGAACGTAGACAACATAAATTGGGGTCGATTGGTTCTTAAATGTCAGAAAACACTCAGCTGTGGGTAGGGATGTAGGGATGGATTTGAGAGAGGGTTCAAGGCAAAAGTTAGGATGAATGTGATCAAAAGGAATTGCATAAAACTCTCAAAGAAGTAACAAAAATCCTAGTTCTCACAAAAGTAGTAATTAAGGGAAAGTGGGGTCATTAGAGTCGGCCAATGTCCTTGTAAGCAGAAGAGATTAGAACACAGGCGGTGACACAGGGAGCGAGTGCATCGTGTTTGGAAGTGGTGTGAAGGCATTCACCTGTGGATTAGGGACCAGGGCCTCAAAAGCATAACCCTGGCCTGTACCTTGCTGTTGGACGCCTGTTGCTTAGGCCTCACAGTCCGTGGTACATGGGTCTGGCATTTTGGGAAAACAATGCATTACTTTATCCTTTCTTCTTCTTTCTTAAGATTTCTTTTCTGTTTTGACATTATAATATAATGGCATCATCACTCCCTTCCCTTTTCCCCATCCAAACCACTCCAAACTCCGCGTACCATTCCTTGCTATCTTCATAGCCCGCTTTGTCATTAATTGTTGTTACATACATAAATGTATTATGTACATTATGTACATACTGTACATGCAAACATATATTCCTAAATATATAAATACAACCTTCTAGTTCCATATAATGTTACCTGTATGTATCTTTTCAGGACAGACCATTGGGTACTGAATAACCAATTACTGTGTTCTTCCCTGGGGAAGCCTATTTCTCCTACTCTGGTCATCGCTTGGTTACCTGTAGTTCTCAGTCTGGGGTTGAGGCCTCTAGAGCGTTCCCTCATCAACTTTGGCATGCCTATTACTGTTGTCCTTGTGCAGCTCATGTTTAGGCAGTCACGTTGGTGAGCCTATGTAAGTGTAGCTTCTGAAACTCCCAAAAGACAAAATCTCACAGAAAATTCCCTGTTCTCCTGGCTCTTACAGCTCCCTGTCCCACACTGACTTAACAATATATATATTGTTAGTTATTGTTGTAAATATATATATATATATATATATATATATATATATATATAAAGATAACTGAAAAGTCCAGTAGGGTGTCCCAGAAGCAGAGATTTAATATTACCTTGTTGGCATTTTTTAATTAATTAAAGTTGTTCTCTGACAACTTCATGCATGTATACAGTGTGTTCTGAGCACCTTCGTGCCCACACTCTCTCACCTCCGTCCTCCAAACCCTCATCTCACATCTATGTCTCTCTGTTTTATGACCCATTGAGTTTACCCAGGGCTGTCTGTGCTACTGTGGGTTTAAAACAGTTCACGTATGCTGGCAGATAACCTTCGGTAGAGTACTGGGCAGCCCTTTTGTTTCACTTTTCTTAAATGCAAAAGAAGAAAAGTGAATTAAGATGCACATGAAATAATGGTAGTAACTCCATAACTTCTCTGACTACAACACATTTAAAGAAAAGATTCAGAAGGATATTAAGGGAATAAAATGCTAGGACAAAAAAAAAGAATGTATTCACAAATGTAATGGTGATTTAATATAAAGAAGTACATTACTACAATTTATCATATAAGGAGATTTAAAGAATAATTTCATCTTGAAAGGCATGGGCTTAAACTAAATGTCTCAAGGACTTAATAAATAAATAATGCTCTCATCAATAGTCTCTATCTTAATTAAACAAGTATTATAATTTAATTAATTATAATTAAATAGTTAATAAATATAAAAAGCAGTGTCTCTGTCTTCTAGCAATGAAAGATCTAAGAAAAAACATAAAAACAAGAAATGTTTTTCACAGAAGCAATAAAAATGAAGAAATCAAACATTACAAATAACGCTGAATAAAACATATATAAGAAAAACTATAATTGTCTTTCTGAAGGATGCAAAGCTTGCTTATATACTGTGATCCCAAGTGGTAAATCTCAGTTTAGCAAGACGACAATTACCTTAAGTGAATCTATGAAATGGAGTTGAGTGGGAACATGAATAATATCACTACCGTCATTTTAGAGAGTGTGGTAAAACAATGATTCATATGTGTGGAAACCTCTTTCTTCAGCGCATAGAGAAAGATGGAAGTGAAGGTTTTGCCTTTCCCACTAATTTCCATCTTCTTCCCTCAACACCACCAGTCATCCAACAGAACTAGTTTTGCTCAAGTGTATGCACATTGTTCACAAGCACACTACAGCACACCCTGACACAATACGGTAGTGGACATTTGGGTGTCTTTAAAAACACGGTTTTGGTCCAGTCCCGAGTGTAGGATATGGGGCTGCTCCAGACTGTCCACGGCAGCTGACTATTTGCCTCATGTGGGCTCTGAGAGGGGTGTGACCTTTGCCAGCAGCATATAGTTTAATTCTGGGGACTCTGCAAGGGAATAAATTCCAGAGCCTAGAGTTGGGGGACGGGGGCACTCTGAGAAAGAAGAATTCTGGTGCTGATGTTCCTGGTTGTTGTTAATGCAGTTTGGCAAGAAGAAGTTGGAGATATCCTGAAATGAAGATTGGACTTATCCCAAGGAACCCAATGACCCTAGCCAGCAGGTAGTAGCTAAAGAGAACTCTGCCCCCTCTCCTCAGTAACCTTCTTTCTCTCCTACCTGATATTGG
This sequence comes from Acomys minous, assembly GCF_964271855.1. Lineage (NCBI taxonomy): Eukaryota > Metazoa > Chordata > Mammalia > Rodentia > Muridae > Acomys > Acomys minous. The sequence continues at coordinate 36,874,359 of NC_140495.1, forward strand.
GGTGTTGGAAAGGATTGAGTATAGAAGGGAGGTAGACATTAAAGGAACCCAAATAAAATAGACTTTTAAAAGTATGCCAACACTATACACCATGCTCTGTTCATTGAGCTCCACACACTCCTTATGATAGGACAGTTTTTGTCTTGTTTTTTGGTTAGGGCATTTTAGTTTTTGCTGTTATTGTTGATTCTTGTGGGTTTCTGGATTTTTGTTTTGGTTTTGTTTCCTTGATTGTTTGAGACAGGGCCTCACTATGTAGGCCTAAATTGGCCTCAAAATTACCATTCTCAGGCATCCACTTGCTGAGAGCAAGGAAAGCATAAACTTCAGTGCCATGAGTAATGTCTTCATTACATTTTCCTCTTTCCCAACAACACAGAACAATCCAGCACTTTCTATGTGCTGCACACACACATGTGGTTAAATCTTTGTGCTAGGAACCTATCCAATTTCACAAACCTGAAAGCAAAGTTTGGAGTACCTGGGTCGTCTCTCCAATAGTAGAGTTATTGAAAGGAAATAATAGACAGAGCAAGAAAAGAAAGCCAGATGCGTTTGCCTGTATCCTGAATGCTAAAGCCAACATGCATAGATTCATTGCTTTCAAGCTTTTCCAAAATCTTATGCTTAATAACAGGAGGTGGGTACAAATAAAAGAAAACAACACAAGTTTGTGATTTGGAAGCCAATAATTGCAACTTTGCTAATCAATACTGCTGCAACCTGCATGGCCTCGGGATGATCTGACTGGAGTGAGAGGGAATAATGAACCAACAGACACACACATACAGAAAGGATGGGATTAGGTGGCCCATCTTCTCTGATGGAGATGCACCAGCATCCCAGAAACTCATTATGTTTATTATCAACAGCCAAAGAAGGAAGTGAGTTAGCTAATGTATATAGGTTCTCAGTAGAGAAGCAATCTCAGTAAGAAGAAACTGTAGTTGGCACTTTCTGCATACACTGTCAACATCTGAACTTGGGCCAGAAGAAGGCCTTTCCATTCCTCTGAGCTTGAGGCATTGGCATCCTGGAAGTGGCCATGTTCACATAATGAATTCTCATTAATGCAAGTGTGCACTTGCTCCCCATACAGCCCCTAACCCAACCTCTTCCAGTGACCCTCTATGGGATAAAGGATGGCACAGAGAACACCAGCATGAAGGATCAGCAATGATCTCCACAGAGAGGCATTTTATTCTCTGTTGTACTTCTCACCATTAATCTTTTCATCAATTAATCAAGGATCATCCCCAGTTCATTAAGTAGAAAGGAGGAATTCAAAAAAAACAAGAGTAAGAAAAAGAAAGGAGAAAAGGAGGGCAGGAGGCAGGGATAGAGGAAAGGAGGGAGGAACAAGAGAAGCTAGTTAAACAGCAATGGAAGATTCTTTCACTTGAGGTTTGTTTTTTGTTTTTTGTTTTGCTGCTGTTGTTGTTGTTGTTGTTGTTTGCTTATGTTTTCACTTTCAAAAACCAGGAAGAAAAGCAAGAACTAAACCCAAAAGAACATGGTAACAGACACAGTAGATGCAGGAGCCTCACGACTACTGACTGCTTTAGTATACACCATCATTTAAATAAACATCAGAAAGATACAAGAGATTTAAGATCTGAACTAAGAATAGAAACAAGTATTGCTTAAATATGATCATTGAAAAAAATAGTTACTGCATCTTTTAAAATTTTTTTTTAATTTTTATTAATTTATTCTTGTTACATCTCAATGGTTATCACATCCCTTGTATCCTCCCATTCTTCCCTCCCTCCCATTTTCCCCTTACTCCCCTCATCTATGACTGTTCCTGAGGGGGATTTCCTCCCCCGTATATGCTCATAGGGTATCAAGTCTCTTTTTGGTAACCTGCTATCCTTCCTCTGAGTGCCACCAAGTCTCCCCCTCCAGGTGACATGGTCAAATATGAGGCACCAGAGTTCGTGTGAAAGTCATACCCCACTCTCCACTCAACTGTGGAGAATGTTCTGGCATCTTTTAATTTTTTGCCTTAAAAAGTCATTCTAGAACTTTCTAATATAGATACTATGAACAAAGCTGAACTATTTTGAATTTGAGAATTTTCATTGAAAATTCAATATATGAAAGCTGGTTACAATTACTTTAATATTTCCCAGGATTAAAACATCATTATTCATGAGGAAATGTTAGCTAGTGTATTTATAAAATGTCAACATTTAACAATTTCTAATTTTTCAACACATTTTAATCAAACGCTTTTACTATCATACAACACCAGGAAATAAGTGGCTCAGTGACTGTTGCTTCATATTTAAGCTAATCTATTATTTGATCAAAAGACAGGTTGTTATCTAAGAAGGCATATGTGGAGGTCTTAAATCATTCTTTCCACAACTTCAAAGAATACGATGTTTATTAGTGAAGAAGTCATTTCGTTTTATAGGTTCCAGGACACAAAGCCTCCAGCTGGAGTTATCTAGTCTGCAGCCGCGTTTCAAAGAGTGCAAACGCTGAGCGGCCAGACTGGAGTGAGGACGGACAACAAGGATGATATGCTTGGCGGAGTGCCCCATCAGGAAGCCTGGGCCATTATGGAGTTGAGTTTCTCCCTAAACAATAGTCACCAAAGGTCAGCTGAGCAGCCAATAAACCCCTAATACAGCCAGATGTGCAGGCGAGGGGAGCCTTAACAGGAGATTTCCACATAGCTGAATGGATGTGGCTCTGTCACTGAAACCTTAGTGGCCTGGGATAATTTAGCCTTTTAGGAGACTGATTTATGTACCGTAAAGTGTTATTATCTACTAGAGAGTGTTTTAAGAGAGAAATGTTTCAGCTATGTATTTTCAAAATAAATTCTCATAAGTACTTTATTTGACAGGCCATTGTCCCTAATAAGACTCAGATTCAACATCACTGTAGGGTTACCCCATAAACTAATAATTCTCTCACTCTCTCTCTGTCTCTCTGTCTCTCTCTGTCTCTCTGTCTCTCTCTGTCTCTCTCTCTCTCTCTCTCTGTCTCTCTCTCTCTCTCTCTCTCTCTCTCTCTCTCTCTCTCTCTGTCTCTCTCTCTCTCTGTCTCTCTCTCTCTCTGTCTCTCTCTCTGTCTCTCTCCCTCCCTCCCTCCCTCCCCCTCTCTCTCTTTCCCACCCCCACAGTTTCTCCATGTAGTTTTTGCTGTCCTAGACTCATTCTCATTTTTGTAAACCAGGCTGGTCTTGAACTCACAAAGATTCGCCTATCTCTGCCTCTCAGAGTGATGAGATTACAGGCAAGCTCCACCACACCCAGCTTGGAATATATCTTTAAATAGAGAAGAGTCTCATCGGAAACCCTTGGAAAGAGAAATGGCAGTGCCCTCTAAAGTCCATGCATAGGCCAGTGCATAGGCCAGGATAGTATCTACCAAGGTAGAACGAAGAGCAGCTTAAAAAAAAAAAAAAAGATTTCTCCTTAGAGTAAAAAAAATTTTTTTTACAACAAAACCTGTCGTGCACGGGTAATGTCCAGCACACAGTGCTTACACGGTGGGGGTTATCCACAGCATAGTTTACATTCAGGCTGGCTTTCTCCCAGGAACTTGTTATGGGCTGAGTAAAACCGGACTTTCTGAAGCAGCTTGCAGGAAGGGAGAGTGGCAGTAGCGAGAGGGGGCATGGCATGAAGATGGACTGGAAGAGAGGACATAGGGGGCTGGGATCAGGCAGTAAAGTGATTAAATAAAGAAAGAAAAGAGGGGAAAGATTTTCAACATGAATACAAGCCAGACAAACCTAAAAGAAATTGTGAAAGATCAAAGAGAAACAGCTTAATAATTAGCCATTAATTTTGCTCTATCTACATCATGGTACTCTTGTTTTAATGGCCAATTCCTCTCTCTCTCTCTCTCTCTCTCTCTCTCTCTCTCTCTCTGTGTGTGTGTGTGTGTGTGTGTGTGTGTGTGTGTGTGTGTCTATCTTTTTCTCTGTCTCTCTCTGTATGTCTGTCTCTCTCTTTCTTTGTGTCTCTCTCTCTGTCTCTCTCTCTCTCTCTCTCTCTCTCTCTCTCTCTCTCTCTCTCTCTCTCTCTTTCTCTCTCCCTGTCTCTCTCTGTGGGTCTCTCTCTCTCCCTCCTTTTGAACCTCGTGAGATTGACATGCACAGACAGAAACCTGCTCCTGTGTGGGCCTGGCTAAGGGCTTTCAAAGTTTTCCTAAGATTGCCCCAAGTCTGTGATTCCGAATGTTAAAACTGGACTTTACATCAATCTCCAGGTATAAGCATTTTCTTCTTTGGTATTTGGTTAGAACTTTAAAATTTTCTCTTATTAGCAGTTGCCAAATCCCTTTCTATCATTAAAAGTAGATTCTTTTAAGTGTGCACAAGAACAAAAATATTTCTTTTTGCTTATTTATTTGTTAAGAGGGCATCTCAGTGTATCGCAGGCTGGTCTCCACCTCCCTATGAGGCCAAGTGTGACCTTAAAGTCCTGGTACTCTTGTCTCTACTTACCAAATGCCAGGGTTATGGAGGTTTGCTACCAAGGCAGGCTCAAAAATATTGTTTAAGTCAAATCACACAAAGAGTAAGTACACATCACCTATGGTAAAGGTACACACCATTTTCCTATAAAAATTTGCCATGCTTGTGACAGCCATACTTGAGGAAATCAACTAAAAGGAAGCAAGCATTATCTTGGATCCAGAGGTTTTAGCCCAGGGTTACTTGGCCATATTGGATTGGAGTCTGCAGCATGCCTACAGGTCATCCTGGGGTCTGTGTGGTAGAGAAAAATCTGATCAGTTCACGGCAGTTGGGAATCAAGAAAGGAGAGTAATAGAGATAAGGATAAGGAACTCAATAACTTCCTTCTACCAGATTTCATTTCCTCAAGGTCCCACTCATACCCCAACAGTTCCACAGCCAAGCAGTCAAGCTTGCAACTCAGCCTTTGGAAACCACTCAAGATCAAACCGATAAAAAAAAAACCAACATAATTCAGATGGTTGCTTAAGGAGCAACAGGTTAGACTCATAATGGCTTCAAAGCATTAGAATGTGCGGCCCTTATTTCTAACAGAATCTCCTTAGAAACAAAGGATGTGCTTGAATTAGAGCTGGAGCAGGCTCCTTCCTCCTGGATGAATTATAGAACTAGAAAGGTCAAGTGGAGCTGATTAGATGCTGCATTTTCACCATTAGGAAGGCCTTGCCATAAAGCTAAATAAATTTCCCCACATTTCATTACTTTTATTATCAAACTCAAGGCTATAACTTGATTCTTCTAGCCTCATATGTAATTCAAAATATTAGAATAAACATGATTAACTACACTATGTATCATGAATGACAGAGATTAATAATTGTTCTATTTGCTTATAATTATGGTAATTTAAATTTCTTCTCTGAATATATGTTTGTAGGTAAACATTCTGCTCCAAACCACCCAACTCGTTAGAAAATGTCCTATCTGAATGCCTAGCTTAAGTTTTACTAACCCAAGAAATTTAAGTCTACTAGCTGCTGGGTTCTATTCTTGTAACCTACCCCATGGATTTTGTTTGGCAGCCCAATAAAAACCTCACATATTGAAATAATTTATTTCTAAACCTAATATCCTTCCACAAATTCCTCCATACGATTAACTCCTTTTCGCTTTATTATCTCATAGATGTTTTAATAGAATAGGAAAATCGCTCATTTCTCCAATTGTGAAAATAAATTTAATAAGAGAAATTTGAGCAAGTGGAGATAAAGGAGAGATAAAATGGAGAATCTATTTTTGTTAACTGTCTTATACATGTTTCAAGTAACTTAAAGATGCTTTCTTAAGTGTTTTATTTCTACTCTGTTGATAACCCATTTAAGGATATGCTAAATATGTTAGATTCCAAAATCCTAGTTCCAAACTCTTTGCTTGAACTTTTAAATCAACCATCTATAAGCATTTCCTTAAACCACTGGTTTGTGAGTGGTCAATGCTGGCAAAATTGAGCCTTCATTTTGGATTCTGGAGCATTCTGTATTATCTATACAGCTTATAGGTTAAACATTTGTAAGAAAGGAACTCTTTTTTTTCTGAGTGAAAACAAGGGGCAGGGCACATGGATATTTGGGGTAAAATCAAGAGAAATTAACCAGGAACAGATGTGGGCATTGGCTCTCTCTGTCCCTTAGTTTCAATCACCCTTTTGCATAAAGGGAGCTGCTGACAATACCTTGCCAAAGAGGTGCTTGTTTGTGTTCAACATAGGCATCCTGAAAAGTTGTGGAGGAAGGATGGGAAGGTAAGGAAAGAGTGGAGAAGAAATGGAAGGAAGAGGAGGAAGAGGCAAAGAGGTAGGGGAGGAATGGGGTGGAAGAAAAGGATGGGAAGAATGGGGAGGTAGGGGGAGGAAGAGAAGGAGAGGGAAGGAGATGAGAAGGAAAGAATAATAGAAAAATAGGAGGGGAGAGGAGGAACGGTGGAGAAGAAAACAGGAGGAAGAAGGAGAAGGATGGAGGGGAAGAAAAAGGAGGAACAAGAGAGAAATAGGAGGAAGAAGAGTGGGGGAAAAGGAGCAGGAGAGAGGAAGTGGAAGAAATATAATTCCCTACAAGTTCTGTCCGCCATTTCTCTAGTTCCCAACACCAATAGTCGGAAAAGAATAATAGAAGAGGCATTATAGAGAGCGAAATCAGGCACGCTATCCTTGCTGGAACACCGATGAGAAAGGCAAGTCATCAGCACCAGATGACTGAGCTCTGACTGGGTTGAGTTGACAGAGATGAATACATAAGAAGTAGGCTATAAACGACTGATGGGCGTGATGGGAGCACACTAAAGAGAAGCCAGCATTGTCACAGAGGCCGTGGACCTCTCCTGAGGCATTTTTCCAGTCAGTGTTGCCTTTTCATTCCCTGGGTGCTAAGCATCAAGTGAGACTTTTAAAACATATTTCTTGTCACCACTGCTAAGTGATCTGTGTGTCTGTATACATTTCTTTCCCTGACGTGCTTGGCCAGTGCCCTTTCATGAGAAGCCTAGACCATGTATATTCTGTGGACACCAAAATCTCTCTGACCAGAGTATATCCATGGAGATTTTGAAATCTGTATTTACAAAAGGAGATACAGCCTCTGCATTGAACAGTACCTAAGCAACTACCGGTCAGATATATATATATTGTGGTTTGCAGGGGTTAGTGTTACTGTCAAATGTAAAGTCCAAAAATGACATTTTATGGAGTGTAGTAAGACCAAGGAGAAAGGACTCCATGGGAAGCCTGTCCGGACATCCAAGTTCTGGTTACTATTGACAGGGCTCATAAATTTTAAGGGGAAAACCCAGAATATTCCATAAATGCTTTGGAAAAAATTGAAAAGAGTATTTGTACAAACTGTGATCTAATATCAAGAATTAATCAACAAAAGAAACAAAACTTTTTGCCAGAGTAAGCAAATTTAACGTGATTGGAAACTTGGGCCATCCCATTTGTCTAGAAAAGCACAGAAAACAGACCTCAGCTCTGAGGCACTGTCTTTGTCCAACTTCCATTTCATCCTCACATGATGAGAGCTCTTCTACTGGAAAAGAACAATGGCCCGGGAAGAGTGAAGTCACCCCAGGAGTGCCGAGAGGAAGGGTCAGTTAGGGGTCTTCTCTTAGAGTCCTCCAGACCCTACGCATGAGCTACATTTTTTTGACATCTCATGAGACTTTATGGAGAGCAATCCAATTCTATTGTAAATGATTTTGCCTGTTTGAAAAAAAACAAAAAAACAAATCTTCCTGATCAAAGTTGCTTTGCTTCACAGAAGGTGCTGGGTCCCCTGAAGGTTTTGCAGCATTACAAAGCTCTCAGAACTGACCTTGTAGTACCACCATCTCTAGCGATGCTGTACTTTCCCTAAGTTTAGAGTTGTTAGCTCCTGGTGCAGCGCATGGCTGGCATGGCCTGACCTCTACCTAGGGCTAGGGCTTCCCCTCTCCCAGAGACTCAAAATATAAACCAGAGATTTAGGTTGCACAACCCCATTTTTCCCCCGTCTTTGCCACCCTTGCTAGCCTTGCCCTTTTCCCACTTCCCTGCTCTACCTCCTTCCCTTCCTCCCACCCCCCAGCAGTGCTCTCCTTTCCCCTCCCCCTCCTATGTCACCTCCAATAAACCTGCATTTATACATTATAGCTTCAATGCCATTAGCTTGCTCCAATTATTTAATCCATCATCTGGTGCCGTGACTCGAGGACTAAAGGCTTTGATGGCATCTAATGGCCTGGACAGAGTCGCACTGTGTAGAAACAGGGGAAAGATCCCAAGAGTTGTGGATGCTGAAGCTAAAGGCTTACCAGTTGAGAAGAAAATACCCACAAGAAAGTGTAACTTTAGTGCTAGCTTTGCTTAAGTAATTTCACAGCAAATTCTCACTTTGGAAAAATTCCAAACAGCATTAATATAACTTTCTCATGAGGAGATGTTGAAGCTAAAACTATCTGGAATTTTTTTTTCTATAGGTCATCCAGTCAGCTATGCTTCCAACATGGAGGTAGTTAGTCTGTAGAAACTGAACTTCAAAGCCCTTTCCATACCACAGGCTATTCTTTTCAAATTTCTCTCTGTGTATAGGCACACATATGTTCACACGGCATACATGTAGAGGTCGGGAGGGGGGGAGCGGGGGGGACAACTCTGGGTGTCAGTCCTGTGTTTTACCTAGATTGAGACAAGGTCTGTTGTTCATTGCTGCATACATCAGACTGGCTGGTGGGCAAGCATTCTGAGGTTCTCCTGTCTCCACTTCCCATCTCAGCACAGGAATTGTGGGAGTTACAGGCACCCATTATAACCTGGCTTAATATGGGTTCTGGAGATTGGGATGACGCCCTCATACTTGTGCATCAGGTACTTTACCCACTGAGTCATCTCCCAAGACCCTGCCGGAAGCTATCCTGTGAGAAGCTTCCCCAACCAAAAAGAAGAAGAAGAAGAAGAAGAAGAAGAAGAAGAAGAAGAAGAAGAAGAAGAAGAAGAAGAAGAAGAAGAAGAAGAAGAAGAAGAAGAATTTCATGTGCTTATGGACAGTTTTAAAAGGGACTTCCTTTGGGGTCCAGCCAAAGCACTCATAGTGTCGTGTATGACTTCAAGTGTTCTTAAACGTGCCAGCATCCTCTATTAGGAAGGCCTCCATGTGGTCCTTTCTTCTTTTACATCATGCTTTATAGCCTCTTATTCTGCTCTACAGGTTCATAGCATGTTTTTAATCATCATATTCCATGATTGTGTGTGTATGTCATAGCACAGACTGTCATAATTTAAGTAAAACATCTCTAGATTATCCAACACACATGTTAGTTACTTGATACATGGCTTTTGAGAAGGTATTTTAAATTCATGTTGCCATTCCTGCTCCCTAAGATAAAAACAAATGGACAAAAGGTAACAATCCAGAGACAAACAGCTGGTGATGAGGCCGAGCTCTGTGTTTTCCTAACCATAAACAGCTTGCACTATTGATAGGAAAGCTCTTTCAGCAGAATTGGTTCTGTATTGGGGCAAACCCATAACTTACATAGCTAATACTCACTGTACAGTGCACCCATTAACCCTTTCCTGGCCCAAATATAGCCTGGGTTCTAAAGGAAGGTTGCCTTAAAAAGGAAGACTGCTTCATTGTAAGTTCTCTAGATGACTTGATGGACAACACTGGTGATTGTGCTAAGAGCAAACACTCTGGCAATACTGACTTGTAGACTCAGTGTCCATTTTAGGCATATGTAGTTTTGACTCTCTGAACTCAACTGCACACAACTCGAAAAGGTGCCTAATAAAGTGAGGCACAAAGAAGTTAAGTAACCCCATTACGGGCATACAGCTGACTACATGTAGTGGTCACATAGCCGGACTATCCCTAAAGTCTTGGCTTAAGTACTCTACTCTGTCTTAAAGAAATACTAGAAGCAAGTCACAGCACATCCTGGTCTTACAGGCAATACAGGAAGTGTGGATTCAATTAAAGTATGTAAGAAGAATTCATGTTATTAAACAATTTATGTTAAGAAATACTGGTTAACAACACTTACTATTGATACTACTGTGGATTTCGGTTAATGATCCAGCTGTTAGTTCACAAGCCAATCTGCTAGCCTGGTAGCTGATCCGATCTGCCTCTAGGTTGCTTAGAAACCTCTGACATCATCATCTGCTGCCCACCACCAGGTTTGTGCTCTCTCTCTCTCTCTCTCTCTCTCTCTCTCTCTCTCTCTCTCTCTCTCTCTGTCTCTCTCTCTCTCTTTCTCATTCACTCTCTCTAAGGGGCTCCCCCTCTCCACCCTACTCCCCCCCACTGTCTCTCTGTCTCTGTCTCTGTCTCTCTCTACCCTCATGGCCCACTCAGGCCCTAACTCCTCTCCTCCTCTCCCCTTCCCTTCTCCCAAATAAATCTCTCCATATTGAATCCTTTGTGCCTCTCTCTGCTTATTTGTAATTATAACACCAGCTGATTCCTATAAAAAGGGTTGGTCAGTGTTTGGAGTTCTCTGCATTTGCTGGAACTATATGTCTAGGTAGAGTTCCATATTCACTATGAGTTGTAAAAATGGGCTCCTGATGTGAGAATGCACATCTGTAACTCATAGAAGAATGATTGCAACTCTGAGGACTGCACAATGGGACCTCGCTGAAAAATTTAAAATATGTGAAAATGAGTTGCTACGTTGAGGCAGCCTATGCTTTTTGAGGAGAAGACCACCTAGATGCTTTACCTTGCTGAGTAGGTCTGGCCACCCCAAGGGGCAACTGCTGACTAGCCTTTATTAGGACAATAAGCCTAGCATCTTTGACAGAGAAAACAGTTGGAAATCAAAGGTTAGGAGACCAATAAAAGGCTAAAAACATTGAATCCTAGTGACTTGGAGGAAGTGCAGCATTAAGGCGAGGAACTGGGTAACAGAGTCAAGATATAATTGCCCAGTGTTTAAGGTAAGCTACTAAAGGCAACTTCCCAAGGTTCAAACTGCAGCTTTCTATTTTACCATTGAGTGTCTTGACTTTGGCTAACTCCTAATTTTCCCAACTGAGGAAACATATGGTAATAACGGTTTAAGAATTTAAGCATGGTAATATCTGAAGGAAAAGAAGGAAGGAAGGAAGGAAGGAAACAAATGTTGGTTAATAGAATGCTATAAATCCAAAGGTGATATTTCTAGGCATAAACCAATAGATTCCATTCTGTTCACTGTTTCTGTCACTTGAATCAAGGCTGTAAGCATGCAACATCCAGTTTCACTCCTGACACCACCCTGAGACTCCGTAATGGGTTAGATGTTATATCTACTCTCCTCTTCCTGTCTCCTTTTTAGCCACACTTCTTTGTTCTGTTTTTTTTTAAGGTTTATTTATTTTTAGTCTACATAAATGAACATTAGACTGCATGTATGTAAATATACCACATGTTTGTCTGCTGCCCACAGAGGTGAGAAGAGAGTATGGTTGGATTCTCTGGGACAAGAGTTACATGCAGTTGTGATCCAAATCCAGGTCCACTGCAAGACCAACAAGTGTGCTTAACTGCTGAGCTGTCTCTTCAGTTGCTCTTTGTTCTTTTAAAAATCTATAGTAACCCAGCCTGCTAAATATTTTCCATATAGCGTGGGCTTGCCATAATTCAGTCTTATTCTGGTATTTTGTATCCATCATTCTGTTCCCACATCGATCACATTAATAGTTGCTCTTCTTTGATTGAAATGCAGAGCTGCAAAGGTCACGTACAAATTCTAGGAAATTTCCATTCAAAAATAGAAGGGTGATTCATAAGGGTCCTCTCTTCCCGTAAACACACAGCAAGCAAGCCTGGTGTGTTTTCAAAGTCTGTGACTTCCAGGTGTTCCTGACACAAAGGGTGAACTGGGAGCTGCCTGGCATGCAGTTGAGATAAAGCCTTGCAATTGACAATAGGCCTATACATTTCCTGAAAACAGGTAGAAAAGCTCCCTCAGCTGGGAACTGGAGAATGCGCCCTCTGCTGGCTCCCAGCCTGCTCTTGCTGCCTTCAGGGCTCTAGCATCCACATCTAGAGTTTAAGAGGAGACTAAGTAGTAAATATGAATAAGAGGATGTAGTTACTGAGTTCCTGAAACCTACAGGTCAGCATCTACCATAGAGCTCGTCCACACTGCAAGCCACTCCTCAGTTCACCTGACCCTAGTCTTGTGCAGTTAGGAAAACACAAGGCAGATCACTGGGTGGACGACAGAGAATCTGTGAAGGCTGCTGACTCTGGCCGTGACATCAATTTGAAGGGGCAGGACATCAAAGCTACCTCTTAGCCTTCACCATTGTTTATTAATGCTTCTCCCTGCTTAAAACAGTCTCTTTGTTATCGTGCCTGGGAATACCACCCTTGAACTCATTTGTGAAGAAAAAGGGAAGAACGCAGGGAAATAGTTTCTTCCAGACAGACATGCTGATGAAAAGTTGCTCAGCGCACATCCAGATTTCTGTCTCTCGCTGAATTTTTAATCTTGTTTGTGTTGGAATGAGTCCCCTACCTCTCTGGCTTTTGACTATTGATCCTTGCGGAGGGGCTATTCTTTTCTGAAACTATAGATTTTGTTTGAAAGAGGCAGACACTGCACCTGGAAAAGCTAGCTAGAGAAACAACAATATTATTTTATTAACTCCCTGGGTACGGTCCCTCTTCCTCGCAGCTTGCATGAGAGATTGCACTCATAAGAAAACACATTTTCAGTGAGCAATTACAGGGGAGAGACTTCTCGCTTTGCTGAAAGGCATTGCCTTGAGATGGATGCCAAAGAGCGATGCTATAGACTCAAACAGGGAAGGACATTATATGTTCCAGAACTGCTTAAATCACCCCCCTGAAACTTGCAGTGTGCAAAGGGGAGTAGATGTCTCATGTAAAATTCACAAGAAATACTGAGAGAATATCTCCCGTAGCAACAGCTGTTTCAGAAGTTCTAGTATGATTAACAAGTATCTGTTTCATCTTTTCCTCTGTTTAAAATCAGACTGCAGCCTACTAAATCAAAACAGAACAAAGACTTTCACAAAGGAGAACGAGTTTCTGTGGACTTTTTTATGATAAATTCAACTATTTACTATATTGTTCATCTACTTTTACTTATCAGCCAACTATGATAACAAGAGGATTGTTTTAAAGAATCATAAAAGACCATTAAAGTCAAAATGGTGTGTTTCATTAGTATTTACATTGATTTATCGGCCAGAATAAAGTTCAATGAAGAAATTAATGTTATAATTTACTCTCAACATACAATGTCATTGAAACATTTGACTTCTGAGCCAACAGCAGATTCAAACCTCGGATTTCTCAGGCGAAGCACCCTCAAGTGTTTATTCAGGAGAACTCTTGGGATCAACTCTATACAAGAGAGGATAAGTAGCCCAGAGGATTGACAATGGATCTATAGTCCAACACTATCAACACTTCAGTAGCCTTTACATTCCACATGAGGCTTTGAAAGTTGAAAACTCCTCTGTACTGATCAGACCCAAGTCAGGAGGCATCCCCAAAGATGGCTGGTACACATAGACATAATGAACTTTTGCAAGATTCTCAGCAGCCAAATGAGCAATCTGTATACTCCTGAGTGGGTCTTCTGATAGCCCACTCACATAGTCTGTCACAGTACAGAGGCTAAAAATCTAACCCTCACTTCTTCAACAAAAGACAGAAATATGGTAAGTCAATACTCATATATGATGCCAAATAAAGCTATACAAAAATGATGGAATAATTTCAACTGAGTTTCTTCTTCATATATCAATCATTTGTCTCATTGTGGGCCCCCTTGAGAGTCAATGAAAACGTTATGTGGAAAATACTTTGGGCTTCCATGTGAGTAGATACCATGCCTTTTGGCTTGGAAGGCAAGTGGGAATGTGAAGTGTCTTGTAATGATGTATTCACAGTCAAGAAGCTGAGAAAGATAACAGTTTTCATCTGTACATACTCAGTCAAACTTGACTGGAAATACCACCATTGATAAATCTAGAGTTGTGTTTCCATGCTAGTTGTAAATTCAGGCAAACTGACAATTAAGATTAACTATCACACTAGTATGTCTGGGAAAGAAACATATTTAAGCTTGTTGAATCATCATGAAAAAAAAAACCACATGAAATAACCACTTCTAAAAAGAAAAACACATTAAAATACAATTACTCAGACCATTTGGAAATTAAAATATTTCCCTATGTTAGTTTCTAAAGTAAACGCCATAAAGACATTATCTTAATAATTAATTAGCTTCCTGGCTATAAATGTGTGAACTTGAGATATGTACCTTTTGTAAATGTGGATTAAATGTGATGTAGTGACACCAATTATTATTTTAAATCTGCCTTTAATTAAAGTGTATGTGTTTAAAATGCTAATCAGGTACACAAATATTGTGTCTTGCATATAAATGCACTATTTAGCAGCTGTTCGTATCTTTATTTGACAGCAAAAACATTCATGTTCAAGAATACTCAGAGAAAAGTGGGTGAGGTGATATGTGCCTGCAATTCCAGCACACAGAAACTAACAAAGAAAGATGGCAAGTTTGAGGACAGCCAAGGCTACATAGAAAGACCCTGTCTTGTTGCACTTCAAGTTGGGGTAGAGTCTCTTTTTACAAACAAATAAAAGGTTGACTTGTGTTGCAGGACTACCTAACAAAGTCAAATTCCAAATTTCATAGCATAAAACCTAGCAAACCTACGTTCTCCAAGCATTTTGGAGAAGAACTGCTACATTATCAACAGGTTTGGCAAACAAAGAATATCTAGGAGCAGAAGAAACCGAAACCTTTCATTGGTTAAGAGTACTTGTTCTTAAAGTGGATCTAGGCTCATGTATAAGCACCATGTGGCAGTTCATACTGTCTGTAACTTCATTTCCAAGGGCTCTGATGTTCTCTTCTGGCCTCCAGAAACATGGCAGGTTCATCAGGCAAACACTTATACAAATAAGATCAAAATAGTTTTTAAAAGGATATTTATAGACTGGGCACAGTAGCACATGTCTGTAATACAGCACTGTGGGAGGCAGAGACAGGTGGATCTCTGTGAGTTCAAGGCCAGCATAGTCCAAAAAGTGATTCCAGGACAGCCAAGGCTACTCAGAGAAACCCTGTCTCGAAAAAAACAAACAGAAAAAATTAAAAGTACACCTATTTGTTCTACATCACTCCAAATTTCCCAGTGTCTTCAGAACACAAATGAATTTTTACAAGAATGAGTAGGAAAAAAATTAAAGAAAAAATATAGAATGAGTGAATAAACAGTATTACTGAAGCTAGCCATGTTATTACAAAAATACCAGGATAAACTCAGAATGAACATGACCCTAAACAGTTGCAAATAACCATGCCTTGCCAAAACTTGGAAGTCCCAAAATCCAAACACCCCCATGTCTTAAGTACGGTAGTCACTACACTCTCCTCTAGAAATAGAAACAGAACTACTCTGTATTTATGTCTCATTAGTGGCTAAGTTTTGAAATTCAAGCCAAGAGGATTCCAGAAATGAAAGAAAAAAGGGAGAGAGAAAGAAAGGAAGGCTTTTGTATGAATCATCTGTTATGAGCCTCTGTAAATCTACATCATTACCAAAATATGACCAAAATTGCTATATAAATACCCAAGACTTGGAACAGAGAGCAGAAAGAGGGTGTTATGTCAGATTCCAATTAGTTTGGTAAGGAAGCAGCATTAAACTGGGAGGCCAAAAAACATTTCCAGTTGTTGAATTCTTGAGGTTTTGTTTATTTGCTTATTTGCTTGCTTGCATTGTTGTTGTTTTGTTTTCTTTGTTTTAACGATATGTGGAGTTGCACTCAACACTAATCCAAAAGACCCATCAGACAGGTAGCACCCAATATTGTGCCTCCCTCCCTCCCCCCCACACACAACTACACTTTAACATTAGATGGTTGGTATTTATAGAAATATTAAGGCGAGAATATCATTCTCTTTAATCATAACCTTTAAAAGAATGACTCCCCATTAATTTTTATGCACATTGGCTTAAATTTCCTGTGGGACCTTCTTGGCGAAACTATATTCAGCACTCAAATGTATAATATAAATACATATCCCAGTTCCTTAAGTATCTGGCCATAAGTCATTTGGAAAAAGACATACTTTCACTTTCTTCTAATATTTTATTCTAATTTTTGAACATTTTTACTGTAGAAGCATTTAGAGATTTAGAGAAAACTGCCTTGGATATTACATAGCAATGTTTTATATTCTGTTAACTTGTTAATTGTTACTCTGTTCCCTTAGTTACAATCAAACCCTGGATATGTGTTCATACACACATACCATTTCCTCTGATCCTTATAGAGTTTTAGAAAGTGTTTTAACCAGATGTCATGGAAGTTTCTGCATGGAATTTCTGAACACTTATCATGCATGTGTAAATTCATTCCTATTACTCTGGGATATCAAAAAATAAAAACATGGAGCTGTCTTTTCATGGACATGTGCAATATCTTAGGGAAAATAACACTATAAGTATGTGGAATGGTTAAACAATATAAGACACCATATGATTAATGTCCATTATAAATGGTATACACTAGGAATTATAAAGAGTTCTGGAAGCAGAGCAACAACGTGGAATAGAATAGTTAGCAAAAGATTGCCCGGAGGACTTGAAATAAATTATGACATTTGAATGAGAGGCCAGTCTCACCTGCAAAGAAGCAAGATTTATGTTGTACAATAACTAAAAGTCATGATGGACACCTTATATAAGACATAAGGGGACTCATTATTGTATAACAAAATTCTGCTCTTAGGGTTAATTTATTTTAAACAGCACTTGTTAGCTAAGGTTTAAAAAAAAATGGTGTATTTGAATTCTGTATGATCAATGTGTCCAAAATTCAAAGACAGGCAAACCTGAACTATGAGGAGGGCATTAGACATGGTGACTAGATCTAGGCAGAATATTATATCTAAATAAATAACCTTAAATGTAATTAATATTTACTTGGATGGAGAACAAGAGAAATATTCTGTGTCTTGACCTAAGTGCCAGGGATGACGCAGATACAAAAGCCCACCAAGACCTACAGTTTGGATTGTGCACTGACAAGTCACACTATTTTAGATAAATGAATAATGGTTGAGGCCTGAGAGAGCAAACAGGATTATTACGATAATATAAATTGAGCAGTAGGAAATGCTTAAGCAGTTGCCTATCCCAGCCCTGGCCTTCGTCATTCAGGGGCACAGCTCCAGGCAAATGTAGAGATATTTCCTACATCCACAGACACTCATGACGGACATGGTGACTGCTGTTTAATTTTTTTTTCCATTTCTCTAAAGTGTATTTCCTATGCTACAATTTTCTTTTTAAAACCCAAACATGCCCTCAAAGTCTTAATAATTTTAGGAAGTTTTTTTTATATTTATCTGTAATCTAATAGGCTTTCCCTAAAGACGGCATTGTATATACCAAAAATGGTATCTTTATTTTATAAAAATACAGTATATAGACATGTTCTAGACTTCAACGAAAGTTCTTCCACTCTTGAGACAGACCTTTGCTGCATGGCTGTATATTAATCATATATCATGATCTAGAAAAAAAAGATGAGCTGGTAGCAATACAGATGGCATTTGGGTAGATGTGTCAGTCCTCTGGTATTTCTCATTGGTCTTGTTCAGAGCACCTGTTCATATTGTAATCACTTACATTACCCATAACAAACACCCTCCCACCAATCACAGACGCTTCCGTGGCTTTGACAAGGATACTAGGAGAAATTTTCTAAGACTTTTCCTCCATTTTTTTTTCCATTCAAAAAGCTCTCCTTCATATAGACTCAAATAGAAATCTCTAAACTTTCTACATGATATGCAAGTCCCTGTGTCATGAAATATGCACATAACACATAACACGGAATAGCTCGTTGTTTCATTCATAAACAACTTTTTAAAAATTCTGTTTATTGTTTTTTAAAAATTACATGTATTATCAGTAGGCCTGGCTAGCAATCAATTAAGACACAGACACTTATTATATTTTAAAATAGCCTTAGTTAACCTGGGGCGGGGCAGATATCAATCTTCTAAACTACTTTCCATAGTAGGGCCTCAGTCATGGGATCCCTGTCTCAATCCCATGCCATCTGCTTCTAATAACTTCTGTCAAGCTACCTCCCATCCATAATCCCAAATACTTGCTAATGTTCTTCATCTGTCCTGGATTCTCCATCCACGCCACCAGCAATGTGCTTCTCCTCCAGCTAACCCATGGTGGCCTTTCTCTCTTCACTTTAGGTCTTTCTCCTTCTCCTGATGGTGGTCCTTCTTCTTCCCAGAATTCCTCTCTCTCTTAACCCCACCTATCTCCTCTGCTTTGCCCAGGTGAGATGGCTTTTTATTAAGGAAAAGGTAAGTCACAGAGACAGTAAGCAGTAACTAGCATCAAAATACATCAGACCATCCTCCAACATTTGTTCATATATTTCTGAGATAACAAGATGGAAGGCATGGGTTTATTTGTATTTGATGTATTTATGGTCACAGGTAGATAATGGCCATCCCAGTTGCTGACTTTTTACAAGTAGATTATTTTATCTATAATTTGAGATGTGGTAATCTGATGAGAGCTATTCCAGAAACCTTCAGAGGAACCATTTATAGCAAAAGGAAGACAAATGCCAGAACCTTGTTATTCATGGAAAACCTATTCATGATCCAACATGGCTCATATACTTATGTTCTGACATAATTACATCGATTCATACGAGGGCAGAATGAGAGGCCGTTCTCTGTGGCAGCATGGAAAACTGTAACATCACTCGAAATGAATTGTGCCAGATTTTTTCCACCTGTCCATTTATAAGTACTCACAGCCCCACCACCATCACCACCATGTGCTGGGTCTCTAGAGGCACATTTAGGTGGATCTTATCAGGGATCCTATGTGTCCTGTTCTAGTTCATGCTTGGAAGCCCATGGGATCATTGGTAAGACACCAGGGAAGGAAGGAATGGGTGTGAGCTCTTTTCTGTAGCTCTTTGGAGGAAGATCATGTTAGCTTGATGTATTCTTTGAGTGGATGTCATTTCCTACTTGGTTACTTTCTCCAAATTTTCTACAAAGTCTTTAGATTTTTGTCAACATCTCCTCCCCAAGCCCCGGCCTCAATCGCTTGCTCTAGGAATAACAAACACTCTTCACCAACATTGGTCCCCTACACCCATATATCTGCCCCATAACCTACCAATATTTTTTCAAGTAATCTGTTTATTATACTCTGGAAAAGTGGTGGTGTTATTTCATGTTTTATACTGAGACCTCACAATTGACTTGCAATGAGTTAATTAGAATTTGTTTAGGAAATTTGGCCCATCTTGAAGAAGGGAATGGGTGTGTTTCTCCCTCTCTTGTCATATACTCCAGGCTTGTGGAGATGTGGACTAGTGAGTGCTAATCTATTGCCTCAATCTGACTGTCAATCCAAGCTTATTGCCAGATCTCCTGAAGGTTTCTATTCATTTCAAGCTAAAGGGTTTTTTATCTGAACTCTAAAAACAACAACAACAACAACAACAACAACAACAACAACAAACAGAAAGAAAGGTGACACTGGGAACAAAGAGATGGCTTAGCAGTTAACAGCACTTGCTGCCCTTCTAGAGGACCCAGATTTGATTCCCAGAACCCACATAGTAGCTCACAAACATTTATAACTCAAGTTTTAGAGAATTCAATACCCTCTGCTGGCCTCCAATGGCACTGTATATATGAACATATATGCTGAAAGTCCATTAGTACACATTAAATTAATCCTAAAAATGTTAAGTGACATCTGAATTTTTTGTCTAAAACTATTTCAGAGGAAATTATTTTAAACCCTAGGCTTCTGGTATTCGGTTAGTGCCAATTGTTCATTCCGCCAAATATAGTAGAATATATGAACTGAAGATGAGGATGACAGGTGAGAGTGGCAACTCTGCTGATAATTAAACTTTCACTAGCACAATGTCAATAATATTTCAAGTCAACGCAACTGAAAGGTTCTAACACCTACCTCTGAAATGCCTTGCTTTCCCATGTACGGTATCCACAACCCCGTGGGACTCCGCTTTCTCTCAAGCAAACACAGCTGAGTCACCCATGTAGAAAGGTTATAGCCACTTACCTAAGCCCTCCTGACACTCTACCATAAACTCCCGCACTTATGCACTGCCCCTCCCCTCTCTCAGAGTAAGACAGCACAGACCTTTCTTCAGGAAGTGTCTCCTTGCTATGGCAAAATGAACAAATCTCACATTTTTTAGACATGATAGTATTATGGGACCAACAAGAATGGAATTAGGGGGCAGTCTACTTTCACCTCCTCGATTCCTGTACTATTTGGGGGAGGGGGTACTCTCTTGGTGTGTTCTCTGATTCCCAAGAGTCAGTCCACACTCGGCTGGTTTCACAAAGTGCCAGAAGCACTTTACTGTAACTACATTCTCCAAGTTAATCACCTAAGAGTCTTCTGGATGCTACACGTTTCCCTTTCAGGTGTTATTATGGCTGAAAGATGCAGACTCATAACTGCTCCACTTCCCTCACACCAGGCACACAAAGTCTGGGATGTAGCAGATACTCTTGGTGACACCGAGCCCAAGTTATCCCATGCAGGACCGAGACTGGCAGCACATCTTTATCTCCCCGCTTCTTTCACATGTACTGGCCCAATTTCCTAGTTGTTTTGTCACAGGAGTACAAGTGCTTTTTAGAACTCTGCTCCTGAATCCTCCTTGAGTACTCTACTTCTGGAGATTCCGGGTTTTGACAAGTACAAATCCAAATCAAGTAGGAATCAATTCAGTGAGGGCTTCTGGGGACAGGAACATCATTCCCAAGACCAGAGTACACATAGAAGGTGGAAAGGTAAACATGGGAAAGGCCTCAAGATGATACATTTTAAGAACACAAAGAAAGAGTCTGCAGAGGCCCATCAGGTGCGTGAGCACCAAGGATGGGCCCCATTAGATCATGTTTATACTTTTTGCTTTAATCATCTGGCTGGGAGGGAAAAAAAAAGTTCTTTACACTTCAGATCCTCCACCCTCATGACTGAAAATATAGAGCTGGTGGGAAGTCTCCTGCCCAAACTGAAGGAAAACGTAAGCTGCGGAAGAAGACTCAGACTGGAGAAAGAAGAAGTAGGATTTTTTCTAGTACTACTAAATGTGGCACTTCTAGGAGAGACAAGAGCCACCACAGAGGACTCTAAGTTGAGACTGAGGTGGTAAATTTGGCAACAGAAAAGATTTTACTCTGACATACACTATGGTTGAGCCCACAAAAGTGGTAAGAAGAAATGTACAACCAGCCACTGGAACTAAGAATACAGGCATTGTGGGAAACAAGGAGGACAGGGGTGTTGAGGCTGACTCCTAAAAGAGTGAAAGTCATTCCAGATGTCAGTGAAGAGAAGTGCAGTGTGAGAGTAAAGAGACCTTGAAAAGCCTGTGTGTGTTGCACTGGGGAAGGTACACGTCCACAGAAGAGATGCAATCTGACATCGTCCTCTTTGCATTTTGTGCACCAGGCTGACCTCTGACCTCTTTTCTGTTCCCATGTGTCACCTAGTGATTTATGGACACTATCTCAGGAAAGAGGCAAAGTTCTTTTAATAGTGTTATACCCTGAAGTTCTTCCCTGGCCCGAAAACAGTGCCTTTTAATTAGACAATATGCAATTATCTTCTCAAAGTCTAGAGAGGTCCACAAATAGAACTTCTCAGTGTTTCCTATATAGGTGGATGCTAAGCCTGAGAAAACAGGAAATGCCATCTACATACTTACACATGTTCCAAAATAAGCCTAGTTCCAGACATTTCTGTGTTCTTCTGTGAAGATCCAACCTTTGCTTTTGTGTCCCTTTAAAACAAGGAGTAATGAATTCTGCTAAAGATTGATGTGTCCAAGGAACCTTGGAAACAGCCTTCTTCCCTGGCTGTGATCAAATTAGTTATATACCAAATGGAACCATAGCTGAAGTGCCTCAGAAACTCAGAAGCATAAATAAAGGAGGGCAGTGCTATGATGATTCTGGCAGGCACAGAGGTAGCCATATAGTCTGAGACATCACTACTGTTAGACCAGATTTCTTGTACATGACACAGAGTTATTGATTGAAGGCTTTCTTTAGGCCAATCAATATGTTCAATGCTTTCCTAATATTCATATTTAATACTTTGACTATCAAGTTACAAAATCCTATTTTTTAATGAGTCACCTAAGACCAAATACCTTAATACCCAGCTCTACCACTCCCAGGCATATACCCAAGTGATGTTCCACCATACAACAAGGACATTTGTTCAACTACATTCATAGCAGCTTTATTCATAATAGCCAGAATCTGGAGACAACCTACATGTCCCTCAACCTAAGAATGGATAAAGAAACGGTGATACAATTTATACAGTGGAATATTGGTCAGCTATTAAAAACAAGGAAGTCTTAAAATTTGCTGGCAAATGGACTGAACCAGAAATGATCACCCTGAGTGAGAGAACCCAGACTCAGAAAGACAGGCATAGTATATACTCACTTATAAGTGGATATTGGACCAACATAGATGTCCTCTGGGAGACTCTACCCAGTAGGAGATTGGGACAAATGCTGGGACTCGCTGCTGGACTCCAGGCAGCGCAACAAGAGTAGTATGAAAGAGTGGGAGGATGGAAGGATCCACAGGGTTCAGGAGCCCCACAAGGAGACCATCAAGGTGGGTGGCTCTGGACCCAGGGATGGGGGGAGCTGCACCAACTGTTGCACCAACCAATGACAATGCATGCAGTGGACCTAGGTTCAGATCTAGCCAATGTACAGCTCATTCTCTACACTTGTTGGGGGAGAAGGGACTGCCACTGACATGAAATCTGGTGCTCTGGATTTGATCACTTCCCCTTGTTAGGAATGCCTGTGGGCACACAGAGGAAGGGGATGCAGGCTATCTGAATGACACCTAATAGACTGTGGTCATATGGTGGGGGAGGAGGTCCCCTTCTGTCAGGGGTCTAGGGGAGGGGAATAGGGCAGAAGAGGAACAGAGGGTGGGAATGGGAAGCTACAAATGAGGGGATAATATTCTAGATGTAATCTGAATAAATCATAATAAATTAAAAATTAAAAAGGAAAGAAAGAATTCAGATCTTCATGATATAAAATATATGCTGTTGAGCATATATAAATATCTATTTATATGCACCATCTATAGACTTACATATGCCTCAAAATAATTTATTTATATAAATAGGTATATTTGCTTATATAGATTCATATAAATATTTACATTTTATTATATAGATAGATATTATTTATTTAGTGAATAATATCAAGCGGATATGTCAAAGTGATAACTGCATTTATTGAATCATTGTTTACAACAACCAAGATAAATAGCCTAAGTGTTCATAGGGATAAATGAACAAAGAGACGTGTGTGTGTGTGTGTGTGTGTGTGTGTGTGTGTGTGTGTCTACAACAAAATATTATTTAGCCAAAAAATGAGGAATCCTGCCATCCGTACCAATAAACCTAGATAAACCTAGAGGATGTTAGACTAAGTAAAATATGCTATATATAGGAAAATAAATGCTATATGACTTCTTATACATGGAGTCTAAACTGCTTGAACTCATGGAATCAGAAAGCATAATGGTAACTGGCAGAATCTGAGAGATTGCAGGTGTTGTTTACAGGGTACAAACTTCTGACTGTGAGATGATCATGTTCTGAAAATGTGCTGTGTAGCATTGGGTAATCAGGAATGTGTTCATTATTCTGATTATGATAATACATGCCTATTGTCACAGTGTACACCTTCAGTAGAGTTCTGTTTAGGTTTGGTTTATTTTAAACTTGAGGACAATCCCATCAGAATTTAAAATAATAATTCCCAAACAGGCAAACTGTGGATCTCAGCACCTACCTGAAGGAGGGAGAATCAGGAGATGAGAAAAGGCCATGTTGTTTTGAGTCAGGCAATAAAGAAAGGGTCAGCCTCATGGTGACAAACAACCTCATCAGGAGAAGGAGAGCTTTAGAGGAAAAAAGTGAAGCTTAAAGTGTTAGGGAGAGAATTTATAGAACAGGGATAAGAAGAAAAGGAGATGTTATATTTTCTGAATTAAAGCTCCATAGAACGTCCTGATGGGCTTACAAGAGCCCAGGATTCACTTTTAGGCACTTATATGATTACTATTGGTATGGTTAGAAGCACAGTGTGAGGATTCTCTCAGGTGGGTTCTAGAAAGGGATAGGGAGAAGAGATTAAAACCATCATTTGATTTTTAGGTTAAAACAATAGTCAGCCCATCTCACTTGGCTGCAGGTCCTGAGTGTAACTGCTGAAGTGTTGAATCAAGCCAAGGTCATGATGGCCTATATCTGGACAGCATTTTTTTTATTAAGAGGAACATCATTAGTGATAAATAGCTGTTTAAATAACATCTCGTGTGTAGCTAAGTCTAATGTCTGGGAGTATGATCCCTTGGACTATTAAAAAAGACATACCAATCATTTTAGTCTTCGGTTACACTTTCCTAATGTGTGTTTAAGACCATGTAGTTGGCCCAAATTAACCTTGTTTTTCACTGTCAAGGCCA
This sequence comes from Acomys minous, assembly GCF_964271855.1. Lineage (NCBI taxonomy): Eukaryota > Metazoa > Chordata > Mammalia > Rodentia > Muridae > Acomys > Acomys minous. The sequence continues at coordinate 36,898,957 of NC_140495.1, forward strand.
GCTGAAGATCTGGTCCTCAAGGGTCATTTGTCTTAGGAAGGAGCCCCTGGCTCATTTAGCTAACTTTTTCTAACAGTTGTTCCATCAAGAATGAGTCAGAGGCCTTGCTTAACTGTGGCTTGGCTTAGCAGCATTGAGGACATTTTCCTCTACTTGACTCTCCTCTCTGTAGAGTGTGCTCTGGTTAAAATCTGCCCAGGGGAGTCTCTATAGCATCTCTCAAAAAGAGAGTAGATGATTCTCCATAGCTATAGGACATTTTAAGAGATGTGCTACAATTTCCTGGGACCTGGCAGATATTGGAGAGAATGGGGCAATGAATCATTCCTTTTAACCCCAATAACTACATTCTTATAAGCCTTGAATTATGGTTATTGAATCCCAGATTATTTACATTAGTCTGGTATATTTAACTTTAGTGTAATATTTAGATGAAGCATGGGTAAAAACCAAATACTTTAAGATAAGCCTTGATTAGACAAACATATTTGTTCTTTAAAGCCAATACCAATTACTATCAAGACAGATAAACAACTTGAGAAAATTCATTGATTTAAGTAGAGGATTGAGTGAACTTTGACCTTGGAGATTTTAATATTATACACATATCAGCTCTAAGTCTTGTGTTTCACATGCCTGATGCAACTTCCTTAGGCCTGAATGACTTTTCTGAGCTTTCCAGCTTTTCGTTTATCTTTCCCATTCTGGAAATATTAAAGTCTTATCACACAGACATTCTTCTTTGCTAAAAATTCCTTAATTTCTACAATTTTTAAACATTTCCCTCTTCTATGTTCTGGTTTCCTTTTGATTTGTTTTATTTTTAATAGCATGAGACATAGCAATATTAACAAATACAAGAAGAAAGTTGAATACAGACTACAAACACAATAAAAAAAAGACTACCCCCATATATACTGGTATTTGTAAGTGCCCAGGCAAATCCATGGAAAACAGAAGAAAGTCCAAAAATCTTTTTCATGGTTTTACAGTAAAGGCAATGAACTATGCTAGTCCTGATTTTGGTTTTGAATGAGTGCAAGTAGCAGAGAGATGTTGTATATAAACAGCAAAACATCATCAAGTAAAAATCAACTGATAAAACCTTGTTAAAAGGCTCATGTTAAGGTTAATATTTAAGATATTTTCAGAAGGGCCCTTTTTGTTCTCTCTGTGGATGAGTTTTCTGTTAGTCATTTTTGTTACAGGCATCATTATATCATGGGATATGCAATGGTAGATTTAAATTTGTCAAATATTTCTAATAAAGATCATATAATAAGATGGTAAAAATATGTGAGTATAACTTTAAAAGAGGAAAACTATGCATTTAATTTAATGCTGACACTATAATCCACACCTATTGTGCATCTTTTCATGAGGAAACATCAAGAAATGTCTATTCACCACAAGTAAGACAATAATGACAGATGAAAGAAATTATTGTAACCAACTCTAACATGGTGAGCAAATGAGTTTACTGAGATTACAAACAGGAGCACACATAACTTAAAAGTACAGAGTAGAGCCCAAAACAGCATGGGTGACAATGATATTAGCCTTCATTCTTGAAGGTTCCTAGACAAGTTGCAGGCAGCTATAATAAGTCTTCTCTCTCTTCCACTCCCCCAATTGTCTATTGCTTTTATAACTCTGGGGCTTGGTGAATCCTGTAAGTTTCATGAACCTACTAAGACTTGTAATTCTCTCACAGCCTCTATGAGGAAATACTTTATAACAGTATTCCTAACCAGTAAACATACCCTCCCCACCCCATCCCCACCCCACCCCTTTTTTGTGTGTCCGAGAAGCTTATGATGATCGAATGGAAGATAGAATCTACTAGCCTCAAATATTTCACGTGGATATTGTTTATTATATGTTGATAGAAATTTAAGGTTATTTTGTTCAACTCTTGCTCTAATATATTATATTGTATATCGATTGAAATTTAAGGTTATTTTCATGTATTGGAAGTTTTTGCCATGTGGTATGGGTGGGTTTTTTTTTTGTTTGTTTTTTGTTTTTTGTTTTTATCCCAAATGCAGGAGGTGAAACTGCCTTTAGTTTTCCCATAGCTAATGAACAGCCTCAGGAGAAGGCATGTGATATTTGTCATCTGAGGACTGCCTTGTGTGAGGAGCATGATTTTTGACAGCTGAAGAATATTCTGTTGCAGACTCTGAGAGGGTATAACTAAGGGCCCAGAGACAGAGAGAGATTGCTTTGCATCTCTTGGCTTCATGCCACTTCATTTCATATCACTTTGAGATGCTCCTAAAGAGAAATGCTCCTGAGAAAACTTCGAAGAGGCTGCTATTGGTCCCTACTGTTGCTTCTGTTGCTGCTCTATTTGCTATTGCGTTGATGGACTGTTGAAATCCTGATGACAAAGAGTGGAATCACTCCAAGGAACGGAGTCTAAAAAGGTCTAATTCCCTTACACCTACTAACTTTCTTTCTCTCCTACCTAGAGTCAGTGGATTGGAAGGGAGGTAGAGTCAGGGGAATTAGAACTCTTTGAAGTTTTCTCCAGAGCCTTTCTCACTAGGGGTGTCTTGAAGCTAAGAGATGCAAAGCAATGCAAAATGATCGCTCCCCATCTCTGGACTCTTATTTATACTCTCTCAGAGTCTGCAACAGGATGTTTCTCAGCTGGCAAAAAACCACACAACACACACAAAACAGTCCCCAGCCGACGAAGGTGATGAAGCCTCTCAGGAGACTGTCAGCTATGGACAAACTAAAAGCAGTTTCACCTCCCACACTTGGGATAAAAAAGAAAAACACTCACAAACTTCTACTACAGAAGCATCAAAGCCAGGAGAGGTTTGGAGATCAGAAAAGGAATATAGGTTCCAAAACTAAAACATTCAAGAAGAACCTTAGTTTTGTTATTTAACAGGTCCAAGTACTAAGTATAAAGCCCTAAAAGAGTAACATAAGAAAGCTTAAGTCTATCTGTACTTTTCATTATATTAAGGTAACATATGATGTCCACAATTCAGCTCAGTTAATTCTTTGGTAGACCTTATTAAACTGTAGAAAAATTTAAAGACTAGTAAGAAAAAAACCCTTTAAATAGATGATGAAGTGAGAAAACAGCAAAAGACTTTTATTGAGAAAGCAATATGAGCTTAAAATTAATGTTAACCACTAAATTTCAACCTTAAGCTTCAGTGGGATATTGATTAAAAAATTAATAGTGTGAACTGTACCCAAAGGAGGTGTTTGAAAAGCATTATGAGAATAATGGAAAGGAAAATATTTTGAAATGCTAAAAAGAAGGCAGAAGATTTTTTTTAGACAACTAGTCACAAATGTTGGCCAAACCAATGATGAAAGCAAATGGTACCAACACACTCACTGTGCCCACCACCAAATACAGAGCAAGGTAAACCAACCAAAGCCTGATGCTCCAGGCTGTATGAGTGAGTGTTTTGAATGATTTTTGTGTATGTGTGCTTCTCCCTGAACTCCAAGCCTCAGTAAGGCAAAAGGAATATTTACACAGAAAGGGCATTTGCCATTCATGTCCTTATAGAATAGATGTATTCTCATGAAATTTTAGGATGCATTTTTGTGGCTAGAACCAAAGCCTCTTGAGAAGAGAGTAACTTCAAGGAATACATCATTAGCCTGTTGTCTGTCTCCTGCCAGTGCTAAGCCTTCTTAGGTTAAGGATGAACATTTTCCGAGAATAGAGAATTTGGGCTAAATGAGAAAAACTCCTTAAAATTGCTGTATTGCTATGTTGGTTTTTCTTTATAATTATGGTTGGGTTATTCCATAAACCTTGCTGCTGTCTTGTGATGGCCGTACAGTCAACTAATTTGTAATTCATTGGAGAGGATGGTAAATGGACGACAGGACTAAAACTCCACATGCTGAAGATGCTGCTTAGGTTTCCAGAAACGTTTGGTTAGGTTTTCCGTAGGAACTGGCCTAGAGGCAAAGCAAAATTTGAGGTATCCTAGAAATAGCATGAGAAAGGGCCTTTCCAGCCTTATTTCCATCTTAAATAATGAGAAGAACTAAGTGTTGAAAGGGAACCGTTTGTGTTGGACTCAGCAGTGAGACAGGGGGAAGAAGAAATATGGAAAGAACAGAACAGAAGTAGGCAAAGAATCTGGAAATTAAAATGAATTCATACATGGGTATAGAATTTAAACAGCTTTGAAAGCCGTAGGCTTGTGAAAACAATAGTGCACCCAATCTTGAAAGCTAGGACTCAACTACCATCATTTGCCTTGTAAAGTGATACTACAGAAAGCATCCATCCAGGGCCTCATTTAAATCAGAAGTAAATATATTTTGCATCATAAGTTTATTGAAGAATTTTTTCTTAATTTACTTGCATATTCATATTCTTCTGTTGTCTTCCAAACCCCCCCCCCATATTCATTGGAAGCAGGAAAATGGGCTTCACGGAAATTGAGGCCAAGTAGACTCTGGATCAGCTTAATCTGCAATCACCCTGCAAATGTTTCCAGCCTCTGAAATTCAACCCCATGTGAGCAAGAAAACCATGGCAATAGCTGAACATGTGCCACGAAAGGCAAACGCCACTATGTCTAAAGTAGGCATAACAATGTCGCTGTGCCCTCTCTGAAATATGGATTTTTGTGTGTCTTGCACAGATAATGTACCTACTATAAGGCCTTCTACTGAGTTCACATATTATGTTTAGTGAATAAATGAACAGATGACCCTGCATTAGTACACCATGCTCACTTGCCTGTAGCTCGTCTTCAGAGACTCACATGAAGTGGTTTCATTGCACTATGCCCTGTGTCTTCATCCCCACCTTACCCCAACCCCTGTCATCCACTGATCCTTTGAGTGTCTTTCCAGTTTGGTGTGCTCCACCATGTTACATAACTGCAGTTCTCTAAAGCAGCTTTTTCTGTGGGCTCTTTAGCTTGGTAACACACACTCAGGTTTCTTTCAAGTCTTTCCACCAGTTGACAGTGTGTGTCTTTTTCATGTTGAATAAAATTCAGCTACCTGAATGTACCATTGTTTGTTTTACCACTTGGCAAACATTGACTTCCTAGTTGTTTCCAAATATGTTATTGAGAATTAGTGAAACTGTGTGGTAATTTTTCATTTATAAAAATACCAAGAAACACAAGAGTTTCATAAGAAACCATTAATCTGTCCTCTGTAGCATATATTTTATACATCCATTTTAATTTATGTTTATTATATCTATACCTCCCTTCCACCAACCCCACCCCCAACACTAGGGAGGCTAAAAAGGTTAGTGAGGAGAGGAGGTGGATTTCTTTTTGACTATTTCTGGCTGGGTAGGGTCATCGAGTTCTTTGAGGCAATACCAACTTCAGGCATCAGGACATGCAGCAGTTCAGCTAACCAGCAAACAGAAAATGAACAAGCAACTTTCTTCCCTCCTCTGACTGTCTCATCAAAGTGTTCTCTCAAGGTGTTCTCTTCCGTTCTCTGAGCTCTGATATTCATACCCTCTCGGATTCCTCCGAATTTCACTAACTGTAGCTGGCAAAGACCATGCCTCTCTCCTAGCTGCAAGAGGCTGTTACCAGCTGGCAAAGACCACACCCCTCTCTGAGTCTCACGAAGCAATTATCAGCTGTGGAGAAACTAAAAGTAGCCCTATATTCCACACTTGGGATTAAAACAAAAACAAAACATAACTGGTTTTTTAAAGACACCAAAACTTCCACTAACGTGCTTCACAGTGATCACACAATGTATTCCTGCAGAAGTGAAAGGGAGTTCAGAAACCACACCCTACCCGCATTTGGCCTTACTATTTTGAAGTGTGGCCATTCTATTAAGTATGTAGAAGCATGCTACTGCTGCTTTGATACCCTAATGGCACAACCTTCCGTAGCTCTTCAAAACCCTGTTTGCCATCTGACTGCGTGCTTTGGCAAGGCAATTATTTTCAATGTTTTATTCGTTTTTAAATAAGGTTGTATTTGTTTTAGGGTTTTACATTTTATTATTTTTTTAATGCTATAGAGAAACTACAAAATCCCATTCATTGTGCCACCTTTTCATCCAACCTAAATATTACTTGAAAAATGCTTCAGGATCCAAGATGGCGGCGAGCAGTGTGGACCGTGTTTGAAAGCTCCAGTGAACAATTCAGGGAATTGCACAGATTTCTGAGCCAGGAACACCAAGGCAGCAGAAGTGCTCCACGGTTCGGAGGGACCAGGGTGCAAAGGACATGCTTGCCCCTGCACACAGGAGGAGCTCGGACTTTCTCGGATCAGAGCAGCAGCAGCAGAGACAGCAGTGCCACCAGCAGCACTAGTGGCACCAGCAGCTCCAGCGGCACCAGTGGCAATGGCTGAGGTTTGCAGCTCAAAGCCTTCCAGTGGAGGTGATTGGTGTGGTGGACGGTGGGAGTTGCTGTGGGAGAGGGGACTCTGGACAGGATTTGGGTAGCGCGGTGCCTTGAGACCCAAACTGGACTCAGCAGAGAGTTCAGCCCCAGAGTCCTGGGTTTACTCAGTGAGCTGTGCCGTGGAGAAGCTGGCTCAGCTCAGCAAGCAATTCTGCCCGAGGCACAGATCCCCTGCTGTGACACAGGCTGAGCAGAGTGCTCACTTCCACGCTAGGATCCAGCTCAGTGCAGCCGCAGGCAGTTTCCCTGCTGTGACACAAGCTGGGCGGAGCGCTCAGTTCCACCCTAGGTGCTTGCTCAGTGCAGCCGCAGGCAGTTTTCCTGCTGTGACACAAGCTGGGTGGAGCGCTAACTTCCACCCTAGGTGCTTGCTCAGTGCAGTCGTAGTTCCCCTGCTGTGCCAGACGGTTCAGGCCCTGAGAAAGTAGCTGAGCTCGACACGTGGTTCGGGCCCAGTATCCCTGGCTGGACTTGGCAGGGGACCCAAAAGGCTGTGGATACCTTGGACTGATCCAACACTCATTCAGAGACCCAGAAAAATTGCAGGACCCACAGCAAAGGGGAGCTGAGGATCACTGGCTGTGAGAGCCCAAAACGACAGGGCTAACCTCCTGCCATCCACACCAGTGAAGTATCAGGGCTTCCAGCCTACGGAAATTGTGAGAAAACAAGTGAATCTATCATCAGACTCCCTCCACCCAACTCTGGAACTTACCCAACAAAAACAGAGATGGCAAGATATCTAAAGGACAGCATAAAAGCATATGCAAAAAAACCCAAAACAACATGGCGTCTCCAGTTCCCAGCTATCCCAAAGAAAATAACCTAGAGAACTCAAATACAACGGAAACACAAGAAAATTACCTCAAATCCTTGGTAATGAGGATGATAATGGAGGAAACAAATAAAATTCGATCTCAGATGCAGGAAGACGCAGCCAAGCAGGTGCGAGACATAAAAGAAACACATAGAGTGGAACTGGAAATTTTTCAGGAAAATGTAAACAACCAGATGAAAGAAATAAAAAAATCTGTTCAAGATATGAAGATGAAAATGGATTCAATGATAAACACACAGACAGAAGAAAAACGAGAATGTGAGGCCTCAGAGAAGAAGGCGAATGACACAGTGCTGAGCTTTTCTAAGAGATGGAAGAACGAATCTCAAGTCTAGAAGATACAATCACAGATCTTGAAGCAACCACTAAAGAAAATGCCAAATCTGGAAAACTCCTGACACAAAACATCCAAGAAATTAAGGACACCATGAAAAGAAGAAATCTGAGGAAAATAGGCATTGAAGAAAGAGAAGATATCAGACTCCAAGGCCCAGAAATTATTCTCAACAAAATCATAGAAGAAAATTTCCCCAATCTAAAGAAAGAGATGCCTATAAATATACAAGAGGCCTACAGAACACCAAATAGAATTGACCAGAAAAGAAAAACTGCCCGTCACATAATAATCAAAACACAAAATATACAGAACAAAGAAAAAATATTAAAAGCTGCAAGGGAAAAGGACCAAATAACATTTAATGAAAACCTATGAGAATTACACCCGACTTCTCAGCAGAGACCATCAAAGCCAGAAGGGCCTGGACAGAGATCCTGCAAACCCTAAGAGACCAAAGATGCCAGGCCAGACTACTTTACCCATCAAAACTATCAAAAAACATTGATGGAGAAAACAAAATATTCCATAACAAAAACAAATTCAAACAGTACCTATCCACAAATCCAGCTTTACAGAAGGTACTAGAAGGAAAATTCCATCCCAAAGGGTCAAGCTACAACCAAAACTACTCAGGAAACAGATAACTATACCATGGCAAAAACACAACTACACAAATGCTTGACTGGAACCAACATCAAAATTAAGACTCTTAATAGTAACTGGTCATTAATATCTCTCAACATCAATGGTCTCAATTCTCCAATAAAAAGACACAGACTAACTGAATGGGTCCATAAACAGGATCCAACATTCTTCTGCATTCAAGAAACACATCTCACCCATAATGATAGGCATTACCTCAGGATAAAAGGTTGGAAAAAAATATTCCAAGCAAATGGTCACAAGAAGCAAGCAGGCATAGCCATTTTAATATCGAACAAAATAGACTTTCAACCAAGATTAATCAAAAGGGATGAGGATGGACACTTCATACTCATCAAAGGTAAAGTCAACCAAGATGACATCACAATTCTGAACATCTATGCTCCCAATACAAGGGCACCCACATTTGTAAAAGATCTGCTAAAAAGGCTTAAACCACACATCGATCCCCACACAATAATAGTGGGAGACTTCAACACCCCACTCTCTCTGAAGGACAAGTCATTGAAACAGAAACTAAGCCGAGAAATAACATCATTAACCAATGCCATGGGTCAAATGGATCTATAGAACCTTTCACCCAAACAAGAAAGAATGTACCTTCTTCTCTGCACCCCATGGAACCTTCTCCAAAATTGATCACATCGTAGTTCACAACGAAAGCCTCAACAGGTACAAGAGGATTGAAATAATACCTTGTATCCTATCAGATCATCATGGGCTTAGGCTGCAATTCAACAACAACAGAAATAACAAAAAGCCTACACGTATGTGGAAACTAAACAACTCTCTGCTAAATGACACCTGGGTCAGGGAAGAAATAAAGAAAGAAATCAAGGAGTTTCTGAAATTCAATGAAAATGAAAGAACAACATACCCAGATTTGTGGGATACATTGAAAGCATTGCTAAGAGGAAAATTCATAGCACTAAGTGCCTTTAAAAAGAAATTGGAAGCATCGCACATAAACACCTTAACGACACAACTGGAAGCCCTAGAGAAAAAAGAAGCAGAAACACCCAAAAGGAGTAGACATCTAGAAATAATCAAACTCAGGGGTGAAATTAACAAATTAGAAACTAAGAAAATAGTCCAAAGAATCAACAAAACCAAGAGCTGGTTCTTTGAGAAAGTCAACAAGATAGACAGACCATTAGCCAAACTAACTAAAAGGCCGAGAGACAGTATTGAAATCAAGAAAATCAGAAATGAAAATGGAGACATAACAACAGACACTGAAGAAATACAAAGAATCATAAGATCCTACTTTGAAGGCATATATGCCACAAAATTTGAAAATCTAAGGGAAATGGACAATTTTCTTGATCAATTTCACTTGCCAAAGTTGAGTGAAGAACAGATAAACAAGCTAAATAGTCCCATTTCCCCTACAGAAATTGAAGTAATCATTGATAGTCTCCCAACCAAAAAAAGCCCAGGGCCAGATGGTTTCAGTGCAGAATTCTACCAGACCTTCAAGGGCGAGCTAATACCGATACACTTCAAGCTACTCCAAAAGATAGAAAGGGTTGGAACATTACCAAATTCATTTTGTGAGGCCATAGTCTCATTGATACCTAAACCTCACAAAGACTCAACAAAGAAAGAGAATTTCAGAGCAATTTCTCTGATGAACATCGATGCAAAAATACTAACTAAAATACTTGCAAAACGAATACAAGAGCACATCAAAGATATCATTCATCATGACCAAGTAGGCTTCATTCCAGGCATGCAGGGATGGTTTAATATATGGAAATCCATCAATTGAATCCACCACATAAACAAACTCAAAATAAAAAACCACATGATCATCTCTTTGGATGCAGAGAAAGCATTTGATAAAATCCAACACCCATTCATGTTTAAAGTTGTAGAGAGATCGGGAATACAAGGCACTTTCCTCAACATAATAAAGGCTATATATAGGAAGCCAATAGTCAAAATCAAAGTAAATGGTGAAATACTCAAGGAAATTCCTCTAAAATCAGGAACAAGGCAAGGCTGCCCACTCTCTCCATATCTCTGCAATATAGTACTCGAAGTTCTAGCCAGAGCAATAAGACAACAAAAGGAGATCAAGGGTATTCAAATGGGAAAGGAGGAAGTCAAATTATCCCTATTTGCAGATGATATGATAGTCTACATAAGTGACCCTCAAAACTCCACCAGAGAACTCCTACAGCTGATAAACACCTTCAGCAAATTGGCTGGATACAAAATTAACTCAAAAAAGTCTGTAGCCTTCCTATACACAAATGACAAGCGTGCAGAGGAAGAAATTAGGAAAACTACACCCTTCACATTAGCCACAAGCAATATAAAGTACTTAGGAGTTACTCTAACTAAGCAAGTGAAGGACTTGTTTGAAAAAAAATTTCAAAACTCTAAAGAAAGAGATTGAAGATGACATGAGAAGATGGAAGGATCTTCCTTGCTCATGGATCGGGAGAATTAACATAATAAAAATGGCCATCCTACCAAAAGCAATCTACAGATTCAATGCAATCCCTATCAAAATACCTACACAATTTTTTAAAGACATTGAAAGTTCAAATCTGAACTTCATATGGAAAAACAAAAAACCCAGAATAGCTAAAACAATCTTGTACAATAAAAGGTTCTCCGGAGGAGTCTCCATACCTGATCTCAAACTGTACTATAAAGCAACTCAAGAAATTAAACACCACCAAACCAAATAACGCAATTGAGAAATGGGGCATGGAACTAAACAGAGAATTCTCAACAGAGGAATATCAAATGGCTGAGAAACACTTAAAGAAATGCTCAACCTCCTTAATCATCAGGGAAATGCAAATCAAAACAATTCTGAGATTCCATCTTACACCCATCAGGATGGCTAAGATCAAAAATTCAAGCGACACCACATGCTGGCGAGGATGTGGGGAGAGAGGAACACTCCTTCATTGCTGGTGGGAATGCAAACTAGTACAACCACTTTGGAAATCTATCTGGTGCTATCTCAGAAAAATGGGAATAGGGCTTCCTCAAGACCCAGCTATTCCATTCTTTGGAATATACCCAGAAGATGCTCCAGCACACAACAAGAAAATTTGCTCAACCATGTTCATAGCAGCCTTATTCATAATAGCCAGAACATGGAAGCAGCCTAAGTGTCCCTCAATAGAAGAATGGATAAAGAAACTGTGGTACATACACACTATGGAATACTATTCAGCTATTAAAAACAAGGAATTCCCGAAATTTGTGGATAAATGGATTGAGCTAGAAATGATCATAATGAGTGAGTTAACCCAGAAGCAGAAAGACTCAAATGGTATATACTCACTTATATCTGCATATTAGCCCAAGGGGCATGTCCCACGAAAGACTTCACTTACCAGGAAACTGAGACAGAGGGGAGGACATTCTAGTGGGACTCTAGATGAGAGAAGCATGGGAGAATGGCAAAGTAGAAGGATCCAGAGGGTCCTAGAAGCCTACAAGTAGAACATTATGATAGGCAGATTTGGGCTCAGGGGTCCCGCTCAAACTAAGGCACCAGCCAAGGACAATATAGGCGGTAAACCTTAAACCCCTACCCAGATCTAGACAATGGACAGAACACTCTCCACAGTAGAGTGGAGAGTGGGATATTACTTTCTCATATACTCTGGTGCCTCACCTTTGACCATGTCCCCTGGAGGGGGAGACCTGGTGGCACTCAGAGGAAGAACAGCAGGTTACCAAGAAGAGACTTGATACCCTATGATCATATAGAGGGGGAGGTAATCCCCCTCAGGAACAGTCATAGGGGAGGGGAATAAGGGGAAAATGGGAGGGAGGGAAGAATGGGAGGATACAAGGGATGGGATTACCATTGAGATGTAACAAGAATAAATTAATGAAGGAGAAAAAAGTTAAATTAAAAAAAAAGGAAGAAAAATGCTTTACTTCCAGGATGGCAGCGCCTATCACGCACTGTGTCTGATCTATCACACAGAGACCAGGGACCAGACTGGGAGCCACAGACTGCAAGAACTGGAGAACACAAGATGAGTGGGGTCCCACACAGTGCAGACCCCAGGCGGGCCTGGCCCCAGGTCAAACAACAGCCCACAGACATCCTGTACCCACTCCTCAGACTTGGGAAGGGAACTGACCTGAGGACTGCAGCTGGCCTCTATAGCTGAGGCTGGCTGCCTGGCTCAGGTCTGTATCAGCAGACTGAGCCTGCAAAATTGGGCTGATAGAACTTGGCCTGGCCATTTCCCATAGCCCGGCAGGGACTCCCACAATCTTGGGAGAAGATGGACAGCCCTGAGGGGTGTGGAAGGGGTCTGAGTTTCGGCCACAACTGAGTGGAACTAAACTGCCAAAGTTACACTATCTAGACTGGTCCAGGCAGGAACCTGTCTGTGGGCCACAGCAGTCTGGGCCTGAACAATTCGGCAGATAAAGTCGGGCCCAGCCAGTCCCCATGGCCGGGGAGGGTCTCCCACACTCTTCGAAGAAGCTGGACAGCCATGAGGGGTCTATATGGGGTCTGAACTGAGACCACAAATCAATGGGACAGAACAACCACAGTCCTACTCTCTGAACAGGTCCAGGCGGGACCCTATCTACCCGAAACAGCAGTCTATACCTGCACAATTGGACAGATAAAACCTGGCCTGGCCAGTCCCCACAGCCTGGTGGGGTCTCCCACACGCTTTGGAGAAACTGGACTGCCCCAAGGGGTAGGAACAGAAAATTAAACAGCAGTCCCCAACACAGCTGGTCTGAATCCCCTCAGTAGCCTGAATGGGACCAGGCAGAAACCTACCTCTGCTGAGCCAGCCAGGAGCTTAAGGTCTATAGAAAAGTATCTTGGAGTGGAAACCAGGTCACATGACAGTTCCAAGGAAGAACTCTCTGATTCTCATAGGCAAGGGCATGTGACCTATAATCACTCAGCAACTATCCACTCTCAAGGACCAGACAAGCCTTCCCACTTTCTCCATATCTCTTCAATATAGTTCTTGAAGTTCTAGCCAGAGCAATAAGACATCAAAAGGAGATCAAGGGGATTCAAATGCGAAAGAAGGAAGTCAAATTATCCCTTTTTGCAGATGATATGATAGTGTACATAAGTGATCCCCAAAATTCCACTAGAGAACTCCTACAGCTGCTAAGCACTTTCAGCAAATTGGCTGGATAAAAATATAACTCAAAGAGACCCTGTCTCAAACAACAACAACAAAAAAAAAACCTCAAAAAAGTCAGTATCCTTCCTATATACAAATGGCAATCAGGCAGAGGACAAATTAGGAAAACTACACCTTCACAATATCTACAAGCAATATAAAATATCTAGGAGTAACTCTAACCAAGCAAGTGAAAGCTTTGTTTGAAAAAATTTCAAATCTCTGAAGAAAGAAATTGAAGATGACATCAGAAGATAGAAGGATCTCTCATGTTTGTGGATCAGAATTAACATAGTAAAAATAGCCATGTTACCAAAAGCAATTTACAGATTCAATGTAATCCCGATCAAAATACTTACACAATTTTTAAAGACATTGAAAGATCAATTTTCAACTTCATATAGAAAAACAAAACACCCAGAATAGCTAAAACAATCCTATACAATAAAAGATCCTCTGGAGGAATCTCCATACCTGATCTCAAGCTGTACTTTAGAGCAACAGTAATTAAAACAGCATGGTACTGGCACAGCAATAGGTTCATTGATCAATGGAATTGAATCAAAGACTCAGAAATAAATCTACACACATATGGTCACTTTATTTTTGACAAAGAAGCCAAATCTATTCAATGGAAAAGGGATAGCATCTCTAACAAATGGTGCTGGTCTAACTGGATGTCTACATGTAGAAAAATGCAATTATATTTGTCACCATGCACAAACTCAAGTCCAAGTAGATTAAAGACCTCAACATAAAACCAGAGACATTAAATCGGCTAAAAGAAAAAGTGGAGAATAGCCTGGAACACATTGGCACTGGAGACAACTTCCTGAACAGAACACCAACAGCCCAGGCCTTAAGGTCAACAATTAATAAATGGGACCTCATGAGGCTGAGAAGCTTCTGTAAGGCAGAAGACACTGTCAAGAGAACAAAGCGACAGCCTACAGACTGGGAAAAGACTTTCACCAACCCTACATCTGACAAAGGTCTAATATCCAAAATATATAAGGAACTCAAGAAATTAAACACCACCAAACCAAATAACCCAATTAAGAAATGGGTCTCAGAACTAAACAGAGAATTCTCAACAGAGGAATATCGAATGGCTGAGAAACACTTAAAGAAATGTTCAACGTCTTTAGTCATCAGAGAAATGCAAATCAAAACGACTCTGAGATTCCATCTTACACCCATCAGAATGGCTAAGATCAAAAATTCAAACGACATCACATGCTGGAAAGGATGTGGAGAAAGAAAAACACTTCTTCATTGCTGGTGGGAGTGCAAACTTGTACAACCGCTTTGGAAATCTATACAGCGCTTTCTCAGAAAACTGGTAATAGGGCTTCTTCAAGACCCAGCTATGCCACTACTTGGAATATACCCACAAAGTGCTCCACCACACAACAAGGACATATGTTCAAATCAACCATGTTCACCATAGCAGCCTTATTCATAATAGCCAGAACATGGAAACAACCTAAATGTTTCTCAATTGAAAAATTGATAACGAAACTGTGGCACATTTACACTATAGAATACTACTCAGCTATTAAAAACAAGGAAATCCCGAAATTTGTAGACAAATGGATGGAACTAGAAATGACCATACTGAGTGAGTTAACCTAGAAGCAGAAAGACTCACATGGTATATACTCACTTATAATTGGGCACTAACCCAAAAGGCATGTCCCATGAAAGTCTTCACTTACCGGGAGATTGGGATAGATGTGAAGACATCCTACTGGGACTCTAAGTAAGAGAAATATAGGAAAATGAGGAAATAGAAGGATCCAGAGAGTCTTAGAAACCTACAAGAAAAACGTTGTGATGAGTGGATCAGGCCCAAGGGGAAATAGAAGGATCCAGAGAGTCTTAGAAACCTACAAGAAAAACGTTGTGATGAGTGGATCAGGCCCAAGGGGGTCTGCTCAAACTGTTGCACTAATCAAGGACAATACAAGTAGTAAACATCGAATGCCTACTCTGATGTAGCCAATGGACAGATATTCTCCACAGTTGTGTGAAGAGTGAGGACTGACTCTGACATGAATTCTGGTGCCCCATATTTGACCACCTCTCCTTGCTGGGGAGGCTGGTGTCAATCAAAGATAGAATAAGCAGGCTACCAAGATGAGACTTGATAGCCTGTGACCATATAGTCGAGGAAGAGGTCCCCCTCGGTCATAGACCTAGGGGAGGGGAATAGGGTGAAAGCAGGAGGGATGGAGGAACAGAAGGATATAAGTGATGGGATAACAACTGAGATGTAATCTGAATAAATTTTTAAAAAGAAAGAAAGAAAAATGCTTTGGGTAAAATAAATAGCATATTTACTTCCTTAATACTATAGATTCATTAACCAAGTTCTCACTAAGTAACTTATTGAATGCCTGGTAGGTATTTCCTTATAAAAGCCCTTTGCAGGGACATCTTCTAAGTTTTTCTCAACAAATTCTAGAAACTCCTTTAAAGGTTCTTCATAACATAATTTAGCAATTGCTTTAAAAACCTTAATGGCAGTAATACAGAGTCCTTAATACAGGAGCTGAACTTTCATATCACAAACTAATGTTGTCACATATAATTGAATAAATTTACAAAACCAGACAAGAAATAGGAAGGCATTACATGGTAAAGGAAAAAATATATTTCCTATGTTTACGGTTTGCATGCATGTAAGTGTGCATGCATGCGTGCAGGTGTGCATGTGTGCATGCATGAGTGTGTGCGTGCATGTGTGTGTGTGTGTGTGATCATAAAAAAACTCTTAGATTTCTGTAACTGAAAGTTGAGAAGTGAATGCAATTGCATGTAGATTTAAAATCAGTGTAATATATCAAATATTGACAATTTTAAGCACCAAATCTTTTGTTGTGGAGGGCAATGCATGGTCATCTGGCATCATCCCCATCTCACTAAATTCCTATTGCATCCCTTTAGTTTTATGACAATGTTTCCAGGCACTGCCAAATGCAGAGGATAACGCCATTCCTTGATATTACTAAAAGCTAATTTCTTCTCATAGATAGTAAAATGTTCTTAGGATTTTTCTTAGTTTAAAGAAAAGATAACAAAAAATATACCACACATCTTGTCTTTATTCTATATAAGGCAAAAATATGAGCTTCATAAGGAGTAATCAGTTGCATATAAATCTGTCATTTTGTTCAAAGGACTGGTCACGACAAATGTGGATGAAAAATGTCGGGTTTGTGGGTTTTCATAATCACTTGTCTCAGAAGCACAGCTGAAGAACATAAATCATGGCGAGAGTTTATCAGTGCTGAGCAGCCCAGAAGAACAAGCCATATCTCACCCCCAAACAAAAATGATACTTCTCAAAATTACATCTGTGTTATCCGGCTCCTTACATGCACTAATGTTTAAACCTTTGATTTTATCCCTTTACTACTACTTCATTGCTCCAATGGAGTTACAAGGGTGTACCAAGGGCCACGTCATTAGAGTAGATGGGGAAAGGCACCAGTCAGGGAATGGAAATCCAGGTTTCAATCCAATGCTTGACTAGATCCTTGGATGTCATCTTCGCTCGCCATCTGTTTCTTTTCTTCCACTTGGAAGAAGATAATACCAAATAGAAGGATGCATTGTGATTCTCCAGGGAACCAGAACCATATGAAATGGGATTTGCTCATAAAGTAAGGAGACTGAAGAGTCTACAATCAGCTGGAACAGAAAGTGGGAGGAGCTGTCGTTGTTATAATGTCTTGAGGCCAAAAGTTCAAGAAACAAAGGTCCACATTATCAAGGCCACTCTCATAACCAAATCAACCAATGCAAATATAATCTCTCCCAGCCATCTCGCAGACACGTCCAGAAACAACTTTTAAGGATCTATGACGTTGTCTCTTACCCCGTCAAACTAATGGGTAATTTAACCATCACAATGAGCATGATCTGGTGTTTCTTTAAACAATTAAGGTTTCGTTCATTCACCAAAAATTTAGCAAGAAACTGTTGGGCCCCTAACATTGTTCTTCTTGTGAAAATGTATAAGATAGTGTCCGAGATAAACAAATAAATAAATAAATGAGAGTTTCAAATGAAGATGAGATAACAAGGTAAAATGCCAGGAAAGGAAGAAGCAGGCTGGGTGTGTGGTCCATCTATGCTGTCAGGTAGACCTGTCTCTCTTGGAGGCTACTGGATGGATGCCTGAGTTTGCCTAAGCTTCTCTGCTTTCTATGATTCTGTATATGAAACTGCATTTTTAAAAATGAAATAAAAGGAAGACATACTCCTAAGGTATGGAGAAGAATTTTATCTTAGATATAAGGGAGAAAGGAGGCAGAGAGAAGAGTCCAGGCTGAACATGGCCAGCAGACTAATCCGGACCATGAGAGGAGAGAGGGGGAGGAAGAGCAAAAGAGGAGCCTGGGCCAAAAGAGCTGAGTTAAAAATGAATCAGGTTGAAGGAAGGGAAGTGGAAACCTAGGCCCTGGGAGGGAGAGGTTTAGGGTATGGGGTAGGGTGAGAAGTGTTGGAAGGAGGCACAGGTACTGAGACTTTTCCTGGTTTAAGGCCTAACAATAACCATAAGATGAAATAAACTCAGAAAAGTATTAACTCACAATAAAAGCTATTATGATCACAGTATTAAAATTTATGTAATCCATGGTGTAAAGTGTGAGTATGATCAGTCTTGATGCTCTTCTATATGTTGCTTAAAGTCCAATATCAAGAAACCAACTCTAGACTAAACCTAAAATTATACCTTCGATATTATGTTCAGCAAGGCTATCCCTGAGTAGACTGGAGACTCTAATAACATATATCTTGAAGACAGGTCCCAGGGCTTATAGCTCATTTCTTGAGCATTTTAAAAAAATTTTCTTGAATAAGCCAAAAAGAAAACAATGAAGGTGTATTTTCTGATGTTTTTTTCTAAAGCTCCACTTCATTTTTTTTCCCTTCTAATTTTTCTTTCTTTTTTTCCCACCCCTTGCTAGATCTCTTTGATAAAGCCAACTTAATTTGAATGTAGCCTGACTCAATTTATGACCTAAAAAATAAAATGCTTTAGTAAAAACACAGACAAATTTAGTGACAATTTCCAGACACTACTAACTAAGGTATAATGTGGTCACTAAACAAGGAAAGACTTGAGTGGTATAGAAATCACAAGATGAATGAGAATTAGAAACGAGAAAGTCAGAATTTTTAACATCATTCCTGGAAAATAAAGAGAATATAGACAAGCTTTTCTGTGTTCACATATAATGTATATTGTTTTATATCAAAGAATTACTGTCAGAAATATCTTCTAGTGAGCTAGTCAAAGGTCTGAAGAAGCATCAGTTCATCACTCTCAACAACATCTCTTGTAAATTTCAATGATTTAATTAATTCAATTTAACTTAATAAATTTAATTCCATCCCGCTTTTAATATTTTTTAAACTATTGAGCATAGACAGCTTATCAGAGTATCAATTAACTACAAACTGGATGCTGCTAATAAACCCTTCATTTTATAGACAAGAAGGTGAGCATGAAATAACCCAGCTGTATCATCACGGAAAGAAGTCCCCAACCCTGAGCAATTGAATTCCAGCATCCGCAAAGTTAGCTCCTGTGCTAAGATGCCTCAGGAAAGCAAACAAACAGCTTCAAGCTGTAAGATTTTCCAAGTCACATGACTTTTCCAACTTGTAATCATAGTGGGATGTGAATCTCTGAAAACCCCCAAAACAACTCATACTAATTTTTACCAATGTATTACTTTCATAAACAATAGAGCAAGCCTTTAAATATAAATATTTCTGGACTCGCAAAAAGTTCTACTATGTGCTGCAGTCTTATTTTGTGCTGTGTTTGGTTTTGGCATAGCTTTGGTGTAAACAAATTGCATGGTGCCAGAAATTGACAGCCTTAGGGGGATGGACAGTCGACTTTATTAAAAGCACCACACCATTCTTCAGCATTTTTGTTGCCTGCCAGAACATGGGATTGCTGGCCTGGGAAAGCCAATAGGAAGACATCAGAAAAGAAAGTGAAATTTACCAGTGATTGCAAAACCAGACACTTTCTTCAACACACATAAGAAGGAGACAGGGATATTCCTGCAAAGGTAGAATTAGAGAAGGGATATTAAAAGAAAAGATTTCATAGAAATGAGAGAAGCTGAGAAATGGCTGCAAGAGATTCAGGAAATACGGGTTGTTTTCCGTTCCAGATTCACCATGTTTGATCATGTGTGTCTTCAAAGCCCTCAAGAGCAACATAGAGAATGAGCAATGGTTGGTTTCCTCACGGCCGCCCTCCACCTAGTCATTATGTTTTATGAACACTTGGGCCGAGGAAGGGATGGAATGGCAGTACATCGTTTCAACAAATCCTTTTCGGTGTTTCTGGGAAGAACAGATACATTGGCATGGGATACTTTCTTTTAAAAAAAATGATAAATTTTTTACTTAAGTACTTCAGGAAAAAGGCTATAAATTGGTCAATTTGAAGAATATTCTGCATAAAGCAGCAAATTTTTATGTTATGTAAATATCACTGAAAGGAAAGATTTGTGCTAAGAGCTGACTGATTCTGATGACTCGGGTTCTAAAAGCGCATTCACATTTGAAAAATGTACTATGAAGTTAACCGTTAAGAATCCCACTGTTATTTGAGATCTAAGCCTCCTTGTGGTTTGAAGAAACATCCAGGTTGAAGGAAACTCAATGGAAGTTCCAGCTCAGGAGAGGAAACAAATAATAAAGCTGGGAGCAAGGAAAACATTGTATATTCCAAAGAAGGAACCTTTGCTCCAAAGATCTCTTGGGCATGCTATCTGTGTCCTATGCAGCTTCACACTCTCATGGGTTGTGATGTCAACCATAATCAATCTATAGATGCTGGGTTTCCTAAAGTAAATTTCACAGGCCCTGGAGGTACCGATCCCCACTCCTCTCTGTTTTTTTTCTTTAGCTGTTGTATTCTGATTGTCTATTGTGCTTTTTTAAAGAAGGAAAAACTATAAGGAAGCAAACAGTCTGCTCAGTAATTCCTGTACCTAGATCAGAACTAAAATTAACTTTTCCTTTCAACCTTCACTCACTGTATTTGTTTTTGCTTTAGTGAGATCAAGCAAAATGAAATCTCAGAGTGGATTTCCCTACAGCATTTAAATCTGGTCTAAGGTTATTTCATGGCATCCTAATGGAGATTCTTTGCTTACTTTTTATTTATTTTTTTTATTATAACAAACACTGCAGGGGTGATTTTGTACTAGTCTATGCACAAAAACTTTAGGTATAAGGGGAAATGCTTGTATGTTTATTCTATAATTCCATGTTTTTTATTGATGCATTAATATGTATTAATAAATATCAAATTATCAACTATTTTACAAAAGGATATAATTCCAGCATATGTCTGGAATTTTTCTCTCTAGTGTTCTGCACACATAAGAGATAACACACATAGTGTTCTTCACTACATGATTTTTTTTTTTAGTGTCAGAAATTTGAATCTTAATACCAGTCTTAATTTCATTGCCAAATATTTACAGGATTTTTTTATTTTCAAAAGTCTACTTTTCAAATCTGTAATGTTTCAAAGCTAGGAGGTTGCCCTTGGTCACTGGTTACCTCTTCCTGGAGTTAGGCTAGCCTTTAATTTGTATCGCAGTCTGATTTTAGGTCTGAAGAGGAGTCTCCCTAAGTGTACCCATCTTCAGTCTCTGGTTCCGTTGTGAATTCTGAAGGTTGGACCCCACTCTCTGACCTCAGCATCCTCCATCGTGTCCCTCACTATTTTATCATCTTGATTCAAAGTCGTAGTTTCAAGGAGTCATTCTATATCATTAACTCCACATTTTTTTACCCTCTCCATTCTGGTCTATATCACATGCTAAGCAAGTGTTGAATTCATATAAATTCATTCTGGTCTTTCTTTTTTTTCTGAAGCTCTTCCTTGCATTAAAAATCTATGATATCTTAGTAAGCAAGCAGTTCCCAGAATCATACGCATGTCCTGGTGACGACTTTACCTCTTCCTCCTTGTACAGATATGAGGAAAAAATGGCACTAACATTTATTAAACCTGATAACAATGATGCCTCCCTAACTTGTCTGTTGTATGGAGAAAATAAAACAACATACGGAGAAGGGCATCATTTCACACATAGCACATGACTGCCAATTAGAAGGCCTGTCCCTGTTAATGTTGTCATTGCTCCTGTCAAACACATTTTGCACTTCAGGGTAGAGGGTTTCTCCTTCTCGTTCTGCTGAAGAAGATACAACACAATGCAGTGATTTTTGACTGCGTTTATTATTTCTGACGTTTTGAGTTCATTTAGGATACAGAATCCCAAGAGACAGGTTTCTGGCCTCTGTCCGAAGCATTTATACCTCGCCATACCGGTTTGCTAAATTTAGGGTAAAATGGGAATTTTCCTGATTTGCTCCACGTCACAGAATTCATGAAGATGATCTGTGACCACTGCCACAATCATTATGTGAACATAAAGCTACAAATAAAATAACACTCCTGCCAAAATGCATTCCATGGAGTTGTAAGCCATGGACTTCGACACGCTTTACCCTGACAATCTTACCAGAGTACACAGAGTGTGTTAAACGTGTTATTGATTTTACTCAACTAGCATTTATTCAGCATTCACCATGAACCAACTGCTAACTGAGATTCCTGATGCTGGTGTTTGAAGGGATCTCTCTTCCTTGGTCCTACTGGGTCCAAAATCAAATGACTTCGCTGGTTGCCAAGAAGCAAACTGAGTTACTTAGGTTCTTGTATGATGCTTCTCCTGGCACAATATGCCATATGTATTTCTTTTCAGAAGAAAGGTTATCACCATGAAGTTGATTTATTGATGATAACATACAATGGAAAAGAACAACCAGAGTCTAAAAAAACAAAGCAGGGGCCAGCAAGATGGCGCAGTGGGTAACAGTACTTTCAAGCCTGACAATCTGAGTTGAATCTTCAGGACCCGCAGGGTGAAAAGGAGAGAGCCACTCCCTGCAAGTTGTCCTCTCACCACATGCACACAATGACATATCTGTGCCCACACACTGGATAAAAATAAATCAAAATGTGCTTTAAAAAAATAAGAAGAAAAACAAGGTACTCTTGTGGAGTTCAGCAAACATGGCCTTGCTTGCTTTTGAGTGACAGGAAAAGAGGAAAGTGGTGAGGTAAAACAGAACAGATTATAGTCTGCCATGTGGGATTTAAGGGCTTGACAAAGTGGTGAGGGCTGCAACAACAATAAAAAAACAGAAAAAAAAACCTCACAAGATAATATTTATTTTCATACTTTCAAAAGCCTAAAAGCTTTCTAAATGTAACTGATGCCCAAAAGTAAGTTTGATTTGTCTTGATTCTGATTTAAGCACCACAAAGATCATGGAGGAAAATCCCAGGGACACCGTCTGGAAGCCTCAAAGCCTCTTTGTGCAGCATCTGTTTTGCTCAGTCCATAGGCAAATCAGTAAGTGGAGAAGCATGGGAGAATGTCTGAGGGTAAAATGCGGGAAGGCCCATCACAGCAAGAATGAAAAGTCTTGGAGGGCAGTGGAGTCACAAACCCTGTTTGGACACTTAAATGCTCACAGGGGAATTGAGATTAGGGGAACTAGATGTCAGAACCAAAGGGTCCTATAAAAGCTTTTATTCTGATTCCTTCATTTTGCAGATAGAATTTGAAGGAGCACTTGTGACAAAGTATCTTCCTAAGCGCCTTGCTCTTGCCATGGGCCAGGGCATTCCACAGTATCAAGACGACCAAGTGAATGTTACACCTCAGACCACTGCACAAAGACACACTTAATGCTTGAGGGCACACTTGACTCACTACATATAAATGGTTTGTGATCTCCCACTTCAGCAAAGTTAACTATAACCAGCTTTGAGTTCCTATGCGACTATAAAGAAGATTGTTAGAAGAAACAGTTTTATTGCTTGGGTTACTGAGAGTTTCAGGACGGTTGGTAAAGAAACAGCTAATAAGTTGCAACTTGCATGTGGAGTCATCTCTAGCTGTGCTCTCTCCCCTGCCATTTAGATTGTAAATGCTAATTCCCTTTCCAGAACTTCTGAGCACATCCTCACTTCCTTCGAGTGTTAGCAAATTTAATAAACTATCATTTTGTACATTGCAACATAAGGGGCCAGGGAGACAACTCGGTGGTAAGAGAACTCGTTGGTTTTGTAGGGGACCTGGGTTCAGATCCCAGCACCCATGTAACTGTAACTCCATTTCCAGGGGCCACCGCCCTCTTCTGGCCTCCATGGGCAACTGCACACGTGTGGTATATGCGCGTACACTGAGACAAGTGAACATATGCATTGCAGTGGTTTATGAGACTTCCCCCCGCCCTGCCCCCAGGGTCCATTAACATATTCGAATGCTATGTTGCCCAGTTCATGGAATTGTTTGGGAAGGATTAGGAGGTGTGGCGTTGCTAAAGGATGTCATTCTCAGTTAGCTTACTCTCTCTGCTTGATGCTTGTGAATCAGATATCGGCTCTTAGCTGGTACTCTTGTACTATGCCTGCCTACCTGTCTGCTGCCTGCTTCCATGCTACCCCCATGATGGTCATGGACTTACCCTCTGAAATGGTAAACCTCAAAGAAATTATTTCTTCTCTAAGTTGCCTTGGTTTGACGTTTAGTCACAGCCATTTAAAAAGTAACTAAGTTGGTAGTAGGAGGTGGGGCTATTGGTGTGGAAAGCCCGACTACACTGTTGTTTTGAGATACGTAGAAGACTTTGGGATATTGAACCAGGAAAATGGCTGAAGGTTGTGAGTGGAACTCAACAAGCCAGCCTAAGTGGGGCTTGGAAGACACAGTACTGAGAGCTATGTGGACAACAGATGCCCATCTCAAGAGGTTTGAAAGGATAACAACATTAGCAACTGGGCTAGAGGCAATTCTTGTGATATTTTCATAAAGAATGAGTCTGCTTTTTGTCACGTCCTTAAGAATCTACCTGCGGCTAAACTAAAGAATTTTGGACTAATTTCATTGGCGGAGTAGATTTTAAGATAGCCTAGTATGGACTCTGCACTGTGGCTATTAGCATTGCTCTTATGCAGCTCTACAATGAAAAAAAGCAAGCAGAGCCAAAGCAAATACAAGATGTACACTTTGAGGAGAAAAATGGCACCAGAAAATTTAATGTTGAAGTCAAGGGTATGCTGAAAGAGAAGAAAGGCCTGCTGTAGAATGGAATAAAGGAAGTGGTGTCTTCAGACCAAGGCCCCAACCACTTGATCTTCCAACTTGTAAAAAAAAAAGAAAAGGTGTAAGAAATTATCTGTTTCTAAAAAGTACTCACCAATCAAAGCTTATACAAAGGTAATTCAAAGAGGGGGTCAGGTTCTATTATCAAGAAGCCAGCCACAGAGTTCTGGTTTTAGGGTCATGAAAGATACAAAAGTAAAGGAGCTATGGATTCTTTCTCTGGGCTTAAGGAAAGCCACTGAGACCAGAGAGACCACTGTGTAAAGCTGTGAAGGTGAATCCTGAGTTACACTGGTAGATGTTGGAGGTGTCAGAGCCATGAGCTGTCGGCTAAGGAGAGCCACAGACAAAGAGTAGAAACAGCCCAGGAGAGAGAAATGTGTTGCTGTCAGCAAAGCAGGAAAGGAAGAGCCATCTAAGCCCTTTGACATGAGAAATCGAATTACAGGATTTGGAGTTTTCCCTGCTGGTTTTGGTCTTACCTTGGATTTCATTACTGTGCCCCATTCCTCCCTTCTGGGATGGTAATTGTGCTGACTGGTTTTGTGTCAATTTGACAAAAGCTAGAATCATCAGAGAGCAGAGAGTACCAACTGAGAAAATGTCTCCGTAAGATCAGACTGTAGCCAAGGCTGTAGAGCATTTTCTTAATTAGTGAATGATGTGTGAGTGCTCAGGCCATTGTGGGGCCATCCCTGGCCTGGTGGTCCTGGGTTCTAGAAGAAAGCAGGTTCAGCAAGACAGTAAGCAACACTTTTCCATGGTCTCCGCATCATCTCCTGCCTCCAGGTATCTGTCCTTGTTGGGTCCCTGTCCCTGACTTCCTTCATTGATGACCAGTGCTGTGGAAGCTAAATAAAAACTCTCTTCTCTGAGTTGCTTTTGATCAATATATT
Source organism: Acomys minous (assembly GCF_964271855.1). Classification (NCBI taxonomy): domain Eukaryota; kingdom Metazoa; phylum Chordata; class Mammalia; order Rodentia; family Muridae; genus Acomys; species Acomys minous. Next base: position 36,924,469 of record NC_140495.1, read on the forward strand.
CTGGGCCATTGAACACTGAAAGTATGTAGTTTGCTTTTTCATTTTCTTGAGAATTACAATTAAGAGATAGCCCTGACTTTCAAAAAAAAAAAAGAAAGAAAGAAAGAAAGAAAGAAAGAAAGAAAGAAAAGAAAAGAAAACCCCTTTGGACTTTGGACTTTGGGCTTTTGTTTTGTTTTGTTTTGTTTTGTTTTTGTTTTTTGAGACAGGGTCTCTCTGTGTAGCCTTGGCTGTCCTGGACTTGCTTTGTAGACCAGGCTGGCCTCGAACTCACAGCGATCCGGTTGTGGTGGCGCACACCGGTAGGATTTGCTGAAGGAGGCAGAGGCAGGAGGATCACGAGTTCGAGGCCAGCCTGGACTTTGGGCTTTTGAACTGTGCTGACACTATGAATTACTATAAGGATCTTTGAGCCTAAACTAAATGAACTTTATATGATGGTATGACCAGAAATCTACAGGATCCGAGGAGTGGAATGTGGTGGCTTGAATGAGAATGGACTCCTTAGGATCATATATTTGAATGCTCGGTCCTCAGTTCATGGAACTGTTTGGAAAGGACTGGTGGGTGTGGCCTGGTCAAAGGAGGTATGTCCCTAGAGGTAGGGTTTGAGTTTTTAAAGTCTGAGCCACTCCTAGTTGACTAATTCTTTTTGCCTTGTTCTTATAGATCACGACATAAGCTTCCAGTTACTGCTCCAACAGCATGCCTTCCTTCCTGGTGTGATGTTCACAGACTCACCCTCTGAATCTGTTGCCTTGGCCATGGTGTCTTATCACAACAATAAGAAAGTAACTAAGACACACATTAAAAAAAAATTAAAGAAACAAGTCTAAAGAAAAAAGGTACCACTAGTTATAGAAAAAAATGCCTCATGACTCTGCATTCATTTTTTTCCCTCAAATTTATTTTCCTCCAAATTACTGACCACCATGCACCATACTGTATACACTACTTATTTGCAGTGTTTTTCTTTTCCCACTCATATCATACCATTTCAGTGTACAAGTCAAATATTTTAGAGAACTAGTGAAAAAATTACTTTCTAAGGATCTTGTAATGCCTTCTTATTTTATTCCATCATCCTTCTAAACATTGTTAATGAACATTCACAAATATGATATGAATATTTAATGATGTGTTATAGTAGGAATGAAGGATTTCTTAAAATTACCTTCTTACATGGTGATATCACTCTGTAAAGTGCCAGTTTATAGCCACACTGTATAATCACACCATGATAATAAATCTTCATAGTAGAGAAAACTTCTACTTACAAGAGAAAACATATAGTTTAAAAAACCAATTCTTCTAGTGCTTTCCACATTCGATTTCCGTCCAGAGTTGACCATCCATCTTTCAATTAAGATGCAATTGCCCAGGCTACTACTTTATTCTTTGTCCATCCACTAAGCCTAGCATTATCCTGGAAGTCTCACAGTACGTTGGAAGAGATGGGACGTGCACAACTCCTTATGCTGTATGACAGCACACAGTGTTTCTTCATGCTTTGCCAACTCAAGTCCACAATGAGAAAACAGGAATAAAAAAAAAAGCCACTTCTAAAAATAATGTCATTCATTGTAAATGTCCATTCATTCTCTTTCTTCATGCTAGAATTTATTTCAAAGCACACTGTTATTTTGATTCACAGGATTTTAATATGTTAGGATTCAGAGGATTAAATTTAACTTTTCTCATGGTACTCCACCCCAGGCCCCAAGGTTTTGGCACAAATGCCCAAGCTGAGTTACCAGTGAACCTATGACATAAAGTAAGGCTGTTGTTTTCAGGCTTGTTCTAAGTGAGTCACACCACAACCGAACTACTCAGATGTCGTTTCCCGTTCTCTTCTTATTTCTGATTTTATTATTTTCTTCTATAAAACACTCATGACAAGATCTTTCTGAGCAATAAAAAGCAGCCAAGAAGACACTATTGCTGAACCTTTCCCCTTTAGCACAACTAACTCTGGTTCTCTATTATGAACACGGTGTTCTTCTGTTATCTGAGGGGAAAGCCTTACTGTCCCATCTCATGTAATATGGCCAGAACTCAGAAATTCTCAGACAATATGAACAGTGTTATGGTTTGGATCTTATATTCTGCTACCCTTCCTGCCCCTATCTCAAATTCATGTGTGAAAGGTTTGGTTCCCTAATGCTACAGAGTTCAGAGGTGGGGCTCTTGGAAGGCAATTGAATGGCAAAGAGCTTGAGCTCAGGGATGGAATAATCATTTATCTGTGCATTGATTAATGGGCTTGTGAAGAGAATGTAACCTTGCCTTAGTCTGGGCCCAAGGTGAAAACTGTCTTAGGTGAAAACTGTCTTAGGATGTTTGACCCCACTGAGACTTAGATAGACTCAGAGAAAGAGGAAGGATCAGTCCAAGACAAAAGACAGGTCCAGGCGATTCTGGTTGGGGTATTATAGTGCCAAAGGAAGAGAGAGAGAGAGAGAGAGAGAGAGAGAGAGAGAGAGAGAGAGAGAGAGAGAGAGAAAAGAAGAAGAAGAAGAAGAAGAAGAAGAAGAAGAAGAAGAAGAAGAAGAAGGGATGGGAAGAGAAGAGAAGAGAAGAGAAAGAGAAGGACATAAGGACATAAGGACTTTGGGGAACTGGAGAGAGAAATCGGAGGTTCTGGCCCATGCCACAGGGAATTGGAGGATTTGGCGGGGGGTGGAGGTGGGGTGAGCTCTATGGAGACCTCCAGGTTCAGTCCACAGACCATGTATCTTCTTCTGTCGGATAGATGATCTGCCAGACTCCTGAGAATTACGCCAGAAGAATTGCCACACAGAACTGAGACCCAGAAGATTTCATTCTTGTTCTCCTTAATCTTCTTTCCCTCCTACTTAGGGTAGTTGGGTTGTAATGGAGGTCTATGCCTTTAATAAATCCCTAATAGAGTAGAATCCCTAAGGAATCAGAGCCAACATGGGCTTCAGGGGAAGGCTTGTTATAGAAATCATTCTCTCTATCTCTTTATGTAAGTCTCTTTCTCCATCCCTCCCCCTCTCTTTGTCAGTCATGAGGTAAGCAACAGTATCCATTGCTCACCCACCCCATGCCCACATCATTGTTTTTTCTGTCAACAAGACAATTTAGCAACTATGGGGTAAAACCTCTGAGGCTGGGAGCCAAAAGAAATCTTTACTTCCCTGGGTTGATTTTTCTTACAAATTCAGGCAAGTGGTAGAAAGCTGGTTAACACAGGTTTATCAAATATAGAAAAAGAGTATCAGGTTCTTGACTGAAATTATATGGATAGGCCTGAATGAGGTCTAAATGAAGGGCAATGAGAGTCCGTTTTGTATTGATGTGCGTGATATAAATCTGCAGATTTCTGGCTAAGTGTTTGTTGTGTGAATGGGCAAGAGAACATGGCATGGAGAGCCAAGGGCCCTCTACACATGAGAACATGAGATTCAAATGGAAACATGTAACTGTAACAGGCATTAGCTTTGGATTGACAGGGCTACATAGTTTATATATATATATATATGATCTTATTTAGTCTTCATATGAGCTCTTGGAACAAGAACTATTGTTTCTTTTATAGGTATAGTTTATGTTAGTCTCCAAAGGCTACCCTAAACACATAATATAAAATTATTGACATAAAATAACAAAAATCTGGCTGGGCGGTGGTGGCATAGTGGCGCACGCCTTTAATCCTAGCACTTGGGAGGCAGAGGCTGGTGGATCACTGTGAGTTCAAGGCCAGCCTGGACTACAAAGTGAGTCTAGGCCAGCTAAGGCTACACATAGAAACCCAGTCTTGAAAAACCAAAAAAACAAAAACAAAAAAAACAAACAAACAAACAAACAAAAAACCAGAAATATTTTCTTTCATAATTCTGAAGATTAGAAGTCTGGAATTCAGCAGACCATTCTCCCTACATGTCTTTGGGGGGAGGGGCGGTTCTTTTTCCACGTTGACCTCTAAGAGTAGTCAGACTGTCTTTAGGGAACATTGTCCTTTTGTATTGTCTTTACATGGCATCTCTGATGGCTATTGTTAGTTTCAACTTGACTACATCTGGGATGAACTAAAACCCAAAACTGGAGACCACATCTGCGAGAGACTTTTGCTTATTTGAATTAGGAGATCTACTTCTAATCCAAATCTTTGAGGTAGGAAGACACACTTTTAAGCAAGATCTTTTGAGCTTGAAAAATCCACATGTAATCTGAGACACATCTTCTGCTGGAAACCTACATATAATGACACGGCGCATTTTCAAATTGCCTGCCTGCTCTCACCTGAGTACCAAGTCCATTTTTTACTGGCATTGGAGCCTAATTATTTGGAATTCCATCATATACCAAAGACCAGCTGAGACAGTCATCCTCATGGACCGAATTACTGAACCTTGGACCTTACATTCATAGGCATCCATGATAGATAGATGATAGATAGATGATAGATAGATAGATAGATAGATAGATAGATAGATAATAGATAGATAGATAGATAGATAGATAGATAGATAGATAGATAGATGATAGATGAGAGTGGGTAGAGTGGGGGGAGGGAGAGGGGGTGGAGTGGGGGGAGAGAGAGGGGGTGGAGTGGGGGGGAGAGAGAGGGGGTGGAGTGGGGGCGAGAGAGAGGGGGTGGGGTGGGGGGGAGAGAGAGGGGGTGGAGTGGGGGCGAGAGAGAGGGGGTGGGGTGGGGGGAGAGAGAGGGGGTGGAGTGGGGGGAGAGAGAGGGGGTGGAGTGGGGGGGAGAGAGAGGGGGTGGAGTGGGGGCGAGAGAGAGGGGGTGGGGTGGGGGGAGAGAGAGGGGGTGGAGTGGGGGCGAGAGAGAGGGGGTGGGGTGGGGGGAGAGAGAGGGGGTGGAGTGGGGGGAGAGAGAGGGGGTGGAGTGGGGGGGAGAGAGAGGGGGTGGAGTGGGGGGGAGAGTACATGAGATTCATTCTATAAATTCTGTTACTCTAGAGAATCCTGATTAATATAACATCCCTCTCTGTGTGCTTACCATAAACTCATCATTCATATTATATTTAGTTTTCATTGTATTTGCAAGCATGGTTTGAATTCATCTTAACTAGTTGTATCTGTGAGATTCTATTTCCAAAAAAAACTATGATATTCTGAGATTACCAGAAATATAATGTTGGTAGAAAAAGGGACTACATAGCTATAACTTTGCCAATATAAGATTGCTGAGACAGAAAAAAGACTTCAGGTATTTATTTTTAATTTAAAATCATATCTAATAAATACATGTGTGATTCAATACACAGTTACAGAACATGAGATTATTAAAACCTGGAGACTCAGTCTTGAAAAATAAAAGTGTGAGACTTTAAAAATAAAACCATAACAAGTACACTATTCACAACATATTAGATATAATGAAATATTAAATTAACGAATTACAACATGTACCTTAAAGTTTCTAGAATTTGGCGCATGTAAGCAGATAATAAGAAATATTACAAAAGTCTGCCAAACATGGAGCGTAAGGAAGAAAATACTAACATATCTCAAGTATGTATATTTAAAAATAGAAAAATAAAGGAATGAAAAGGAGCATAGTTAAATGACAGTTACAACGACAATTTTAACAGTGGCAATGTCTCACCCACAGGGAACCTATTAGGGAGTGAAAGAACAGCTTCCTTATGCTCACAGAAGTAATATGGACCTAGAATCACCAGTCCTTACTTGTTCCATATTTTTGTATTATTTTCTTCTTCGACTTCAGTGTTCATGTTTCATATGCTTTTTAAAAAAAAAAAAAAAACAATTAACAGTTAAGATCTATTTTTTTTTTCTCCAGCGTTTTACTTTCTATTCGTTGCAACATTTCATTTTCTGCTTCCGTTTTTGTTTTCCGGTAGCTCTGAGGATTGAATACAGACTCTCACACATCCTAATCAGGCACTTTCCCCGTGGTGAGCCCCACCCGCACCCCAACCCCAGCTTCTAGCTCTTTCTCTAACTGGATTCGTTTTGTGTGTGTCCCTGTTTATTCGCATTCTCTTCACCTGTCTGCCCTTCTCCCTCACTTCTTCCTCTCATTTCTTCAAATTAACAAAACATTTTGTGTTTCCTTTTCCTCTGTTATCTTGTGGGTAGCACAGCATTTCTACTTCTTTACTCAATACCACAAACTATACAATATTCATATCCTCAAAAAAAAAAAAAAAAAAAAAAAAAAGGAAACCAACAAGTGCTGTACCCAGCCTTTCAATTCCGCAGCACTAAGAACCTTCAAATGATTTGCAAAGAAAGCGCTGGGTGGTGTTTGGCTAATCTCAGACCAATTTCTTCAGGTCTCAGTTCTCATAGCTTGGCTGCCTGGGTACCATGCCAGCGCATTCAAGCACGTTTCACATCTTCCCCAGCTCTGTGACTTGTACTCGGAATAAAAATTGATTTTTATACAATCTAATCTAAATTCCTAGGAACAAAAGCCTTCCATCTAGAGTTGAATCCTAATAAGATTTTAGTTTTAAAAGATTAAGACTCTGAGAGTGGTAAACAAAAAAATGTGAGTGCAGTGGTTTTAACAGAACATGGTAAACCATGTTTTATCAGTGGAGGAAAAAGTTTTGCTTCCAAGCTCATGGAGATTAAAGAAAATTGAAAGATAAAAACATTTTGGTATGTTTTAAAAAGGCAATAAATAAGTCTTTAAAAAGAAATTCATTAAATGAAGCATATTAAAAGGAAAGTTTAAATGTTACATATATATATACTCTACAGTAAATTAAATATATCATTTGTACTAATGGTTCACTGGATCTTTAATGGTTGAAGAAGTATCCCTCAGGGGCATATATACAGAGTGTGGGAGTATTAAAAGTGCAGGAAAAGATACCATACTTGACAAAGCAAAATAAAGTGGGAATAATCACATCAGAATCAAATAAAAATGGACTCAAGGTAAAGGCATTATGGGAGATAAAATGTCATTATGTAGTAATAGGAAGTAACATTTGCCAGGAAAATGACACTATTCCACATTTATATGCACCAACTAATATTTTTTTAACGCAGTAGAAATACAAGTTGAAATTTGCAAAATCTCTTCACCACTAAATATCTTATTATGGCCTTTTAGTAGTTTCTGGTTTAAACAGGCAAAATATTGCAAACACAGGGCACTGGGCTAGTCAGGCTGTGTGAGGTTACGGTGCAGGAACAGATAGGCATCACAACTGCAAGGATGATACAATGCAAGCTTGTTTCTCACCAGTCAGTCAACAAGGATCAGAGGCTATTAGAATCCCATAGAGCCAACTGGGCTTTCCTCATGCAGCTTCCCACAACCTTCACAGGCACAGTTAAAAACTCAAATGAATGAGCAAATATAAGACCCTTCACTAAGAAGCAGAGGACAAGTCTTTGGAATTTAAATGGGCTTTAGAGGCTATTTAAAAATATATATAAAAAACGTAATCACATCTTTTTCAAAATACCATATAAATTAAATTAGAAACTAATGATAAAAATCCAAACGAAAAGACATTCAAAAATTTGTGATTAATAAATGAATTCCTAAGTATCCCATGACTGAAAGTAAAAAGTCAATATCATGGAAATTAAAATATTTCAAAGGAAGAATTAGAAATACTACTATAATATATGCAATAGTATTCTTGGAAATAAACATGTAGCCTTAAAATGCATAATAAGGATAGAGTCATGAAATTAATCAACTAAGCATCTGCTTTCAGATGTTAGCAAATTAACAAAAACGCGAGGGTTCACATACCCCAAAAGATAATAAAGGAAATAGTAAATAATGAAGAAAAAAAGTTAAAATGATGAAATTAATGGCTCAACGTACATACAGCTGCATCTTTGCTCAGGCTCTTAAAACTGGCAAGATTCTGGAAAGAATGAAAGAGTAATAGAAACACACATGTTCACACAGAAATGGGCTTTCTACTCAACCGAGAAAAGTTCAGACCATGTCTTCCTGGGTCCTCATCATTACTGACAGGGAAACTCTCACAATGTAGACTAACAAGGCTCTCCTAGCCTTCCTTACAGAGAGAGCCCTGCTCTTTGAAATTAAGAAATACTGTAAAGTAACAGTGATGTTATCTCCACTATGGCTGTGAGGTTTTGTGTCCTTGAAGACCAAGCTGAAGGCCACTGTTCCACTCCTCAGGAGCCCCAGCTACCGCAGAGCTACCGTGCTTAGCTCCACCAACTACTGACCAATTTACCCTTGGAATTTGCACTAACCAGGTCTAGGTTCCCTTCTGAGATCCACCATTCATGGACGCTATAAGAACTTTCCAAAGAAATGATGCTAAAACTATTTGATCCACAGCTAAGAAAAGTGAAACACTGTTTATTTAGCTCTGAACACTCACATACAACACACGCACACAAACACCTTTCAAGTGAAGACTTCACTAGGAAAAGTAGAAAAGAAACTGTGGTACATTTACACTATGAAGTACTACTCAGCTATCAAAAACAAGGAATTCCCGAAATTTGTGGACAAATGGCTTGATCTAGAAATTATCATAATGAGTGAGTTCACCCAGAAGCAAAAAGAGACAAACGGTATATACTCACTTATATCAAAACACTAGTCCAAGGGATACGTCCCATGAAAAACTTTACTTACCAAGAAAGTGGGTCAGAGGAGAGGACATCCTATTGAGACTTTAGGCGAGAGTAGCATGGAAGAATGGGGAAATAGTAGGACCCACAGGGTCCTGGAAACCTACAAGAAGAACTTTATGACAGGCAGATCTGGGTCCTGGGGTCCTCCTCAAACTAAGGCACCAGCCAAGGAGAATATAGGTAGTAAACTTTGAAACCCTACCAAGACCTAGCCGACGAACATGATATTCTCCACCATTGAGTAGAGAGTGAGATCTGACTCTCACAGGAAATCTGGTGCCCCTTTTCTGACCACGTCCCCTGGATGGGGAGGCCTGGCGGCACTCAGAGGAAGGATAGCAAGTTACCAAGAAGAGATTCAATATTCTAAGAGCATATATAGGGGGAGGAGGTCTCCCTCAATCACAGACATAGGGGAGGGGAGAAGGGGGGAAGTGGGAGGGAGGGAAGAATGGGAGGAACCAGGGGAAGGGCTAACAATCGAGATGTAATATGAACAAATTAATAAAAAAAAATATTTTTAAAAAAAAGTAGAAAAGAAAAACTCACCGTCAGTCTTACCTAGCTGAGAGCCCTGGGAACTATAATGACTGCCCTGTCAAGATACACGTCCTAGTGAGATAGTGGCAAGGATACTATATGAGTAACCAGCCAGTTTCTGATTAAACCTAAAGCCCCTATACAAAACAGAACTCATGCCTGGAATATTAACTGGGACAAAATCCTATGGGTCTCAGTTCATAAGTGACTTAGGTGTCTGACTGTTCTTATAGGATATATCTGCATGCTTCAGACACTTAAAAGAAGCTTCTCTTAAGCTCCTTGGAATCTACATCACTGGATTCAGTTTGTCACACTTACAAGAAAAGCTCATTCAAAGCTTGGAATGCCGTAATTAAAAAGCATTACACTGGGGGACGACGCTATGGTCCCCCAAAGGCACAGTAAAGGTTTGGTTTTCAGGATGATGACCATGGGAGGTTCTGAGGGCCTTTAAGAGGTACAGCTTGAGGACACTGTAGTAGGGTGGGCACAATGTAAGAGTTTGAGGGTAGGGAGGAGTGTCATGAAGAGGCTGCCACCCAGATAAGACATAACAAAGCAGCTATGGACACCTGTGCAACACTGGGCATGCAGCACTCCATTGCAGAGAGAAAAAATACCCATGAGGCTCCACCAATTCCTGGAAAGTTATGGCCTACTAATGGTTACTAGAGAAAAGGATGTCATTTTCACTGCTGGTATAGCCTCTGTGTGGTTAGTTCAGAAGAAAAGGAAGGAAATAACAGAGACTAATGGAGGGTTACTTTAGTAAGAATACATTGGACACATTATGGAACTGTCAAAATATTTTCTGTAAGTAAAAGGGGGAAAAGGCCTGGGTCCCAACGGGGGATCCTTAGCTCCTTGGGGGCCATGTTCTTGAAAGAGATTGTGAGATCTTGGCCATAATCTCTTTCTCTGTTCTTGTTCAAGACTCTGCCATATGCTCCCATGCACTCACCATGACGCAACGCCATGGCCAGAGAACACACACACACACACACACACACACACACACACACACACACACACACACACACAACCTTTTAAAAAAAAAAAACTCAAACCTCCAAAAGTGTAAACCAAATAAGCTTTTCATTATAATTTAGTTGCCTCAAGTTTTTTCTTATAGTAATACACAGCTGATGAATAAAGTCAGTGATGGGGTTTTTCTCTGTTGAAAACAATTTTCCTGATCTTTCCTACATTTCCAGTCTTGCCTACCATTCAGGTCCCGGAGCTGATTCTAACTCCTTTATAATGCTCCTCCTGCTGCCTGACCATATTCAGATAGCTACTAGGGCTTCTGAACACCTGTTACAGATAAACTTCATCCTTGCTGTCTACTATTTAAATTAGGTCTCATGGTCAGCACTTGCAAGAACTTGTGTCATATATTGTTGTACCTTCATGGCCTACCTAAGTGTATAACACACTCACAAAGTGTCTTAAAATTATTATACAAATACATGCATGTCATTCCACCCGTAAGGGGTAAATCTATGCCATGGTTACCTTTGTATCTTGACCTAAGTGTTGAAGAAATTAATGAAGTCCAGTTGCCTTCATCTTTAATTCTGCATAGATGACTTGGTTTACCCTGAAATCAGAACATCAGATGCTCACTAAGGGTCAATCTGAGCTGCAACAATTGTATAACTTTCCCTTTTTCCTTTTTCTTTCTTTCTTTCTTTCTTTCTTTCTTTCTTTCTTTTTTGCTTCTTTCTTTCTTTCTTTTTTTAGCCTCACTCCCAGTCTGCAAGTTCACTATCAGCATGCCTGCTAAGTAACAAGTTAAGCATCTTGCTACAAAGGGGAAAAAATTAAGGCATCAAGTCCACTTGATGACAGGTTCACTGAGAGCACACATTTGGATGAGGTGATTCATGCAAAGTACAATTTCCATGAGACGTAAGAAGCCTAGCATCTTATTGGTAAAGAAAATTAGATTTTAATGGAAAGTGAATATGTTACATAGAAAAATTATGGAACAAACATGACCCTAAAGTGCTCTGACCTTTTAAAATCTGAGCAAAATACTTCTAAGCATAGTCCAAAAAATATCACATTTCTTGGTTCATTAGTTGATAAGTCAGTTTGAGGAGCATTAGCACATGTATTTCTGAGGCAGATCCAAGAAAGAAATTAAAGTTTCCATGGCTACAGAGTTCAGTGGGGAAATGAAAAGGCCATTAGATACTTTGCAGGCAAAATATCACTTCTGGAGTCTAATTTCCTTTGTCACCAAAGACAGTTTTCCTGTGGAGGGAGATTCAATAGCAACATGGCAGTACCAGGGAGTCCTCTAGACTGCATTCCTGAATAGTAGATTTTGAAAGTTGGACTAGAGATTATTTTTCCAGCCTGATTGTGTCATTATTGACAAAGAAAAATTATATGTATTCAAGACATTCAGCATCATGTTTTGAGAGAATGTACATTCTGGGAACTGACTGGCACAATCAACCTAATGGACATATCTATTACCTCATATGTCGTGGTTGTGAGAACAAACATGTGGTGGGACCCTGGAGATCCAGTTATTTCATAAAGTATGTGATACATTTTTTGAGCAGAAGCCTCTTACTGTATTACCAAGCTGGTCTTGAACTTGTGAGAGCAAGTCACCCTCCAGCCCAAGTCTGACAAATGCCTGGAGTTAGGCATACACCATAAAATCTAGCTTTATAATACATGTATTGCCAACCATAGTTAATAGGACATGCTCTGCTCATCTCTTATAGCAGTGTCTAAAACTCTAAAGCTCCCAAATTTAACTTATTTGTTCTCATAAAATTCCAAACAATGACATATCTTTCTCCTATTTCTTTCCAAAATCCCATTGTAAACAATACATGCAGAGAAGAAAGCAATGTAATGTGAGTAGATATTTATGTATAATTAAAAGTAAATACATGGTGTGTGTGTGTGTGTGTGTGTGTGTGTGTGTGTGTGTGTGTGGTGTGTGTGTGTGTGTGTGTGTGTAGGAGAGAACCACCTATTGTTCTGTTTCTGGAACTTTTCCTCTACTTTGAAAGAGGAGAAATGACCTACAGAAACTTAAGAAATTTCACAAGATGTCTGCTCTGAAATGTATGTCAATGGTCCTCTAACTTAAGTACCTCTGAGATTTTCCCATTAAAATCAAGTTTTTAAAAACTCTTCCTTTTTTGTTTGTTTGTTTGGTTGGTTTTCAAGACAGGGTTTCTCTGTGTAGCCCTGGCTGTCCTGGACTCGCTTTGTAGACCAGGCTGACCTCAAACTCACAGCAATCCGCCTGCCTCTGCCTCCCGAGTGCTGGGATTAAAGGCGTGCGCCACCACGCCTGGCTTTAAACTCCTCTTTTTCTATCTTCCTGGTGCATTTCCATTTTCCATGCAGTTCTAGCCACAGAGGCAAGCTGGTAAAGTTATGGCAGCTGGAGCAATGGACACTTTTCATTTCCAATCTCCTGGGTCAGGCTTCTGTGTCTTGCTTGGCTCATGTGTTATAAGCTGTATTTGCATTAAGGCTTTCTCTATATTCCCTCTTACTTTTCCATCAGGAAATCTGACATTTCCTGCACAAAGCTAGCAGCAAACTGGAAAGTAAAGAGATTCATTTGTCACATCCATACTGCCCTATATATGGGATTTGTGCCAGACTATATCCTCACAAGTGGGATGAGATTTGAAGGGCATAGAAGACACTTAAGTAAAGTATGGGAGGCAAAAAAATTCTATAAAGAAGAGTGAGCCCGTGGGAATACCAGGAAAATATTCTTGGCATAGACAATGGCAGTTAGATAGAGACTTAAGCTTGCTGACTACATACTTTCTCACATATCACTTCATCTAAGTTTCATCATTCCAAGCATAAAGAGAAGAAAATAATACTGTTCTGTAAGGAAGTTGTAAAATCGAATAAGATGATACATGCTCAGAGCTGTGGTATATAATTTCCAGGTAACAGTTATTCTTCTTTAAGCTTTGAGAACTGCCAAACCACATTCTCCATGCTATTTATACATAAAAGCATGAAGTAAACAGTGAGGGGGGGGTGGAAATTTCAATAACTTTAAGATTTTTTTTTCAAATACCAATACAACCAGAGTATGAGACACTAAAAAATTCTCAAGATTTTTGGTTGAGCTTGGGCCATCCACGTCCTTTAAACACTGCTTGTCCTCTTTGTTTTGAGGCGAAGCTCTGTGCATCTCTCAATTTCATCCATATCTGCATTCTGAGGACGAGTCTGCTTGAAGTTCACCAACTCATAAGAATCACACATCCTTTTCCATTGCCAAAGGAAAAGACTCTGTCAAACTCCAGCACAGCTTGAGCTCAGATGGAATAGCCTTTCAATTCTGAGCAATTTTTTTTTTCATTTTGACTGGAAAGACTCACATCCCCTCAAAATTCCATATTTTCCAACGAGGGAAAAATGCAGCAAATGCGTCTCTTTTTACTTCACACATAAGGATGAGACAAAATGGCTGTTTAATAACAAAACCATAATTCATCTCAGATTACTGAAAATATGTTCACACATACTTAAAGATTACAGATAAATCTAATTTGTGAAAAAAAAGTAACTTGCTGTTCATCACTTACTCATCCTCCTTTCCTTTCACTGTAGATGGGTGTCACTGCTAGCCCTATTAAGAGTCCTGTAGAATTCCAAAAGACCCACTCCAAGGCGGTTGACAAATCTTATTTCTCATGCAATGGCTGCAGGATGGAGACCTGAGAAGATGTTTGTGGTAATGTGCTCATAGCAGTTCACAATCTTCACAGCCTCCTGGCAGAACTACAGACAAATCATCCCAGTGTTCACATGGAAGGGGCGACTTTATGGAATGGTCAACTCCTCTTGGCAATCTGTAGCCAGTGACAACCTCAATTTGATTCCCACAAATGTGAAGGATTAGGTCCAGCACTCTAGATTCCACACGCCTTCTCCAAAGCTGTGAATGTGGAATTAAGCATTTCCAGGGCTTCAAACACCATGGGCACATAAGGTCTCTAAGAATAGAGAACAACTCTCCATTATACTTTTTTAGAAGTACATAGAGAAAACTCTTGGAACACCAGCTGTGGGCTTTGGAACAGAGACTGTCAACTGTCTCTGATCAATTAAGTATTACCCACCAACTAACCCATGAATGGGAAAGGAGTCATGGGCATATCACCTAAAGAGAGCTGGCCAGTCTCATCTGTATCATAGTGGCTCCAAAGTAAGACAAATCTTTGACTTCTCTTCGAGATTCTTTTTAAGTAGAAAAAAATAGCTCATTCTAATATTTATTTGTCAAGTGCCAACCATGAGCCAAATGCTGGAGAAAATACTGCCAACAAGATGTTGAAAATGTATAATTCTTACCCTTAAATACTCCTTTTGTGTGATGTGGAAGAGTAACTATTTTCATAAACATCCTGTGAACTATAAATATTTCAGGTATTATTCTGGTGAGATACATGTGAGTCAGATCTTAGAGGATGAAAAAGAGTTGTTTGTTTGTTTTTTTTAATGAAATGCTGTTTCAGCTACAAGGACGGGAGATAATGGGCAGATGAAGAAGCAGAAATTTTTCCACATGGAAGGAAGAACATATGCAATGCCACAAGGAAAACATAAGGGAATGGCCAATTCTACGACTAAGTATCGTAATACATCTGTGGGGTACAGTATAAAAAAACAGGGCAAGAGCTGAGGCTACAGAGCCTAAAATTCTTTTGGCACAAAGCAAGCAAAGTGTCCAGGGTATTTTATTCTACGGCCATATGTTTGAACTTTACAAAGGTGGTAAACTGTCAAAGGCTCCTGATCAAGTGACACGAATGACTAGATGTGTGTACTGCATAAGACTTTGGAACATGGAAGGAAGGAGCCGGAGAAAACTCTTAGAAGCCTGAAGCAGTGGTTACTTCTTTTTTTAAAGGACACAGACTATGATGTCATGGTTTGAATCTGTGACACAGGTTTTAAGATGCTTTATTTTAGGGTGTCTAGTGAGCTTTGGGCCGTGGAGCCTACCTAGAGGAAGCAGTGGCTGAGGCTGGCCCTTCAGAGCTTCTGATGGTTAGTTATTACTTCGTGGCACCCCAACGCCTTCCCTGTCTCAAACTGTAAGCCAAAAATAAAACCTGCCTTCATCAGGCCGCTGTCATCACAGATTTTTGCCACAGCAAAGAGAAAAGGAACCAGTCCAGAGTTGTGCTACTCCTGGGTGCTTCCTCTCACCCTCTGCTCCCTGATCAACTAGGAAGTGAACAACTCTATCCCACCCCATGTTTCTGCAGACAGTATCCAGATGGAGCACCTGAGGCCAAGGGAACATAGACTGGAGACTCTGTAACTGTTAGTCCAAATAAATCCATCCTCCTTTAGTTTGCTATCAAATTTTCCCCAGTGATTCAAAAGTCACTGATACCCAATAGGTGCCTGAACTATGACACTAACAACAAATACACAGAGAGGTACATAAACAGGATAGATGACTAGAATGTAAGGTCTTAAAGATTACTTTTGAGAACTAATGAGGACAGATAAATGAAGAATGAGACCAAGGCTTTTGAATCAAGTAGCTATTTTGTGTCATCCGTTGGTACAGGAAAACCAAGAGCAAAGCAGAAAGCGATAAGCTCAATTTGCATGTTAGTTTGGTGTAGCAGAGGGAATCAATTTTTTTTGAAAATCTAGTCAGAAGTTGTAAATACAGATTTTTTTTTTTTAGCCTTGACAAATATAGGTGTCACTGATTCTTCACCTTATTTGCAGGAGTTGATGTCATAGTTGGGTGTAAATCATTGAGGTCCCTGTGTGCAGCGTAACAAGACTATGACAAAAGGCAGGGAGACCAACAATTGAGTGATCAGTCAGGAAACCAGAGCTATCAAAAGTCAAAAGTAGAGAATTTACCCAAGAGAGGAAAAACCTCAGAAGCCAAGAGTTTCACAGTGGAGGCTGCAGTCCAGGATGGCAAATGCTGCAGGGCGGTCAAGTGAGATAAGGTCTAAGAAGTGTCCGTTTGACTCAGGCTTGTCTGGGGCCAAGATGACAAGCCTCATTCCAAAAGTATCATCTCAGCAGACGCTGGGAATACAGTTCATCAACTTTCCACATTAGGCATGAACCCACTGGGTGACCTGTTATTCACAACTGGGACAAATCGTCAGGTCACACACAGCTACAAGTCTCTTTGACATTAATGTTTTGAAGATAAGACTGAGAGCTAAACTTGTTTTTTTTTTTTCTTTTTAAGAAAAAGAGCTTGGATGTTTTATTTTCCTTCTCTGTCAAGTAGTGAGCCAATGCTTCGGCACTCTTCACTCAGAGATGTAATAAATTCATCTACTGTTTAGGGTGTGGTGTTCCAGAAGTCTCTCTTGCTATGTGTCTTTGCAGTGGAGTTCAAGTAGAGTTCCTGGGGAAATATGATTAAGGCAAGAACGTCTACATTAATAATTGCATTAGTACTTATATCTTTTTTAATAAAGAAAACTCTTTGCCAAGTTTGCTTTTGAAAGATACATGTGTAATTTCATGATTAGCTAAAATATGTGATCTTTTATACAGAGCTGTGTGTGGCATATTCAATACTGGTGATAACTAAATTAGTAAAATAGAGCATTTTTTTCCAGAGTTCAGAGATTTTTTTTCTTTGTGTATCTTGGCACTTTCTCTGTGAGTATACCATACAACACAGACAAGATATAAGTATAGTTCTCAACTTTTCACACACAGAAGCTATTAATGTAAGCCATTATTTCCTCCTAATTTAGTGGGAAACTGCCCTCTAAAACTATGAGAGCACATAGGAAAATGTGCTTTCTGCCAATTTTTTTTCATCTTCCATTCCATTTCTACTGACAGTAGATGATCTTTATCTATTTGGGATGGCGCAGGAAATGTCTTAGGGATCCAAGTTGTCACAATTAATTGGAGTCATTCAGCTCATCAAGGAATTCCATGCAGTTACATAAGCTTGCGATTCAACTTTCGCGAAAGGAGTGAGAGTGTTAGTTACACATTTGGAAATACATGTGATGCCGTAATTCTGTCTCCACTAAACCCTCATGTTGTCCGCTTTCCACAAAAGCATCATCGATGGTCCAAACAGTCCATAAATTATGTATCTTTAGTTGAATGTATTGGGTTCGCTGTACTTAAGGTTATCATTGCAATAAGAGTACCTACTTTGATGTCTGCTGTCTTACACTGTCATTAAGCATCCAGCATTTATGGCAAGTGATTGCTGTACAGTGGCTCTCAGGGCTCGCCTTGCTCCACCGGAGCTGCATTACCCACTGAATAGGAAAGTTTTATTCTCCCTATCCTCTTGTATACACAGTTTCAGGCTCTGAGTCTATGAATTAGTCTGTTATTAACCCAAGTGAAACTATGAAGTATTAATGTCTTGGTGACTGTCGCAGTGTTTTCAGAGCCCATCCATTCTGCTGCAAGTTTAAAAGTCTCTTTTTTTTTTTTAAATCTGAATAGTACTGTAGCTTACTTGTGCACCACACTTTCTTCTGCCCCTTGATAACTAGCAGGCATTCTCAGCGTTTTCACATTGTGGTGACAGTGAAATAGTGCTGAGAAGAACAAGAACACTTCATATCTCTTTGAAGCCATCTCAGCTGGGGCTGCTTGACCACATGGAAATCCTGTTTTTTACTTTCGTGAGGAACCATTGTGCCGTCTTCTCCAGCAGCTGTACCGTCTTTCCTTCACGGGACAAGTGCGCCAGAGTTCCATGTCATTCACACACTCAACATCCATCTTTTGCTCTTTGTAAATATTCATACCGGAAGGTATGATAAATAACACAGTACCACTTTTTAATTTGCAGTTCCCCCAATGAGTAGTGACACTAACTGGGGTGGTTTGAATAAGATATGGCCCCCACGGGATCATATATTTTAATATTGAGTCATAAGGGAGTGACACCCCTTAGGAGTCGTAGGAGTGGCCTTGTTGGCATAGGTTGGCCTTTTTTGAGGAAGTACGTCACCAGGGGTGGGCTTTGAGGCTTCAGAAGTCCAAACCAGGCCCAGTATTTCTATCTCTTCCTGCTGCCTGTGGATCCAGATGTAGAACTCTCCGTTCTTTCTCCAGCACCATGTCTGTGTGTGTGTGTGTGTGTGTGTGTGTGTGTGTTGCCATGTTTCCCAGAGTGATGACAATGGACTAAACCTCTGAACCTGTAAGCAAGCCCCAGTTGCTTTCCTTTATGAACTGCTGTGGTCATGCTCTCTTGTCACAGCAATAGAACACGGACTTAGGCAATTATTTTTCACTTAGTTTTGTTGTGGTTGAGAGCTTAGTGTTTTTCTGCTCTTCTCTCCTAATGAAATATTTAGGAATTCTGGACATTGGGAATAAAGAAACACACGGGTAAGAGCCATTTTCCCCAGTTTCAGTGTCCACATTTAATTAAACACTATCAACAACAATAGATGTAATTTATTGATTAACGTTTGTCAGTTGATGTTGTTTATTTGTAGCTACAACCCTAAGTGGGTTTGCTATTACAAATGCTTGATATACGAAACACACAAGACTTAAAAGGGTTAAATAATATACTTCTAACTCACTCAGCAAGTATACCACCTTGAACTGCAGAGCCCACAGTACTAGGCATAACATTCCACTGCGGTCGACGCAGGGATCGTGATCCTTTTCTGCCCACAAAGTAGCAGCTGTCAAATTGAGACAAGCATGCTCAAATCCACATAAGATACACAGCTTCTGTTAAATTCCAGGTGCCCACAAGTGCTTTTCCTTCAAAACTTCATTCTGGCTATTTGCTCAGCCCATGGTGTAAAATTAGGTTACTGCAGATGGACTTATTATGCACCCTTCCCATCCAAGAATAAGAGACGCTTCCTTTGATGTTATGAAAGTGTGTGGAACAAATTAACATGACTGGCAAATCAGTGCTTCCTTCAACACAGTTGGCTTTTCCATGGGAGCGTGCCCCATTCATTCTTTCAGCAAGCCTTGCCAGGTGCCAATAACTGAACCTACACTTGCTGTGGGGAAAACAAAAAAGATGGTAACGATTGTATCTTTGTTCTTTAAATCGATGGTTTCTCATCAGGAAAGGGAACCAACTTTCCTTAAAAAAATCAATACATGTGTAGAAGCTAAATACAGAGGGGGAAAAGAAATGCCAACATTTCAAGAGGTATAAGACCTTTGTCTCTCAGCTTAAAGCAAAGATGAAAAGGAAGGCATTGGCCTTTGATTTCCTGACCACTTGTACTTCTATGTCTTTTCAGTTTGTAGAGTCAGAAATGGGCCACAAATAAGAGGAGGAGGCACAGTAGGTAGCAATGTTTAGTTGTCATGGCAACTGTGGCAGGTCCCAGGCTTCAGCCTATGGTAACGAGTGTTTTATAGTCTTCTGCAGAACTCGACACAATTAAACATTGGTTTAAGTGACTGCATTAGCCAAGTCGTTCCAAAGAATGAGTGAGCCAGTAGCTATAGCTGGCAGACAGAGAAGGGAAAATGTGCTCTGGGTTCTTAGTGAGTCACCACACAGACATAAGGGAGAGGGTGCCAGTTTTGCATGGACAGTGTGCCAGAGCCACAGCTCAGAGCAGGGTCAGGGTTTGAATAGGAGGTAAATTCTGCTCCCAGTTCTGTCAGATGAGTGGTTAGGATTCCTCCTACTGGTATCAAGGACTAAATTCTCTGCTTCTGAGGTTCTAGGTCTGGCCTCCAAAATGTACTAGCCTGCAATCCTGCATGGGTGCCTGAGCATCTAAAGCCCCACTCGGATGTTGCAAATTCACACCAGGAACGTGTTATTTGTATTCTCATTCACATCACAACTCAGCTGGGATTGCTTGGTCGTCCATTTTCTCCTGTGGCTTAACGTGCCACAGGATGCAGCCGCATCCTTCTGGTTTACTCACTATTGAATTCAAGGTGGAGTGTGGGAAATAGGTTTGCAGTATGAATGGTTGGGTCCACCATAGCTTTCTTATGGGGGAAAGAATGAGTTTGTTATGCTATGGTGACACACATACACTTTCCCATTTTGTTTCTCTGCTTGCCATAATAAACACCTTTGTTATTCCTGGATAATAACTTAACTAGACTTATTTACCAATGCTGGTTCATGGATCCCACCATTCATACCATATCTTATTTATGTTTATTTATGTGTGCCAGTCCAGAGGTCATCCTCCATGTTGGCCATTGGGAGCTGTGGACCTTGTCTTTCGAGATAGGGTCCTTTGCTGGAGCCTGGGACTCCTATAGTAGACTGGGTTGGCTGTCAGGTGTTGGGGGGAACCAGAGGGAGAAGGTGTGCATGCACTCAGAGACAAGCAGAAAAGGAAAGGGTCCACTCATGGACGTTTTATCAGTTGTAAGCCTCATGGATAAAAGTGAGGTAGTGAGAAAGGCCCTGGCTTAAAGGTACTGAAACTAAGATAAAGAAAATAAAATCAAATATTCTCTTTAGATCACATAGTACAAAAAGATTTAAATACTTTTTACAAGAACAAATGGCAATAACTCGTGAAAAGATGTCCTAGATCTTAATTCAAAAAGAAATGCAAATAAAAAATTATTTTCTTCTCTCCACTTCATCCCCATCAGAATAGCAATTATCAAGAAAATAGCAACAAATACCAACGAGATTGTAGAATGCTTATGCACAGTTGTTGGCAATGCAGTCATTCTGGAAATCAGTACCCAGGGTCTTCAAAAAAAAAAAAACCTAAAAATAAAAACACCATGCGATCCAGCTTTACTACTCCCGTGTATACACACGAAGTAATCAAAGCTAGCATACAACAGTGCTACTTGTGTTCCCTTGTTTATTTCAACTGCGCTCATAATAGCTAAACTATGGGATTAGCCCAGCTGCCCATTAACAGATATATCAGCAAAGAAAATGCAGTAAGCTCCAAGGAAGACTGAAATTATTTTTGTTTTGTTTTTGCAAGAAAACAGATGGAATTAGAGGTTATCACATGAAGTGAAACAAGCCAGACTCGAAATAAATACTGCAAGTTTCTCTTACAAACAGAATCTAGATTATTTTTTAAAAAGAATACAAAAGTAGAAACGTGACTATTAGAGAAAAGAGATAAGTATATAAAGGAGGGTAATACAACATAAATACTATAAGAGTACGTATATGAATGCATGAAAACATCAGAAAAAAAATCCATTATATTTTGTGTTGTCAATATTACTAGAAAATGAATAAGCAGTGTTCAACAAATGGGTCTGAGCACTGCTGAGGCCTAACTCTCATCTGCTACTACAAATGTCTTGAATGACGAATAATATTAAGAGAGAAGTCAAAGGAAACAAACACTTTCTGAGTCAAGTTGGTAGAAAGTGAGGCAGTCTTCAGAAGATAAGTCACGTGAGAATCAAGCAAAAATGACACTGAAAGTGAATAATTATGATAGTAATTCTTGCGAGACTCCAAGAATTTGTAGAACTCTTGGAGGTGACCATGAAATCCTCAAAAAATGTGAGACGATTGTATCTGTCTCAGCAGAAGGGGGTAACCTCAAGTCACAATTGAAATTCATGGCGTTACTTTTACATCTATGTACTTCCCCTCCCAGCTCCTGTATGTACAACCCTGGTCTTGAAGGCCATTACTCCTGAAAGGATGGGCACATCAGGAATGTGTACAAAGTGAAAAGCAACATGGTTTTATGTACATGAAAGGAGGAATAGAAGGATGAAAGTTAAGTGATAGATAGATAGATAGATAGATAGATAGATAGATAGATAGATGATAGATAGATAATTATGATGATAGATAACAGATAGATAGATGATAGATAGATAGATAGATAGATAGATAGATAGATAGATAGATAGATAGATAGATAGATAACAGATAATCAAGGTCCTTCTCAATAAGAGTGATCAAGAAAGATAGACAAAATGACGCTCTCAGTTCAATCTCACAAGACAACTAGAATCAGAGTGATTTCTTGAAATTGAAAGGTGTGGACAAATAAGTCAGGGAAGCTCAAAGCACAAGGGATCATCAAAGAAGGGGAAGACACCTGGGGCAAAGATAAAGAAGGACAGCTTCAGGGACAGACTGCAGATGGACTGCATATACCCCCTAAAAAGCATAGGGTGGTCAGAGGCAACAGGGGAGGACCTGGCCTGAAACTACAGTGTGGTACGCCTGATTCTGTGTGGTCTTACAGACAAATCAACACACATTTTCCAAGGGTCTCCAGGCCTTCATCTCCTGAGAGCCCATCTGGAAAGTTAATTACAGCATTCAGACTTGCAAACAATACTCTGCCCCATCCAGATCTCTGTGGAAGATTAGAGGTCACGAGGCCTGTAGTTCTGCCTTCTATTATTTACCAGACCTACTGAGCTTCAGCCCACTTTAAAAAAAAAAATTCTTCAAACCCAAGATTCCCACAGCTTCATTACACACAAAGTGCAGTCTTCAAGAGTAAATTAGATCACACATATGAACAGCAATGTCTTCCAGGTCAATGAATTAGCATGCCTCAATGGTGTGTGGCCAACACTTCTGTCAGGCCACCAAGGGAAGGGGAAAAAAAAACAAGTGTGACTAATTGCAATTAGAGAGAACAATGGCCCAGGAACACCCTTGGTGGGAGGGAGAAAACTGATGTTGAGAGTTTGCTCTCAAGAGAGTTAGTTTCTGCCCAGTCTCTGCCCTGTATCTGTCCTTCTGACTCTCCAGACCACTGTTTCTTGTGTTCTCCTCTGTGCTTGTGGGGCTATTTTTTTCCTTTCCTATGCTCACAAAGCTGCCTCTATGACATCCTGTGCACTCATTTCTGAACCCCAAACTGCCTTCCAAACAGTAGAAGAGAAGATGAACCTGGTAGCCTGTGTGAAGCAAACTATTTTAGGAATCCAAGCCATGTGTCCTCAAGTTCCTCTAGAAGTTGAAATTGTCGCACCATCACACAGCACTATGTAAAGAAAAGAAGACGTGCCAAGCAGAGCTTTATGGAACCTTGAGGTTCCATTTGTGGGAAGCCAGACAAAGCTGTGTGGAGATTTTCAAACTGGTGTCCCACTGCCTCAGAGCCTTGCTTCTTGCTCAGAGCCAAGTGGACTATCCAGCTAAATTGTCCCCTGTTTTCAGGAAGTTGCGACCACAGTGCTACAGTGTGTTGTATCATTAACAGTGTGCAACAGATATCTCTAATTATCCCAAGGCATGCAGTGCAATAAGATTGCACAGCCCTGTCTCTTGTTTGTTTCTCTTGTGATTACCTTTGTCCATAAAATATGAGAAATGTCATTTACAATCCAGGCAGGGATTTTTCAGAGTAGAGGCATGCTTTCTCACCGCAGTAAATCTTGTGTTTCACTGGCTAGAGGCAGTGGCCAGAGATGAGAAGCAGAACACCCTCCTCCTTGGCTTATCCACACCAGAAACACACTGGGAAAGGAAATACACCTGTCCACTTTCCAACCATTGAGATTTCTTGGGGGCTTTGATCCTGTACCATAAGCTGGTCTGTCTAACTGGCTCCACATGTTTCTTAGAATACAGACGTTTTTTCCTTTTCTTTTTCCTCCCAACTATCACAAATTATGCAGTCAAGTTTCCTAAATTTGAGGAACTCACAGGGCTTAATGCATCTGGAATACAAAGGATAAGCCTCACCTAAGAAAATCACCTTCAGGATCATGGCATTTACCCTGCCAGATGAGTATTTTAGTTGCTTTCCTGTTGCTGTGCTAAAACACCATGGATGAGAAAACTTATAAAAGAAAACATTTGATTGGGATTATAGTTTCAGAGAGTGTGAGTCCATGATTGTGGAGCAAGCACATGGCATGGGAAGCCGAGGAAGCCATGAACATGTGAAGTCCTGAGTGAATGTATGTGTTTGACATAAGCTCATATGTGAAGGACCCTCACCTCAGACTCAGGACATTAGCAAAGCCTCTACCCTTGAGTGAGAATAAGAAGGATGATAAAGCCTTTCTCTGGCCGTGTACTATGTTGAGAGTGTGCAAAAAAAATTCACCATAAGTCTCTCACTCTTCTTCTTGAAATTTATGGCCTAAAAACCATTCCCTTTACAAAGACTGCTTCTACGGATATTAGCTAAACCTGCACCCTCAATTCAGCCATATAACATAAACCCTACCTCTTTGTTCAGCTGTTTGCAATAATTGTACCTCCCTATTTGTGCAATAATTGTGTACCCCCCTGAGTTACGGGGATGCTGCAGTTTCTCGATCAGAGTCCTGTCTACTCAATCCCAGGTGTGTGTGTGTGTGTGTGTGTGTGTGTGTGTGTGTGTGTGTGCATGTGTGTGCGTGTTTGTCCTTTTCCCACTCCAATAAGGTCCATTAGTATGGTGGCAGGAATAAATGAGAGGTCACATATTTCCAAGTAACAGTTAAAGAAAGTATACCAGGGATGGTGAGAGGCTGTTAAAACTTTAAGCTTGCTTCCAGTGACTTACCTCCTCCAACATGGCCATACTTCCTAGTCCTTCTCAAATAGCCACCAACTGAGAATGAGGTATTCAAACACTTGAAATCTGTGCAAGACACCAAATCACTACATTAAACTCCCTGACCCCTATAGTGTCATGGTCATATCATAAAGAAATATGTATTCAGGCCAACTTTGAATGTCTTCATGGTCTTTCACAGTCTCAACACTTTATAACGTCCAAAGACTTTTCTGAGAATCAAGGCAATTTCTTAACTATAGCCCCCTACACAAATCAAAAGGCAAATGACATACTCCCAACTTACAATGGCACAGAATATACATTGCCATTCTAAAGGAAAAATCAGGGCATTATGAAAAAAGACCAAAACCTAACAGGTCAAACTATAAATACTATAGTATAGTTCTATGTTCAAGGTCAAAGGCCTAGCTATCTCTGCCCTTCTAGCTCTGTTGCCTGAAAGGCCTAGCTCTGTCTTGGACTAGTCTCATTCTTTGTGTAGAGCTCTTCTTAGTTACACATTTCACAACTCTAGTATGTCCAACATTTTGGGATGTCTAACTCAGTCCAAGTATCATTCAGTGGCATCTGAGGGCCTCTGGCCCTCTCAAGGTCTTCATGCAGGGACTCCCCTGCCACACATTATCTGGCCTCAGAAGTTCTTCTTAACTACAGAGAAAGATTCTATAACCTCTTTAATCATGTATTCTTTGTGACTCTAAAGCCAGAACTGTGTTTACAATGCTTCCAAGTTTGGCTCTCCACTTGGCATGGAGCCTGGCCCCATATTTACAGTGGCTTTCTTTTGTTTTTTTTTTTTTTTGGAACAATTGGAAGGTTGAATGGATGACATCTTGCTCTTAGGGAGTCCCTCCCTTTAGTTCATGTTTCTTTATTATATATGTGTATGTGTGGAGCAAGTACGCATGTGCATGTGTTTTGGGGGGTACATATATACATATGTGGAAACCTTAAGTTGACTTTGAGTATCTTTCTTGATTGTTTTCCATCTTACATATTGAGGGAGGCTTTCTCCCTAAAGCCACAGTTCACTGTTTTAGCTGGTCTGCTAGGACAAAGGGGTATGAGGATGCCCTGTCTCTGCCTTCTATGTGCTGTGACCACCTTCCCACCAAGCTCCAACTTGGGTTCCTGTATGGCAAGTGCTGGCTGGCTGAGCCATCTCATGTAGCCTACTGTAGTATCTTTTCATCTTCATATTTTAATTCAAGCTACTGAAGATGGATGTTTCAGGTGAATGCTTACAATCAAGACATAAGAGGGGGTTAGGAGTGGTCCTGGCTGTATTCCTTACCTTCTACAAATGTAAAACCATTAAGCAAATGCACCCCTAGAAAATCCCAACTGTAGCTCAATAACCAATAGTTCACCAAATATCTACCTCAGTCTGTAAGATCATAATGAGGTGTGAGGGAGCTGTACTTTATCCGGAGAGCTTTCTTTATAAGCCCAAAGTATTCTGATAATTCCGTGTATAATATTTTTGCATTATACTTCTATAAATTGTCATGATTATGATGTCTTAGCATTGCAACAGAAAAGTAACTAAGACCGAGCCTTGTTTTTTAAGAGTGACACTGTCAGGCACTGTTTGGGAACCTGGTATTGTCTCCTGTTCTGGAACAATCTCAGCCATAGACACTGTTTTCATCCCAGAGGCTGAAGCCCATGGGCTTCTTCAGAATTTCTGAATTTACCAGTAAAAAGGCTACAGTGTCCATACACAAAAGCCTCACATGTTCTGGAAGAGGTCTGTGATGCGTCATATTTTACACTTGGACTAGGAGTTCTTTCTGACCCTGTGCTTTCCTTCTACTTCAGGCTGATTGTCTTGAAGTCCACGGCTTCAAAGTAGTAAATCCCAGAGCCTCACCTGCATCTTGAAATCTGTTATGGTGGATAGATTTATATTAAACATTCTAATGACTCTATGACTCTTAATGTAATGTTTTGTTTGAGTCAAAGAGTCATGGGACATATTTTAGAAGTCAAAAAAGAAAAAGAAAGAAAGAAAGAAAGAAAGAAAGAGGAGATTTCACAGAGTTGAAAAATGGCAATCCTCTTCACTACTTTGGCTCTCTGCTCTCCAGAAGCACCCTTGGAGTATGCTCTCCTTTGCTTGCCCTGTGTAGCTCACAAATGTATATACATATACTCATGTGTATGCACTTATTGCTCTATTGCACTATGGATGATAGAGGGGTAAAACTAATTATATCTGGGTCAACATCTGGTTTTCATTATATGTTGGATGCTGCATCAGAAAAAAAAAAGGAATTCCAAGATGAAATTGCACTCTTATCTCAGCCGTGCTCTCTTCCTCTGATCACACACTTAAGAGCATCACAGGGGAGCATATATGCATGTTCACTTAGATGGGTCGCAATGCAGGACAATTTCACATTGTTCTGTAACTTGTTTTTTTCTTTTACATCCTAAAATTATTTGTCCTATGTCTGAACTTTCCATCACCTTATCCTCAGAGAGAATCACAACACGGCTGCTCTTATGATATATGAAGCCATTCCTATGCTGATCAATAAAAGCACTTAAAATTCATCTATTTTGCATATATGTATATACATGTATATATATGTATCACATATCATATATATATATATATATATATGATATGACTAATTTCATGAAGTGGGAGCTAAAGAACATACATTTTTGCTTTTCACTGATAGCACCAAATAACTTTAAGAAGACCTTAACAGTTTCTTTCTACCCTGTATAAAAGACTCTAAGATTCATCAGTTTCCTCAGCACTGAAGAATAAATAAGAAGAAAACAGGTGTGTTAAATATACATTGGTTCTTTCATGTCCAATTAGTGAAGCCACATTTCAAATTCTACTTCCTGTTGAAAATTTAAATAAATGAAAACCTATATATAATCAGCATACATCAAAGGTTAATTGGGATTATACTTGTGTTCATTATATTGATGAACAAGCTCCTCTAACAAAGAGAAGCAAAAATTCTAATGGGTTAACTAATCTTGTCTTTGTCTGTTTCAAGACAAGGCTGACCAAAATGACCTCAAACTCACAATCCTCCTGCCTCAGCCACCCAAAGGCTTGACTCTAAGGTGAGTCCTACCACTCCTGGATGGCTCAATGAACCTTGGAATTTGATCTTTTCCCACATAACAGAACTGAAATGCATAGATTGAATAGATAAGGCAGATCTGTGACATGTAGTAACACAGAGATTCAGAGTCTTTCAACCTGGGTGTTTGTTTGTTTGTTTTTGTTTTGTTTAAACTCTGAAACACAAAGCTATATCCGAGAAGAATCTTGAGGACTTTTGTCTAAGTTTAATATCCAGACTCTGATATTTCACTTCTGCTCCCATTCTATGAATAAGAACTTAGTCAGTTAGCTACAAGGGAGGCTGAAAGGTAGCATCTAGCTCACAGATCCATGTCCAACTACAACTCTGTTTCCAGGAGGAAAGGCAGAACAAATTTGAGTGTAACCACCAGTCTCACTAATTAAACACCCAAATATCACAGTGTGGTTCTGACTATCATTCCAAAATTAAGATGATGGCATTTCTTAAAGTCAAATCAAGAAGATAAAATTGCTGTTTTTAAAAGTTTTTTAATGAGCTGCAAAGATGACACAACAGTTAAGAGATGTGGTTCTCAACCTGTGGGTCATAACTCTTTTGGGGTTCCCTATGGGATACCCTGCATAACAGATATTTACATTATGATTCATAACCATAGCAAAATTATAGTTATTAAGTGGCAACAAAATAGTTTTATGGTTGGGAGATCACCACAATCTGAGGAACTGTATCAAAGGGTCTCAGTATTAGGAAGGTTGAGAACCACTGGTTAAGAGCATGTGTTACTCTTACAGGAATCCTGAGTTTGGTTCCCAGAGCTCACATTGGACAGCTGGCAACTGCCTGTAACTCCACTTCCAAGGAGATCTGATGCTTCTGTCCTCTTTCACTGGCATCTGCAGGCATGTGCCCCCCCCCCCACATAATATTAAAAAATAAAATCATAAAAGATACTTATTAAATTATATAGAACTCTCCCAACAAAGTTTCTCAATTGTGTTTACCCCTATTTCAGGCACCGCTGACTAATCAAATAACTAGTCAACACTCCTAAGCTGTGTGAATATCCTCTGAAAATGGCAATGACTTAGAACAAAGTTGTCGTGACAGCCTAATGATCAGGCCTCTTTCTCTAATTTGTATCAGCTCCATCTTCTGATTTTTCAACTTTTCAAAAAGGCTAAACAAAAACAAATTTGTGATTGCTTAAGATTTTGAAATCAAGAACACATAAGCTTAAGAAGGGCCTGGCATCTATAAATAAAATTAACCAAATATGTGCTCAGCAGTCAGGAGAAGTCAATTCCAAAACCTGGGATGGAGAATAGAGAAAGCCATAATCTTCTGAGTTGGATGTCAGCCTGGACTATAAGACATGCCTAACTCCTGTCTTGTTGGCACAATGAATGCATTTAACTAAAGGCACACAAAGGGGCCTTTATTGTTTTCTGGAAGATGATAAGACCAGCCGAATAGTTTAATGCCTTTTTTGGCACTGGGAGATGGAGCATTGGCAAGTCAAAGGGAGTAATAAAATGGCCATGTGAAACAGACACTTTAGAAATATAGTAATGACAGAAATCTAAGAAATAAATGTGAACAAGATTCAATGCTGGAGATGTTCGCATAGCTTCGGCCCTGCTGTCCCTCTCTCCTGAGGCTGGGGCGATCCTGTCAGACGAGCAGAGTGCCCAGCATTAAATGCCAGTCAAGGTAATGTCAGGAGTTCAGCCTGCAGCCTACCTAGTTCTGCTCATATAAACATAGTAGTCTGTGGAATGCATGCGTGAGCCAAGGATTGTATAAAAGGTGACACAATGACTGATTACTCAACATGGAACAGAGAGGTGCACGTAGTTTAACTCGACCAGCTAGGTTCTGTAAGCACAGTCATAAATAATAAGTTAATGCCATATTTAAAAAACCAAACAAAGGATGAAATGAATGGGCAGCTTCATTAACATGAACGTCTAAGAGTTTGGTGCTTTAGAGCAACTTTGCTCATTTTCCTGGAGATGATTGCACATCTCCTCCAGAGCCCTGCAGTGGGTCTGCGCTGATTGGACTCCCCCATCAGTGGTTCTCAACCTTCGTGATGCTGCAGCCCTTTCATATAGTCCTTCATGTTCATAGTGACCCTCATTATTTTTATTAATATTTCTTAACTGTAATTTTGCTACTGTTATGAATTATAATGTAAATATCAGATAGGCAGACTACCTGATATGTGACCTCAGTGCCATTAGACCCTTAAAGGGGTTGAGACCCACAGGATGAGAAATATTGCTCTTCCGTGATCACAAAAGGCCACATATCTAGGGTTCCTACCTACAGATAGTATTTACTGCTGCTGTTAGCTTATTATATTTTTCTTGCTAAGGTTTGACTCCAAAACTTCCTTTCACTTGTTTTTTCCCCCCTCTCAGCTGTCCATCACTTACCTATCACCATGGACCCATTAGTTATTTAATAAGAAAAACTATATAAAAAGATAATTATGCCCAGGCCAACTGTCTGTTGTAGGGCTTGGCTTAATCATCTTGTCATATCAGCCCAGCTCTTTAGACTGTTGATAGATCACAACAGAATGATGCCCCCTGGGTTCTAGTAGGCCTTTGGTATTGGTGCTGAGAATCAGTATTCAACTGGACAATCCCATATGCACATGGGACTCAGTCCACACCGTAGCCCAGGTGGCTGGTTTTGGAAGGCAGCCCATGATCCTGCAGAGACACCTGTTCATCTGACACACCCCTTCCTGAACATAAAAGCTCTGTTTCCTTTGAAACACAAACTAAAGGTCATTCAGCTCTTGCCTTTAACATCAGCTGATGATTAAAGCAGACACTTCAATTAATGAAATGGATTAAAGGCACAATATTGATATTCAGGCATATGTTCTGTGTGTCATGAGAGAAAGAAAGTAAGTGTCTGGGATCTAAAAGGTCAATGATCATTGAATTTTACATGTTTTACTTAAATAGTCACACGACAATGTTTATGGAGCCTCATGGATGACTCCATCATAGCCCACCTAAATACATTGATTTACTGTATTATGTATATATCTTTTGGGCTGCAAAGACTCTGAAGCACTCCAAATAAGTGTGTATACAACACTAAAAGAATTCCTGTTCTTTTACAAAAGTCATCCACACTCTGACTCTCAGAGACATGTTAATGGTCAAATTAATAAAACAATTTTGGATCTTTTGCCCAACACTTCAGATCAAAGTGGATTTTTTTTCTTCTTCTTAGTTTAAAAGAAATAATAAAGCATAAAAGGAATTTGTCATTTTGAAGTACATTTGGTAACTTCCTGTTTTCTCCATGCCTTTTGTGACCTTTGTCACCTGAGATTATGTCTTTTCCTATGAACACACGGAATGCACTGTCCTCACGTTCACCATGTCTTTGATATTCGATCTAAGGAGCATTTGTCAGTCCCTAACCCACTAGACCTCAATCTACATAGTATCAGGCTATACTAGAAGGAAGAATAAACACTGAGAAATTCAGGTCCCTGCACAAGCAGAGTTGATATCGACTAGGAGAGTTGACTGTGAAACAAAGAAATAATTCTGTGAAAAATAGCTGCAACTAATGCTACAAGGAATAAATATAGTCTGTAATGAAGAACTAAGGTTAGAAATGTAATTTAGCTAACAATGTCAGGAAGATTCTTCAAGAAAGTGATTTTAAGTTTAATATTTAGACCATTTTTATTTACTAAAAAATGATGAGGGTAACATCTTCCATCCAATCAATCAATCAAAAACATGAACTCACCAGTATGTTCACAGATGTAGGCCACAATGAAGTTAATGTGTAAAATTTTCATGACTTTTTGCTTGTTTGTTTTGTGTGTGCATGGGCATCCCCATGCCACGGTGCACAGGTGGAAGTCAGAGGACAACTTGAAGAAGCAGGTTTTCTCCTTCTACCATGTGGGTTCCAGGGATTGAACTCATCTCATCAGGCTTGGTGCCATCTCACTAGCCTGAAAGCCAACCTTTACAAATAATAATCCTGGATGAGAAAAGAGGTCCAGGCACTTCCAGTTCATGGAAGTTAATACTTGGTTAGCATAGCTTTAATGTCTACTGTATTCTGACTTATAACACTCCTGGAAACATCCATCCACACATGAACTACCGGATATGGTAACTCCCCCCCCCCAAACTTTGCTTTCTGTACTTTCAGTTACCCAAGCATCAACTGTGGTCTGAAAATGTTCAATGGGGATTTCCAGAAATAAACAATTCATAAGTTCAAAATAAGCTGTGACAGTGTATTATTGTAGCTATTCCATTTTATAATTATTATTGTTCATCTTTTACCAGACTTTATTTATAAATCAAACACTATAAAATATGATGATTAAAACAAACACCTCAAATAATGAAAATTCCTTTTAAAGACATGTTTAGGCATGTGTCTTATGTGTCAGTGAGCATCTGGGACCTGAAGGATCAATCTTCATCCAACTTAAATGTTCTATTCAAATATCCACACAAAAATTTCTATGCTGACTCTTCAATGTATCCACATAGCCAACCTGAATGCATTGCTTTATAACTTAGGGTTATAGAAAAAAATAAAGCACATAATAGATTTGACACTATATGTGTTTGGGGGCACCTGTGGAGCAATTTACAAGAAAAGATAGCTTGTGTATACAAGGGGACTACTATACTAGGCCATGCTATTGCTACATAAATGGTATATTAAATTATTATACCACTTTGCTTCTTTAATAGGTATATAGGCGTGAGCAGATATATGTCTAGATATGTAAATTAGATATATATGTGTACAAATACACACATATATGTGTATGTCATTTGAAATAACACATATAAAGAACTTAAAATTAAGAAAGCATTCTGAGGTGTTAACTAATTTTTGTTCACCAATCTGCCATTTCTTTATCTTATAATGACATTTAAAATAAAAAATTCAAAGCATCCATGATTACCTACTACACATTAGGCATTGTGCTATGGACTTTAACTGCCTATTCTCTGCTCTCTGTAATAATATAAGTTAATCTGTATTACACTGAATTGTAACGATGACATAATTTAGCTCCCAATTTGGAACAGTAGCCATTGAGGCTGGCCTTAACTGAGACACTCTGGTCTCCGCCTGTCTCAGAAGATCTCAGCTGTATAAACTGAGCATGGTGTGCGATATTAAATAGGTTCTGTGCACAATGAGGCTGATTTCAGGTGATGTAGGGTGCACGAAATGTCAGTGCCTCCTTCCACTGTGTCTCTGATTCTTCAGGGTGGCAGCTTCAAGCTTACTCACATGTCAGACAGAAATGATACGTGAGTAGAACGCCAGAAACTCTTAAAAGACCAGTTCAGAAAGCACAACTCCCTACCCGCTACCTTCACCCTACCACCTCAGGATACACCACCTCACTCTTACCACAGTAGACAGGCCTGAGCCAGTCACACAGGAGTCTGAGCTTGGTGAGTAAAGGAATGGAGTCTTTGCGATGAGAGCATCTTTGAGGTCACGTTTCAAGATGATTAGAAAAGTAGACCAATAGGCATTTTTTCACAAGGTGTCATGAAGAAGTAATATGATTGGTTCCCATTGTACAAATGAGAGACCCAGAAAGAAAGTAGCAGGCAGTGTCCAGCATAAAACAGATAATCAATGTTATAATAAAAAATTTAAGCTATGGATTGAACAATTAGTATGTATTTAGATGGAGCTTTGATTTGGGCTTGAATTGCCTGTGTCCATGAACTGATCCCTTCCTATTTTACTAGCTCCTAAATGTAAACGTAAGCAGGAAACAAAGATCGAGAAATAGCAATTCAGTGCCATCAGAATCTGACTATGCAGAACCAGCTTCTCTGTTGCTGGCCTCCATAGCTCTACGTGGGATGCAGAGGCTCTAAGACACGTACAATAGTGTCCCCAGATGATGACCTAGAAGAGTTTCCAGCCTGTAGAGCTGAGAAAATCCAAACAGACTTCAAGTCTTCCCAAGTTAGAGTACAGAAAAATAAAAACACAAACAAACAAACAAGCAAAGCCAAGATAGCTACAGTTTGTGGCCGAAAGTTCTGAAAGGGACTATTTGTATAGAACTAAACGTAATAGCTAGAATTCCAGCACTTGGAGGCAGAGGCAGGAGGATGGCAAGTTCAAACGAAATAAACACACAGGAAGTTGTACAAAAAGAAATCTCTGAATGACTATATGAAGCGTACCTTTGTGTTTTAGATACACCAATCTGTGAGTACATTAAAAAAAAAAAATCTCACTCAAGTCCAAGGCAATAATCACTGAAAGGCCCATGTGGGTGGGAACCAAGAGCTGCTACGTGGACTTAGGCCCACTTAACAGAAGGGAAGACACACACCTAGGACCACAAACCCCACCAGAGATTCAGGAATAGTGACGTCATGGATCTTAGAAGAGAATCTACTACCACCTCTATTCTAGACCAGCATAAATCCTTACTGCATCCTAAATTTTATCCTTATAAAGTGTGGCTCTCCCCACTCACAAAAGAAGCTGATCTTTACAGCAGATGGAGGAGATCACACAAGGCTATCACTGGACAAAAATGCAGAGATCAATGGACACTAGGAAGCCTTGTCCAAGTAGCTACCTCTGCAGCACAGCCCCTGCATCTATGGCTCAGGACACCACATGAAAGAGAGGGCAGAAAGATTGTAAGAGCCTGTCTCTGAGAAATGGCTGATTAAAGGAGACTGGAACAATGACAATATCAATAGACATGTTAACACAGGAAATGTATTATACATATATGTGTATGTGTGTTTATTTTTAAGGGAAAGCTCTAGAAAGAAAAAAATGAGGACAGAAATAGAATCTCCAAAAAAATAATTAGATACTGAAAAGAGTAAATATGGAAAAGGCAAATTGGTAAATTGATGATATTTTTCTTACTGGTGAAGCTCTTTAAGAAAATTTGCTACAAAATCAATAATAATGCATGGGGGTTGTAATAAAATAAAAATCTCTAAACAGGATATGAAAATGCTAGGAGGAGGAAGATAAAAAAATGCTTTTATAATAGTCATATTTTGGGGCCATAAATGTGACAATAAATGTTATTAAGAGACAAAATTAATATAAAATATATTTCTTGATCTCAATATAACAAAAGTCAAAATTAATAACAAGACTAATTTTTTAAAGTCCCCAAATGTTTGGAAATTTATAAAACATGTCTCTAAATAACTGAAGGGCCCCTGGGCCCAAATCTGCCTATCGTAATGTTCTTCTTGTAGGTTTCTAGGACCCTCTGGATCCTTCTACTTTGCTATTCTCCCACGTTTCTGTCATCTAGAGTCCCAGTAGGATGTCCGCTCAAACTATGTCACCAGCCAAGGATAATACAGGCCGTAAACTTCAAACCCCTACCCAGATCTAGCCAATGGACAGGACATTCTCCACAGTTGAGTGGAGAGTGGGGTCTGACTTTCACACATACTCTGGTGCCTCATATTTGACCACG
Organism: Acomys minous; assembly: GCF_964271855.1. NCBI lineage: Eukaryota > Metazoa > Chordata > Mammalia > Rodentia > Muridae > Acomys > Acomys minous. Next base: position 36,959,670 of record NC_140495.1, read on the forward strand.
TCCCCTGGAGGGGGAGACCTGGTGGCACTCAGAGGAAGGACAGCAGGCTACCAAGAAGAGACTTGATACCCTATGAGCATATACAGGGGGTGGAAGTCCCCCTCAGGCATAGTCATAGGGGAGGGGAGTAAGGGGGAAATGGGAGGGAGGGAGGAATGGGAGGATACAAGGGATGGGATAACCATTGAGATGTAACAAGAATAAATTAATAATAAAAAATAACTAAAGGACCAAAGAAGAAACCACAAAGAAAATTTTAAAACATTTAATTTAATTAAAATTAAAATACAGCAGAGTAACCTTCATGGGTTGCAGCTAACAAAATTATTAAAGGAAAATTCATAGCATTATACTCCTATTCAATAAAAGTTCTCAAATCAATTGTCTAAGATTACACCTCAATAATCTTGATTATATCTTAATAATCTTTAAAGAGGTACAGTAAGCTGAAATTAAGTAGAAATGTGTGGTCATACATGTTGGAGGAGACAGAAACACAATAGCATAAAAGCAAATGAAGATGAGCTCTCCATTACAAATATGACTGCATCCGGCCCATAGAGCACACTGAGTGCCTTCTACTCAAGTGTTATCAAGTCGCCTTCATGCAGCATCGTCACTAATTACCAAGAGGTACTCTTAAATAAATCTCTCCTTTTTTTGTCTTTGTTTTTAAGAGAAAATTACATTTTCTTCCCTTTTTAAAAGAAAAGCCAGCACAACTAAAGAAGCCTGTATTCCCTGCTAGACTGAGAAGTAGAGCAGGAGTTCTCTGTGGGATACCGCTGTGCTAAGTATGGTTTGGCAGGAAAAGGCTGAGCCCATTGGGAAAGTGTAGGTAATGCCTTCCTTTGCCTGTAAAGTCTAAAATGAAACAGATTGGTTTTGCCTTCCCTCTGAAAGCAACATTTTTCTCTCAATCTTCATGTGCGCTATTAAAGTGTCTCACTTCGAAAACTGTTTGGATGGATCATTATACCACTTAAAAGACACTGCATCAGTTACCAAGAAGAGACTTGATACCCTATGATCATATAGAGGGGGAGGGTAATCCCCCTCAGGAACAGTCATAGGGGAGGGGAATAAGGGGAAATTGGGAGGGAGGGAAGAATGGGAGGATACAAGGGATGGGATAACCATTGAGATGTAACAAGAATAAATTAATAAAGGAGAAAAAAATCTAAAAAAAAAAAGACACTGCATCATAAGAAAATTGAAAAAAGAAAAAAAGGAAGGAAAGAAGGAGATAGAAAGAAAGAAAGAAAGAAAGAAAGAAAGAAAGAAAGAAAGAAAGAAAAAGAAAGCCCTTACACTATCAAGCATCCTTCATGGACACTCGTAGTAAGATAGTCAGCTTTCTTAGGTTTCATTGTCATCAGCTGCTAAGTGACTGAGCACCCAAAGCTGCTGGGTCCTCCTTGAGAACAAAAAAGCCTGTCCCCACACACGCTATTTTAAGATCCTCTGTGTATGCTTGTGAAATGTTTTGATTTTCAGACGCTCCAGCTGGAAGCCTCCACTGACCACAGAGTGGTTCGCTCTAAAAAATGCTGTCAAGAGCAAATTCCTTGAATCTATATTCCTTCAGTCGACAGGACCAAGTTGTTATGATTCTCTCAGTGATGTGCGGCAGCTGTATCTGTACCAGCTCATAACCAGAGGAAACTCACGCAGCTCGGTGGTTGCGCAGTGTATACTTAACCATTGAGTAAGTTGAGCATTTTGGTCATGAATTCCAGTGTGGCCTAGGAATGTTAGATGTCTCTTTTTCCAAATCCGTGGGATATATACACCACTTGAGTCCTTACACTGGGCTTACTCATTATTTCCCATGTATTTGAAGAACGTTCCATGTGTGGCGAGTTGGTAAGCTCATCACTGGCTTCCTCCAAGCTGTCCTTCATTAAGTTCTGTATTAGCGGGTTGCTCCATTTCTTCAGTCTGGGAAAAGTCTTTTTCCAGACAGCCATGTGTAATTCTGGCTATTCTTTTTCTTTGCACAAATACAATCTAATTAGGAATAAACACTACAGGGATCCATCCTCACGCAACAGCATCCCATGAAGGAAGACAGCAGTGAGCTTCTGCGGCTTCCCACTCCAGATACCATGGAGCCATTTAGGACTCAGCCTTAAGCCACTTGGTTATGAAGCTCTCTCCAGCCACAAATCCAGCACATCCTTTGCTAAATAACCGAATAGCTTCCAGCATCCCCAGACATTTTGTGAACTTACTGTAAACAGTGTTGGTTATACAGCTTCTAGTCAACAACTCCCTATTTCAAAGAGGACATTCACGCAAATCATGGCGCCTTCTCCAGAACAAACTTTTCCTATTAGCAAGAAAGAAACAGGAGATATGCCGCCTTAAAATGTGCCATCCTGTTGAACACAGCAAGGAATGTGCCCAGTAGCTCCTCCTGCTGCTACTTGTTGGCATAATACAAAGCTCTCTCAGACCCTTACAATTGCCTGAACCATGAGGCGAGGTTATTACATACAACTGAACCATGAGGAGAGGTTACTACATACAACTAAACCAGGAGGAGAGGTTATTACATACACCTGAACCATGAAGACAGGTTATTACATACAGCTGAACCATGAGGACAGGTTATTACATACACCTGAGCCATGAGAAGAGGTTATTACATACAACTAAACCATGAGGAGAGGTTATTATATACAACGGAATGAAGAGGTGAGGTTATTACATACACCTGAACCATGAGGAGAAGTTATTACATATAGATAAACAAGTAGGCAAAGTTTGTGATATTCAGCTAAATCAAAGAGACAGGTTTAGTTAGTCTTGCTGGGACCAGTCTCTGTCAGAGAGTAGTCCTTAAGCCAGAAACACCCAGGGAGAAAGCTATGGTAGACATTTTCTGCATGTACTGTCAACAACCAAACATGGACCAGAGGGAAGGTTTTGACCTTTCCCTGGGAAGAAGGCTTTGTCATAATCTACACAGGTATGAGCCTCTGGGGTTCTTGACATGGGCGTGCCCATGTCAACAGCATACATTTTCTCAGGTCTTCACTCATCAAGGGCTTCCTCCAATTCCCTACACCGGTGGCCCAAGGCTATGCTAACAAGGAACTGTATTTCTGTCCTTCCCTTCTAAAAAGGTACTATTTGCAAGATCACTTAAGTGTTAGTCACTGTGCAATACCAATCTATGCTCGAGCATGGGAAATTGCACCATAAAGAATGAAACACGGCATGAGGAAGGGGTATGCATGAAGAAAGCGGGTGAGTGATTGGTTCTGAAGCAATTTAGCTGCCACAGGAATCAGGAAACACTGGTGGCAGCAGATGCTCGAATGCCAATGGTTTCACAACATTCTGTATGTTTGCTCATATTACTGAAGGGTCATGTGATACTAGCAGGTTAGAATTACTTTTTAATGCCTCTGGAAATTTTTTAGCATAAAATAAGAATAGAATTAGCACAGCCAATTAAAAGCAATCATAAGGGCCGTACGCTAGCAAACTCTCTGCTGAAAAATGCATTCTTCTTAAAAGATAAGCAGAGACAAGTTTACCACAGGATTTCAACAATGCTAAGTGACTGGGTTGCCATAGCAGAGACTAAGATGGTTCTGAGGGAAAATTAGAGTAAGCTGGGCACCTCAGAGGGATGCCGAAGACATAGGTTTTAGAGTCAGAGGCCCCAAAACATAAGGAACAATTAGGATATGAACGTTAATTACAGCACTACTCCACGACAAATAAACCCAACATATTTCAGAGATCAAGAAAGTGAGTTATTTCTCTGCCCTTTGACTATGAAACACGTTTCTCTTTCACCTAGTCATCCAGGGAAACGTAACCCACTGTTGTCGCATCACAACCCCTACAGCAGGAGGAGGAACATGAGCAACAGACAAGGAGCATGTTTTAGGACCTACCTAGGTCTGCAGCCAACTCGGTTTGGTTCTTTGGTAAATGTTGATTATATGGAAATACCCAACTTCACAGAGAACTTTAAAATAACTAAATGTTGGGTGATGTGTAGAGAGCTTTGTGGAAAAGTGGGAGGAAGGAGAAAAGGACCTGGAGGTAACAGGAGCTCCACAAAAAGACCAACAGAGCCAACTAACCAGGGCTCAGAGGGTCTGGCTGAGCCAGAAACACCAACCAAAGTCTGGATCTAGGCCCCCTGCACAAATGTAGCCGATGGGCAGCTTGGGCTTCATGTGGGTCCTCTAGTAAGTGGAGCAGGGGCTGTCCCTGACATGGACTCTGTTGCCAGCTTTTTGATCACTTCTCCCTGGTGGAACTGCCTTGCCAGGCCACAATGGAAGAGTCCTGATGTGATTTGATGAGCTGGGGGGTGGGGGTATGGGGAGGGGGGCTCTCCTTACCTGAGGAATAGAGGAGGGTGATGAAGGGAAATGGAGAGGGGTGGGACTGGGAGGAGAGGAGAGATGGTGGCTACGACCCGGATGTAAAGTGAACAAATAAACAAACTAAAAATATAAACTTTGTCTAGCTGGTCTAAGAGAATGGTAAAACAGATGAAGCAACAAGTAGTCACTGTCCAGGAGACTACAATATAAGTTACAGGGAAAAAAATACATATATAATAGCCCAGGGACAATAAATGAGTGATATAAGGAAGGATGGAATGGACATTAACAGCTATAAAGAGTGACAATGAAAGAGCAGAACGTGACTGTGATGAGCGGCACTTTCCCATGACACTGAAGAAATGTCACGGGGCCAGGAAGCAATAAAAGAGAGGGGATCAGAGAACTGAGGAAGGATAATGTGTGGGTATGGATAGGCAGTATGGTGTTCTTGAGGGTTTGTGGGGGTAGGGTTTCTGTTTTGTGCTGTGTGTGTGTGTGTGTGTGTGTGTGTGTGTGTGTGTGTGTCTGTCTGTCTGTCTGTCTGTCTGTGTATCTGTGTGTGTGTGTTGTAACGTGCTGTGATATATCTAGTGTATGGGAAAGTGTATACAGGTATGGGAGCCCATGTCTGCCGTGGAGGCTAAGGGAGGACATGGATGTCCTGATCTATGACACTTCAGCTCTTTACCTGGAGACAGGGTCTCATTGAACCTGGAGCAGGTCACCAACAGCAAGTCCAGTGATCATTGAGGAAGGGTGTTTTTATCTGTTGCTTGAAAAATACTTCAAAAGTAGAAAACAAACCAAATATGGAAAATAACAATGCATAACTAAATTAAAGCAGAAGATACAAGTAGGCAACCACAGCCAAAAGTAAACTCAATTTAAAAAAAAAATACCTATGCCTAACAAGTCATAGAATTATTTTAGAATATGAAGGAAAAATATAAGCAAGATCTTCAAGCATGCATACAAGGGGGCAAGTGAACAATGGATTATAAACAAAGAAAAAAATGTCACCCTAACAACCATTTTTTCCTCTACAATGTGATATGGGAACAGATATTGTGATAACACTTTATTACGGTAACACTCTATTTATTGTGGGAGGATTGAAGAAAAATTTTACAAGAGTCAAGTAACAGTGCTGAAGGGATGGCTCAGAGGTTAAGAGAGCTTGGTCCTGGTTCAGTTCTTAGACTCCAGATGATGGCTCACAACCAACTGTAACCCTAGTACCAGGTGACCTAATGAGCCCCTCGGGTCATTCAGGCATCTGCATGCATGTGATGTTCACACATACGCTCAGGCACCCATATGTAAGCATAACATAAAACTCAAACGATTTTAAAAAAACAACTTATTACTCATATAATAAAATCATCAGATTCAAAAATATTTGACTCAAGCAAAACCTCACAAAAGGAAGTACCAAAAATAAAATTTCCCTATGTGTTGTATAGCTTAATGATTTGCTAAGATGGCAGAGCTTACTACAAGGTTGTTATCATAGCTAACTAGCCATGGTAATCATCATCACCATCACCACCACCACCACCACCACCACCACCATCATCATCATTATCACCATTATCATCACAATCAGCCCCATCATCGTCACCATCACTATCATCATCATAAAGGGTAAGAGGAAATTTTAGAGATGATGGCTATTACACCAACACTTTCAGAAATAAGTAGTTATATCCAAACTTACCATATTAGCACAATAAAAATGTACCCAAAACGTAATTTGGAATATTAGTCGTATGTGAAGGCTTTGATGCTTTAAGCAAAAAGAAACCTCCAAAATTTCTCACTTCACTTCATACTCTACAGGAAAGGGAATAAATGAATGTTCTCAAGAACTTCGTGCCTAAAAATAAACATTAACACTTGATGCATAGAATAATTTTAACGTGAATGTTTATAGTATTGAATGCAAATGTGAAAAAAATAATTATTAAACTTTAGTAGTAGAAGATGGTTACAGGGATATGAAACAAGTTGAAATACAAATAACTATGTTTGACCTTGACAGAAAAAACACTAGAGAACTATAGGCTGAGAAGTCATTATTAAATTAATGTTTTATGACTGAAACACTTGCAACCTTATGAAACACAATGTCTCGTCCTGACTCATGTGTACATAAGGCAATGATCAAAGTGTGTAACACCTTAAATCCTCTCTTCTAGTATCTGGTACTAGCATTCACTGTAGATATCATAGATATCAGGCCAACAAGTCCCTGAGCAAACAGGCTGTGAAGAAACTCTTGGCATTGATGTGGCAAAAGCAAGTGGTACCCTGATAAGACCTGGCTCATCGAAGGAGCATGCTTATGAAGGCCTGCACAAGGCCAACAAAGCTGGGATCAGCTAAACCGAGTTCACCTGGCTAACTCCAAATACACATTTATTTTCACTAAAAAAAAAAATGTAAAATTTTTAAAAATCCTCTCTTCTACAAGATTCTCAACACATTATTATTAATTATATTCACCCTATGTGCAATTCACCAGACCCCATTCAGCCTAACTGTACCAACTGTACCATGTACCATCATATCCATTGACCAGTTTCTCCTAGCTCTCCTCTATCCAATTTACCACAGTGTCTGCATGAAGTTTAAAGTTAACCACAAGAATATTTTCTAATGGGACATGAATTTGGGCTCTAAGGGAATCCAGATGGCAACTCCCAATCATCTTAGCCTCTCGCTAACAGCTTCAGGAGAAAAATGAACATTCTCAGTGAAATAGAAAAGCCTGGACAACATACAGAATGTAAGAATAATTAGCACTAGCTAAAGGGAGGTCACAGAGCTGTAGTTTATGTCATATGCCAGCTCTGCTTCATGCAATAGAATTGCTAACAATGAGCAGAAATACTACCAGAACTGATGCCAACCAGGAAACTAAAATATCTGTCTCTCCTAAACAAAATAATTTCTGAATCTGAGTATCTTTTGTCTAACTGTACACTCCTGCGAGACTAGGCACCAAGCAAAAGTCAATGCCTGGGCACGGCATATCCCTGAGGGCAGATAGAATTCCTATGTGAAGCATTAGGTGGGGAAGAACCGAGAAGCCATGAATCAGCATCTACTCCTGTAAGTTCACATGAACAAGCTTGAATTAGTGTGACAAAGAAGAAGAAGATCCAGGACAAACAGAACACCCAAGTGATCCATATCTCACATGGTATGAAGTAATTATCCACTGGAGACCAGCCTGCTCTGAAACAATGAGAAGACAGTGGGGTGACTTTGTGACCTAATTAGCTTCACCACATTATACAATACAATAGGAAGACTACTAAGACAAAGCACCTTATTGTGTTAGCCATTTCAGGGAAGCGCCTTTGGTCTGATATTTTGACATATGAAAGTCACTGACAAGGTAGCTGCTGCCATCAAATACAAAGTGCATTAATACTGAGTTGGTAGTGGGGAAATCAACTTTAATTATGGAATTGCACTCACAAAATATGAAGATTCTTTAAGGAATAAAACTATGAGCTATAAGTTATAAAAACAATAGCATAAATGAAGGAGAAGAAAAGATGTAAAATTCTAGAGGTTTTCTTTCTCATCTACACACAAAATTAAATTATCGACTTAAGATGGGCTTTTGTAGCTAATTAAATGTTTTATATAAAATACTTGGAAGCTACTGAGGCCAAAACGTTAAGAGAAAGGAAATCAAAACATACCCCTACAGAAACGAGAGAGAGAGAGAGAGAGAGAGAGAGAGAGAGAGAGACAGAGACAGAGACAGAGACAGAGAGACAGAGAGAGAGAGAGAGAGAGAGAGAGAGAGAGAGAGACAGAGAGAGAGAGAGAGAGAGAGAGAGAGAGAGAGAGAGAGAGAGAAAGGAAGGAAGGAAGGAAGGAAGGAAGGAAGGAAGGAAGGAAGGGACTAAAAAAATGACAGTACATCTCTATCAGTAACTACTTTAAATATAAGTGGATTAAACTCAAGGAAACATTATTTTACAACTCTTTTTAAAATATGTTTTGAACTGAAATAGAATTATATTACTTTTTCTCCTTTCTTTCCTCTCTCCACCCCTTCCCATGCCCCTTTCACTTTCAAGTTGAAAGCCTCTTTTTAGTGTGTGTGTGTGCGCGCGCGCAAATGGACTGCTTAGTCCATTTTTGTTGTCTGTGAATGTTTTATTCTATGGCTGAGTACTCTGCATTGTACAATCAATAATAGGGCTCATCCCCATGGTAAGTCAAGATTTGCCTGTCATTCTTTGTCTAAGGTGGGACCCATGTAATTTTTCTCATTCCGCATTAACAATGCAATTGTTATTTCCACATTCAAATGTTCCACCTTAACATTGCAATTGTTCTGGTCTGGTGTATACTGCCATTTCTAAGGGACTTCAGATATTCTGGCTGAGTCTTTCCATCTCTTCTCCTGCGATGTTCCCTGATCTACGGATGCAGGAGCTGTGATGTAGATTTCTATCTGTTGGGGCTGGGCTCCCCACAATCCATTGCTATCTGGATTATGTCCAGTTGTAGTTTTCTGTGATGGCATCTCTTTGCTGGAAAGAAAAGCTTCTTTGATGAGAGCAGTAGCTACATTTATCTGTGGGTGTAAGTTTAAGATTTAGATTTATACTGGTCTAGCAAAGTGGTGGTAATTAATTTGTTTCTAAATCCAGGACCTTAGAAACTGACTGCATTTCCAGGAGTAGTCATGATTTCCCTTTTGTGAATAGACCTTAAGTCCAACTGAACAGCTGTTGACTACCACTGACATGTGAATGTCACTTTTTGCACCTTTATACATATCTCACATGACTCAAGTATACTACTCCTTGTCATATATGTGCCCCAAAGCTTGACATTCTACTCCACAGATACTTGCGCAGCAAGGTTCCTAGCTACCCTATGCACAATATCAAGGAAATCACATAAATGTGCTTCACGCTGATGAGTAGATAAGCAAAATGGGGTACATGTACACAATGATGTAAAGAAAAAAATGAAGATACAGGAAAATGAATGCACCACAAACAAGTAAATGATTAAATGAGTATTTAAAAAAAAATCTCCCACCAGAGAAATGCTATGACCTGTTAACATCCCTGCTGAGTTCTAGCAATGTTTGAATAACTAATGCCAGTCAGTTCTCCCCACTTTCCTCTAAAAATAAAGAAAAGAAGCAGCTACCTTTGACCTCCTAATACAAGGCTAGCATTACTGTGATACCAATGCCAGACAATTGTTACAGCACGGTCTAGTGCCTTGTGTTTAATTGTTAATTAATGTGCTCCCTGAGGTCTGCTTGCTGTCTTTTATGACTATC